>NC_141331.1:16440143-17040143 GCF_037954235.1 Aulostomus chinensis | reverse complement strand
CACATGCCTCTGAGGTGGCCAGTGGCCATGAAGTAATGTGCCACGATGTGACTGACGCCCAAACATTGGTAATACTTTGTATTGTAAACCCCGATAGTAGTGGCTTCATTGCAATTGCGATACTAGGTTTTTGCCTCTGCAACTCACAGCGCTTCTCATGTCTACACTGTACCTCAAGAAATATTTCAACGAATTTATGATATGGCCAAAGATGGACATCAATATCTCCTTCACATTTTAGGTAGAACACAGGGTTCTTTATCTGAGAAACCGGAGGACATGGATTTTCTACTTCCTGAGTGTCGAAAGTATTTCGCACTTGGTACAAAAAGGGTCCCACCCATGGCTGGCAGCACATAATGTTAACAGTGCGTTAACTTGGAAAGAGCATATTTGTACTTCTGGTGTGTATTTCCATTAAAAGTTTGGTCTTGAATTTGAGGTTACCTTGTTTATACCGACATCCTGCAGGCCTGCTTGGAGTAGTGCACTTCATAGAAAATGAGTATCTATTTCAGCTTGCTTTTTGTAAAGACATTTAAGTAGCTGTGTTTTCAAAGGTGAAGTGGCTGATATCACCTGTGTCTGTCCCTCTGACATTGCGGCACTGTGTCTGAGCAGAGCAATCACGTAGCATCATCGCCTGTCATCTCTTCTGGAAACACTTGAGGGACTAAGCAAGGATTGTTCAGGTTATTACTGTTGCATGCAAGAGGGAGTGACAGGGAATCCCGTTATAGCAGCGGCGTGGTGAAACTCATCTCTGTGTCTCTGATTAGTCCTCACGTTCAGCTGAAAACACTGAACACTGGATCAATCATTCTGCCTGTTTCCATGGTAGCAGAGCGGAGAATTTTATTTTCACATGATCGGAGAGTGTACGAATGTTGGCTAGAATCAGTAAATCGGTGTAATTTTTGTCAAGTCAGAAATGTTCTCGTGTCAGTACTTCTCTCTGTCTACATCTACAAACGCTCCTGATGATTTTACAGGGGTGTGCGATCAATTGCATTTGTACTTGAACAATAGATGTCATATATCAGCGACAAGAGTCACAACATGGGTTTTATGCGCACAAACATACCATGAGCTGTTGTTTGATTATCCTATCTATGTTGGAACATGCTATCATACCAGTGAGAGCAGCAGCAGTGTGTCCATACTGGTCCCAGCATTGACTCCAGCTCGTTGCTCAAAGTAAGACGATGTGTTTTTAAATGACATTGAATAAATGTTGAATCAGCTGATCTGAATCAAGACAGTGAGCTGCACCTGCAGTCAGAGGTTGCCGTGGCGATGCCAAATGATTTGATGACACTGAAGTAGACCTCTGTCTGAATTTTCGGTGAAAATTAGTAAACCCTTTAAAGTTGAGTCAAAGGATCCAACAATGCATTGGGAAAAGTAGCGTGCAACTGATGGTCACTAATCAGACATGACATGAACTGCACTGGAGGACAGGAAATCGGCAAGAGGAGAGCGAGCTGAAGAGAACAATATTTTAGCGGTATGGAGAGGACCCGTGTAGTGCCTGAAGGTATTTTCACATCTTGGATAGAAAGGAAGAGTGAATAAGTTAGTGGTCTCACATACAGTCAGTTCGAACTCTGGTTTAATAACCAAAAAACGTAACCGTTCCACTCAAATGTATATTGTGAGTGTGAAAATCCTGGTCACACGTTACAATAAAGTGTATTGCGGGAGGTTACCCGATGACACTGTCTTTGCTTAAAATAAGTCCAATTGAGGGAAAGAAGCCAAATTTGTCCTGTTTAAAAAAAAGGGGGAAAAAAATAGCAGGGAAGTTGGGATGCAAAATCAAACAAGCAAACCCAAAATTCAGTTTGCTCATGTGAACATCAATTTATTGGAAACAAAAGCTTTATGAGGTGGTGGGTATCTGCCGTCCGCACGTACAACACATGACAACACAAGCCTGGCTCACCAGCTCCATCCAGGATGAAAAAGGGCAGGCACCAACACAACGGCAGCCCCGAAACGACAGCAAAAAAGAGCAGCACCAACATTTTTGCTGTCTCCTCAATGCACAGAACAAACTGAATACAGCAATACAAACCAAACTGTGAGCCTGCTGAACCACTGCAACAACGTGAGAATAAAAATAACTTGGGCATGAGACCTGTGTTTCAGATCTGCACCAAAAGTATTCTTCCCTGGCCTTTTAACTCTCTGCCCCTCCTCGGAAGTCTTTGAAATCTGACCGGGTAGTTTTTTTTCCAGACAGATAAACAAACAATAAAAAGCCAACCTCTTTTGCAGAGGTATAAACCAGAATAACTGGCTCGATAAGTGTATCAAACTCTTGTTTACAACTGTGGTTCACTGGATTGCTTCTCAGCGTACAGGACCGTATGTCAGAAACTTTACCCTCCAGGAGAATAATTGTGTCTACCTGTTAGAACATGTTCTTCACGTGTAGGCACAGCTTTGGATGTCTGGCTTGGCCTCTTCACACATGTTTTTGTCTTAGCAGATGCCTTGTGGGTTAAACACTTCACGCATAACTTTAAGTGGATATAACACAGAGAGTTGAAATGAATAATTAAAAAAAAATCTATTCACGAGTCAATTTAAACAAAATCCTAATGGCACCAAATGTGTGTCTATGTGTCATCGGCTTTGGGGGGGCCATAAATACATTCAGTCAGAAAGGGGAAGTAATGAAGTAGAAGAGGACTAAAAGCAGGCTTGTTTCTTCGGCTGTGACGCATGACAGACAAACAAAAGGAGAAACATGAGAGTTTTATCCAAGGGGGCAGATAACATGGAAGAACGTCATCCCGTGTAGCGAAGGAATGCCACGTCAGGAGAAAAGTAGCAGCATCGACATGAGTGACAACACTGATGAGGGCGAACAAGCCAACACTGCAGGCAGATTCAGAGCCACTGCAAGTCATTCCCCATCTACTCTCAGTGACTGATGCCTCCAAAATGTACTGCTTATTGGACAATTTATTTCATGATATTCAATTTTTGTTGTTGTTTTTTGTCTGTTTTTATTTGTGTTTTTGAAATCTGGAAAGTATGCAAGAAATACTTTTTACTTTCTACTTTTGAGTACATTTAAAAGCCAGTACGTCTATGCCCTTACAGGGTGAATCAGTACTTCTACTTCCCCTACACCTCTGTACTCAGCAGATCGGGACTGTAGTATTCTGCCATCAACTTGTTTGACACAGTTCAGCAAATCCTAGATTTTTATATTGAAATAGTGAAATAGTGCATGAATCACACTAGTATTATATTATTTAAGATATATGATTTCTATGCAAAGTAATAAAAAGCATTTTCTCAGCCATAGGTGCCGTATGATTAAAAGATGAAGCTGAGACAAACGTGCGCATTCATCCGTAGGGCTGCTCAGCGTCTTTTTGCTCCTCTTTCAGAGTGAACCGAGGAAAGCACAATTCATCTTTGTCTTCATTATCATACCCTTGGTGGGAAAACGCAGCATCTATTGTGTAATAGGTAGACACAAAAGCTGAGGGTGTGAACCGGCCAATCCAGGACTACACCACAATGGCTGCTGCTGTGTGTGACCAACATGTCCCTTGTGCTGTATTTCAGATTTGTGGTGCATTTATCCATCTATTAAACAAAAAGTAGACCCTAAGAAGAGACATATAAATAGTGCAGAATCTGATAAGATAAAAAGAAGTAAGTAATCATTCAAAACCTCTTGAACTGAGCAAATGGAACAAGAGAGCAAACAGAGAAAAAGAGTTGCCTGACCTGTTTCTTATTCTCAACAGGCCACTAATCCAACTCCTGCTTGTTAGAGTTTGCACTATGCATTTATGGGTTTAGTCCTACAGAGTTACATAGCAAGAATGGCAGCCAAAGAGGTTTGTGGGTTGTTTTGTGAAACATAAGAACTCTCTAAGCACAGCAGGAGAGCAGGCTGAGGAGAGACTGGATGGACCAACAACGTAAATCATATCACCCCCCAATAAAGTCTCCACGCAGCTGCAACACACATTTACATGCATCTACCCAATTATTTTTTTAGTCTGCAAAATATGAACATGAGATATTGTAAGATTATATATTTGAGAAAAACAAGAGGTCCCATTCAAACCTAGAGGTATGTGTTCCCGTTACAATAACAGATATATGGTTGATGATCTTCATTCGTTCAACGAAATGTGTTTAAAACTAATTGCAGGAAAAGGAGAACAAGTTGAGGGGTCAGAAAACTCACAAGCCGAACAATAGCAGGATGTTCCAGCCCAAAATCCTCACACACAATGCCATCTGCCTGAGAATTATTTTTTGCAGAATCAAAAAAACAAACCAAAAATATACCATGAACAAAAACCCTTCTTTGTGTTAATGTTTCCTCTCGTCATTATATTCCAAATAAGAGTCACCATCAGATTATTGCGCCCACAGGTTACACAATTTTTTTTTGCAAAAATCTACCAACATGTTTAAAAAAACAAAAACAAAAAAACAAAATCTGTATATGTTCCGTCTGATTATTCCATTCATGTACTCTTCTATAAAAAAACTGAAAAAATCTAAGCTGCTGATGTACATATACACTGATTTCTTGATTCAGAGCATTAGCATGTTCTGCCACCAAGGTTTGACATGTTGTGAGCAGGGTGTACTAGTTCCGATACAGTTCATTCCAAAGAAACATCTGAGTGTTTGGTTTCCACTTTTCTATTAGAGAAATTAAAAGCAACCAACCCAGTCAATACATTCAAATACACACAGGAAATATAGTTAAAAATACAAGCAAAAAACAGACGTTCACAAGGGGAAAAAAAAGCGATGAGGCAGCTTCCCCTTGTTCAGTTTTAATTTCAGAAATAGCCAATACTGTCAGTCTGCAGCCTAATTACGAGAAGAGATGGCTTACTACCGCTTTGGCTTACAGGACTAGATTCTCGCAATGTAATGAACTAAGCAGATGTGTCTTCAGTGAGCTGGCAGAGATGCAGCGCAGCGTGATTTGATGCGACGTGTGCATGCAACCTCTCAGCTTCAAGGAGAGTCACCCTGGTGTGTGCAGAGTGGCTGAGCAGCAGTCTGGCGACCCTCCCCTCAGCACCACTGGTTTGCATGATCAGGAGGAATCCAGTGTTACATGTTCGAGCACGATTATAACACCGCTAAAGCACAACATTGTGAAAGGGCTGGAACAAGCACTGTAAATGTATCATGTGTGACAGGCAGACAGGAAGTGAGGGTGTGAAGTGAAATGCCAGAGTAAATGTGTATAAAGGGGAGATAGAGACAGAGATAGAGTGGCGGTTATCATGTGACCCAAGTGCTGGAGGTGAGTTTTTGTGGGAGTAACTGAAGATCTCAGGCTGGTTCAAAGAAATATGATCTCTGTGTATCCAAGAGCAACAGATTTATACAGACATAGAAACATGACACCAGTGATTTATTTATCAATAAAGGAACTCATTTGAATTTTGGTATATTTTTGCACTAAATCATTCATCTGGTATGCTATTTTTAGTTATTATTTTACAGTGCAGTGCTCAGCACTTTCGCCTCACAGCAAGAAGGTTCCAAGCTCCAGCCCCGGCTCCAGCACGGTATCTTTCTGTGTGAGTCTCCATGTTCTCCCTGTTCCTGTGTGGGTTCTCTCTGGTACTCCAGCTTCCTCCCACAGTCCAAAGACATCAAGAGAGGACGAGGCTGATTGATACTCTAAATTGACCGTAGGTGTGACTGTGAGTGTGAATGGTTGTCTGTCTCTATGTGTTGGCGCTGAGATGGACTGGTGACCTGTCCAGGGTGAACCCCGCCTCTCACCTGAAGGCTGCTGGGATAGGCTCCAGCCCCCCTATGACCCTTAACAGGATAAGCAGTAGAAAATGGATGGATGGAAGGATGGATGGATGGGTGGATGGATGGATGGATGGTCTTCACATTGAGAGAAAAGTAACTTCTTTTAAAACACCTTGAAAAGTACCAGATATAAATGTGTGGTGAGTATCACAGGGTTTGTCCTTCTGGCCCAGATGCTTATTCTGTGATTTAACTTAGCAAAATGGGCAGCACTGCCCCAAATAAACAAATGAACATGACCACCACAGCCTAACAGAGTGGCAAAGGAAAAAAAATGCAAAACCCAGAAATATGGTAGCATTGTTTCACTTTAAAAATGTTTGTTTCCCACAAGCTATTTTTCTGCAATAATCCAATGCAAGAACCGCATTAGCTATAGCATGGCTTAAAAAATGCCATCCCTGTGCTACTCTTTTAGAACATGAATTAAGAGAAGGGATGCCCCACTGTCTTGTGTGTCTGTTTTCAAGCAACTTTTTTTGATTTCCATCACATTCTTCTATGTGCGTCTCATCATATTTGTGTCTGAGAGACATTAAGGGTCGTATGCAACAGACAGATTGGCCTCTCTTTGAGAGAGGGAGGATGTGAATACATGTGACATTTTGATACAATTAGAAGAACACAAACTCAGCACCAACTACCCAGTTGGGTGTTGAAACGTTTCTTTTGTCATTTCTGTTGTTTCATATATAGAACAAAAACTTCATGATGATGCTGCTCTCTTGCTTCTGATTTGAACGAACCATCGCAGAAAAGGATAATCCACTTAGAGCTCTATCATTTGTTGACTTTCATCCTCCGACTTCAGATGTCCATTTCTTTGAAATTGTAATAACTTTTTGAAGTGTTCCCCTTTCCGATAATAGTCAGTGTTATCTTTCTTTAAAGAAAAGTTGTCTCACATATCACCTTGTGCAGTAATGTCAGTCTTAAAGAGTGTCAGAGCTGAGTAGTTGCACAGTCAAGTTCTGTAACAGGATGTGGCTACAGAGCTGCGGCACCATAATGCAGCTCTGTAGCGCTGTGAAATGAACTGTGCAATCTTATACACTTTTTCTTAAAGTAAAGCTGAAGGATCTCCTTATCATTTGTAGTTGATAATCAAGGAAGTCAAGTACCGTGACATGTCGGTATGAGAATCTCGTGTTTTTCTGGTAAGCTATGGCATGGGTGCATATGTAAAAAATGTAAAGACTTTTACAATGATGAGATATAATTTTGTTTTGTTTGTCATGTGATCACCAGTATTATTTGTCAGCCAGTACTGCAGAACACTGTGTGCAGCTTGAAGAACAGTGTTATATAACCATAAAGGTGTGTCTCAATAAATCACACCAAAAGCTGCACATAAGTTGAGTTTTTTTCTGTGTGTGAGCTGAAGAGAAACTGAAGCAGAGGCAGATTCAGACAGCTTGACGTGAAAATGAATGTGCTTAACTACCAGTGGTTCCGCAGTCCTGGCAGGATATAGCATGTCTCAACTAGATGTACATTTTTTTGTGTTTAAGTCATCCAGACGAAGTCGGGTCTAAAGCTTTTCAACTGTGGCCTCCGACTTCTGCTATTAATGGCATTTTCTCTCTTCCTCTTGTCGCAGGCGGTTTCCACCTCGTGTTGTGTGTCGCTACAAAGGAACCTGTAGGTGTAAATGCAGAAGCTTTGTTTCTCTTTATGCAAACATGAACTGAACAAGAATGCAAACATAACTTGCTTGGGCAAAGCAAAAAAAAATGATTAAATGAAGCCTGCATTCCTCGTATACAAACATACACGTAGTCCAGTAATACCTTGCAGCATATTATACAATATTCTTTATACCTTATCTATTTGTGTATTCCTGCAATAACTACACACACACCTCCTTAGCAGAAACAGGAAATTAAAACTGCTTGTTTTCATTTTTCATACAGCTTTGTTGATATAGTCTGTAAAAACAAGGTAGCTGTTCAGAAAGCTTTCGTCTGAGGCCTATAATCCCGACTAGAGTGGAGGCACAATAAATCTCTGACAAGGTGATACTGCAGCATGTCTTATCCTGTTAGGCATGCACTTCTCCATTTTGGGTTCCTTTTTTTTTTTTTTGCAATTATATCCAGCGTGAACCTCGCGGTTACGAAGAATAAAGTCAGCCGTGACCTCTGGGGTCGTGACACATCAGACGGTTAAATGGCCATTTGAAGCCTGACACTCATCAAAGAGCGCTGCAGCTGCAGCATTCACCTGCGTCACTTTCAAGATCACAGAAAATGCACTTTCCCTCCATTTTATATATATTGCTAAAAACATGTTGGGACTGTAGAGATGATCAGACAGCTGATGTGATTTTTATTTTTTTTTGTAATCTACACGAAGTTCTAGTTAAGCGACCTGATGCGAAAGATCTAAGACATACAGCACAAGTGTCCCTCGGGCGTGTCAAGAGGTTGTCCTTACCCTCCACATTTGTCACGGGTGTACTTTGAGTTTAATACCAATAAAACCAATCCTAATGTCTTCCTCCATTCTCACAAGATGCCATGTGTATCTGCTCCTCTGCATATTCATTCAAATGGTGTGTCAGCGAGTTTACAGAACAAACAGTTTTCTGCTTGGGACACAAATTGCTTCTCACTTTTCCCCATAAAATTATTTACAACGTCATAGTTGTACTCTTTAGTTCCCTAGACAGTTTCCTCTGGTCCCTCAGGTCGATAACAATAGCATTCAGATTTGCTGGTCAAATTTGCCATAGGATGTTACTGCGCACATGAACTGAAGGCAGATTCTAATCTTTTAAATAAATCACGCAGACGTTTCGTGCTGCAAACGTTGCTCCTGACTACACCTCTTTTTGAAAACAACACACCTGTGGGTGCACAGCACATCTGCCAGTAACACAACGTGAGTGCTTGGTGGGAGAATGACAGCTGAAAACTAGCCATGACACTTGTGCTGTCAGACGTAACATGGCAACCATAATTTTGCAACTGAAGCTAAACCTCATCTGAACAAGGGCTGAAAGACACAGATTGACGGGGAAATCGATTTAGATGCGGCAGGAAGTGCACAGGGGAGGTTTCACTTCAATTTTAACCACGGATTGGTAGAAAAGGAATTTTAAAACGCTTAGACGCTTGGTAGCGTGTGGGATCAGGTCAGGATGAGCACGATGACTCACTAGAAAACTTCACAGTATTTATCACTTCCCCAAAGGGCCGAGTCAGCATTATGCAGAAGATACCATCTCTCCTCTCATACAGGAAGACGGTGGTGCAACTCCGCCAGTCAGTGCAGTTATCTTTGAATCAGCTCTGCAGCAGAGAGGTTGATATGAAAAATTTGTTTGAGATGATGAAAGACTTAATAGGCCACTGTAATGTTGGGTGAGTGGGCAAGCCCATTAATAAGTAATTGTGAGTCACACATCAGCCCTCGTGAGATGTCTAGTCCTTCCCCATCAAGCCGCCC
Source organism: Aulostomus chinensis (assembly GCF_037954235.1). Lineage (NCBI taxonomy): Eukaryota > Metazoa > Chordata > Actinopteri > Syngnathiformes > Aulostomidae > Aulostomus > Aulostomus chinensis. The sequence goes on along the minus strand of NC_141331.1, from coordinate 17,030,861 downwards.
TCACAGCGTGGCACAAGTGTGTCTGCTGCTGCATTATTAATGACAGGAGAGTGGGAGGTGTCCGGATGAGGCCAAAGCCACCCGTGGATTTACTGTACAATGTCACACCCGTCCAATTTAGCAGTAAGAGTGTGATCTCGCAGACAGCCTGAATCCCCTGAGGTGCGTCTCGCTGGGCCCACTGGTTTTAGACCCACTTAGCAGCAGTGTCACTGGGTAATCTGTGGGCAGCAGATGTTGCAGGAGGAGCACCTGGACTCAACCTGGATTACAAGAGGCTTCTGTAGGGTCACTTAGAGGACAGAGCCATCAATAGAGGCCTCATTCTGACACTGGATAAAGGACAAATGAACAACAGCAGAATTCAGGGTGTTGTAGAAGGGTAGAGTCTCAGACATCAGCATGTTTTGGATTTCCTTGAGATTTGGGGGACACGCCAAGTCAAAGGAATTCTCAAGACCTGTTGCTGCAGGTCACATCCCTCCCTCTTCTGATGCTAACTGCCCACATGAATAAAACATCCGTAGGAGGCGGGGCTCTTGAAGTCCCTCCAATCCAAATCCGAGCTCATTCAAAAGTAAACTCATCCATTTGCATCAAACTCACTTATGACCCATTTGAACATTGGACCCCATAAATATATCAATATGCCAGAGGTCCATTCATATCTTATGGAGACATCCTTGATATTTAATATGTCTGCGTGGCTCTCCTCTGTTTTTACACTGGGTGTGGGGTTTTCCTCACATCTTCTTAGCTTTTGCTAATCACTCAGCTTTTGCTGTTCCTGCAGCTATTCAAAGTACTCCACATAGATATTCTACATGTCCCTGAATCTGCCCTAAAACATTATCTAGTTTATATTCTGATTTTATATGCCTTTGGTCATTAAAATGTATTTTATGTTTGCATCCATTCATGGTGTATGTTTCTCATCTGCATCCAAGAATGAATGCACAGGAGTTGTATGTGTGTATTTTAAATTATGTTGTTTTTAACCATTTATATTTAATTTCTCATCTTTTATACATTAGATGGCTATTTTTACTTATTAATATGCTGTAGTAGTAAAGTCCATAGTCCATTATAGCAAGTCCATCCATCCATTTTCTTCCGCTTATCCTGTTGAGGGTCATGGGGCCTATCCAGCCTTCAGGTGAGAGGCAGGGTTCACCCTGGACAGGTCACCAGTCCATCACAGGACCAACATAGAGACAGACAACCATCCACACTCACAGTCACACCCACGGTCAATTTAGAGTATCAATCAGCCTCGTCCCCTCTTGATGTCTTTGGACTGTGGGAGGAAGCTGGAGTACCAGAGAGAACCCACACAGGAACAGGGAGAACATGGAGACTCACACAGAAAGATCCTGTGCTGGAGCCGGAACTCAAACCTGGAACCTTCTTGCTGTGAGGCGACAGTGCTGACCACTGCACCACCGTGCTGCCCTCTTATACAAAGTCATCAGATTTATTTTGGTGAAAAATATGGGGAATCTGATTCTTCCACATTTTCACGTGTGCTTCATATCTTTAAGAGTGCAGGATGTCATCGATGAGCAGAGCAGCTTTAATGCGTTCATTGCTCATCATCCCCACAAAGGGCAGGATGTGGTCGTCCACATGCATTCACAATTACTCTTCAACAGCATTGTCTCTCCTTTTATAGTAAAGCCACCATGGATCATGATGATGGAGTCTCAGCCATGTCGCTTTACTAAGGAAACAGGTTTCTTCAAAAATAAACTTGCACGGGGAAGGAGATGAGGTCATGTTCAACTGACTTTAGTGGAGTCTGATAATCCTCTACCAGCTACATGATCACATTATGACATCATCAAAAAGCTTGGAGGGGATTGAAGTGAGAACAGAACATAGCCTGAATTCAAGGAAGTGCACTCTGTGAAGCTTCAACACAGTGTTCCTACAGAGTATCAAACACAGATGCAACGAGAGTCCATGAAATGTGACTTCATGAAGTCTTGATTGAAATAGATGCATTAAAGTAGGGCTGTTAACAGCCACAGGAAACAAACAAAGTCAAGCAGAGGTCAATCGATAGATGCCTTTCTTTATAATAGGTCTTAACCTTTTATCTGACTCAGGATATGATGTGGTTCTCTGCAGAAAACCCTTAAAATAATTGCAGACAGAGAGAGACCTCTGGTGACAGACACAAGACTGAGCACATGGTTAATTTGAGCTCCTGTTAAATTTTCATTTGACTGAGGTATCAGATCCATGAAAGCATTTTCAGTAACAAGCAAGGATTAAACAATCACATAAATAGTCGGTTCAATGAATCCCTTATTCTACTTTACAATTTAAACACACCTGCAATCCAGTTGACAGAACAGCTGGAGTTCTACATTAAGAAGCCACAACTCAAAGTCAGCCAATTACATACACATGGTCTTCTGTCTCAGGCTGTTAGGAGGTGCTGGCAAGAGAAACTGTGTCACGTCTCCCCCTCCTGGAAGAAATGTGATTTGAAGCAAAATGAACCAGGAACAATAGAGGCAGGCTATCATATTTGAAATTCAAAAGGGAGAATTAATTTGCTCCAGGTGCCAAGACAATTCTAGATACATACTTCTGATAAAGAACATTTGTTTCATTCTATAAAAAGCACAGCCCTTTATGACTCGCACATGAGGGTGGAACTTTTAGAAATCATATAACCCAGTCACTGAAAACATATTCGCAGCCAGTATATAAACTTGCTGGATGTTCATAGTTGCTAACCAGAAGCCCAAATGGCATCAGGTTGTGCAGAAACCCAAGTTATGAAGTTGTGGACTGAGTGCCCAGACAGATGAGGGAGCTATTGCTTCACCAGGACCACATGAGGGTCTGCAGGGACACCAATGAGGATCCAGCACCCACCAAGCCCACATAACAGCAGTGGTAAATTACAGTACGCTGCTCACATAGGTCACATGCTTCAGATGTTAGTCATAAAGTAAGAACGTCTGTGTTTACATCAGAGGTGAATAAGGTACGCACATTCTTTAGTGGCGTAGAAGGTACTTGTGTTTTTGTCTACTTACCCAAAAGTTAAAAAAGATCACGCTCTGAAATCAAAATATGAAAGTTATAAGTAGCCCCCCATATATATATATATATATATATATATATATATATATATATATATATATATATATATATATATATATATATATATATATATGTATATATATATATGTGTGTGTGTGTGTGTGTGTGTGTATGCATATATGTATATGTATATATATACCATGTATGTATGTATGTATGTGTATATGTATGCACATACATACATACATACATATAAATGTAGAATATAGTACAATATGATATAATGTAATGAAATACACAGAGGGGTTTACATACACATAACTGCCGTGACATGGTGACATGTAGGGATTCCCTCTATTTTAATGTTGGAAAGACACAAAATGATGGAGAATAAAAAAAAAAAATTTAGCAGTTCGTGTTGATGCTCAAAAGCATGAAAACTAATGTGACTACTTTGTTTGAAAAAGTAACAGGGCCAAAATACCTCCTGAAGGCATCAACTTAAAAGTTGTTAGAAAAATTACTACTAAAGTAAAGTACAAACACCTGAAAACTCAACTTACTGGTTTACATGTTATGTAACGATATAGTTCACTGGGGACAGACATTTCTTGTGCAATCCTTTAAAGTAATATAACTTAAAAACATGACGTCATGTGATCTTATCAAAGTTAGTCTATCTGTCTGCCAATGATTCAAGTGATTTACATTGCTGGTTAACTGGACATTGCTGTGATGACTCACTTCAGAAGAGGCACGAATGTAAACGACAAAATGAATGATGGCTGATTTTTATTAGCTCCTTCAGTTTCAGGATACTTGGGACACTTGGAGAGAACTGAGCCATATGCTTTTCCTATTTGAGTCAATCCAACTAACCATTGGGCCAATTAAAGTTGTTTTTCTTCCCTGAGCTTTTTCCCGGTCATACAGTCTAGGTTTTCCTCTCAAAGCACAAAAGCAATTCATATTCATCATTCCTAAACCTTCATCAAGCCTTATTTACCACCCTTGGATTGAACTTTGACAACATCAAATTATGTAGCCAAATGGGGTCCATTTATATTTGAATTACACTGCTACAGTGTAACTCAAACAACTAGGTGGTCCACACTGGCAAACCACGGAGAAACATGTGATCAGCTAAGTTCACTAGAAGGTGATTCAGCTTGAAAACACAAAGATTAGTAGCATGGCTAATAAATAAGCAAGTGTGATGATTCAACAACTATGGTAGTACATGATCAAATATTGCGCCTACGCTGCTGAGGGATGCTAATTCACAGCTTCCCCCCGCCTCCTCTTATCTAGCTGCTAGCTTATTCAGGTTCACCGTATCCATTGTGTAATAATTAGGGCTCCTAAAAAAACATCATAAATGTAATCGTTCTGGTCAATATTGAGATCACGACTACTTTGGAATCATGTAACATGTCTGCTAGCTTGGTGTTTCTTGACTCACTGAAACCAGATTAATTAGTTTTTGTCATAGCTGTTGACTCAAGTGTCAATTGTATATTGTTTTCATAATCATTGAAAGGCAAAATTGCAATTACAGAATAAAATCAAATTTATTAATATCAGTCCCCGTGTCTGGGGTCATGGGTGTTCTAAAGCTCTAGGGATGGCTACCTTTCACACGCCAAGTGACATCAGAACCAGTGCCAGGAATTAATTTGTGATGCCTAACTCTTTCACAGTACTTCAGTTATGCTGTAATAAAAATGAGACATGAGTTGCAAAAAGTTCTAACTTTTGCGACCATTAGCTACAACTGCTTTGAGGGACTTACAGAATTTACAAATCTTCAGCTGTTCGACCAGATCATCTTCATCTGACCTCTGTATGCCTTCTTTTTTATCTCTCTCTCAATTGTTCATTCATGTGCCACCTGATTGCCGTCTCTCTCACACGTCCACACTAGTAATGCACATATGAGCAGGCGGGGAAGGTTGAGGTGGTCTTTATCTGCTCTGTGGCCTGGATGGCCAAGATCCTTAGGAAAAACACACACACATTTTTCTGATGGCTGGTCCATCTCTGAAGATGGGTGGTGTGTTTGATTGATTATGCTGGGAAATGCTTTGTCCAAATCCAGCTATGGCCAACTGTGCATTCCACATTACAAATATTGCAGAGAGCTTCGTCAACCTAAGTTTTTGAAAAGTGTAACCACACTTAGGACCGCTTTTGTCTCATGGTTGCCCTGAGGGCTTTATGGCGTGCAGTACGTTAATTGACTTCTGGTAAAAAGTTTGACTTTTTTGGGTTTATTCACACTGAAACTGATCTTTTAAAATACATGTTAAAGTCAAACCGAAAGTCGGACGAACACAACCAGATAATGGGGCTGGGAATCGAGCCATTCTTCCACATACTGTATACACCTGAGTCAGACCTGGACTGGCCTCAGCTTTCTGCAAATGCTCTCCATTACTAGGTGGAAAACCAGGATTGAAAACAAAATAAGAAGTTGAAGAAAACAAGATGGAGGTGGTATCAACACGGCGAGTGTTACAGCCGAATGTTCTCCATGTTTTCACTGCTCGACATGCAACTCATTAGCCGCTAGTCTTCTTATTTTGTAAGAGACATAATATTTCAAGAAGAAGAAGGTGGGATAGAAACTTGTTGAATGAAACATGCATATGACAGACGTATGTCCCACTCCACTCCAGTAGGTGGGACATACGTCTGTCAATGATTGCTTGTATACTGGTACAAGGACAACTAAATGGCCTAGTGGAACTATAACAACTCAACTTAGTTGTGCATGTACTGATAGGTCTCACTTGCTTTCTTTGGCTCTCTCTCTCTCTCTGACTCTGTCGTCTGCAGTTCCGAACTTATTTTTTAGGTGCCCTGAAAAGTACTGACTAAGGTACACAAGCCTGCTGAAAGTTACATGATCCTACAAGTCACATCTGATTCAAATGTGTGTTTATTTCTCAATAAATAGTTGCACCAATGGCACACACTGGATTTGTGTTGAGCTTTTTATAAACCAACAGTGAGCTGAAACATTCCTCCTGACATGCGTACCAAATGTCTGGCAAAATAATCACAGACTTGTATTGTTGGGCTCGACTATAATGTTAAACTGCAGACTTCCTCCTCATCTGAGGGCAATTTTCAAATCAGTGTGCTGAGCTGATTTTAGCAGACGTGGCATTGAACGTTCATTTTGAATATAATACAATACAACAACTATCTGCTTATTCCACGAAGCTGAAGCTGTGACCAAAACATCTACCTGTCCATCTCGAAGGGCACAGAGGAGCAGGACCAGATGTTGAAGCGGACTTTGCAAGCGTGAAAACTCACTAAACAATTTTATAGCTGAACTTGGAATTAGTGTGTGTGGGAGAGCAAAGCTTTGGGTGCAACCTGTGAACAAGACATCAAAGGGGGTTGCTGCCGCTAATGACAGGCCTATGCATGTCTGAGTTCCACAATTAGCTGATACAGCTAATTATCCAGCCCCCCCAAAAAAGGGATAGCTGGAACATCAATGTATAAATGCATGTAGAAGTTCATGCAGAAAATATCATCAATAAGATGGTCTTCCAACATTCTTTAAAAGAGATTTTCCCCTAACTCACAGGAAGAATTTCATGCGGTCTGTGTATAGGGTTTCAGTGGAGAAAGAAGCACCCCCAAACCTAATCCCCACCCCACTTACAAACCCACTCCTACTTCCAGAAGTCACAACCTATCCCTCACAGTGCAGTGTCATTTCACAGTGTCAGCCCACCTCGGCAATTTCAGAGAGGAAGACGAGGGAGCAAATTATGGGACATTGAGTATCACTGCTTCATTGAAGAGAGAGAGAGATTTTTTTTCCTCCCCAGTTGGAGTGGACTTCTGGAAATACATGAAATATAGCCTGCCTGCTCTAAAGGCTCAACTCTGAGACCTGTTGCTGTCTAAGCATTTTAATGAGAAGAGGCGGCCAGGAGCAATAGCTGCAAACGTCAGACCAACAGAAAACAAATCGCTTCCCGGGCTGCTCACCACTGCAGCCATGAAGCCATTCATCTATGTCAGCGCGCTTTTCCTCTTCCTCTACATCTCCTCTGACAGTGCAGACGCCAACAGGTAAGTCAATAGAGCATCTGATATGTCCTGGATATTTTCTCAGCTGAGAATCAGATAATGTGGCAAACGCCACGTGAGATGGAAGTCGCAATTACAGTGAAATGTGCTGGGGTCAATAACCACATATGGTTAAGCAATTTTGTACTTAAGTGTGTATGCTTTAAATCTTTACAGGAGTTGTTTTGACGGTATGTGAATACTCCCACTGCCAGACAGAGCACTGTGGGATCTGAGACAGTGTGTCAGCTAAATGCAGCACAGGACTGTTAATAACTGACGAGCACCTGTCACACTTCAGAGCTCCTCTCCTGTGAGCTATTCTGGTTGATTCTTCAGATTCCTCTGGTCCCATTGGAGCCGAGGCTGCTTTTTGGATGCTGTCCCTATAGCACTAGGACATATTGAAATTGTATCGAAATCGCAATATGATAGTGGATCGCAGGAGGTGCAATATTTGCTTTAGCCCAAATGTGTGTCAAAATATCATCATAAATGCAGCACAGTGATGCTGCAGGGACATCCCAGCCTGCAAGTGGTGCTCTACAGACTTTGTTTGGTAGATCCCTGCAAAAAAACAGTTTCCAAAATGTTTTTTCAATGAAAATGCGAATTGTGCATTAGTATGAAATTAGATAATTCTGTCTAATATTGACAGCCATGTTGCAATTATCATGTCTGTAAAAACGACGATTTTACTTCTTTCTTTTTTTTTTCAAAATCATCCAGCACTAATTTTCACTGAGCTGGATGTCAAAAGCAAAAGACAGAGTCCAATTTGGACATAAAGTGGAGTAAATTAAATGATGAGACTGAAATATATTCATGTAGTGTATCTCTGGGTGCTGAATGTTATTTCAAATGCAATTCTGACATAGTGACTGACGCTGAGTGTGCTCTACAATAGGTTCTGGTGATTAGATTATGGTGGTGAAAGGGGTACAATGGTGCGAGGTATCAGTGTGCACCAGGAAAAGTCTGATCCGTGTGTGTTTCTCCATATGTGTCCGACATCCTGTCAGCAGGTTGTTACTCCACAGGGAACCCTACTTTTATCACGAAAACAGCCTCTCAGGAGGACTGTTTATTTAGGATGTTTGGTTTTCACACCACTGCCATTAGGACCGTAATGAGCTTGAAAACCTCCATTTGACAAACACTGTGGAGGCGGAATTCTTTTTTCTTTTTTTTGAACCTCAAAATAAGTGAATTTCACTGTCAGTCTCGAAACAGGATTTTCCTTAAAAGTCAGATGTTACATCGGATGTTTGCTATAAATTTTGCCCGGACAGTGAAATTATACATCTTACCTTCTGCTCTGCTCTTCTACAAAGGCAATACCGACAAGTCCTCACTGGAAACCAACCAGGTGTGTGTCGCTATGGCAGGAGACTGGAGTGTTGCTATGGCTGGAAGAAAAACAGTAAAGGACAGTGTGAAGGTAAGAAAAGAATATCAATTTACATCGAAATGAAACCATACTGCCGCAGGAAAGACCTAATAATTGATATCCTTTTCATGAAAGATATTTTCCTAAATGTAGAGGAAATGGCATGTCTAGATTGAAAAACCTTCCCTTCATAACAAAAACGTTTGGTTTGATTATAATCCACCAACCGCCGGTACCTCTGCTGGTATTTTCTTCATGTGTTTTAATGTTTTTACCAGCCCAATGTGAGCACGGCTGCAAGCACGGCGAGTGTGTTGGCCCCAACAAATGCAAGTGTTTCCTGGGATATTCTGGAAAGACATGTAGTCAAGGTGGGTCTAAACTTGGAAACTGGTCATTAGGTATCTTTTTCTCTGTATTACAATAAAATCTCTCACCACTTTTGGTGAAGTAGGTGAATAAATTGGAGATTCTACCTTCCTAGACCTTAATGAGTGTGGCCTGACACCTCGTCCATGTGAACACCGCTGCATGAACACCTATGGCAGTTACAAGTGCTACTGTCTCAACGGATACACCTTAATGCCTGATGGAGCTTGTGCCAGTGAGTCTTATCCAACTACTGTCAAAGGAAACATGAGAAAAGTTTAAAAAAATATGCTTCAATGTAGTTTTGTGTGTGTGTGTGTGTGTGTGTGTGTGTGTGTGTGTGTGTGTGTGTGTGTGTGTGTGTGTGTGTGTGTGTGTGTTAATGTATATAGATTCCAGAACCTGCTCTCTGGCTCACTGTCAGTATGGTTGTGAGGAAGTACAGGGGGAGATTCGCTGCCTCTGCCCCTCCGCAGGGCTGCAACTGGCACAAGATGAGAGGACTTGTGTCGGTGAGCAAAAACCACATTTATATATAAAGAATGTCAAACATGATGCACAATTAGACACAGACCCACAAGATGTATGAGGGGAAGAAAATGGTTTTCTTCTACATAAGGGATACAGAGGGGAAAGGAATGGACTTTGGCTCCAAACCCATGGATTAGGAGTTTATGCAGAGTGGAAAACTCTATAAAGATTCTATTATGTGGTTTTTTTGCATGCCTGGCTGGCTGGTAAATCGGATGGATGCAATTAGGTTCCAGTCCTAGCCACAAACCTGCCTGAGCTGCAGCAGAGCCAATCTGACATAACTGATAACACGGAGGAAATAAGATAAAAGTTCTGCCGGAGTGCCATTACAGAATTTCCACAGATCTGACAAATTCTAAATAGAAACTGAGTAGAAGAATAATTCCAGTCTGAAAAAGTCTATTTTTTCACACAAAAGTATTAAGCCTTAAAAGATACATCATCTCCAACATGAAGGTGATGATCAGGCCTTGCAGAGAAGCAATCTCTCTGTCTTTAGGAGTCCGAGTGGGACAAGATATCAGTAGCCCTCTGCACTACATCATGATTCCTGCACTTCTTATTGCATGTGACGTATTAAATGGATTTCTTCCATCAGCAGTTTTTCTTAAACATGCTTATGTGTGTTTAACGGCGCTAAACTAAGACTACTGCAGTTTTTTTTCTTTTACATAGTTTCATCTCAACTGTCAAATTCTGTTAAAGTGACATTGATAATGCAGTGAATAAATTTTTTTTTAAATCCCGTTTTTTTTCCCCCCATTTGTGGGTATTTCTCTGATGAACTGTCTTGCAATATATCTATGATTGCAGAATGGTACTGCGATACTATCATCATAGGCAAAGTATCATGATACTATCATTATCACGGGAAAGAATCCTACTACTACTGACACTAATCACGGGCAAAGTATCATGATACCATCATTATCATGGCCAAAGAATCGTGATTCTTTCATCGTTGTGTGCAAAGTACCATGCCGTCATCCTCACCCCAATTTAGCAGATTTGACAGACTTTTAAGATGCAGACAAAACATTTAAAATCATTTAAGAAAATTGCATACCCAGGATGAAATGTAACATTTATGATAATAATGTATGACTGAATAAATACACTATGGTAAATCATCACTCCTTTCACAACAGCAGGAGTGATTTGAGTACTTGGTGCTGTATCAAGTCCAAAAGCATCATGTGTTACTTTCAGCCTGTTTTCATGTTTTAAAGGGGCAAAAGGTCCAAAGGTGTACTGACTCGCTACATGTAGCATCTTCTTGTTATGATTCCCCACAGATATCGACGAATGTGTCACTGGAAAGAACCTCTGTCCTTACAACAGACAATGTGTCAACACCTTTGGCAGCTACTACTGCAAGTGCCAGGATGGCTACGATCTGAAATACGTTAACACAAAATATGACTGTGTAGGTAAGGTATACAGGTACATTAAGAAGAAATATACGCATTAAATTGTGGTCCTAAAGGTAGAAATACATCTCTTCCTATTCCAGATCTTGATGAGTGCGCAGCCGGTACACACAAGTGTAGCCATCACGCCATCTGCCTGAACACTCCCGGTTCCTACAAGTGCAGGTGCAAGTCCGGCTTTAGAGGCAATGGCTTTGAATGCTCTGGTGAGTTTGCGATTGGCTACAAAGAATAATGAATTAATCTCTTCAAGGACGCCTTCTGAAACTTAACACTGGAGTTACACCAGCTCATAATGTCTCCAACAGTTACTCCGGTGGGCCAGCAGCAGTTTTACAGTCATGTATTTCATATTGACTTATAAAACATCCGTAATCTGTCCTGCCAAGGCCGGTTTCCTGCAGTTAGACGCTGCTGCTCTTTACAGATGTTGGTAAAACAGAGACACAGATATGAAACACTCCTGTGGATGTTAGCCAGCTATCTGCAGAAGGAGAAGCCAGGTTGTGTTACACTCAGTGAACCTGGCCTAGGAGAGGCCTTAGTATGTAGCCAATGACATACAGTCCAGGGAATGAATGAAGGTGCCTTTATTCTTTTGTAGTCAAGCCGTTTTATCAGAAGTCGCGGGATGGAGACAAAGGCAGTGCAGATGACGTCCTCAATGGTGAGAGAGTGTGGTATTCAAGTCTCTGCTTCGGCTGTTCGCTCGCTGCCCTGAAACCCCTCCTCAATCTGACAAAGCCCTCACCCAACTCTCACTCGCTCATGCCTGGAAATTCACAACACACACAGCTTGACATAGGCCTGGAATGCCCAGCATGAGCCTTTGTGCGATTGAGAAACAAATGTGTATCATGTCAAATAAATCCTGTGATGCTTCATCTGCATGTAGCAGAATATTCCTGTCTGCTGTCTTGCATCTTTGGTCATGTCGGAAATACTGCTGTAGTGAAAACGTAAAGCACTCTCTTGATGAACTAATAAGAGTTGGACATATTTTAACTTAACAGCTGTAAAAGAGATGACAACAGAAGTGTTCTGGTAAAACACTGTACCCCTCACTCATGATTGCAGTTCCACATGTCTAACCGGACTCCTCTCCCTGCCTATAGTCATCCCAGACTCCCAAACAAGACCCGAGATTCCGGGAGGTAAGGCAACCAACGAGGACATCAAAAACATTATCCCTGAACCGGTCGTGACGCCGCCTCCTAGGATCCGCCAGCAGCCTTTTGACTATGATGGAGAAGTCTACATTGGAGTGCCAACAGGGGGGAGACAGGGGGAGGAAGTTCCTGAGGAAAATGAGGAGGAAGAGGAGGAAGATAACCAGCTCAATCCAAGGGGAGATGTTTTCCGTGAGTGTCCTTTTGTTTCCTGCTGCTGCAGAAATTCTGGGCCACAGAATTAACAAAGTCAGTGCTTTTCAACAAGATTTGTTCAAGATCGATACAGCAAGGCAATTAGGAGTAGTTTTTAGGAAGCAGCTAAAAGAAGTATAAAATACCAACTCAGTTCCGACTCTTTGACCCGAAGAGGACGAGTTGCTTCATGTCCCCTGTAGTTGACCTCAAGCTCCTCCAAGACTTGTGTGACACTTCTTAGACAGTTTCATGTTACAACAGAAACACACACTCTCACCGTTTGTCATGCTTCAATATATAATTCTTAAAAGTTAATAACAAATGAGCAGTAGGGCTAGAAAATTATCATTCATTAATTGAGATCAAGATGAATCGTTACCGAGATTTTATGTAACAACATTTGGAACTTCTCACCAACACTTGCTCAGGACAGTTACTTCAGTAAATACTTTCCCTTTAATCTTTGTTATATTGGCAGTACAAAAATTTAGGGCTGCATCTAAAGATAATTCTAAACTTTAATTCATCTGATGATCATTTTCAAGATTACAAATATTCACGAGTTCAACAAACTATCTTCAAACTGCTTCTGTCACTCTCAACTTTTCAGTCATAAAAAAACAATCTGACATGCCAATATCCAATATTTTTGCGAACCAAATAAAATGTGCCAGATACTCGTGTTATACCCAGAAGTGGTTGAAGTGCGCGTGCACACACACACACACACACACACACACACACACAAACACACACACACACACACGTATGCGCACTTACACAAACACAAATAGGCCTACCCACCCCCCATTTTTGGATTTGGATTAATTGTTGAAGCTCTAAAGGCCTTGTCAGAGAAGGAAAAAGAAAGTGTAAAAAGACTGAGTGATATAATCATGATATCGATTTGAAATTATATTTTCCAGACTAACTACAAAACTCTAAGTCAGAGTTGTACCAGGAGGTCTAAGAGCAACAAACATCAACATTATCATGATCGTCTCTTATCCTTTAACTATTTCTCCAGGATAAAACCACAATAACACATAGAAAAAGTACACAGGGAAGAAAAAAGAAATAATCTGATGAATCTGTTTACCAAGCGCTTCTAGCACACCGATGTGGTTTGTGTGTCTCCACATTCGAGCAACAAATTCAGACCCTGTGATCATGAAAGAGAAGGGTGGGCAGTGTGGCCCTGCAGTGGTATGCCTCTCGCCTAGAATCCCCATGAATGAGGTTGCCTTTCACCAGTAATCATTACGGAAACACCCGAGTCTGTGTTAGAACTCAAGTAGCAAGAGAAGACAGGCCCCGAGACATCCATCACCTCCAGGGAGGAATTTCACTCCGTCGGCATGTGAGAGCCGAGGGATACAACTCCCCCTGGCCCTGCTTCCTATCTCCTGGGAGGAGGGCGAGGAAGGTTACCAAGCCTTTTATTATGTTTTCCCCAAAACAGCTGTTGTGCAAACAGACTTGACTCCTAGTTGGACAGCCTGTCATCAACACTTGCGCCCCCTCTAACACTAGCCCGCTTTGGCTCTACAGGTTCAATAACCCCAGCTGTCACTCGTCTGACTGTCTAAAGCTGCTCCACGTCGGGGTGGTTTGCTGCTAGAGTTTTAAAATGCTCGGGGGCTGGATCCTAAAGTTGTCGTTCCATCTCCAGACATGAGTGACAGCAGGGCAGGTCTGCACCTGTTAGTTAAAAGCCCCTTTCTGGCTTTTGTTTCATAGGGGAAAATCTCTTTGCAACATTATTTTGGAGTTTTGGGGGGATTTTTCAGACTACATATTTTCACAGGAATCCATAGAAAAGAATAGCTCATTTTTAGGGGCAACATTAAAACTACAATACTGATAAAGTTGTATTTGCTTTTATTATCTATGGATTATCACATTTAACCAATATTTTGCTGTACATGTGAGTTTTCTCACTTTTCATCCTTTAATCCTCCAGTTTCAGAGGACTTTGAATCAGTATTTGGGCCAGCCACTGAAGTCAAAGAAATCCCCATAGCACCAGTTCAGGAGGGTAAGTTTATGTGTCAGAGTTAAATGAAGACTGTTTAAATAACAAATGTAGTACGTCACTCCTGTTCTTTTATCTCCTAGAGTTTATTCTGGATTGTAACTTTGACCAGGGAGCATGTGAATGGGTTCAAGACAAGGCTGATGACATGGACTGGAGTGTAGCTTACCATGACAGTGGTAATGATGACATTTAGCCTGAAATAAACCTTCTATTTATTTTTTTTTACAGTTAAGATTTGAATACATACGAGTGTTGCCGATTTTTGCAGGTGCTGAGTATTACATGTCCATGAGCGGGCTCCTGGGTGAGCCTGACGATGTGACCAAGCTGAAGCTGCTGCTTAGCGACCGCACCCAGCAGGGCAGTTTCTGTCTCACCTTTGACTACCGTGTGGTTGGTCATGATGTGGGAACTCTCCGGGTGCTGCTGGATAACAATGCTTATCCTGTATGGGAGCAAAGCCGCAGTAGAGATCAGGGTTGGCAAACAGAACTCCTCACTGTGGCCTGGAAAGAGAAGGCCCCAGAATCTGTAAGTCGTTTGCTTCGTTCGTCTAACACTTTAATACAGTCGCTTCTAGTATGTGCAGAAATGTTGTTTATTCAGAAAACATCCATCGCATTAAACATAAAGATAACGACGCTGGTTGTCTTGCAGATTATCTTTGAAGCTCAGCGTGGGAGAGGTGTCGGAGGAGAGATCGGGTTGGACAATGTTGTGCTGACCTCAGGCGCCTGTCAAGAAGATGACAGCTCGATCTTTTAAGAATCAACCATTTCAAAATCTGCTCTCAAACTGTTTCCTGGCTTTTCCCTGTGGAGAGTTTCATTCTCTCATGGCATTGCCCCAAGACATCCATGATACATGATCACAAGGGCAGATTATCAGCGCAGGCATGTTTACCACCATGCTGTTACGTCGATGCTACAGTCTCTCAATACAGACAACTCAGGATTAGAAAGCTAACCCTTGTTAGCTATGTTCAACTGTATTGTGTTTAGGACTTTGTAATGTATGTGATACTGCATTTCTGAAGTTAACGGATCTTTGACACATAATGTGAATTCTTGTGTGAATTAATCTGCTTTTAATAGCTTTTTTGAAGGCTGGTTAGTCTATTAAGATAAAAACCATCAGTGCATAACTGCTGTAAATTTTGCTTTCATATTAAACTGTACAATTACATTTTTTTTCTAACTCTGTCTATTATTGTTTTATTTACTAAGCAAATGTATTCCTGCATGTTTTTAAATCACATGCAGTAGGGATGGGAATCAAGGACCAGAATCAATACAGAATCAGGATCAGAGATTCACATTCCACACCTCCAAGCTCTATCCTATTATCAGTTCACGGCCAGCGGCTTTTTCTGGTTGATTGCGAAACAATGACAATGCAGGTGATTTCTGCAAACTCAATTGAAATGTATTACCAACTGGATTCAAAGTTGAAAAAAAAACAGGTATCAAATAGGGCAGTTTAAGGAAAGTCAATACTGAAGAAATGTCATGCAAATAAATAATACACTTAGGATGGCAGCCAGCGTTGACGTTTCATCAAATAAATTTGATGTTTTACTAAAAATATGGTTGCATTTGAATATACAAAGCCAAGAAAAACAAGAGGAAAATAATTTCATTAACCTCAGGAATGACGGTCGATGGTGCACTGCCATTGTCACAGTAGTGAAGAAATTAATTATTTTTACTGTATATTGTCTTTTTTAACTTTTGTAAGTAACACGTATGAGTAGGTTTAACTTACTCAAATTGTTTTGATTTGCTTAAAGCTTAATGTTTTTTTTTCTTTAATATTCTTACAAGTTAATTTGCTTGTTTTACATGGCTGGACAACTGTGACATCACTGCTAGCACGTCAATGCTCCGTTGCTAAAATAAAATGTTCTTCCTCAAGTCTCAAAGCCAGAACACAAATGATGATTTTTGAGGATTTTACGAGTGTTATTCGGTATTTTAGTAACATTACCTGAGTTATTTATACATCTTTAGTGGGTCATTTGTATCAAATGAGCTAGCAGAGTATTGGCATCTGCTAGCTCATACTAGCTAAATGTCGCTCTCTGGCGGTAACACTGCGGAGGCACTCATTGGTTGTGTCTGTCAGACAGAATCACACGACCAGACGCTGACAGTTCGGTTAGCTAGCGCTTGTTAGCAGCTAGCACTGTTAGCAGCGAGGCTTCGGAGTGTCTGGGAACAGTCCTGGCGTTGTTTATTTCAAGTCACGCAGAGACAAGGATCTGTCAAACATAACGTATGCAAGGAATACTATAAGTTTCCGGGATTTATTATTGCCTCGTCAGCTTCCAGGCACAAACTGCAAGGTAATGCTAGCACTGTTAGAATAAAGTGAACCTTGAAGCTAATTTAGCAGCAACTCCAGCTGTGTTGCTCTGTTTTACTCCTCCATGTTAGCCAGTTTAGCTAACTGGTAGACCCTTCCGTTAATTAAGATTGTCTCTATTATTGTGCTATTCGTTTTACTGTGTGGAATTTTATTTTTCAAGCCCACGGCTAAACCAATAGTGTGATCGAAGACGGCACAGAAATGTGTAGTGTATTTGCGAGCAGACTGCGCTAGAAAAGCTTTTTTTTTGTTGTTGTCGTTTGTCATTTGTTTATCAGGAAGCTGATTGCTTGTTATTGTGTTACAGCTAGTTGATCGAGAGCCACTTCATTCCAACATTTAATAAACGAGCATGTGATCGCGGACCAAGGTCTACAGCACATGATTTGGAAAAGTAGTAGAAGCCAAAATCAATCAGGGGTGAGTCAAAAAGGCACAGGAACTGAGTATACATTAAACCTCGTCATTATTCCTGATTAAATGATTGGTTGCCATATGTTTACAAAAAAAGACTTATTGTGATGGATAATAACTGACCCATGGCTTCTCTTGTACAGATTATTGATCATACTGTGGTAGAGCAGCTGTGAGCAGCTATGACAACAAAAACATCCCTGCTCAAAGTCATCCTGCTGGGCGATGGAGGGGTAGGAAAGAGCTCCATCATGAATCGTTACGTCACTAACAAGTTTGATGCACACCTTTTTCACACTATCGGTGTCGAGTTCCTCAACAAGGACCTGGAGGTAGATGGCCGCCAGGTTACCTTACAGATCTGGGATACAGCCGGCCAGGAGCGCTTTAGGAGCCTGAGGACTCCTTTCTATCGAGGCTCTGACTGCTGCTTGCTCACCTTCAGTGTAGATGACAACCAAAGTTTCCTCAACTTGG
Source organism: Aulostomus chinensis (assembly GCF_037954235.1). Lineage (NCBI taxonomy): Eukaryota > Metazoa > Chordata > Actinopteri > Syngnathiformes > Aulostomidae > Aulostomus > Aulostomus chinensis. The sequence goes on along the minus strand of NC_141331.1, from coordinate 17,013,320 downwards.
GCAACTGGAAGAAAGAATTCATCTACTATGCAGATGTGAAGGAGCCGGAGAAGTTCCCATTTGTGGTGCTGGGCAACAAAGTGGACGTGACAGACAGGCAGGTATCTTCTGAGGAGGCTCAGCAGTGGTGCCTGGAGAACGGCAACTATCCCTACTATGAGACCAGTGCCAAGGATGCCACTAACGTAGCGGTGGCCTTTGAGGAGGCTGTGCGTCGCGTTTTGGCAATGGATGAGAGAACAGACCACCTCATCCCCACGGACACAGTCAAGCTGCACAGAAAGCCTCGCTCTGCTGCCACATGCTGCTCATAACACCCAGTGGTTCACACTAACATTAATTTGCTGTTATGCCTGTTATGTGATGAGGCTGTAGGTGTACAATGCTGTATTAACATCTTATTTAAACAAATTATGCGAATGGCTACATGATTTGTTATAATATTGAAGGGTTGGGTAATGCTAATATTTGGGATCTGAGGAAAAAAAACACAAAATGTGTCCTAGTGTTACGAATAAATATCAAAGCACTGAATCATCCACTCAACTCTGCGCCAGTTCAAAGGTCAGGCTTTGGTGAGGTAGCAGAACATTTTTTTGTGTTGGCGTCAGTTTACCCTAAAAATCACATGAGGAACATCAGCCATATTGTTATGAGGCTTCACCTCTAAAATGGTGAAATGTTCCATTTTGTCTCTAAGGCAGTTTTAATATGTCTTCAACCCGTGCTCCTTGGAGTGCAATTATCACCTCACTTCCAAATGGGAGAATACAAATTATACCTATATATTTATATCAAGATGATAACTGCATAATTAATTTATAAAGGCCAATAACCTTATTTCTTGAGTCTTGAAGGAGCCATGGCGCTTCTTTGTGTAACTAACAAACTAAGGCTTGTTGTGATTTTTGCACCTTTAGGTCTCGTTTGGGGACATCCCTGCATAGTAAATAGATGCCGATGTGCTTAAAGCACAGAACTTCCTAATGAATATTAAGGCAAAGTTAACATGCATGGCATTTTGTGTATTTAAGTCTCTGTCAACTTTTGTATTTTGTAAAAATGTTTTTACTTTATCTCTGATGATAGAAAAATTTCCAGGTGAAATTTGATGATCTGTTGGTCACTGAGCAAAATTTTTTTTCCCACTCAAGTTTAGTGATTTAAAATAGACTTTTTAAAATACTCTAATGCTTTTATACCTATAGTTGAAGTTTTTTCTTCCCCCCACCTTTTAGTGTTTGAACCATTCATTTTCATGACCATCTTTTATTCAAATTATTAGTGGTATACCAAGCTACAAACACTGAATCCTTTTTTCCCCAATGTTGGAAGCTTTTGTTTTTTTTAACCCCTAAATGTGTAATGTTGATACCTGTCATACAACCATTCGGTGAAAGAAATCAAGGCAAGATTACCAAATGAACAACGATGGAAATGTTTGTTTTGAAAACATGAACAGGAAAAGATGACAAACAACAAAGAATGTACAGAAAAGATGTCCTGATTAACTCAGCAGATGCTTCTTTCCAAGAAACTGGACTTTCCTCTCAAAAGCTGTGGAGCGAATTGGTGCGTTGATTTCATAGAATGGATTCATTGCAAACTGGAAAACAGGAGGAATGTTGAATTAAAACACTGAAGCATTAAAAGATCACAGGTTTATTCTTGTGAAGTTCTTTTGACCACTTACCTTAATGTATAAGTCGTATACATCATTAAAAAAGTTCTTGATTCCATCTTCTTGTCGCACATCATGAAGCATGATGAATCTTATATGTGTCACAGATAATTAAAGAAAATATCAGCAATGGTGCCACATCATTAATCGGGAAAATTGCATAGATAGATTCATTGGTTTTTGTGTTCACGTGAAAAGGATATGCCCTGCTGTGACAAAAGCAGACACAAACCACTCATTGAACTTGTCCACTGTTTTTAAGTACATATTATTGGACAGCCACATGTTTTCATCCACCAGGTCGAGGGCTGCATGTGCTATGAACTGGTTGAGGTGACGGTGGTCATCCTGTGGAGAACGAAACAATTCAATAAACAGCACGATTTACCACAAGTAACTGTTGAGGTGATGTATCAATTATAGCATAGAGTGGTTATCCTGACAGTTATTCTGCAGTCTAGAGACATGCCACTTTACTACACACAGGACTGAAAGCAGATCCGATTAATAGAAACGTCTTACCTTTGATTCCGGTTTCCCAGGTGGCAGGAACTCCACCTCAAACACAGGGTTGTCATGATGACCCACCATGACAAAGTAAAAGCTTCCAGACATTATGTCGCCCTTGTTCTCAGTGCCCCGCAGTCAGTTCAAACTAAACCAAACAGATACGAGCGATTATATATCCGAAAATATTCTTGACAATATTTAACTCTAATGATGGTGAAGTTAGCATTTAGCAAGCTAACGTTAGCCGCAGCACCCTGCAGACGCTTGGCGTCGCGTAGTGACTATTGCGAACCTAACGCAAACACAATATGCGTGTTAATTGACAAAAATAATTAGGGCGCCGTTTATGGTAATCTAAACAACCTATTAATTCAATACAACAGACTTTTGTTTACCTGATATGTTCGCTTCCGGGAACAACAACGAGTGCAGTCGCAAGAAGACGACGTCAGAGTCCTTTGCATACAAAACCCATCATTTATCTGTTTTGTATTGATCCGAACCTTTACAATTTTTTCTAAACGATTTGATCAAATATAGAGCCAATTATCTATTAGATTGCCATTACATTATTCAAATAATAGTTTATTTTTTTATCTTTACGTCATAACAAATGGCCGACCAACAACCAAAATATCCGTTGATGAATTTAAATCCTACAGGCAGGCTCACGTCCGAGGACGAGACGCTTGCTGGTCTCTAGGCTGGTAACTATGTGAAATTAATTATTAATTATTATCCCCTTGAAATGTAAATGAAACCAGGCGACGAGCAGAAAGAGAGACATCAGTCTAACATTGTTCTACTCCAGCTCGCCGCGTCAACTTCAGTGTTGGACGTTACTTTCTTTTCGCGTCTTTCCGTAGACACTCGGCGGTAATGTCCTCGGCCAAGGAGGACACGTTATCCCCAGATGAGCTGAGGAAAAGGCTCTATCAAACCTTTAAAGATAAAGGAGTGCTGGATACACTTAAAGTAAGTCATGTAAATGGAGTTGCAGTTCGCTTTTGTACGTGTCTTTATCCTCCCTGCTCCCTCTGACTGTCCCCCTGTCTGATCCAGACCCAGCTGCGTAACCAACTCATCCAGGAGTTAACGTTGACCAGAAGAGAACCTGTTCTCAGGCCGGTCCCTGTGAAATCAGACTCTCTTTGGGTGTCAGCTAGTAACTTCATCGTAGGCGACTATCTTCGCAAATCAGGATACGAGTATACCCTCTCAGTATTCGGCCCTGAGAGCGGCCTGTCCAAAGACAAGGTAGGCAGGACATCCAAATATGATGAAACTGTGAGGAATGTTTAGTGAAGAATTTGTGCTTTGTTCATTATGGCAGGTTTTCACGACTGGAGACCTTCTTCAGCTGCTTAGAGTTAGTCCTCAATCAGCACTGCACAGATCTCTGGTAATTCGCAATATTATCATACAGAATAACACTCTTGAAAACGGTCTGAATTATAACTCTCTCCTTGTCTTTTTTTTTAGTCTAACATAGAGAAGGATGATAAAGGTATGTGCAGTATGATCATTTTAGTCATGTGAGGTATCGCGTCATGTCCTTGATGTATTTCTGCTGCATTTTTAAAATATATTTCATAACATTTGGTTTCTTTTGTTCTCTCAGTTGAATTCTTATTTGTTTAATGTCACTTGGAATAATATATTTCCCTTTTTTTTTTGCAGGGTTCCTTATAAACCTCCTGACACAGCTGATGCATCATAACTCTCCTGGATTGAACCATGATGCTGTTACCCAGACAGCCAGCACAGCAAGTTATAGGGAGTCTCTTGGTATGAACTGACATCTGTAAAGGACACTTTTTATTCAACCTGTGCGCTCTGATTTGTTTTCTTTCTATCTTTAAATTTACAGTTGAGAAGATGAAAATGATTGATAAGGAATATGAGAGCGTCAGTCCCAGTGAGGACAGGTGGTTCCCATTACAATCCAAACTGGCTGCTTACAGAAAAGATCTTGAGACACAGATGCAAACGGAAATCAACACAAAGGTACTCAAAGAGATTTAATTCAAAGTTTGTCGTCGAAAAACTGTACAAGCAGGTACGAAGAACAGCAGCCATTGGGAAAAGGTTAGCTAAGCAACTGGAATATCCTTTTTTTTTTCCCTACTTATGTGCTTGTGTTGGCTCTGTTCTCTTCAGATGCAGCATTTTAAAAACGTCGAAATCGCCAAAGTGAGGATGGAAGACAAGGCCCAGTTTCAGAAGGAATTTGATCAGCTGAAACAAGAACTGGTGAGGACCTATGAAATGAAGGCGAAGGCACTGAGCGACAGGGAGAAAAATGCCATTGATCGCTTACAAAAACAACAAGAGGTAAATCACAGTAAATGTGCTGATGTGTAAAGATTGACTCTAACGTAAAACATAATTCATGTATGCCATTTTCATTCCTCTTTACTTTAGATTGAAGAAAAGAATATCTACATGCAGAGACAAACCACGCTGAAAGAAATAGAAACCATACGGAACCGAGAAAATGAGCTGAGGTTGCGAATGGAGGCATTTGAGAAGTAATGCTCGCTTTCACATCTTTAATTAGAATGACAAATATGTCTATAAATAATATTAATCAAAGCATGAACACAGGACTTGTCAAATCCATGAGGAGAAGGCGAAGACGACCGAGGAGCTGCTGCGTAGGAGAGAACTGGCCGTGAAGACGATGGAGGACACACACGACCAGAGGTTAAAGAACGAACTTTCCAGGTATTTTAATACTTAATTTGGTATTTTTTACCTTTTCGTCAGGCTTTGCTTCCTGTCTTCAACACTAAATTCAGCTCAAGTTTTGAAGGACAATTTAATGAATGAGACCAAAGTCTGTTGGTGTTTTGCTGACTTTCTTCCTAGTCTGGGGGGTTGCTTCTTATATGTGGACATTCATCATGTGACCAGAGTATCTTTTGATAAGGTGAACCACTGGGCTGCACAATTCATCGAATTTAACCGCAATATATTCTACTGCATTTTTCAAATCTCAGGAAGGTGCAATATTTGTTTCATGATTCCAAAAACGTGTGCAATTAATGAATCAAGATTTAGATCAGTAGATTAATCAGCAATGAGAAGAATAGCAATTGTTATAAAGATACATCTTATATTTACCTTTTGAGGGTTTCTGTTTCTCTTTGTATTATTAGAATTGATCGTAGCCTCTTTAAGTGTGGATTTTTATTTCTCCATCATCAGGTACCAGCTTGAGTTGAAGGAGGAATATATCAAGAGAACAGAAAAACTAACAGAGAGTGAGAACAGAAACAAGTGTGAGTATTTCAATGAAAGCAATGTTTGTGTCTAACTTTCTTGACGCCCTTAGATCATGTTTACATCCATTTTTCTTTCCCTCTTTCCTCAGTGGAAACTGAACGTATCCGAAAGGAGTCGGCTGGTATTGATTCCAAGCTGGAGGAGTACGGTAGAGCCTGTTCAGAGCAGAGGCGGCTGCAGGTAAATGGAGGGCTGTCTCCCACCCACCGGTTATCCATCGTCCATCGTCATCTTCCGCTTATTCCTACACATTAAGGGTCGCGGGGGGGGGGGGGGGGGGGGGAGCCTATCCCAGCGTCAACGGGCGAGAGGCAGGGTTCACCCTGGACAGGTCGCCAGTCCATCGCAGGGCCAACATAGAGAGACGAACAACCATTCACACTCACATTCATACCTATGGTTAATTTAGGGTATCAATCAGCCTCGTCCCCAATTGCATGTTTTTGGATGGTGGGAAGAAGCCGTAGTACCCGGAGAAAACCCATGCAGACACGGGGAGAACATGCAAACTCCACACAGAAAGATCCCGTGCCTGAGCCGGGACTTGAACCCGGAACCTTCTTGCTGTGAGGCCACAGTGCTGACCACTGCACCACCGTGCAGCCTCCCACCGGTTATATAAAGTATAAAGTCCTTCATGGTAAACACTCCAACTACATTGTTTAGTGTCATGTGACCATCAGTTGTGCGAGTAAGTCCACAGTGTAAGTGATTTTTCCAGCCCCCCCCCCTCACGTATCTTGCCGTTGGTTCCCAGGCTGAGTTGGACGCAGCCCAGCAGCAGACGTCTCTGCTGAGTCAACAGAAGGAGCTGCTGAAGGAAAGACTGGAGACCATGACTGACTATCCCAGTTTAAAGAAGGAGAAAACGCAGCTGCAGGGACAAGTGCAGCTGTTAAAGAAACAGCTGGAGGAAGCCAAGGAGGAGAACCAGCTACTCCATGCAGGTGAGGAACAGCTGTTCTTCCCGTGTGTCTCCTGGGAGTCTTCAAACACTGCGTGTTTCTCCTTTCTTTACCATGAGAAATTCCTACAGTAACATCTGTGTTTTGTTTTGTTCCTTTCCCCTATATTGTGCTAGCGATTCCTTTTGGGGCTGAAAAATTGCTGTGATATCGGAGAGTCATTATAAGTAAGCCTAGAAAATCAGTACCTCCAGCGTTATTTTTATAAGTGAGATAAATCCATTCCCATGTTGCTCGACTCTGGACTGCAGAACTGAGGGAGATGAAGTGTCGCGTGACGCCTTCATGCTAGTCTTTCCCACTGCTTCAGGCTCTGCTGAGTCTCTTACCAGCCGGCCTGGACCTCTGGGCTGTTTTTAAAAATTCCTTTAGGATTAACCAGGGAGGGATGGGATAGAGAGGTCTTTTCCACTGGCAGAGAAGCAGAAATGTACCTCTCTGACAGATGGAAGTGATAGTATAGATAAAAATCTGTATCACAATATTTTATAGATTTATAATGATATAAATGGTGATTTAAGATAATGATAAAACACTATCTTTTAAGCCACATCAGAACTCCGCAAACATCGACATAGAACTAGTCAAGTGAAGGCCGAGGCACTCGATCAGATTCACTGGTGTTTTGTTGTCTAACTGTCGTCATCACCACGGACGTCATTCAATCACTATGCTTCTCAGTAGGTAAAAAATACAAAATACAAGTTAGAGGTTTAAAATGCAACCACCAATTGTTGCAAGGACAAGGATCAAACTTCAGGATAAACAAGCGTACTTTTTTAATAAAAACTGCAAATAAAGCATAATGGTTCTGATGGAAATTGTGGGGATCTGTAACAATATGGCTTGGTATCATATGACACAACCCTCCTCATCACTGTCATGCTGTTCTCTTAATTTGGCAGAAGCATTTAAAAATGACACCTTCAATCAAAACATCCTCCATATATTAGCTGACTTCCAACTTGAGTATGTTTTGACTCCCCTAATGCCCTCTCAGACTTGGGCAAACCCTCCCAGGAGCAGCTGGCCCTGCAGATGGAGCTACGGAAGCTGCAGAGCGCTCGCAGGCTGGACGAGGAAGAGTTTGACAACCACAAGCAGGTGCTGCAGGCACAGCTCCAGAATGAGGTCAGTGACATTCCAGCCTCTCGCTGAGTGTGGGAAAATATGCAGTCAGCATATTTTATGGCTTACCTTGGAGATTGTGGATTAGTATATTTTTTTCCCCTTCAGATATGTATTTTGAGTTACCCTTATTAAAGTGTGTGTGTTGTGTTGTGTTGTGTTGTGGTGTTTTCTGCAGGTTGAGCGATGTGCCCAGCTCAAGGCCCAGCTGATGGAATGTGAGGAGAAGTCGCAGTGGATGATTGGTCACGTGGAGGACCTCAAGATGCAGCTCCACCAAACTCAGCAAGGTGCGACTCAACACGCCTAGCAAATAGTATTTTTTAGCAAATAGTTTTTTTTGTTTTGTTTTGTTTTAACTGCATGGAGTCTTTCAAAAGTGGCAGTTAAAGGAATAGGTCAACATTGGAAAAAATGTGCGTATTTTTCCCTGCAAACCTGAACAGGATACGTGACATAGACATTGGATGGATGCTTGTTCTGCCTTGATTAGAATTACCTGACTGCGCTAATGTGTAGTTTAGTAAATGTGAAGGCAGCAGCCTGCTAATGTAGCTTACTAGGCAGAACTAGCCTGACTGTGGTTAAATGTGGCATACTTTGAATACCAGTACTTCTAAAGCTGAGAGAAAATAACACAATATATATTTTTAACATGTTCAAAACCCAAAGTGGGAAAAAAAAGGTTAGTTTTTTTTTTTAGTGGCGGTAGTGAGCTGGAGCTACTTCTTGTCTGGTCAGCTGCTCAGTGACTCAGCAAGTCATTGCTCCAGCACATAAACCTGCTATAAAAGCTCCTAACTTATACAACCTCATTAAAGGAAAAAAAACTTGCAGCTTTAAATTATGGTTTTTGCAATTAGTTAATCTTGCCAAAAAAAAAACAGGTATTCCTTTAAATCTTTTGAAAGCTAGATGTTTACCAAAAACAAGAAAAAAAAGGGGGGGGGGGGCTGTGATAGCAGTAGTACAGTAGCTTTAGACTCAACGCATGTGTGTAAAATTAGTCTAGAAAACCTTTTTATTTCCAGATCTGTGCTCTCTTCCTGGTGGTTGGTCTTTTGTATTAGATGTCAACTCTCCTCCTCTCTGCCTCTTTTTTCCTCCTACCCTTTCTTTTGCATGACAACAGCTCTTGAAAACGAAGTGCTGCGTAACCCCAAGCCGTCACTCGTCGACCGCTCAGTCTTGGAGTTTAGCGCTGACAAGCTGGTTCCTCCCAGCATATATGTGGACAGAGGTTTGCTGAGGGCCAGGAGGGGTTATGATGATGTTTGTGAAGCAGGTGGACCCTTAGGAGGACACAAGTCCCCTTGGAGTGACCCTCCAAATTTCGACATGGAGCTGGTGGCCGATGCCAAGGCTCGGTTCCTGGAGCTGCAGAAGGAGGCTGAGAGCATAGAGGAAGCCTACAGGAATTACCAGCAGAGGGCAGTACACTCCACCATCTCACACATGCTTCCTCCAAGACCTCTGTCCCCTCAACACCCTCCACATTTTCCTGCTTCCCCTCTGAGGAAAAAAGTTACATACCAGTCAAAGAAGTCACAAAGACCAATCTCCCCTCAAACTATCCGAACCCCCTCCTCAGCACCCTATGACACCAGAAACACCTCACCACCTGCTCAGCCGAGAGTGGCGCTCTCAGATGACCGGCCCAAGTCCCCGGACCTTTTCACCAACCGTAGTCCCCATTCTTTTGCTGAACCTCTGTTTGTAAGAGACGGGCACCCTCAGGATGAACAGTGGCCTCCATTCAGACATCCAGCCTCCACTCCACAGTCTCCCTCCAAGACAAGTCGTCAAAGAAAGAGTGCAGAAGGTACCAACAAAGAAAGCTTTATCTTGTCAAAACAGTTCAAAGTAGCGGATAGACTGACCTCTTTTGACAGCAGAGATGTAAACAGTTAAATATGTTTCACTGCACACAGTCTATTAACGCTCCAGAACATATATACACAGTTAGAACACTCCAGAGCAACGTACATATCAACCTTTCTCCCTTGATGGTATTGTCTCACACAAAAGTCTTTGTCCTTGCTCGATCCAGTTGTGTCTCCGTCATTTCCGGACCTGTCCTCTAACAGACGGCTCCCTCCAGCACCTCATGACAAGATGTCAACCTCAGGTGACTTGTCTTCTGAGCTCAGTCCACCTCGCAGTCCTCAGCTCAAGAGCACAGCGCGAGACCCGCCCAGGTACCATCTGGCATTGCTTAGGCAAGAATAGTGCAGCGTACTTATGAATTTTTACAGAATGACCTTGAATACTAATGGCCTGATCTTTGCCTCTCTTTGTTTTAGTTCTCCAAAGCTGTATCCTGTCTCCTCCAGCTCAGAGTCTTCGCCACAACCTGAGAAGGTCACCTTTGAGGATCTCACAGGGATTTCTCCAGGTAGTGTTAGTTGTTTCGCTTCACTGTTTAAACTATGATAGACCTCAGCTGTGTATTTGAATCCCTCAGTCAACTGCAGCATCATTGATGGACCCCTGTCTTATCACAGCTTGCTGTTACTGAGCTTATTCATGAGAGAACAAAATATATACTTTGAGGCTACTACATATAACTTCCATCCATTCATCCATCCATTCATCCGTCCACCCATCCATCCGCTTATCCTGTTAAGGGTCGTGGGGGGGCTGGAGCCTATCACAGCAGCTTTTGGGTGAGAGGGAGAGTTCACCCTGGACAGGTCACCAGTCCATCACAGGACCAACACATAGAGACAGACGACCATTCACACTCACAGTCACACCTACGGTCAATTTAGAGTATCAGTCAGCCTCGTCCCCTCTTGATGTCTTTGGACTGTTGGAGGAAGCTGGAGTACCAGAGAGAACCCACACAGGAACAGGGAGAACATGGAGACTCACACAGGAACAGGGAGAACATGCAGACTCACACAGAAAGATCCTGTGATGGAGCCGGGACTGGAACCTGGAACCTTCTTGCTGTGACGCGACAGTGCTGACCACTGTGACGCCCCTTAAATTAGTTATTTTAAAGCATGAAGTATAATCTATTTCCTTATTTTAATTATGTTGAGACAAAATATACATTTTCCACTCATTGTAGTTATTTTGAGGCCACAAGATATAAGATGTATTCCCTCAATTTTGTCACTGAGTCCATGACATATAAACCATTCCCTTGTTGTAACTTATTTGTGGCTTTGAGATATAACTTGTTCCCTCAACTAAATTTGTCACCCAAAAAAATTTTTTTTCTATCTCATTTTATCTTATTTTTTTGCGATGAGGTATTGTTTGTTCCCTGAATTTGGGGGGGGGGGGGGGATTTATGAAGAGTATCCCGTGGTAACGAATTCATTTGATTGAGGGAATAAGTTACATTTCTTGATTTTCTCTCTCTCGCCGGGTTATATTTTACCTTTCAGTTAATTCAGTCTAAATAAAATTGTAGTAACCAAATGGAGCACGTCTGGAATGGCGGTTTTGGATTTAGAACAGGCTGTTTTTTAATGAGTGTGTGACCAGCCTCCAAAGTGTCCTCTCAGTGGCCCTGCACAATGGTGAAGATGAAGGGCAGCTGATTATGTATTCTTTGCTGGTCCTCTGGCCCTGGTGCATTATGGTGGAGCATAAAAGATCTCTTTGTGCATATCTCCCTCCAGAACCCGGCCACATTCCAGAGCTTCTCCTGGACACTGCCGTCCCTCTCTCGGAGGAGGCCCCTGATGGCCCCTCTGTCCCCCGCCCACAGGCTCCACGGGACCTCCCAGAAGCCCAAATAGATGCACAAGTTCATCCGGGTGAGTCGACAGTCCCTCGTGATGTCATATCTAACTGCAGTTGGGAATATATCGCTGCTCAGTTCAAAATAAAGTTAAGAATGCAGCCGGTGAATGACTGATGATCTAACGCATATCAGCTCCGGTGTTTACAGACGATCCACAAATCTCAGGTGAACTTTCCCGTGAAGGAGACAAGGAGGATGAGGAGCAGAGATGGGAGAGAGAGAGAAAAGAAAAAGAAGAGCAAAGGCAACGAGAGCAAGAGGAAGCCAGAGAGAGGGAGCTGCGAGAGCTGGAGAGACTGGAGACCGAAATGGTAGTTGTTCTGCTGCACTCGCATCTTTCTCTGACTTCGCCAGCTTCACCGTACATTGACAGGACTTGTGCCTGAACAGCAACAGGTGGAGCTGGCCAGACAAGTGGAAGAAGGAGCAGGCGCTGCAAAGACTGATGGAGAGGAGGAGGAGGAGGTGGCGGTGGAGGAGGAGGAGGAAATGGGGACTAAGGAAGGAATAGAGGGAGGAGTTGAGGAGGAGAGGGAGGAGTCTAAAGAGCCTGGTGACAATGCCTTGGAGAAATACATGAAGATGGTTTTGGAGGCAAGAGAGAAGCAGCATGCACAGGTGAATGGCTGCCACACTGGTCTGAAGGTTTTAATATCAGTTGTGTGTGTGTGTTTGTGTGTGTGTGTATTTAACGAGTGTGTTTCTTTCAGAGTCCTGGAGAAGAGAGGACAGGACAAGAGAGCCCCAAATCCAAGAGTCTGTCTGAGGAGAAAGGTGAAAGGTAACTCACCAACTCAGCCAACGGCAAACTGGATTTAATATTGGCTTTCTAATCAAACCGTTCGTTTTCTGATTTAAAAGCTTTGCCGGTTTTTCAGGAGAGTTTAATAAATCCATAAACCCAAATAATCCCCTCCCCCTCCCTGAGGAAACATTTATGTCATTGTTTCTCATCTCCTGCTCCCTTATTTGTTCTGGATATGTCGTCTAAGGATGAGTTCATTAAGAATGTTATTTTTGGCTCTTTTTTCTTTTTGTTCCCTGGAGGCGTTCACTAATGAACTTGTTTTTGTTTCCCCAGCTTTGCAGCGTATTCACACAAGGATGACGATGACGATTTCTGGTAATGAGCCACTAAATTATACAGCTTCTCCAGACTTGCACTATTTTAAGCAAAGAAGCGTTTATATTGAGTGTACATTTTTGTTTCATCTTTTATATGAATAAATCAGAGTGCAAAAAAAAAACAACCCACATTGAAACAGAGTTTTTTTTTTCTATATTTTATTTTCATATAAACAATGAACAGGCCAGTTGTCAAGCGGGTTTCCAGTCAGACAGCACGTAGGATTTTTGTCCTCCTGGTGATTGATAATTAGCATCTATGTTTTTGGTTCATTCAGAAGGAAACTCAGCCAATAAAGATGGACCAGATTCATGAAATATTCTTACGTTCACATTTGTTCTTGGACACTGTAGGATTTATTAAACATTCATTTTAATCTTACAGGAAGCACACATTTTTTATTTTTTTTGGGGGGGGGGGGGGTCTGTAAGACTAAATTGAATGTTAAAAAAGTACTATAGTGTGTAAATTTGTGCTTAAGACTATTTCATCAATGAAGTGATGTACTATACTTCCCTGTATATCACCCATTTTCTCTGCTTGGCTGCTGCAGCAGCACATAAAAGCCTCTGTGCTACAATATCACAGAGTGTTGGTTGGTAAACAACAGCGGCATTCATAACTTTGGCTACATATGGTTTTAGATTGCTGTACAATCATATAAATGACTGGTGTTCTTCTGCAATTTGTGAGGAAGCCCTTGACATTCATAGAACATACAGGTACAGTATACTATCAGGCAACAAGATTCATATACTTTTAACTCGGATAAAAGAACGTAAAAAGTATCTATGATCTACTGAGCTACAGTCTACATTTGTATTCTGTTAGAAAAAAAAAGGGAAACAGGCAAACACTGCCTACTACTAAAGTCAGTATACATGACTGTATATCATTTATGTCGCTGCAGAAGACGACTACATGCAAGAAACGACAAGTTATCCCTGTAACTCCACTAACAGAAATAAAAGATTACATGAATATAATTTTGACAATTGCACATCAAGAATGGATGCACTTATAGAAAATTATGAAAAAGAAACAAGTTGTTTTAGCTTAAAAAAATTAAAAAGTACTAAAAAGAATGATCATAAATGTACATTGTCTGTACCTTCAAGTTCTTTAGATCAGTTGATCTATAGTTGTTTCCATGGTACCAAAGCGCATGGAACAATACTTTAGGTTTATTATTTCAACAAGTCAATTTTGATAACACTGCAGTCATTACAATGGTGAGCTAAAAGCATAAACGAGGGATGAGACATCTCTCTTCCTTGGCAAGTGGACTTTTATTATGTGCCTGAAGGAAAACAAATGGACCGACATTTTCAGATTAACTGTGCTACTTGATTATTGGCAGCGGTCCACGTTTAGCAAGCACGTTATTCTTATGGCGTCATCGTGAAATGGAAAGCTAACGATGCAGAGTTCCTCCTGATGAATGTGTTTCGATGATTTTGCAGCTAACATAAATCTACTATATCTGCATGATGCATCTTTTTTAGCATTAAAAGGACATTTCCTAACCGTAGTTGTTTGTCTGCTCCAGTGTTCCATAATGCACACCTGAGGTAGTGTTAATGTAGGCCATGACTCTTAAGTGAATGTACAATGACAATTAAACTCTAAAACCAACTCTTAAAACTGAGATCAACTTGAGAAAATCATGTAGGTAAAACACTGGAATATATTGGCTTAAAAGCAGGTACAGCCAGAACATAATGTGGTGCATTTTACCTGTTGTTGTTGTTGTTGTTGTTGTAATAAGAGGTTATAACAGTTGTAATTACATGTTAGAAAATATCATAAACTGACATAGAACCAAGTCTTTTGTCAGTATCGTGCATAAACCAATGTCTTGCTAAGTATATTTGTCCAATTTCCGTTAAGAAAATACAAAATTCTAGTTGCACTTAACATCAAACAGAGTAACTCAACAAGGAGCCTGTCAGTTCAAAATTCCTTGAAAACGAGCCACTTTAACGAGAACGTTTTGCTTACGACACTGGTTACAAGCAGACATGTTGATTATTTTGGTTGTAATGAGTCGAAAAAGTACTGCAAGCAACATTTGATTGGGGTTGACGGCAGCTGCGCTCGCAACAACTTTTTAAATGCAGTCACCTCAAAACACGAATGATCGATCTATGTCGAGATAACTAATTTTTTTTTAATTTATGTTATTTTGAGAGAAAGAGGCTGTTTCTTTTTATTGGCATTAAAAAGTAACTGCAAGCACAGCCATTCTGGCGAATTTATCCTTAAAACCAACCTCTTTATCAACTGAGACGCTACTTGTTCAGTGATTCCGTCGTTCTTAGTGCAATTACATTCACATTTTTCAGACAACCGGAAATTAGGCAAATATACCCGCAGGTTTTTGCAGTGTAATGGATTACTAAGGCTTTTTGATTTTGAGTAGAATTAGTCTGCGTTTTTGATTGACAAACTGTTACACATTCAGTTGTTGAAACCTGGCAACCAACAGGCCAGTAGAAAGACAAAGCAAGACTGTAAAAACAGATGTGGTTGTTACGTGTTGTGTGGAAGAATAGTGCAATATCTCAAGCTTCACCAGCACAGACTGGCTGGAAAAAAAAAAAAAAAAATGGGCCAGAGAATATCAAATAGTCCATGAAGATGAAAACAGCCTTTTGTCCTCCTTAAAAGCAAAAAAAAAAAAAAAAAAGAAGCAACCTAAAGAAGCTGTTTCTTCTTGGCGAGTTAGTGCAGAAAGCAACACTGATGCATTAGTTGGTTAGGAGGAGCCTGGTTAGTAACTGCACAGTGTCAGGGCAGTTGGCAGGTTATGTTAGCTGGGCATTGTCTCGGTCCAACGGGGCCACAGTGGCTGACCTCATGTGTATTTGTGTGTGTGTGTGTGTGTGTGTGTTGAGTGCGTAATGTCCTTATGTGTAGGAATTAAGGCATTCCTTTGAGCGTGAGGTGATGTCCTGCAGCTCCCGCTCTTCCTTCATTTTGATGTCTTGGTAGGCATGCATTTGACTGGCATCCTTAAGGTAGGCCCAGTTTGCTGAGAGAATCATGAGGAAGTGGATCTGGAAGAGAAGGGTGAGGTGGATGGCCGGTGAGCATGTCAAAGATGCAAAGCAAGCTACAGGAGTCAGAGCTAGACATACACAAACATGAAGTTAAGGCTTGTTTTTTAAGGATTTGTTGTTTTTTTTTACGTACACGGGTGATAAAAGACAAACTTATTGTAACATTACTGTTACAATTATTACAAAAACTGGAGTCTTGCTTCGCACAATGCTAGAGAAAAAAAAAACACTTTTAGAGCATGAGGATGAGTGGAGAGAAAGCGAGAGGTCGTACATGCAAGCTTGACGCAGCTGTGCATTTCTGGAGGTTAGTGCCAAGCAAGTGATTCTGCATTTTAGTCCATCTGAACCTTTTCAGTTATAAGAAATAGACCAGATAATTGTTTTTTTGTAAACAAAGATTGTTTATTTTATATAGAAAGTAAAAGCTACAGTCTTCAAAAGAGAAAATTAAATATATGAAATATGGAGTGTAAGTGACTATAAACAGGGATCTGAAAAAAAATGTAAGCATGCAGGCTCAGTGTTAAGATAAAAAACAAACAGCACTTTTGAGAGAGAATAAAGGAAAATGCATAAAACATGAAAAAGCTGAGGCAATAACCTGCATCAGCTCTCATAGAAAAAATACATTTACTCTAAAATAGGAGGATTTCTTTTCATAAAATACATAAGATTCAGATGAAGCTTACGGCCTCATGGAGAAGTGGTACTGGCCTGACCTTCCTAATGAGTTGGACAATACACAAATCCTCATACGCATCAGCGTAATGCAGTTGATGACGGGGGTTGAGTTCGCTTTGGAGTCTAAGGTCCTTGTGTTTCATGGGTTGGCAGAAGAATTTAAAGGCAACGTTAAGGCAGTTGGTGTGTTGACCTTTTACAAGTTAATCTCACTAGAATTCACCAATTCTGCTAATATAACAACTAAAAAAAAGGACATGGCAACTTATTGGGGAATCCATTTAGTGTCTGTCTTCTCAAGAGTCAGGCGAGAACAAACATACCCTTCTCTCTTGTGTGTGTGTGTGTGCATTTGGGAGCTTAGACCCCAAGAAACCCGCTGACTGCGAGTTAGCTTAGCGCACTGCATGACGATGAATGGGAAGTGTTAGCATCTCTCTGTCAAAAGTCATCCATCTTTCTCCAAAACTAATATTTTGCAGAACATTAACTATGAAATAGGCATAATTTTAGAATGACTTAGGACTACTTTACTGACCGGGTGCAGTGATTTCATGCAGCACCTCAAAAGCCCCAAAAAACTTCAGCTGATAATGTATTTATTGCTAACTATAAGAGCAACTACTCCTATTAACCACGGCCAACTTTGTAAGAGAGGACGAGGAGGATTACCTCTGGTCAAACCGTAATCCTGAACTTTATCTTTTTAATGGAAGTATGCTAACACTTCCCATCCATCATGGATTCATTGTGCTAAAATAACCAGCAGTCAGCTGGTCTCTGTGGGTCTCAACTCCCTGATGCTCTCACAGAGGGTGGAAGGGTATCTGTCTTTTGGACTGGCTCTGAGGAAGATGACAAATAAGTAAATCTCCCTAAAACGTCGACATGTTCCTTTAAAACATAGAGCCTGAGAACACCTTCATTACATGTCATCATAAGTCTGTGTCAACAAGTTTCAGCTTTCCATCTCTATGTGATTTATTTGCACACAAATTCCCATTTCGATGCAATTATATCAGGTCAAACTGCCAACTAATACTGTCTGTTTTTATCTGAATTGCAATGAATGCAATTGCGGAGGTCAAAAACATTTGTATGCATTACGAATATAAATAACACTGGTGCGGTCATCTAGGCGTGCACATTTCTATAAAACCTGATGGTGAGTGCCAAGGAAAGCGGAACAAACTAGTCAACTAAACACCATCCCATTCTGAAGACAACTTTCATCAGGCGTCCTCAGTCAAGCGAAATCCCTGGATACCAAAACGCTAAAGAGAGCAGCTATTTACACTTCATACTAATGGAGAGACTTCTCTATTCTCAGATATTTTTTTTAGTTCGTTTCTTGTGAGTGGCAACTGTCTCTACTCAGTACAGCCTCGAATGCAGTACTGTGCTCTTAAAACAGTTTAAAACTTAGTGCAGCAGTCTTCTCGACTCTTAAACTTCAAAACAGCAAAGTTATAAGTGGTAGCCATCATGTAGATCAGCTGGTGGAAGAGAACAGAGAAGGTGGTAAGAGAACATGCCGGCGACCTCCTCGTCACTAGTATGGTGACAAGTTAGTAAAGTGACCTCTCATTTCCCAGCAGTACAAAAGTCACAGAAAAGGAAAAAAATGTTAAAGATCACAAATTATGATACGAATAACATCCTCCTGATTAAAAGTTTCATAAATGATAGACGATGTTTTAAGCCCAATCCTATGGAGGTATATTGCATCCACCTGATGAAAACAAAAATCCACCTTTTCCTTTATTAATATATTTTCACGAAACATAAATACAATTTTGGCCCCGTTTTTCTGAATGAATGAGATACGTTTTCAGGAAAATAAAAATTAAAAATAGTCCCTTTTTTAATGAAATTATGACATGTTTTCATGAGAAAAAATAATATTAATTTGGACCCTGTTGTTATATGATAATGTTCAATTTGTAGGACAAAGGATCGCGTTTTTCTTTTGGATGAATATGTTTTCATGTTACAATAAAAGAAAGGGGGGGGGGGTGAAAAACAGATCCTGCAATATTTAACAAATCAGACTGGATTTTCCATCTGAAAAAACACAAAGTCCTGAGGTTTCTGCGTGAGGTCGACTTACTGATACTAAGGCAGGAGTATCTCCAAGTGTTTCATACCAAAAGTGGATAAAGTAAAAAGGTGGGACGTTTGCTTGAATATCTGCCGGTGCATAAGTAGGAATGAGCAGCTTCTCTCTATACACAGAGCAGAACTCGAACCCACCGCCCATGTAAAATGTATCACATTTCTGAAATACAGTCATTTCTTATATGAAAACATATCTCATTACTTGAGGATTTTTTTCCTACTTCAGGTGAATGCAATGTGCTTCCATACAAATCCATCCAAAATTCACAATGGGGCCATGCATGAGTATCTACTATTAGCAGATGGTAGAGAGCAAATGGAATTGGAGCCGAGAAAAAAAGCGTATATGTAATATTCCTGGTCACGTTGATAAAGATAGGCTTAAGGGAGAGAATGGAAAAACTGGAGGGGCGCTTACCAGAGCGATCACAGTGGCTCCTGCCCCGGCGCATGCCACGATATACAGGTGATAAGACAGGTAGAACTGGAAACACACACGCAACGGTCATTTTTACATAAAAATATAATGTTTTATGAGTGTGTGTGGATGGGAGACAGGCTCTTACCTCACTCGTGTTGCAGATGTCGTCTAGCGTGGATCCGCAGGCCTTTCCTGGTGTAGCGTTCCACGGGATGATTCCTGGAGTCAAGAAGAGGTAGTTTTATTTGTAGAGCACCAAAAATACAAGTTATCTCCTTACATCTTCCAAGTAGTGGAGGTCTAGAACCAAACCCTTTAAGTTACACCCTCCAGTTCGGGGGGGGGGGGGGGGGCAACAGAGAGAAAGAGGGAAACAAGAAGTGAGAGAGACTGAAAAAGATGTGATCAAGAAAGAGACAGAAAGATAGAATGATAGAGGGACGCGGAGACTCGGACACACAATAATGACATTAGTGGCAAGAATAATAGCAAGCATATGGATACTAATAATACTAGTACTACACTAAAGATGCTGATACGGGTAATAATAGTAGTAATACTGCACTAAAAAGGCTGATATGGATACTCATAGTACTGATACTGCACTATGGACACTGATACAGATACTTATTGTCGTAATACTGCACCAACAATGCTACTATGGATTCTAATAGTACTAGCACTACACTGAAGATGCTAATACGGATCTTAATAGTAGTAATACTTTACTAAAAGTGCTGATTTGCATACTAATAGTACTTCTCCATTACCTTCTTTCATGATCAATACAGTTTTCTGATAGAAAGCCTGACACGAGTTTGGATCTTGTGCAACTTTTAGCTTCCTTATTTCCAGATTCCTTCAAAAAAATTTGATCAAATTTAAGCAACAAACCCTCTCAGCTAGATTTAAGCAGTCAGTCCTTGGTTACATTTTTGAAAAAGTCCCGTTCAGGCTGAAAGTAGAATATTTCATAATGATGGCCCCATATTCCACTGACTTTTTTGGCATGATTTCTGTTAGACAGTCTCTCTGGCAGAACAAGGCAAACCTCTCCCGTGTGGCCGGTAAATCTTAGTCTGTGACACGTGAGATGGAGGTGGAAAAGGCCTCTGAGTGAAGGAAGTGAAAAGAGTCTGCTGTCGAAGCTAACGAGGGATACCGCTGTAGCCTCTTACCGTACTGACGCACATCCACACAGATGGAGTCAATGTTGGTGAGGTTAGCCATGGGGGACCTCATGGTGGCACAGGTAGACCACATGTTGTAGAAGAGGAAGACTGGTACAGCAGAGAAGCCGAACACGCCGAGCCAGGCCACGCCCAGAATGTACGTGAGGAACACAAACTGAAAAACACACAACGCCATCATGACTCTCGCTAGTTTGTCACTTTTCTGTCTTAAACTTCGAATATATCCGTGTCAGCATGGCAGGATGGTTGTTTTAACATACCATTCCACTGATGCAACGGCCACAGATGGTGGTCTTGAACTCGCTGTGCAGCTCCTTGACTGCACTGGTGGTGTAGAAACCCTCGGCAAGGAGAATGATCCCATACAGGAAGAAAAACGATGCAATTCCATAGATGACATACTGCATCAGCTGTATTCTGATTTTAAACAAAACAACAACACAAGTCAAGAGCACAAATCAACCGTCCAACTTAACACCTGGAAAGACCTACTTAAAATGTCAGGCGAAGCAATAACACGATATATGGTGTGGAAAATAACTTTTTTTAAACGTGAAATCTTTAAACATGAGTCACCTGGGTTGATTAATTGTAAGCAGACGACTGAGAGAGCGAGCGAGAGAGAGAGAGAGAGAGAGAGAGAGAGAAAGGCCTCCCTCCCTTTAGAAGTGAAGAGTCACTAATCTAAATGTGGAGGTAACAGGTGATGTATGTCTCTGGAAACCATCTGCCGAGAGACACGCTGCCTCTGTGGACGTCTTATATTCAACAGTGTGCTCTAAATCCACATCAACATAAAACACATGTGCAGTCCGGCCTCTTCTCTTTTTATTACACGAACTAATGGACGCTTTGGTTAAACAACTGAGGTCCATATTAGGACTGTTGTCAGGATAAGAGAACATCATCAGCTAAAAATAGCTGACATTAAATCATTAAAAGGGTTATTGTCCTTTAGGATCTCTCTTGATTTTTATTGTGATGGATGAACACGATCCTCCTGTGACATAATGGAAACGTTAAAACATTTTTTTTTTAAAAAACAACAACTTACAGTCTACATGAAAAGTATTTGATATTTTTTTTGTTGTTTCAACGATTGATTTCTTTCCACTCTATAGTCGTATCACTTGCGTACTGTAGAATGAGGTCACTTACACATCAGTCAGCATGGCGTGATCGCTGGCGACCTTGGAGAAGTGGGTTTCCAGGATGGTCACAGTACCAGTGAGGGCCACATGACCACAACCGCAAAACAGGGCAACACCAGAGAAGCACAGGATGGTAGCCACCAGCGACGCGTACGGAACCCCACCTAAACATTTGATGCAGCACTCAAAGCAACCTGAGGAGCGAGAAGCAAACAAGAGAAGTGAGAAGCGTCATTCTGACATCACGATGAGTCTTCAATAGAAACGCTCCAGGACTTTTTCAGCCCTCAGTTTTGTTTTACAGGCAGGAAGCAAAGCCTGCTGGCTAATTGTAACTCCTTGAAACTACAGCTATTGTGGAAGTCTTCTCAAGCCTTTGTGATAGTTATATTTTTACAGGAAAAACATAATAAAAGGTTTAAGAACAATAACATGTAGGGAAGGACATCTCATTGATGAGGGCTATTTTTCTCCGACTCAAAATGCATCTCAAACTAATGTTCATAAATGCCAGATTGCAATTAGTTTTTCTTCTTGTACCCTAAAAAAACAAATAAAACATTTACAAAGAAATTTCAACTAATAATACCATCTCATCCAACAATTAATCCATGCCCGACTTCAAGTTACACGTGTATACGTCTACGAGCTAAGATACATTCGTTAGCTGGCAGGCAGCAATGGTATGTAGGTGTGTCTCTCCACCCCACATCCTGTTTTCTTCCCTTGAAGCGCCATCGTTACAGCCTGATGGCAAGAATTTCTTCACCCTGATTAAAGCGAGAGTTTTCGCAGCTCCATGTTATGAACAAGACATTTTACGGAGGACAGCTACATGGACCACAAGATGAGCTTTGTCTTTCTCTCTCTCTCTCTCTCTGATTGATCCGGCTATTCCGTTGGCTTCACTTGACGTTATGTTTGGCTCTGGATACACCTACTTTTCAGTCTACCAATCAAATTACTTCCAACATTATTTCCCATATTGAAATCCTTAGAAATACATCACAATATACCACCGATAACTCCGGTAATGCAATATTTTTTATATGAAAGGCCATGTAGTCCATTCTATGTCAGCATCTATAGAAGCGCGCCAAAAAGAGAATCTCAGGGAAATGAAATATGAGATGAACCACATGGAACAACCAGGAGAGACTGCCATAGTCAATCATAGTCATGCAAGCAGCTAGAACTGATTATCTCTATAAAAATATAGTAATTATATATAAAGAGCGATCGCTCGAAGTGATGAACCTACAGATTATCGGTTGATCATTTGCAGATCTGAAGTGCAGCGAAGCAACTTGAAGCAGAACAGTTTGATGATGTTCGTCTGTGGTCGGGCTGTCAATAAGAAACACGAGAGCGTGCCACGTAGCTCCAAACTGAAAATTTGTCACAACGCTTAAAGGCCTCTAATGTCCATCCAGCAGATCAGAGCACTGGCAATCTGTAACGGAAATCAATGGCGATTCACGCTGAGGGAATGAAGTGACCCACATGGGTCTGTCTCATCCCATGTGTTCTTGTGAGATGGAGCCAGTCAACAATGCTCCCTCTGTGGACGCATGCAAACAAACCACAGTGGGCTTTTAATCAGATCCACATGTGTCTGACAGGAAGTCGCAGTCATAGGGCATCCTCCTGGTCAGTGTCTGTTTGTGTTTTTAAACCCGTTTTACATCACACTGTCCAAAAAAAGACTTGCTAAAATGGATATTAAAGCTAAAGTACATTTACATAGAAAAGAATCTTACGACGAAAGGGAAAAAGAGTGTGGCAGGACAACCTAAAAAAAGCATCCAAGAGAAGTTTATGGAGGGAGTGGTTTTGATTAAAAAGCTTGTCAGGGTTAAGAGGGAAGATTACAACCCCAGAAATAGTGATTAATGACAAACACAAATAAAGGGTTTGATTATTCCTAAATGGAGAATTTGGAGGGGAACAAGGAGGGCTCAGCTGTTACGGACATGTCAACAGCACTGAGAGTGTTTTTGTAATTACTCTGTATGGCCAGAAGAAGGAGAGTGTAGTATTGGCTCTAATGTGGATTCCTCTCAGCTCTCTGTAGCTTTTTGGCATCTTTCAGCTCATTGTTTTGGTTTTGCTGCTCTCAATGTCACTGTTAAAGTTTAGTCTCTCAGTCATTAGCTATCAGCTGCTGTGGAGCTAGGTTGTTTGTATATAAATATATATACACATACATACACACACACACATAAATTATGAGCTCATCCTGTGTTAAACAATCCTCTGTCTGCTTGCCTCTGAAAGTTCATCCGTGTTTGTGCTGTGACAAAGACAATCAAAGCAGATATACCACTGCTGGGACAGAACTTTTGCAAGTAAAGCTATCCTGAGTATTTGTGTAGTACAGGGAGACGAGGAAATATTTGCTCAAGGGGTGAGAATCAGAGGCAATTCAAAGGTTTGAAAGGAGCAAAGAGAGTCCAGCTTGCTTTATTGTTTTGGATGACTGGAGATACGAGTAGAGGCAAAGTCAGAGTTGTTATTTTGGGCTGTAAATAATTTAATTTTAATTTTTTACCAAACTTGACATTAGGTGGCACAGTGGTGCAGTGGTCAGCACTGTAGCCTCACAGCAAGAAGGTTCCAGGTTCAAGTCCCGGCTCCATCACAGGATCTTTCTGTGTGGAGTCTCCATGTTCTCCCTGTTCCTGTGTGGGTTCTCTCTGGTACTCCAGCTTCCTCCCACAGTCCAAAGACATCAAGAGAGGACGAGGCTGATTGATACTCTAAATTGACTGTAGGTGTGACTGTGAGTGTGAATGGTTGTCTGTCTCTATGTGTTGGTCCTGCGATGGACGGGAGACCTGTCCAGGGTGAACCCTGCCTCTTGCACAAAAGCAGCTGGGATATGGATGGATGGACTTCTATGTCATTCTAAACAGACTTTTCTTAAATGCCATGGACGCTTCCACATTACAGATGCAGAACACTGCAAAAGAGGCAAAACGTTCAACTTACAGAACCAGCAACAAAATATTTACACTCAGTTATCATCCATAACAGCAAAGAAGAAAAGCCATTGCCATGGCAGCCTGTTAAGTACAGCTCAGCGACAGAGCTGAAACGCTAACCTTGACCACACACACATCACATGATGAGCATGTCAGGGACGGCGAGAGGGGATGAGGGGGCTCCAGAGGATATTGAGCCCAGCTGCAAAGCAAATAAAGTCTCTTTTAAGAAGCTCATGGAGTGGCTGTCAGGTAGATACGCTGTGGAGCATCTTAGCTATAAATTAATAAACTGAACACTGTTTCCCCAGATACAAAACGTAGTTCCCTGCCATGAAGATCACCCAAGAGAATTCTACATGAAAAGTGAGGTTTAATGCATCACATGGGCTCGGATAAGGAGCAAAACTTTAACAGGAATTAATTTGACATGCAATGAATGAAAATCTGACTCTGGCCTTGTAACTTCAAAAACACTTTGATAACATCCCCTTGAGCCAGTCACAGAAAGGTCAAGCCAACTTACTTTGAGAGAAAAGTACATTCTTTTTGAAAGCCACTAATCTGATCAATAAGCCATCTGTTTGATTAGTGTCCATTTCACAGCCGTGGTTTGCTTTAGACGCCATCTGTCCATCTAGCCTGAGACTGCTGGTAGCACAGATATTCACTGGAGAAACCTGTGTAACACAATAAATCTGAGCTGGTATTTTCACAGCTGGACTAGACGTGTTGGCTGGTTAGTGGAGCTGCTGACGTGGTTAAACTGTTAGAAATACTGGGCTACTCTGTTCACAAAGGGCTCCTGGCGAAGCTTTACTCTTGGTATTACACGTCTGAGAAACAACATCAAAGCTCCCCTCACTCTTCGGCAGTCCCCCCCCCCCCTGCTCTCTCTCTCTCTCTCTCTCTCTCACACACACACACACACACACACACACACAGATTGTGTAAAATCATTCAGCAGATGGTCTGAAAGCAAAGATTTTATGCAACTGCAAACATTATCCTGAAAATGAATCTAGAAGGCTGCATGTTTTAGAATCCCTTCTCCCCACCAGATTTGTTTCTGTGTTTCACTTTTTTGGGAAACTGAGTGGCTCCACCGTTTGAATAATTTAACATTTTATAAATCTACTTATTTACTTTCTTGCCATGAGCCAGCTTATTCACTCACCATCTTTTCTGTTGGGTAAAGATTTGACTGCTTCTTAGTGGCCCGAGGCTATGGCCGATCTGTCTGAGATAATATCAACCCCGCAGCGTCGCTATTTTGATCGCTAAAGAATATTTTAATTCAGAGGTTTGAACATTTTTGCAGCTTGAAACCAAGAGGAGAAATTTAGCGACAAACACAGGCTGGTGGTCAACAGAGGTAATAACATCTACAACAGACAGACACAAACACTATGACTGATTCTTGTTAGCGTGTCAGGGGAGGACATAGATGCCCACAAGTATACTCTTTCATCAAGTCACAAGCCCTCCCTCCCTCCCCCCGCCCCACACACACACACACACACTTACACACACGCAAACATTTCTCCAAATTTCAAATTTAGAAGTTAGACTAATTCCCTCAATTAAGTCTTTGTCCTGGTTTAATGTTAGGCAGCTGTTGGTGAGATGGGAACGTGGATGAATTACATTGTTTATGGTGAATCCAGCCCAGGAAAACGCTTATCTTTTAAAACAGAACGCTAATCTCATTAAGTTGACGTCTAACAAAGCTAGCAGCAAGCCCACATGTAGCAATCACACTCTTACCGTGTTTCATGTAATTGTTTTATATTTTTGTATGTTGTACAATGTGTGAAACTTGTCATGCAAAGATGCCATCCAGGGTCTTGAACTGCCTCAAACAGCAGGGGCTGGGGAGCAGCTGACCACACACAGGTACACACACCCTGTGGTATTTTCTGGGTTAAGGTTTTAAGCGTGATTATGTCATTATGTATTGTATACAATGGATGAGCTACCAGGGACCACAGATGAAAATTAAAATTCTGGCGAACAGCTGAAATGTTCGACGATGTCTTCTTTTCCTTTTGAATGATTAAATAAATAATCAAGGGACTGAGCTACTCTGATGCTTTTTTAGGCGCAGGAAAAAGTTGTAACTCATCGACCCAGGAACCTTATTTTGGTATCACAAATGTTGGTTCTAGTGGTTCTTTAGTTTGCACTTCGCACTAAAGTTTGTGTAGTAAAATTGATGACAAACACCACAGGTGTGCTGCTGCTGCTCACCACGGTTGTGTTACTTGGGCAACTCTGTGGCTCCACGCAGCAGGTGATGCACAAGCACATGCGTGACGGCAGGGCGCTGGTCACAGAGTCCCTCAGTGTTAATACACCAAATAAAGATTGCTCGCGAGTTCCAAGTCTGAGTCAAGTCTCTGGAGGAAAAGTACAAGTCAAGAGTCAAGTCCCATGTGTGACTTTAGCGTCTCTCCAGTCCAAGTGTCTGACCGACAGTTCCCGGTCCACATCTCTGCTTACCAGAATATCAAAACACACCTTTAGCTTGGGGAAGAAAATAAAAAATTAATAAATTAATTATATGTTTGTATGATGAAAAAAAACAAAACAAATATGAAATCGTGGACACATACTTTCCGGGGCACCCTCGGAAAATCCCTGCTGCAAAATAAACGCATTTATTTAAGATTAGATGTGATCAGATGATGGATAACGTCACTGTCATGTGTGTTTGAGAGTTCTGAGATGGATGACCAGTATCGGTGGACCTGCGACGCAGCCAAGAGCCGACAGGATATTACACTGCGGTGTTGAGCTGAAATCCTCCTCCTCAACAACAGGGAATAACAGTAAGCGCTGACGAGTCTGAACAACAAGCGTCTGCTAAGTAGAACCTGCTGGCTTGTTCTAAGTGGAACACCATAAATGAAAATCACGTTGGCAAATTTTCCCTTTGATGACTTTCACATGGTCTCAGTCCCTGACTAATACTCCTGGTTAGACCTCCAACCACTTCAAGACTCTGTGCCCGGCTACAGAACGTGATGGAGGGGAAAAAAAGGCAGACAAGTTTGTGGCTGTGGTGACAATGTGAGGCCACATCAACATCACAAGGAAAGAGTGTGTGTGAGTGTGTGTCTGCATGTGTGACATTGTGAGAGAGAAAGAGAGGCCAAGAATCCCAGATACAAAGAGCCACTGTGTACAGCCCGAGACTGTCCATCACACTGGGCTCTCAGGGCTCATTCAGAAGGGCCCCGCTCTTCCGGCCCAGGACAAGCCCACCGCTGAGTTCCATCCTGTGTGCACATCCAGCACTGCAAACAGCTCAGATGTGTCCACAAAGGCCCATAGCAGCCACTTCACACGCCGGGAGGATCCTGTTTGTCAGAGCATCCCTAGTCATCTGATGTTGGCATTGCAGAAGAGTGAGGAGGTGTCCCATCACCACAGCCACACACCAACCCCTGCAGCTGGGCCGGCTTCATCATCGCCCCTCCATCCATCAATAACAACTATAACTCGGCCTGTCATCACCACGGAGCTGAAATCTGCCAACAGCTGGGAACCTCAGTGGAAAGTGTGTGTAAGTTCTCCTGGAAATGCCAGATGGATGTGATCTCCTTGTTTAAATTTTTTGTCATCACACACACAAACACACATAAGCAGTGCGTGATCATACAATAAGTGTGTGTCATATACAAACAGATCCCACTGCTACACACACTGGGACATAATTTATGATGACGACATGGCGACTCGTCCTGCAGGCTTCCAACGCCATCCAATTCTGATCTCACCCTTTGGAGCCTCATTGCTAACACATGTGTCTGTTTACAGCTAAGTGTTGTTGTTTGTTGCTCCATCAGGGAGAGTTGCCAAAAACACCATTTATGAGAAACCCTCTCATTTTCCACACTTAGAGGGGAGCGATTCTTAAAAACGCCATAATGGCTATAATGGCCGTCCTAGAGGGACGAGGGGCAATCTAGAGCCTGCAAATTCATCAAAAGTGGTCTCTGTGTTTATTTATCGAAGAGGGCAAGTGTAATCCGCCTGATAATAGCCAGTGACTGCAGCACACACTCCCCGCAGTTGTGTGTGAAGGAAACGGAGTGCTCAAAGTGCGTTCCTGTGTGTGTGTGTGTGTGTGTGTGTGTGTGTGTGTGTTTAATGACAGTAAGAGCAGCTATGATGACTGTAATTGCTTGTAATTATTTCATTGGATTATTTCATGTTCATTTCGGGACAATAGAGGGGTAAATACATGAGTTGTAAATGACAGCCTGAAAAATACAGATAAGTAAAATCAATAGAAATATGTTAGAGGTTGTGTGCCTTCACGTTTTCAGGCTTGCTGTAATTTCAAAATGTGTCCTGTTTCACCTAATCAGATTATAATCTAGATTAAACCAAGCATGTCAAAAGTACACAATTTACAATAAAACCTGCACCTGCCATTGAATAAATGCATAGTGGACTTTCAATGGAGCAAAATGTCCTCCAGGCATTCCGATTTGTCATGTTCACAAAAATAGGAGGTTCGTTAAGACCAAAGTGACCTTTGACCTCTAAAATTTGTGCAGATCAACCTTCAGATGCTAGATCCCACTCATTTCTGCAATAATGCCAAAAAAAAAATACAATCAATCTATTTCTTAAATAACTTCATCTAATATCTGGTTCCAAAATTTCAAATGGGAGAATTGACTTCTTCTTTTTTCAGTTTTATATTTATAGTTTTATATGGCATTTCAACATCTTTTTTTCTGTTGTTACGATTAAACTAAATCAATAATGTAAATTTGGGGAAGCTGCTGGTCGTATTTTTCATATTGTTTGACATGTTTGTCTTACACAAATTAATACTTAAAAAAAAAGACACTTTAACCTTACCCACATGTTGCTATTTTGTCAGATAAAATAAATGACCATCAATATTTTCAAATGTTATGAATGAATAAAAATGGAGGGTTCATGCTTTTTAGAACTGTAATTGTCATCTTCTAAGTTGTAGCTTTTCAGATTGAGCAACTTAAAGTTGTTCAAACAAGTCTAAACTACTAAAATTATCGATAAACTTCAGAGTTTAGTATTCTATTATCAGCTGCTTCGAGTTTAGTCCGTAAACCTGAACCTGGATTAGGAGCAGAGCACAGAGAGCAGCGCTAAAATCAATTATTCCTGCTGATTCCTACAAGACGGAGGCTGAGCAAGTTAATGATACTGTCTCTTTTAGGTGTGCAGTCCTCACAGCAGTCTGTTTGTCAGACTGTCTGCTTCATTTATCTTTGTCCTTGGTGGCCCCCCTCATACACCTCATTAATCACCCACCCACCCCCCCGACAGAAGAACTCTAACACACCCTGCAGGTTTGATCGATCTGCTGTTGACTCTGCAACAGGCTCATTGTCCTTAGAATTGACACAACAGCAAGATGAGCTGCACAACATGAACCCCCCCCCCCCTCGATATAATAAGATCATAAAGGAAGCTACGCAGAAAAATTAGTAAGCACATACAAGCGCTGCAACATTGGTGACATTTAAAGGGTTCCCTCCCTGCCCAAGCAGCAGTCTGGAGAGAAAGCAAGCGGGCTGGAGTAGTTTTAAGCTCTGGCAAACACAGAAGTGAAAAGGGCTGAACTGGCTCTTTGTAAGTGCTCATTGGTACCCCCTTTGTCCTGCCTCTGCTCTTGGTTTTCTTCTGATGGAGTTTCCATGGCTGTTTCTCTCCAGTCCAACAAAAATGCTTCTTTCTTGCTTCCGATCCCACCCTGAACTCTCTCTCTCTCTCCTTTCCTGACTCAAAAGGTATTCCACTGTATACCAGCCGCCTTGTACATCACTTGACATCCAGTTCCACCTGTTTTGTGATTCAGTTTAAGTCAACTTAATGACATAAATCCTCCTACAAAATCATCTTAGAAAGCAATCCAAGTGATCCGCCTGATAAACGGACACCATGGGAAGCGGGGGTGGGGGGTGGTGGTTGAGAAAAACCAACTTATTTCAGTATTGTTGGGGGCACATGAATAAACGTTCTCATCCAGGGTTGGGGGCTTATGTCCACGCTGTGAAGTTGCGGGTGTTTTTAGCGCTTCATCCTCTGATTTGCACCATATGCCCTTTTCTCCTGCTGCATTCATTAACAACCTCTGACTTCTTTTTCCGTCCATCTGGTGTCTTCCAATACATTTTAAAAAAAAAAGAAAAAAGACATGACACGGGAAAGTAAAAGACAGATCTACGTTTCCTGAGCCGGACATGGAGGACCCCTCTGAGGCTGATGCAAAATAACAGAGGAAACAGCATTTGAAAATCGGGGGGGGGGGGGGGGGGGGGGGATGATGAGGAAGGATAAATGAGGTAATGCAGGATGAAAACAACTTTTTGAAAAAAAAGAGAGACAGAGGGAAGACCGATGGCGAAAGATGACCAGAGAGGGGGAGAGAGAGAAGAGGATCTTGGCAGGAGCACACGGAGGAGCCCCAGGGGCATGCTAATGAGGGAGAGAGAGGCCTTTCAGTGGTGGTGGGGAGCAGAGCTGGAGTGGGGTCTTCTCACGGATACCAGAGCTCAGGGAAGGGGGGGGAGGGGAGCCTCAGGGGTCAGGGAAGTGAACTTAGCAGGGATCCCACAACAACAAATGCTGCTCTAATCTTCAAACATTGTCACTGTGAGTCCAGTAAAACACCAGGAGGACTGACGGCATCCTTGTGAAGTTGGAGACTTCAGACGTGGTTGTCGTGGAATATCCAAATTTAAATGTACTAAGAGCTTTGGTGAGCACTTAACCACACCACCAGCTAAATCAGAACTATCCCCTGATCCATCTGCAACCCTTTAGAAGTGTTCAGACAACAACATTTCTAAGTTTATGACACACATGTTGAAAGAAAATAAATCCTTATATACAAAAGCACCTGCTTTTGATTGGAATGCTGACAAATACACAATCTAAATTACATTCCCATTGTTTTTTTACCCTGAGGATCAAATTATCTGTAAGTATGACATCACTGTAAAGGCGGGACAATCCCGTGAAGCTCCGTTAGTCTTGCAGGTACAGCTCACCTGAATATCATCAATCTATCTGATTTGTTTTGGTGTAAATTGCCAAATTTGGAAGTAACTGTCCATAGAGAGCTCTTCCCTCTCTCAAACAGAGTGGAACAGTGGAATAGTGGAAAGAAACATTTGAAAAACTCAAGAGCAAAAGTGCATTTCCAGAAATTATGACTCGGATACTCAAGATAATCCAGGGACATTGTTGCGAGCAGTTTTATAGACAGCTGATGGGTAGTTCAGTCAAAGGAAAACAGTTCCTACAGGAAATAGTTCCGACAACAAGGATTATCTTGAGTAACCGGGCCAACCAGGTCAACATGCGTCTTTTTCTGGATAGAAAGAGGTTCTTTTGGGGGTTTTTTGGTTCTATCACCAAGCAAATGACAGACACCACCATGAGCGATCAGATGCAGCAACTCCTATAAAAACAAGATGGCAAGAAAAAAGACAAAAATAAGCTTTTTTTCCATTTAGAAAAAAAAACAAGATTTACCAGAAGCAGAATTTATGGTGCATGATGAGTAGGAAATTGAAGTCAAGGAGGGGAAAAGATGACATTTTGATCTCTGTTCTGACTGAACTTGCTGCATCCACCTCTCACGTTTCAGAGCAGGTTAGATCAGATGCATCCACGTCTGTTTCTCACCTGAGACAGTCGGCCAGTCGTACAAGTTTTAACCTCAGTCGGAGCATCTTTTAAGAACGACTAATCCCCTTGACAAATGTCGAGT
This sequence comes from Aulostomus chinensis, assembly GCF_037954235.1. Taxonomy (NCBI): domain Eukaryota; kingdom Metazoa; phylum Chordata; class Actinopteri; order Syngnathiformes; family Aulostomidae; genus Aulostomus; species Aulostomus chinensis. The sequence goes on along the minus strand of NC_141331.1, from coordinate 16,981,466 downwards.
CATCACATTTCAGCTCTTTCTCGCTACCAAATCCTTGAATCAGTTTACTGCTTCATTAAGCAGCGTTTTCTGTCAACATGAACTGTGGTTGTTGTTGTTGTTGTTAGTGGTGGTGGTGGTGGTCTGTTGAACTCCCACACTGACTTGAGTCGACTGTAAATACCGAGTCTAGTCCAACCTTAGATTTCTTCCAAAGAGTTATGATGCATTTTAGTTGAACAGTTGGAATTTCCAGGTTCCCAGCTGGAAATTTCAACTTTATTTCCAGTTCTGAGTTCCGTCAATCAAACGCAGCATTTCATCTATTCTTGAGAACACATTAACTCTTCAATACCTTGAAATAAATCCCTTCACATATGGCACAAACATTCACTGGGGCTCAAGGAAGAACGGAAACGATTTTGGTGGTCAAATGTCACGGCGACAGCCGTGCTGTATGGAGTCATACAACCGCAATGCAAAATTTCTACTTCTTTACTGTCATGTTTCTTCTTTACTGTCAATAAATGCTGATTATGTGAGCTTTAATGGCAATTTAATTATAAAATATTCTAACTGGGACAGGATTTGGTGTCTTTGATGAATGCAGCATTTTTAGACACATAAAGACACATTGATTAGGCTTCCCAGAAATACCAGAAGTGGCTGTGGGAACAGTCATGTGAATGTACAGAGTGCCGCATGCTCAGTCCCACTGTTGAGACAACACCCCTCCCCTACTTGAGGACATTATCTGAATGATGATGAAGCTCATACAAATGCAGGAGAGCTTCATTGTGACTGGAGCTTTCACGCTGTGAGAGCAAGGGCCTGAATGCTCCTCAGTATTCAGTCACCCGTGAAGACTTGCACCCTGCTTGGCTCCCTGCTGAAGGAGGAGTTCTCAGGGAGACATGTCTGCACTCCAGCCAGAAACCTATACGTAGATATAACTGCAACAGCCAGAGCCGAGGAGGAATGAGCTGAGGAGGAATGAGGGGCTAAAACCTGCTAAAAAAGAGAAATGATTCAAATATTTTGCTGCTCTCGTGGACAAAGCTCCTCTTCCTTGTATTTGGCAAGATTCTTGCAAGTCCTGTTTTATTGCTGTCAGTGAATGTCGCATACTGAAGTGACATTACTGACCTAGATTTACAGGCAGGCCAGCTTCATAGGTCAACCTGCTGTCTGCCTTCATGTTTCTAACGAGATGAATCGAAGTCATTGATCGGTTTGCAAAAGCACCGCATTCATTGACTCATTAAAAGATCCATTCACTTGTTTGCTGACCTATTTTCCACAGTGAGACTTCAGAACAAAAGCATTGAGGATTTTTTTTTTATGACTTCCAGCATAAGAATGTCCAAAAAAAAACAACCCATATATGGCATCGCAGCTTCAAAGTAAAACCCCAAAAAGCATAGCTATTATTACTGTAATAATGGGGGGAAAAAAACAATCCAACCTGACTTATTATTTCAAAGACAAACATCGTCCTTATTTTCTATGGAACAAATATGACAGTAAAAACCAACTGTCCTCGTTCATTACAGCGCGACGTGTGGACGTGAGAGGAAAAACCCAAATGTGCTGATTTATAATGATTCTCGTGCTTCTTTAAAGTGTCTGTCAAAAAGCTATTAATTCAGAGAGGGCCCTGTTCCACCAGCTTGTCTTCAGCTTAATGAGGTTTTGTTTTCACTGTAGATCTGCCATGCGTTTGGTATATTTCGCTTTCACTGCAGATGCATGATGGATTTATATTGTTTTTTGCAACTAAAGTCAAGTCAATTTTTTAATGGTTTAGCGCCAAATCACAACAAAAGTTATCTCATGACACTTTACAGCTAGAGCAGGTCCAGTACCACGCTCCTTCAATGAATTTACACCCAACAATTCTCCATCAGCAAGCACATCCTGCAACAGTGGTGACGAAAACCTTCCTTTAACAGGCAGGAACTTCGAGCAAATCCAGGCTCGATGAGAACGGCCATCTGCTTTGACCGGTTGGGGGGGAAAGCGACCTGGGAAGTGGAGAAGCACAAAGGCTCCAGAGAAGAAGACGGGTCAGGAACACAGATGAGTACAGGAGGAAAGAGAGGAGGAGAGCGAAGCCCAGTGCACCATGGGAGATCCCATGGCAGTCTGAGCCTATTGCAGCATATTTAAGGGCCAGCCTAAGTCAGCCCTAACTATAAGGTGTATCAAAAAGAAAAGTCTTCAGTCTGCTCTTAAACATAGAGTCTGGATCCCGGACTGAACCTGGGAGGTGGAAGGGAGCCTGATAGCTGAAGCCTCTGGCTCCCGTTCTACTTTTAGACACTCTAGGAACCACAAGTAACCCTGCATCCTGGAGCCAAGGGTTCTAGCTGGATAATAGAGGACTATGAGCTCTGTCAAATGTGAAGGTGCCTGATTGTTGAGGGGTTTGTTTGTTAGAAGCAGAATTTTGAATTCTATTCTGAATTTGACAGAGAGCCAATATAGAGAAGCCAGTACAGGAGAGACAGGGTCTCTTCTACCAGTTCTAGTCAACACGCGGGCAGCAGCGTTCTGGACCAGCTGGAGAGTCTTTAGGGACTTATTAGTGAAGCCTGATTGGAGGGAATTGCAGTAATCCAACCTGGAAGTGACAAAGGCATGGACTAGTTTTTTTCTACATTATTTTGAGAAAAGATGTGCCTGATCTTAGCGATGTTACGTAAATAAAAGAAGGCAGACCTGGGGATTTGTTTAATGTGGGAGTTAAAGGACAGATCCTGATCAAAGAGAACTCCTAGGTTCCCTAGGGTAGTGCTGGGGGCCAGGGTGATGCCATCCACGGTACCTATCTCATTAGATAGGGTGTCTCTAAGGTGTTTTGGGTACAGCACAACAACTTCAGTTTTGTCAGAGTTTAATAAAAGACAAATTATGGGTCATCCATGTTTTCATTTCCTTTAGACAGGCCTCCAGTTTAGTCAGCTGATTTGTTTCATGTGGATGCATTGATAAGTACAGCTGTGTATTGTCTGCATAGCAGTGAAAGTTTATCGAGTGTTTCCTGATCATATGACCTAGTGGAAGCAGATACAGAGTGAAGCGGACTGGTCCAAGTACAGACCCTTGTGGAACACCTTAACTGACTGTAGTGGTTTCACAGGGATTATCATTAGCAAGTACAAATTTAGATCGACCAAGTAAATATGACCCAAACCAATTTAGTGTGGTTCCTTCAATGCTAAGGACATGTTCCAGTCTCTGTAGAAGGATATGGTGGTCAATGGTATCAAAAGTTGCACTAAGATCTAGTAAGACCAGCACAGAGACCAGTCCCTCATCTGATGCCAGTAGGAGGTCATTGGTAACTTTGACTAGTGCTGTTTCTGTGCTATGATGAACCCTGAAACCTGCCTGGAAATCCTCTAATAGGCTGTTGCTGTGGAGAAGTCACTGAGCTCTTTAGCAACTGCTTTCTCCAGAGAGGAGAGAAAAGGAAGATTTGATATCGGTCAGGAGTTGGCCAAAACCTCTGGATCCAGGGTTGGGGTTTTTTTTGTGAAGGGGTTTAATTACTGCTACTTTAAAGGACTGTGGGACGTAACCAGATAACAGCGACACATTGATCAAACCTAAGAGAGAGGTGCTAACGAGGGGTAGAGAGTCTTTAAGCAGCTTAGTTGGGATGACTCGATAGATGGTTTAGAGAAGGAAATTATTGAACTAAGTTCATGAAGGTCAATGAGAGAAAAGCTGTCCAGGTGTATGTCTGGGCCTCCAGCTTTTCTCTCGTTGACCTTCATGAACTTAGTACAACTGCAGAGGATACGGCAGGAGGAGAAGAATTTTCTCTCTATTAAGTAGAATTTTGTCATTGAAGAAGTCCATGAGGTCATTGCAACTCAAGAAACAGGAATACTTGGCCAAGTAGAGTTGTGGCTCTCTGTCAGTCTGGCTACAGTACTGAAGGGAAACCTGAGGTTGTTCTTGTGTTCCTCAATTAATGCCGAGGAGTAGGCAGCTCTATTTTTACGAAGGGCTTTCCTATAAGTTTTAAGGCTGTCTTGCCAATTGCGTGTGACTCTTCCAGTTTGGAGGAGCGCCATATTCTCTACAGTTTTTGAGGGTTTTTTCAGCTGCCGGATTTCAGCACTGTACCACAGTGCTCGTTTCCTTTGTTTCATGGTTTTCTTATGGGGCAATATAGTCCAAAGTTGTTCCTAAGGTGTGTGCTGCATTATTGATCAAATTAACGTGATGAACAATAATAATAATCAGATGAAAATATGCACTATCTGCTAAATTGTATTTTATACAATCCTATTCTATAAACTTCAAAAAACTTTCTGAGACCTGAACTTAAGAGCTGAGTCTGTGAAAACAATATATTAATCGTATAAACATATTTGTATTAATTCTGTATGGATGTGATATGATGACCTGGCTCAGGTTAAATTCTTAGTACACATGAAAGTAAAACATCCAAAGTTTCTAAGTTTTATCATCTACTCTAACAAACTTACCCACTAAACTGAAGCTCTGATACAGGATGCAGTTTATTGGTGGGAGGTGGAAAAGTGGCACAACTTCCTGTAGGTTGAGTGTCTGTGACTACAGAAAGGTTCAAGAAGGTTCAAAGAAATTTCAGAGTTGGGAGTGTATGCAGAAGGCCTGTGAGGACAGCTGTCCAAGTAGTAGAAGTAGTAGTAGTAGTAGTAGTACAATTTACTTTTTGTTTTGTTTCGTCTTTTGGCATAAACCGTGTGAAGCACAAATAAGGCTGCTATTTAAGAATGACAAAGAATTGGTTTCCTGTCTGCAAAATTACTCCGAAATAACTTGAGCTAAGTGGGAAACAGTAGAGTCTCTTTCAGGGCTGATAGATTATCGATTATACACACAGACACCAATCCTGCATTTTAAGACAGTATCGCAGTAATCGAGCCACTCTACCAGCTTGTCTTACCAAAGATTTGCGGTGCACTATCCCATAAGAAAGTAGTCAAGTACACATACCTCCACCTAGGAAGAAAATACCACAAACAGCTATGTCCTGCCAGTGGCCTTTAGTAGTCTTGAGGATCTACAGCTTGATCCAGATCGCCTTGTAAGATCCCTGTAATACTGCCCATCTTTTTGATCAAAATCCAAGCTAAGATGGCATCTCCTTTGAGTTGATCATTCAGTGACATGCTCCCCTATCGTTGATACAGAGGGTTGATGTATACTGGACCATGTGACCTGCCTGCACACAAAACCTCAAAAACAAAACTTGCATCTGTTTGTGGCATTAAATATTATCCCAACATCTGACACGTCATTCTGCTGATTAATTTCACCACAAGAGGAAAGCCGAGAACACATGACATCTCGCAGTAGCAACAATAGCAGAAAAAAACCAACGCTGCCATTCCAACAATTACTAGCAGAGACATACTTTTACAAGATCCAAATTGAATTTCTAGCCCACTGTAATGTGAGTTTGACCAAAACGATGCCCAGGGTAACTGACTCAGCACTATTTTAATTGCATGTTTGTGTTACTATCGTATTAGGTCTGGAAATGGAGCAACACTCAGGGTTGCCTGGCAGCCATGTTTTTCCTCTAAAAAGGACTTCACAGCCCTGACTTTCTGGCGGATCCACAGCCACTGTGGTTTTGGCTCAAGCGTGTTGCAGGAAGAGCGAGCGAACACAGATGCTTCGTATTATCCAGCCTTCTTAGGCATGATGTTCATTGGAAACTGCCACCATAGCACAGAAAACCAATAATACCAGAAACCAAAAGAATTTCATAAATTAATTCTGGAGTCAAATGAGCTATTCTTTGCCAGGAAATACAAACATAAACCTTATAGGGAGTAAAATATTGGTGGTGACCCTCAGGCAGTGAACTTCATGGGTTTTAGAGAAAAGTAAAAGGGTCTTTGCGTAATTATTTGTTTGAGCAGATCAGAAATATTTCAATGATGTCTCCGGTCTGGAAGACCCTTGGCTGCACTGGTGGTCAGCCAGGCTTAAATTATGACGTTTCTGTAAGAAAATACCTCTCATTATCTAGTTAGGATAATGATAATAACCCTTTGTCCTCCCAATTATTAGAGCAAGCCTACTGCCAAGAAGAAGAGAAGAGCAAATGCCCACCAGTTTGTGAATCGGGTTAAATATGAAACATTTGGGGGTATAAAACACTGGTTTCTTCATGTCAGAGTAGTTTTGAAGGTTTTTGAGGCTCTGATCGCTGTATTTTTAAGTGTAGCAAGAGAATTATGTCAGTACTGCAGAGTACGGATTCAGGTTAAACCAATGAAAGCTGATTTAGGGACCTGAAGTTTCGTCTGAACTTAACACATCACTCTGCAGTATCTGTTGAGTGGAATGCAAAGTTGGAAACAGCAACACATCTCACCTGAGGTAACAGCCGGTCAGATGGCATTTGTTCACCTAAACGTCCACTGCAGCAGCTGCAGCTAATGTTACAGTTTTGTCAGAGTTAAGTGCCGTTGGTTATCAGAACCAAAATTTCAGGTTCTGATAACCATCTAAATGTGAACAGTACCCAAGCCGACATTAGAGGATAACACACACCACTCAGCAGTTTCTCTGGAGCGGGACCATGAGACCATTATGTAAAGTATCTATTCATGAGTCACTTATTGACACAAATGGAATATTAATTTAATCTCTTAGTTGCTCTTTTATTTCACTAAATCAGGTTTTTGTGGTTTAACTAGAGGCAATAGTGTGACTGGTCTGAACGGAAACACTGCGTCACGTAGACGTCTGCGACGGCCTCATGACTCCAGCATGACGAGACGGTTGGAGACCAGGAGATTTAGGTTTGTCTAACCTATTAGCATCCTGGTAATTGTGTCATTTCCATGTGTTGTGAGTTTTTTCTCTGAAGTTGCTGTGAAGTAAATTGAATTTACAGCAACCGCATCCATCAATAAATCCGACTCGCCTTGATTTAATGGTAGAATTAAAACTTTATGTTGTTTGGTATCATACATTTAGTTGGCCTCGGACTGCATAACCTGGTGCATATTAACAAATCTTGTATGGATTATGAATCAATGGCACATAAAACACTCACATAAAACATATGAAAACCTAGACACTAAGACTACAGTCTACTTTTCCTCATGTGACACCAGTTGCAACACTTCTCACAGAGAAAACCCAAAACAAACCTTGAGTTATAATCTGAGGACTCTGAGTAACTCTCTCTCTCTCTCTCTCTCTCTCACACACACACACACACACACACACACACACACACACACACACACACCATTGCTAAGCTGCACCTGTCCTACAGTCACTTTGACACCTCTCAAAGCCTTGATGACACTTCAGTTACCTGCACTGAGACTAAATCCCACAGCGCTTCTCTCGGTGTTGTTAATCCTTTAAACACAACACCTATCGTCATAAACATTTTTATATTTAGCTCGGTACAAGGATCTGCAGTCAGTGACCTTTTACGCTGCCGTTAGCATCATGGAAATTTGTCTTATACTCGCATAACAAAAGTAATTGTGAAATGAATCATGAATATCCTGCAGGCAAATGGAGCAACATGAGGATGCTGCTGTCGCTGATAATTACAGATGTGTGAATAATATACAAAACCGCAGGATGAACAGAGAGCAGCAATTATGTACAGTATATCCATTCCTGCAATCCCAGGGAAAGAGGGTAATTTAGGAAGAGTAATACGGTAGAAATGGATAATGATGTGATTCGAAACATCTGATGTGAGCCAGCAACTGAGAATCACGATTTGGTAAAAAAAAAAAACAGAAAAAACAACAAAACCCGCTTCCAGGAAAGGCTTAGTCATTTAAGAGCAAACAAGGACAGAGGATGGCCAATATTGCCCACAAATGTGCAAGATCATCACTGAAAGGTCCTTTCCACCCTCAACGATGTAAAAAAATAATTAATACGTTCCAAGAATTCTGGAAGAATCCGCGCACAACTTGATCTGATCACTCAGAAGACCCGAGAGAACCACAAGAGAACCACATGGGCTCAGGTTTACTTGGGCAAAACCTTTGATACGCATTAAATTTACATTCACGAACACCAGTTACAACTTTACTGGGCTATAAGGAAACCTTATGCTAACCGTGTCCTGAAGCACAGTCGACTTCTCTAGAAACAGTGGAAAGATATTTTTTGGTCAAAGACATCCTTATTTTTCCAGAGGTTTGATGACACTTCTTTTTATCAGACATATTCTTGGAATAAATGTAGCTATCGTACAAACTGGGTATTAATTCGTCCGGCTTCTCTTTTTGTATGACGAACACAATCTACTGCCACCTGCTGTAACTGAGAGTTATTGCCTCTCGCGCAGGCGCTTGCGTGCTGACTGTGCAATGAGAATAATGATACTTGTGTTCTGCGGTACAAATTTACTGCTGAAATACAAGTACAACATTACAACTAAGGCATTTAATCACTTGGAATCTTAACTCCTTAAACATTTCTATAATGTTGTGAATGGAAATGGCAACATCACTGCTTTAATCTCCCAATTTCAAAAACAAAAAGTTACAAAAGTCCTAACAAAACTGTGTTTTCATTTAGGGAAACACCCAAAAAAAACGTAACAAATGCATTTCAGAAGAATTGTAGTTATTTAAGAGAAGTGGTGTTCCCATTGAAAATGCTGCTTTTCATTCAATGTGGGAGAATAAGTGATTTCTAATTTGACATCGCACACTCCACGTCCATCTAAAACTGATGAGGATCTCAAAGATTCTCCCACTCCAGCCTTCATAGCAAATAAAACACACACACACACACACACACAATAGAGACATAATGAGGCACAAAGCCATGGAGACAGGGTTGGTGGGGGGGTGGGGTTCCCATGAACAGCCCTCCCCTCTGTCTCCCCCAGCTGCTGGGATCTCTTTCTCTGCATTGCTCCCGCCAGCACTATTGTCCTCAGCCTCACGCTGCCAACCTCTCACCCCTGACCCGAGACCCTACAGGACGGTTCCTCCAGCCTCATTAGAAGGAGGAGACACCTCATCCATTCAGCTGCAGCCAACAGACGAGCCACTCAGAGCCTCAGCGTCAGGGATTCATCGCCGGCTCTATGACAACAGACGACACGCAGGCCTCTTTAACGCATTTGTTCCGTACGGGGGTGCGGCCTGTGTCTCAAAGTCCCTCATTCTGCTGGGGCTGGATCCTGGAATGACTAACCTGAACCTGACACTGGTGGCCAACATACTCAGGAAAGGGAGACAGAAGGATGCTCATCCCTTCCCTGATTCCTGTACACTCTGAGTGACCTCCGTGAGAGTGGGTCAGTCAATTACTTTATTGCTTTAAGCACTGAACAGCAGCTCTCCAAAGCCATCTACTGTGCAAAGTGTAACCCATTTATGGCCCCAACTGATGTGATGCACTCTCCACATCATTATCTCAACATTTGAACGGAAATATTCCGTCACCACAAACACACACGTACAACACCAGGGGTCAGATAGCACATAGTCCCATTGCTTCTATTTTCACTCCTTTTTGTTCAAAAATATCAATTTCCCTGCTAGTCAGTGATAAATATGACATAGCTGACACATTTCTAACTTTCTTTTTTGCAGATATAAGAACTTTTAATGTGACAGGAAATGCAGAGCTGCAGACAGATCCTCCAAATTACTTTATATTCCTTTTTTGTCAAGGAAAATTAAATTGAAATTTATATTTTTTTTCTACTAACAATCTGCATAACCTGTAATCCCACACATGCATCACATGCAAATATTGTACTGGCTGGCTCTGTTCATGGCAGATGCTTCACAACATTTCATGTTTTCGGCTGTGGCAGCTCAGTTGCTGCAGTATTGTTTTCCCATCGAGAAGAGGTCAAAAGCTAAAATGACTTACGAGACGTCTCGGCGGTGCGGCTATAATATTCATACCGCTAACTGATCCCGTCTCTGGTCTGCGTGTGGTTACGGGGTCAAGCTGTTCTGCAGACAGAAACATCTGGGATTTCCTCTCCCCTGAAGCTGCCGTTAGGATTTTTCTTCCGTCGTGAACCTCCACATGAAAGCCTGAAACCTGAATTAGCTGATTTCTTTTTGGCCTCTCGAGGCAGCAGAAACAAACTCAGACAAATTACCTTTAAAGTTGATATGGCAAACGGCTCGCGAAGAGCAACATGAGCATTCATTTGGAGTTTTTCAGCTCAGCAGTTTAATCGAACTGAAATCTAAACATCCTCTTGTCTCCACACACTCTACTCTGCTATTCCTGCATCTCACTGCTATTGCAGATATTCAACTGCTTGGCAGAAGTTCCTCTTCCTGTCCGTGGAGTCTTTCTCTGGAGCATAATAAACAGACGATAAAATTCTCACTTGGAAGTCTTTTTCTGAGGTAGAAAAATCATTCCTGGAGTGAGAAAGTGGGTGTGTCCGGCAGCCACGACACCAGCAAAGATGAATCATGAGCATTTCTCTTGTACAGATTTGTTTTATGTGGATGCCAGTATTGCGACATGATACAATATTTTGGATCCAAGATTATACTCATAATCCTGAATGTGGAGGAACAGCAAAGGTCAAAAGAATTCCTGCTTCATTCCTCCCAAGCGTAGCATTTGGCAGAATCTAAGTGGTCTCAGGCTGTCTGGAAACTCTCTTCATATGGTGAACACTTCTCATTGGTGTGTGCTGGGGTACCCCAGATGCTTTTGTCTTACGGTTGTTTAGCAGCTGCGTTAAAGCGGCGAGGACAAAGACCTATCTGTGGAGGGTTGAATACACTTAGCGGGCACACAGCCAACAGCTCAATCCTACAGGCTCCCACAGTTGAAAAGCAGACTAATGAATTCTGCTCTTGCCTCTCACTCATGATCTTACAGGGAAATTAGCCGGAGGCTCTAGTAGTTCTTTTCATTTCACACACAAAGTTTCACATCTAAAACTAAACTCTAGAATAATAATTGGTTTAAAAAAAATAACTATTTAATAAATCAATCAGATGTTTTCTTAAACTTGGGAACAATCCTTCTGGAATGTGTAGCAATGAGTCCAAAGTATCCCAGGATTTTAGATGATACTGTCACGTTTCCATCCACATATGCCGCAGATTTTAACCAAATTTAAAAATTAAAATGAAAAGATTTCAGCACTTTTCCATCGATTCAGTTCCTGTCTCTTCTCCCTCTTACATGCCAAATTTGATTCATATTGAGATGTGCTATGAACACATGTTAAAAAGCAGGTGGTGTATGGTAAAAATCCCCCTCAGCTCCAGGTGCAGAAGGGTTGAATGTTCATTATGTACAAACAGAAAAGATGTGGACAATTTGTTTCAGAGTCATCTAGCACTTCATTCCAAATCAGGAGGGAATATAACCACAAAGTTTGGCTGGAAGCACTACATTTCTTAGCATGAGCTGAGGGTGACGCTCATTGATAGGTGGATTTTCATTCTCACCGACAGTCATGAGCTTTGGTCAGTATTAGATTGCAGACAAAAGCGGCTGAAATGAAGTTCCCTGTGACGGGTGGTTGTCCTGGGCCACTGTTCACCTATGGATGCTACAGTTAAGTTACAGAAACTCTGAATATAACTGCCCAGATGCTTTATCAGCCAGGAGCTGTAAACCCCGTTGTTTTGTTAACCAAGTGTTGTAATCTGACCTATGAGTAATCGTGGCGTTGGCAGGTCAGAAATCCGAATGTTTCAAGTTGAATTTTGTTACAGTTGTAGTTTGTATTGGGAGGAGGAGTTGAGCTCAACTCCTACATTCTTTATCAGCTCCACACACCGGCCAAACTGTTGAGTTTCTCTCATTGGCTGATATTTAGTAAAATCTTGAGAGTGGCCCTCTTTACTAGAACTGTTGAAGTGTGCTAGACTCAGGATTGAACCGTGGTGATCTTCCCGTGGCTCTAATCCCCCGGTCCAGGTCCCGACCAGCTCCATAGAAGCATCAGGTGCAGCGGTCGCTCTGCTACAGATGCATCCTGTTTGTGTAAAGCAACACTACTCCACATCTCAACATTTAGAATCCATTAGCATGACAGGAGAAAATAGGTCATTCTGGGAAAACATTATTGTCTATTAAATCTATATTCCCTGCTCAGGCATCAGTGTTTTTGGTGCCCACCCAGAGTGATGCGGTGTGGTTTACTGTTGATAGCAGAAAACACCGCTGGCTGCTGAATGCTTGTCGAATGTGTGAATGAACGTTGATCAGCTGCAGGGTCCCATTATTTTCCACAGGCCTTCTAGAACAATCATCTGACTGAACAAAAAAAAAAGGAACCACTAACACCCCCCCCCCCGCGCATACACGCACACATTGTACAAGTCAGTGGGATGGGGTTTAAATGCACAGTTACAGTTCGTTAAAGCTCAGTTCAACCGTTTAACAGTCTCACCAGAAAATCGTGATTCTAGTTATATCAGAACTTCACGCATTTGAGGGGGCTTGCGTCTTTCAAAGTTCTCACACCTTGGTTGCAAAAAGTCTCTATTTTGTTGAAAAAGGTGGAATGTATTGCACTTTTCATTGATGTGGGAGAAGGTGTTTTCTAAAAGCAATGTGCATTCAGCGCTGTGTGAATTGTGCGACGCTTTGTGACATGACATTCATGCAAAGGAGGAAGTTTGCATCTTCAACAGCAAATCACAAACAAAAAAAACCCTGTGAATTGTGTCCCAATTTTTAAGAAAAGTTGCTGCAAAAAAAGGATTTTTGACTTCAACAATCACCAAAAAAAAAAAAACAACTTCTCAGCAAATTGCAGAAGGGACTGATTTAACTGGACTACTGTCATTGCCCCAGTATACATGAAACCAAAACCTCTTTATTGTCACTGTGCCAAGATAAAACCAAATTTGTCATCTACATTTAACCCCTCACCTACAGTGAGCAGTTGCGTGCAGCATTTTAGCCACGGTATTTGTTCAGGAGCTTTGTATGTTAGTCCAACTTCTAAAAGACTGACTTTGTCTAATTCCATCCATCCACTTTCTTCCGCTCATCATGTTTAGGGTCAAGGGGGGGGGGGGGTGGATCCTATCCCAGCAGCTTTCAGGCGAGAAGCGGGGTTCACCCTGGACAGGTCACCAGTCCATCACAGGACCAACACATAGAGACAGACAACCATTCACACTCACAGTCACAGCTACGGTCAATTTAGAGTATCAATCAGCCTCGTCCCCTCTTGATGTCTTTGGACTGTGGGAGGAAGCTGGAGTACCAGAGAGAACCCACACAGGAACAGGGAGAACATGGAGACTCACACAGGAAAAGGGAGAACATGGAGACTCACACAGAAAGATCCTGTGCTGGAGCCAGGACTCGAACCCGGAACCTTCTCGCTGTGAGGCGACTGCGCTGACCACTGCACCACCATGCCGCCCTGTCTGATTTCAAAAATTTCATTTTGTGTACATTTCAAAAGCAAGGTTTTATTGGACCAAAGAAAAACTCATTAGATGACCTTATTATGCATCTATTTAGCAGTTTAACCTTGATAACAGGGGTTTTTAGAACACCAGATTGTATCTTTGGAATATTTTAAACCAACAGCAGCTGCCTATCTGAAAGGCTGCCATCATTTGCATTTCTTTTTGAGATATTTAAATCCCATCCTGTTTCCACCAGCATGTCATCTTTAACAAGGTGAACCCCCCCACACACACACACACACACACACACACTTTCAACTATGAATAGCCTTTTAGTAAAAGTGATGTTTTGTTCATACGCTTGAGCAGACAACCAGGAACTTCTATTTCTATCATTCCATATCACAATGGGCCTCTTTGTTGACAAAGCAGTTATTAAGTCACAGCCAATGAACGCGACAGACCTGCAAGGATGAAACTTTGGAGGCTGAGGGAAGCAACGAATGAGGAGTCGGGAAGCTGGAGATAAACGCAGTCTTGATTGAAGTAGAGGGGCTGCAAATGAACTGTATGGACCTCATCTACTGCATAATTACCAAAGATGTTGGGGCCAATGCCAAATGGAAAGAAGCCCAGAAATGGTCCAGCTATGACGGCAACTGCCTCATTATTCTGTGTAATTAATGATTGCGAAATGAAGATCCTAAGCAATTTAGGGGTTATTGATGGCGACATAAAAAAATGTGGGATCAGCCTTAAAAGGTTAGCGCATAATTTATGTTGGATTCTCAAGAAATCCAAGGAAGGAGTTAACAGCGGTGCTTCGCTCTGCATCTTCGGGCTGTTTCTGCAGTTAATCATTCTTTCAGTCTGTTTAGCCCCGAGTCTCTGAGGAACAGAAGCATGTGCACATGACCTACAATTTGAGTCCCATAATCTGCTATTGCTCAGCATCAGTTGACAAATTGTTGATATGGAAAGGAAAAAACAACAACAACAAAAATCTCTGCCAGTTTAGCATTTGTGGGTCTTTCCTCAGACTCAGGATGTAGGATCACATCACATACAGGCCACCACATGTGTATTGTGTGTGTGTGTGTGTGTGTGTGTGTCTGTTTGTGTGAGAGAGAGAGAGACAGTGACCTTTGCTGACACATTCCAGACTTCCTGGTTCTGATGGACCAGGAATGCTCCAAGAGGCACAAGGCAGCGGACACCTCGGAGATACATCCCAGACACTGAAGGAAAAGTCATTGTGAAGGACGCTATCACACCCAGCTGTGAGGAAGTAGGAGTTTACCAGGCACTTTAACCAGGGTGCCTCTAACAGCCGACCCCATGTTCAGGCCTCCTCCAACAAACCATGAGTCAGTCAGGCAAGAGATTTAACAAACTGTGATGAACTCACTTTTTAATTTAATTCCTCAAAAACAATGAGGTAACATTTGGATCTGGTTAACATCCAGCCCAGATGAGTGTTACCAAAAAGAGTTCCTCTGACTTGAAGTTTCGCAAGTGTTTCCATAAAGGAAAAACTTTGTTCAGCATGATCAGGATCTGGCTGAACAAACGTTTTCACATCCATAGTTTGTGTTTTATTATCTGGACATTCTGTAATAAGATAGCCTTAAAGGTACAGTGTATATCGAGTCATGGAGATGAAGATCCCTCAAATCCAGCAAGTAAATCTTTCTCTTCGTCACTAAGTTTCTGATTGTGGTGCTGCTGGGAGGATGCTTACTGCACATGCTCAGAACCTGTTGACCACACACACCCAAGCTACCCCTTTATTAGTCTTTCAACAAGCCCTCATTCATTTGGGAAAATATCCACTGCCACTAGTCAACGACAGCGGTCATCCCGAGGCCTGTATTAACCACAATGCATTGCAGTTTCTCCTCATGTCTGCTACGATGTCAACAAATAGTTGAGTCTGTGAATGGTCTAAAGAAACAGGAAGAAATGATACAGGAACAATCTAAAAGTGTAAGTAACAACAACCTCTCCAAACCGTTCTACAGAAACACAAAGGCATAAGCTTGTTGACGGTTGTAATATCCATCCCTGCCAGAAGATGGAGACAAAAGGGCTGAGTGAGAGCTTTAAACATCATGCATCATTGAGTTGTTTAACTTGACAACCTAAAATGGATCCAAACCCTGACACCAAGTTTTGGGAAAACTCAAAAAAATATATTTTTGTATAGAAAGAAAAAAAAAAACTTCACATTCGGATCATTTTCCAAATATTTCCCCCGATTGTGGACTGGACAAACAAAGTGAAACATTTAACCCACTAAATCTCATCACAATAGAGGCTCCAGGCAGCAGAGGATGGCTCATTGTCACAGGACTGACACCAACAACCTAACAAGGCATTTGTTCAAAATGACTTCCTGCCTCCCTCTGAATCGACTAACATATTGAGCCTCAGCGAAGGCGAGCCAAACTTATCCCCGCAGTCTTAGACATGCAGGCCAACACACTGGTAAACCGTTCAGGACACAAGAGAGTCCTTCTGAAAAAAACATGTGGCCCCTGTGTGAGCTGAAAGCCACCGTAAAATCAAATCCAACATGAGTTATATAACCTCCGAGGGACATCTTCACTTGTCCTTCTTCAGCTGCAAACACGGTCAACCTCAAGACATCCTGTTTATTTTGGGCTGTAAGGACATCCATATGTCACAATAGAACAGTTCCAAAACCACGACATCTTAAAATGATCAAGAATATCTGAGTGGACAATACACAAAGGTCGACTATCATGAAGGAACAGGGTCTGTGGGGAATCAGTTCACAGGCTCTGAGTGAACTTCTCTCGACTGAAGTTGCACAAAGCTCCAAATTAGGAGCACAAAGACGCCACTGTGAGGGCTCCACAGAGAATTAATGAGCATTGATACATATTCTAACACACAAACTCTTCTCCCGCTGGCCTCAGCTGCACCACGGCAACAACACCACCACAAACCTCAGAGCTTCAAAAAAAGAAAGATCATGGGATCAATTCTGTGGGGTTTTACTGTTGAATCCATGCAGGATGGGAGGGAAAGAACCCATCTGGCATACAGTTTGTAACAGAGGGAAAGACGTTCCTCTGTGGTATGATGAGCCCCCACCACCACCACCACCACCCTCTCGAATCCCCTCAGGTTGGGAGCACAGATGGCCACCACTTGGGGCTGATTTGAAGTTGACGGCCCATCAGCGAGCAATTACCAGCTCCGTCACGACACACAGCGTGCAACTATGGAACAACTGACTAATTGGGTGTGATTCCTCAAGGTAAGAACTCACTCTGCTGATCAACGCTGATCAATGACTGATAGAAAGAAGGCGTGGCCAGCTAGAATAAGTTTTGAGCACAATAATAATAATAATAATAATAATAATAAAAGCATAATAGTGTCTTCGCCTGAAGCACCTTCTGGCTCAGGCCCTAATAATAAATGCATATTGGAGGTCGTAGTAAGACAGAGACAGCAAGTTGATCTGGATTTAACACCTACACTGCCCCGCAGGAATCCCTGTAATCTCTCTAATCGCTTTCCTCAAATTGAATGCAGCAGGCGGCCGATTCGCGTGAAACCCGGTCAGTAAGCAGCCGCTGCTCCCGCTGTACCAGCGCTTCTTCATAGTTCACTTCAAAACAACCCGCACCGAAGTTTGCGCGACAAAAAAGAGGTGTAAAGCATCGTGTCATCTCCACAGAGTCAGATGTATATCAGCTCGGCTGAAGCGCGACATAAACAACTCACCCATGTTTGTAGTTTTCCCGGCGAATTTGAGCGATCAGCTGAAAGTTGAGCCCCAGCAGCTAGACTGATGTTCCGTCCCGGGATGCGCACTGGCCGCCTGGCTGCTCCGACACTCAAGCGCTGCGTCCCTTTGCAGGCAGCCTGGGTGACGTCATCACAGAGGGGATTACTGAGAGGAGTGCCCCCCCCCCTCCCCGCCCTCCAACCTCTTACCGCCTGATCAAGAAGTCTTACTACTATCATGAAGCCATCCCAAAGTCCCCAAGAGATAAATGAGATACGGTTGATGACTTGTTGATCTGTTGCATGAAAGTGCTCTCTGTACTGTGAGCTGACAGAAGATTAAGCAAGAGATTGTTTGGGATGCCTTTTAATCATCACATAAACTGTGTTTAGGTTTGTGAGACTGAAAATATCACAGGTCAGAGGTCAGCAGATAAGCAGGGTCAGGTATTTGATATGTTACACTTTTACTCGAGATGAGAAAGGAGGAGAAACTTGCAGCTTTCTGTTGTCTTCTTTCCCCCCAAAAATATTCACTTATTCACAGCTGGAAGCACAGACACACATCAAGTAAACTGAGGGAGTTGATTTGCTAATACTGTAAGAAATTAAAAAAAAAAATTCTAATCGTTCTGATTATCAGTAAACAAACTCACGTATGACGATTGCTCTGATCAGAAATGTCTCCATTACTTATCAAACCAAGGCTTCAATGGTTTTGACATTTCTGTACCACATGATCTGTTTGCACCTCCAGATTGCGACGTTATCTCCAGCACTGGCTCTAAATGACAGATAAAACTCTAAATCAGTTTTAAATGGGACTGTAATGCATCTTCATTTAGACTTGGATCAGATTCAGCTCCCCCCCCCCCCCCCTTTAAGAAATAATAAACTGAAAAAGACAAGTTCCTCAGAGTTGTGCAGATTCTGATACCAGTATTACAGCTGACGTGGCGACTGACTGAAGACGCGAGGTTGTGTACTATTCCTTACCATCTACCGTAACTGGAATTGGACAGCATTACTCCGGTTAAGGCGATCGTCTCTGATATTACAAACAGGATATCGATTCTTCTGCACTGCTCTAAATTAGTGGAGGTAGCCCACTCAGGAAGTTGCGCCATGCTTCCTCCTTGAAACTAGTTTCAGAGGGCAGAAACATGCAAGACTTGAGACGGTGTTTTCAAAAGGACAGCGCTGAGCGTATGTTTGACATCAGACGTATCCAGTATTAATGTGTCCTGAAATAATACTGACATCACCATATGACATCCTAGGTTAGGTGTACATATGGACTTTACAATATCCACAGACATTTTCTACATGCGCACTAAAGGAGTCTGCAATTTTAAATCTATATCTAATATCCGACCGTGAAAGTCTGCAGTCTATCCCTCCGTGGGGCCTTTACTGAAACAAAGCCAATCACCATCAATCCAGTGTGCTGGTATCCGGTAACCAAGGAGGTCTGAGCACCCCCCCCCCCACCGCCCCGCCCCCCCCTAATCCAATCCAGTCTTTTCACTGTTGGCCAAGTGGGCAACTCTCAATGGGTTGTTTCATGGTCAAACAGGGCATCATCCCAACATGGCAGGCACAAAAGCTCTGGAAAGGCAAATATTTAATTGGTCAACTTTTGAGGCACAAAGGAAATCTTTATTTTTTTCATTACACTGTATTTTTTTTTTTCTTTCTGAAATTATAAACTTAACTTGCACATTTCTTTTTTTTCCCCCTCACGATTTCATGTTTCTGGTTGTGATAGTGAACGACGACGACAAAAAAAATACTTCAAAACTGCAACGATGCTTCCTTCCATAAATCTCCTTATGCAGGAAGTTGGCAGAACACTTGCGGCTTGTAAACATCTAAATCTGTCAGTGTAGAAAAGGTGAACTTTTGATTTTTTTCTTCCAACACAATGTCAAAACTGAAATTGAGACCCCGACATTTTTTTTAAAAAGCAGTATAGGATGGGTGAAAGTACAAAATAAAAGCGTTTGAGTGGTGTACCAGGCTGAGATTGTCTGCTGGGTGTGAATAAAGGATCTGCATGGGAACATTCCAGCACTGTGTTGGCTGTTACAGCCAGTGTAGCAGCTGGCAGGCAGCAGGCATGCAACTGTTAACGGGGCGGACCACGGCAAAACACAAAACGTCGGACAAAGCCTTTTTACACTACAGATGGTCATGTCACATATAGAGCCATACATGACTTTTACTGACTAGCAGATGCTGTTTGTCCATCAGAATTATAGAGTCAAGTACAGTCAAAACAATTTGAAATTACACTGTGGAAAAACCTTGTAAAAAAAAAAAAAAACAGAATAATTTATGTTCTCTTCGGATCTTGATGACTCTGTTTGGGTCTTCCAGCCTGTAATTTATGTAAGAGCTAGCGGCAGCAGCAGGTTGAAGACTTTTGAAACGGTTTTCATGTGTTTCTGATAAGGAATGAGAACAGTGCAACAGATGGAGACAGCCCATATATGGAGACAAACTGAGGTAATACTGTCAACTAATTGCAAATAAAGAAAATATGTTGAAGCATTCAGCCAAATACAGCCAGTCTTTACAAAACCACCTTTTAAAAATGGACTCCAAGTTGTTAAAGCGAAGCTGGCATCAGAATGAGGGTGTTTCTGCAACCACGGTTGGTCACATCTGACTCACCCAAATTTAAAAAAAACAACCACCTTGATGGATTTTGATTTATGGCTTTCATCAGTTGTTGCTACTGAATGTCCTCGTGACTTTTTTGTTTTACATTTCAACACATTTAAATTCAAGCTTTAGCATCATTAACCCTTACCCCCAGGGTTGGGACTGCAACTCTCAGCTCTCCAGACGGTTCCAGCCTACCCTGATTTCTTACCCTTGCTCATCCCAGTTTTCATCGCTAAACGTAACCAGAATTTCCTAACCCTTCCTGAATCTGCTGGAGCCTCATCGAATTTAGCTAGGTGGCCCTAAACTAGGGTCTTAGACTTGCTGGTGCAGCAGGTCTGTAGACTGGGTTTAGTCACCAGAAAAACGACTTCAAACTTCCAACATTTAACCCTTCACAATTACACAGGTTATCAGGTTACTGTTACCTTGTTTCTAATGATAGAGGTGGACGCGTATCGTGGACCCCGAGCTTTGATGTTCATCAACTGGTTTAGAGTGAGTGCTATCAAAAATGGAGGTTTAGTCAAGTCAGTTTTATTTGTATAGCACCAAATCATAACACATTGTCGAATGACACTTGCAGGTCCAGTACCACACTCCTTCAATGAATTTACACCCAACAATTCTCCATCAGCAAGCCCATCCTGCAACAGCGGCGGCGAAAACCTTCCTTTAACGGGCAGGAACGTCGAGCAGACCCAGGCTCGATGGGGATGGACATCTGCTTTGACTGGTTGGGGGAAAAGAGAGCTGAAGAGCAGGGCAGAGACAAAGAGAGATAAAGAAGGAAAGGGAAGAGACTGATGGACAGACGGGGACGTGAGCAGGTGGAGCTACGGGTGGCAGCTTGAGCCTCTTCAGGTCTGTAGCCTCCTCCAGCAGCACCCAGGATCTGGGATGTGGAGAAGCACAGAGGCTCCAGAGAAGAAGAGGGGTTAGGAACACATATGAGTATGATTTATATATGTATAACACACAGGAGGACAGAGAGGAGGAGAGAGAAGCCCAGTGCACCATGGGAGATCCCCCAGCAGTCTGAGCCTATAGCAGCATACCTAAAGACTAGCCTAAGAGAGACCTAACATAAAGCTTTATCAAAAAGGAAGGTCTGAAGTCTGCTCTTAAATGGAGAGGGTGTCTAGATCCCGCCCTGAAATTGGGAGACGGTTCCAAAGGAGGAGAGGCTGATAGCTGATGGCTCTGGCTCCTATTCTACCTTTAGGCCTTGTTTACACAACAACGCCCATGGCTGAGAACGACAGTATATTTTATCAGATGTGCCTTGCGTTATAGACAGCAACGGCATTTGGGGGGCTTGAAAACGCTAAACTGGAACCACCCAACAGAGTGGGAAAACTTACCAACGATCCACGTCGTGTTCCCGTCTGGACTGCCAAAGACGCAGAAGTCTGCTCAGACCTGCTCACGTCGTGCACACGTTTACGTCACACACAACTCATCCTGTTTTAAATGTTGGGTTCCTCTGGGTCCGCCTCCAGCCTAGAACCTGCTGATGACATATCACAACACGTTCTAACAGCAACAGAGAACCTCATGAGCATCACATGAGGTGACTGATGATGGATCAGCCATGTTTTGGTTTTGCATTTCGCGCTATTAGGGAGAGAGGAAAAGTAGAAGAAAGGTTGTGTGGCAGTGCATCACACCACCACCTAGCCGCCTGGTGTGCATACAAAACCACACACGTGTCTCTTTATGCATGCAGACTTCCTCCTGAGAACGCTTGTCTAACGCAACGCCACTTTTGCATTTTCTGTTGAGATCGTTTAAGTAAATGTAACTTTAGAGACTCTAGGAACCACCAGTAACCCTGCATCCTGGGAGTCAAGGGTTCTAGCAGGATAATAGAGGACTATGAGCTCTGTCAAATATGAAGGTGCCTGATTGTTGAGGGGTTTGTTTGTTAGAAGGAGAATTTTGAATTCTATTCTGAATTTGATAGGGAGCCAATGCAGAGAGGACAGTACAGGAGAGACAGGGTCTCTTCTACCAGTTCTTGTCAACACGCGGGCAGCAGCGTTCTGGACCAGCTGGAGAGTCTTTAGGGACTTAGTAGTACAGCCTGATAGGAGGGAATTGCAGTAATCCAGGCTGGAAGTGACAAAGGCATGGACGAGTTTTTCTGCATCTTTTTGAGACAGGACGTCCCTGATCTTAGTGATGTTACGTAAATGAAGGAACATCACGCTAAATGAAGCTGAGTATACTGAGTCTTATTGTGTCTTATTACGTAGTGTTGTGGCACATACAACTTGTAAAAGGTACACAATGCAAGAAAAAAGCTCCAAAGCTTTATTACCTGGAAAAGCAGCATCAGAATGAGCAGCAAGCGCTTTGTTTCATTGTAAAAGTGTGTAGAGGTGGCTGATTGAGTCCAGAGGCGTGAGCGGTGAAGCACGCAAGGAAACACTTGATTAGTCTCGAAGCACGTAAACAACACATGAAAAGTATCAGACAAAACACTTGAACAGAGCAGCTGGAAGGAAGTGAAAGCAATCTGAAGCAACCAGAGTATAGGAACTTCTGGAGTGGATGAGCTGATTGGCAGCAGGTGAAGAGATGAACCAGGTGCCAGGAATTGAAGAGGCCCCGCCCCCTCCACGCAGACTGGTTGTTTTTTTGGGGGGTTTTGTTTGTTCTCTTTCTTTCACCTTTAAAATGTTATACTTTTTTTATTAAAAAAAAGAGAGTTTGAAATACTGATTGTTGAATTCAAAATCAAATCAAGACGCGGAGTCACGACGCGTGAACCTCATTTGAAACAGTCACAGTGGGCGATGTCAAAAACGTGTTGATGCATTTTTTCATTTCATAACAAGTGAGCAGAAAATTGAGAGCTGAATGTGTTTACACGTAAAATGAAATACGGAACAACACGCGAGGCTTCATGCTGGATCAACATCTGGTTTCGTATTTGAGATGAAATGGAAAAGTATGTTTCACTGGCATCTGACGGAAAATAAAGAAGAAACATATTGTTTATTACTTCCAACATAAAATATATCGCTTAAATCTGTTGAACTTGACCATAAAACTAAATCCAGCATTTAAAAAAACAGCTTCCATAATTGACTCTACTGACTGTGAGTGAGTTTTATCGAAGTTCACACCGGCCTAAAATAGCACAGTTCTCCTCGGAGTTTAATTTTCTACAAAGAAGCACTTGGAGCCACAACACAACACAGTGGTGGCGGGCATGTAACATATTCTAGAATTTACTATCTCCAAGGCCCTGGGCAGAGGGCGCAGCTGGGGGGCCTGACAGGAAGTAACATCCAGACTAGTTATCTTCTCGAACCCCTCCATAAAGAAGCGTGTTATCCATAGGATCCTTGTGTGTGTGTGTGTGTGTGTGTGTGTGTGTGTGTGTGTGTGTGTGTGTGTGTGTGTGTATTGTCAGAGTCAGGAAACACATTCCAGCTGCACTGTAAACCATACTGCATCTGCTGCCCTTCATTTCTGTGCTGGTGTGAAGAGTGAAAAACGCTGGGAGTGACCAAAAATTCGTAGGACTCATCAGACAGACTGAACTCTGGGAATGGAAAAACAAAGAGCAACTATGCACGCCCTCGTGACTCCACAGATAATTGGGTCACTGCAGCTCTGTTACTCACCGCAGTAGAAAGGATGCATCATCAGCTGTGTGCTGAATGTAAAACATTAGATTCCCGTCAAACATGAGAATGTGACAGAAAACTCTCGCTCAGGAGAATATCACTCGGACTAGTGTTGCATTCCTCCAGCACGAAGTTGACTGGTGGGACCATGCATCATCCCTTCAGTAATTTTGACCTGGATGATAAATATGTTGATTTACGTTGTTTCACAGGGCATGTGTTGATAGGATAAGGTCCTTGATAAATTACTTTAAACAGGATGGATGATGGCAACGTTTAACAACAGCCATGCTGACAGCAGACTGTACTCTGCTGCCATCTTGTGGCTCATTTAGTTATTGCCCTGATATGCAAAGAACAACATTAGACATGGACTTTTCCCTCAATCGTCCACATGTACTGACTTTTCCTTATTTCCAGCCAATCCTTCACAACTGTCACATAAAACTCATGCAGATACTAAGGGAATATTCTTTACTGCTCGCAGTATTCCTCTAGAAGAAGAGAAATCCAACCTGCTAACCCTTTTTAAACTTGACTCCAGAATGAATCGCACGTAGACGGATACCAGTTATTGAAATGGAAGCAAACATAGACAGAAATGCAGCTGTGAGAATCTCAGCCAACTATTTTACAGCACAGCTGCATCAAGAGGTGCTCTGTATCAGGAGGAAGGGATTTCATTTCCGGTTTTTGGTGTCACACTCATTAAGATCCCTGGCTTGATGATGACCACAATGAAGTTGTTTTAAAGACCGTTTAAAAAACAAAAACAAAAACCAACCTGATGTAACAGTCATATACATGGCCAGAAAGCAACATTGGTGCAAAAACAGAAATGAATTATAGCTGATATGTGATTGACAGGATGTCCCCGGCCAGTCTGCTAGATCGGGCGGCTAAATGCTAATAGTAGCCAACCTGCAGATACCTAAGCCACCCCTCTACATCAGATGAATGTTTTTCTTTAAGTAGAGTGGCTTCCTGGTTTTGGATATGAGACCCATTCATCTGTGCACATGCAGTCACAAGCATGTGGATATTGTTTTATTTATTCTATTTAGAGTAACTGTAGAAACGAACAAATTAATACTTACATGAATCTGAATCTGTTTGGCTTCTGCTTCCTGTACGGGATAATCAGATTACAACTGTTTACACTTGGTTGTAAGATGCATCTTGTGCAATCACATCACTGCGCTGAATCGTGTAAACCACCACCAAGATTCATTATGAACCAAGAACACTGAGGTTTTCGAGGTGACCAGAAGCACGAAAGTGTGTCATCAAGTGAAGATAATACTGTAGTTCTGGCGGCGGTGCATACATGGAAATGAGTTCTTCCTACATCTGGTTATGAGCTAATCTGATGCTCGACTGGCAACAAACCGATGAGATTATGAAATGTGAGCACAGTCAATCAGTTGCTGCAGAGGCATCATAGACACAGCGGAGATGATTCTCTTCTGTCCACTTGTGGTCCAATCCCAAGATGGATTTTGACATCAAATGTGAACGGACCGGTGATGAATGAATGGTTGAGGTCCAGGCCCGGCAGCCAGAGGGTTAATAACCACCTAGTAACTCTCATGCCCGAGTAGCCAAAACCATTTAACTCGCTAACTCTACTCTACTGATAGTGTTACTGAAATGTGTTTTGGCCCTACGAAGCCTCTAGCTACCAGATCTGAGCCACATGTGGACCATTATTCATTGCTTTACTTGGGCTATGTGGCTCTCCACTGGACAAATAAAAGCTGCTGTGTCACATGACTTCTGTATCATTTTCGCATGACGCTGCACGACAAATAGTTCCCTCTCACTTCATTGTTTTCTCTCCAATAATGCGACGCAGCAGAGGGAAATCACTGATAACATTTGAATCCGCTGGAAAGAGCAAAAAGCATCAATTCAAGCGTCAATTCAAAAGTAAAAATATCTCCTCGGACAGTAAAATGAACGCAATGTTGTGTCCTTTTAGTACCGCCTTTAACATTCACAGAGCCGCTCGATCTTTTGTCACATTATAAGGAGACAGGTGCATGTGTGAACATCTGCTGTCCATTTGATAGCAGATAAATCAGAGTTTTCAATAAAAATGTGGCGCTGATATGCCCCCCCCCCACACACACACACACATATCACAGTCATTGAAATTACATGTCTCCTGATGAGCCCTGTTGTGGTACTTGATAGATTAAGAAAGTGGTGTTCTTGAGTTTACCTGAGGGAAATTAACAGCTCATTGGATGACAGGCGACTTAAGTTATTTGAATGGTATCACCTCCATGCAGCTGTGCTCCTGTTGACTCTCTGGAATATGTTTGTGTGTGTGTGCGTGTGCGTGCGTGCGTGTGTGTGCGTGCGTGCGTGTGTGTGTGCGTGCGTGCGTGCGTGTGTGTGTGTGCGTGCGTGCATGCTCTACATCTCTGCCCTTTTTTAAAGATAAATAAGTCCACTCTACAAGGGCTCGATTAATAATTTCAACATAATTCTCGGATGGATATTTGGGTTGTTTCCAGTGGAAAGGAAAAAATAATTGATCTTGTGTGTTTTACAAACAAATGAAACACTGGCAGGTGAGCATATTGAGTATTTGAAATATTAACACAATTGCTTATGGTGTGAATTTCGAGACACACGCTCCACACAGCAAAGTCACAAATGAGAGAGATATCCTTCTGTTGCAGAGGTGTTACACAATCAGCTGAATTAACCAAGTGTATTTTCCCAGACACGCACAAACACATTTGTGCTGCATCGTGATGTTGCACCGGAAGAAAAGCGTGAATGGAATGATGCTCGTTAGGAGAATAAATTCAAAGAAAAATGCGGACACGAAAATCGTTAAGAAACAAATGACAAAGTTTCCAAAAGTTTCCAAAATGTTGACTTTTTGTTGTTGTTACAAATTAGCACGATGACAGACATCAAATTCAATTAATGCAATTCATTTAAATTGCATCGTAGAAATAACTTTGAGTTTTAAGGAGAATTTTTCTCTCCGATCTGTTTGAATAACACCGTTTGCGAGTACTTCTTCATTGCCAAGACACTTCATCGCTTGAACAGGTGTGGAATATCAAGATGCTAATTTAAATTCATCATCACTACACGGGTTCTCTTATGAGGGGGGGTTGATAAAAGGTCACAAATCTTCTGTATTTGTCACTTCAGATGCCACAGATGTCACAAGTCAACCGGGAAACTGACGCGATGCAAAGTTACAAGTCAATTCTGCAAACTGCTGCAGCCGTAAATATACATTCCTCAGAGGAGGAGCAATCATGGCGACAGAGACGCTCTGTGAAATTTTGCCACATGTTCCAAGAAGAAAAGAAAGATGAACACAACTAAATTTGGTGTCGTTACCGTGCTACTGAGAGCTCAAGTTTCTAGCTCGGCTAACCGGCCAATCACTGGCAGTGTTAGAGTATTCAAATGACTTTTTTGTTGTTATTACTATGTAATTGTTAGTTTTGCAGCTCAGTCAAGGCAGTCAGTGAGTAGTGAAGCGAACACTAAGCTTTGGGTCCAAGACAATCACAAGCACCAGATCAGGCCTGCTACCATTTTTCATTTTTGTTATTTTGCAAATGCATGCAAGCGATTTATTTCATTTGCATTCAGGAAAAAGGGGAAAGTCACGACGTAGTTTTTGAAGAAAAAGGGCATTCAACATTTTTACTGTCTTTTTCTTCCCCATCTGGAATAAAAGTAAGAAATAATTACTTTTCACTGAAAAAGATTTCTGGGTGTGTTTCATTTTTCAGAGGGTAGATCAACAAACTATAGTTCGTACGTTGATTTCTTTGTCAGCATGTGCTCTTATCACCTCTGAGACACCTAAAGACAGATAACATTCAGTTAATCAGAGTATTAATGAGTAATTTGAAGAGGTCAGGGCCCCAGCCTGTTGGACACGCGTGTCACTGTTTAGTCCTCCGTCTGTCAACATCATGTGACACGTATCGCGAGGTCGTGCACACAGTTCTGTGGAATTTCTCCGCTCAGCTCTCGTGGATCAGTGACACGTCACGCAAGTCTCAGTCAACAACCTCATTTACTGAAGGTGATGGAGACGCGCTGATGATATTCAGAGGGAAACACTGACCCCCTCTGTCTCTTATTTACTGTTGCTACTATAAAGTATCTGCGTGTTGTTTATGGTCTGTTTCAGGTTCCTGCATTACATTTTTTTTTTTGTACCATCAGTCCATAAAACTACAGCTCTTCAGCGTTACATTCATATTTGTACACAGTGCAGTCACCTCCCCTCTCGGTGCAGTTCAACAGCACCACAGCCTCCGAAATGACCATTCCAATAAAAGAATCACCTCCCTCAAACACATTCATGAAACGTGTGTGTCAGGACCGTTGTGTCATCCAGCACTGGTTTCATCTCTGTGTTACCTTTATTAGCAAGTGCTCCAATTATAGTCATGAATGGTTCCCGGTTCTTTAATATATCAAGGCAATTAAATCAAATTCAATCATTCAGGTTTTTACATTGAAGCGATGCATCATAGCGTGCGTTTCAGGCTGATTACTCTCTCTCTCTCTCCCTCTCTCTCTCTCTCTCTCTCTCTCTCTCTCTCTCTCTCGTTCCCTGCCCTCAACATAATTTCCCTTCTTCTTCTTTCACCAATACAATGTCAATACTAATTAGAGACAAACGCATCCTCTCATATTTTATTCATTTACAGGTTTGGTGACCTCCAACTGGGGGTGTTTCATTCCACTTCTATCTAACATCCAGCAGCAGAATCACAGAGAAGCCATTAGTCCCGTCACGCGTTAATTCACTGCAGATTGGGAGCTCCTTGAATTGTGTCAACTGATTACTTATTTGCAAGATGGATTTTTTTTTTCTACACGGTCGCCCTGGTTCTTTTCTTGGCAAATGATGTGAATGCCAAAGGGGGGACCCGCTGGGGTCGCCACAGTTATGTAAGCATAATGTAGAGGAGTCCATTATATTAGAGAGCGCCTCTCTTTTTCTTCTTTATGATCACATCAAATCAATTTGCCAGCACATACCTTAACATGATCTACGCGCGCTGCAATTTCACTCTATTATGCTGTTTGTGTTACTATTTATGCATTCTTGCCTGCAGCTCCTCAGTCTCAGGGGAAATTGAGCTTTTATATTGTGAACATAATGGTAGATTGTCTTCTGCTGACCTGGTAATAGCAGGCATTCATCACTACTTTCCATCATTTTACTACTGGCTCAGTGGAGCTTCTAATATGCTGCGCTGATTTTAGAATCTGCCTCATCGGACCAACTTTCTTTGATTGTTTCGTAATGCAACAAGAGGATTCAGGACGTTCTTACCTGCGCATCATTAAATAGCGTAATAAAAATGGGTGTGTGTGAAAGAATTGGTTGTTAGATAATTGTGGAAGCGAGCCATAATATTTTTCAAACTGTGAATGTGGACTCTGGAGTAAATGTGCTCAATTATGGGCGGAAGAAATCCATCAAAAAACAAAACTGAGAAAAGCCTGCAAATGGGAGAAAGAGTCAGAAATCACTTGGTCCACAGTTAAAGCGGTATTTCTCCATAAAAGTATTAATTTATTTTTCAGTGACTCACAGTGTCGTGAACTCTCAAAGATGTTTTTCCCATCATGCATGACTTTTTGGAGAATCCAGAATGCAGAAAACACCACAGACACATACAGTATAATTGGCATGAAGCTGATGGAGACCGACGACGAACAACAGCAGCAAAACTCTACAAAAAATATCCTTTAACAATCTCTCAAACACATCATCCAATACAGTCCTTGCCTTTGTCATCCAACTGGATGCTCAATACTAAAAAAATATATACTTGGATTAAAAAAAACTACCAAATAAAACACTTTGTGACCAGCTTGTGCGTTCAGCTGAAATCGTACACAATTGCCGAACCTCAAGTGCTCTCTTTGTTGTTTTCTTAAGCTTTTTGTGGACCTGTGTGTACGGCTGGATTAAGAAGACATGGATTTTATTGGATGATGCATTTTGAGAGTTTGTAAATGGATGTTTTGGACCATTTTGCTGTTAGCTGTTGGACTCGGTTAGCTTCAAGCTAAATATATGTGACTTTCTGCAGTCTGGGGTTGCCAAGAAGCCATGCACGAAGGTAAAAAGTGTATCCGTGCTTTCAGGACCCCTAGCTTTGAGTCACTGAATGGCAAATTATCATTTTTGGGGTTTAGTATTACTTCAAGACATGTTCTTTGTCTGTGGTAAAGTGCCAGAGGATGTAAAGCCATAAAAATTAGAGCTCACTTATTGGCATGGAGGTGATCCCTCAAGCCCACCTCCAGTCTGGGCAAGGAGAAACACTCCTGTTGTACAATAATGGTGTTTGGTTTTAATGTGTCTGAATAATTCCCTGAGGGATGGGTTCTGTAAACGACCTTAAATAAAATATTCCGTTTTTTACATTTCTACTCTTTGCACCTAATACATATAAAGAGGGATGTGGCTCTACTGGCTGATGTCCAGTGGTGTGTCATTATTGTCTCTAGAGGTTCTGCTTCATTAGACCCATCAGACTGGCAGCGAGAAACCAGTTCATCACTGAGACTCACCTTCATTGATCCACTCCCTGTAAAGCCGATATCTATGAGCACCACTTAACTTTACATCAACCGACGTCTGTGATCGTAGGTGTGGTGTTTCTTCTTTACACTCCACCGGGATACGAGCCGTCGATGAAGCTGTGCTTTCAAAGCGAAACTTCAGGGTTTTTTTTAGGTCAGCGCCCTCTGTGCAGCCCCTTCTGGACCCTGGGCACCACAGAGGGGAGATGTGCTGCTGTCTGGCAAAGCTTTTCTCACGACACCATCAGTTGCAATGGGACGTTTCCTCCTAACAGCTGAGTCTCGGCTCGTAACCCTGGAAGACCTCGGACACAGTCAAAAGACAAGGATTGAAACATTCACAGATGAGCATTAATTAGACACACCGTCAATGATCATTTTATGGATTGTCTTCTGTAACACTTACAGAGAATCTCGACTTAGATTTATTTTTCGCTCTCTGTTAGTTTTTTTTTTTTATCTGCTTAAGATTATTGACTGATGCCAAATTAAACTGTGGCTGATTGTTTCTCTCCAGCTTGATGAGGAGCAGCTGCACCAGATCTATATATCCATTTATAAAGTACAATCTAATTGGAAATTGTTGCCCGTTTGCTCTCAGACTCAAAGGCAGAGCCACCGGGTGGGCAGGAGGCAGAGCCGGAGGATGCTTTGGTGAAACAAGATAACAGTCATTTGTTATCTGCTCCACATTAAGAAATCAAACAGATTCCTCTGCTCGTGTGGAACCCTCGTCTCTCCACCACATTGGCGGAGTTTAATTGTGTTCGCCAGCTGAAACCCTCACAGCTTTTGAGGTTTCATTCGTCATCGGAGAAATACAGCTGCTCCAATCCGCTTATCAATGTGTGTCTCTGCGATGTTTCCATGGAAACTGTGTTTACTGCCCCACAGTGTGCTAAAAATGGTTCCATAGTGATAACGGCGCCAGAAAGCAGCGCAATGATGTGACAAGCAGTGACAATGATTGACACTTTAACAGGTGAAGCTCAAATGTGCTCATGTATGGTCTTTATAGCCGCAAGACATAAATGATGTGAAATCAAAACAAATACATAAAACAGATTCTGCTATGCCAATTTGTTCAGCCATTTTTATGGCAGGGATTATTTAAAGCAAAAGGGAGCGATGGTGAATTAAAACAGGCATCCCTCCCTCTGTCTCTCCTTCCTCCAGCCACGATTCATGAGTCTTGCCAGCAGCTCTGGAGAAGTGCTGAATATGTTAGCTGATGAATACAATTTTAGATAGAGGCGAAGGAGAAATTGAAGTTGACCTTGTGGCAATCTTTGCTCAGTGTGAATGGCAATGGAATTAAAAAGGCTAACTAATGTCATTATATCGCTCTCATCTTCTAATATTGTGTGTTTTTGTTGGCACTTCACACAATCCTGGACACTTGTAGATTGATGTCCTTTTAATCCCCGGCGAGGACGCGTTGTGAGCGTGATTAGGTTTGTTTCACCAGCTGCTGTCATTTGAAGACTAAGTGCGTGTTTGTGATTTTCAATCAGGTTTGGATCGTCATAAAAAGAAAATAAAATACAAAATGTATCAATGTAAATGTCAGTGTTATCCTTTGAGTCTCATCAATTATTCCATACGAAGCCACCCAGGAAGTGAAGAGATTCTCCCATGTG
Source organism: Aulostomus chinensis (assembly GCF_037954235.1). NCBI lineage: Eukaryota > Metazoa > Chordata > Actinopteri > Syngnathiformes > Aulostomidae > Aulostomus > Aulostomus chinensis. The sequence goes on along the minus strand of NC_141331.1, from coordinate 16,949,798 downwards.
CTGGGTCCTTCTGGTGAGGCTCCTTACTCCCCATGATGAGGGAATCATGGTGTACCACAGACAAAGGGGGTGGAGCTACGAACGGGACGGCAACGGAGGAGAAAATTGTGTGTACGTGTGTGTGGGGGGGGGGCGGCGTAAAAAAATCATCTCAGGAGGTTTTTCCCTCTTGCACTGGGGATGCACGCTATAAAATTTCTTTAGAAAAGAGTCAAAATTCCCTTTTCAACCACAGGACCTTTCTGCAAGAACTGAGAGGGAACTTCATCATTTGCAGGGACCGGGGTCTACATTTAGTTCTAGGGTTATTACTTTAGAACTGTTCTGATTGCTTCAGGAGCAACAGGACAGGAGAACGTCTGCAAACCATTTGTGTTACCAAGCTAGAAATATTTTCACAGTGATTACAGTTGTATTTTATAGGTTTTGTCAGAGCTTTTATATCTGGATTTATCATTTCATTCAGTGATTGGTTTGAAATCCTTCTCATATCACACAGGTCTTGATGCCCAGGATGTCTGAAACTTCACCGCCAAACGGATGTGTTTTAACTGGACTTAATGAGGATGAAGTGAAAATCAATTGAGGGTTGGAAATCCATGTTGATGTTTCAAATGATTTTGGTTGAGAGGGAAAGGCTCCATCGAGAGCAGGAGACCCACCAAGGCGTCTACACTCTCTCTAGGTGGTTTCATCTCCCATTTGACCGGCTGGTAAACCTCCGTCTGAATTCCACTGCACTAGTTCTGTTTGCGCTCCATCGCGAGTTCCAAATCGTGTGGATATGCAGGATATTCAATAAACTCTTGCTTTTACGTCGCCAGTATTTTTCCACACACATACAGGATCATTGATAGACATTAATTTGATTGATCTATTTTCATACAGGAAAAAAAATCAATGCAAAATGCTTCTCAGCAGCACCATGTGACCTCTGATTCAATGAGGCGTTCAATATAGTCATTTTTAAACGCTCTCTGTTCATTTTTAACACACTTCAATGGAGTATCTATCATTTTAATTGTCCAGAGGACCATGCTGTAGCCCGTTGAGGAATACAAACCAGACCAGCTGCAACAGCTGCTACGATAGCATAACATATTGGTGTATTTCAGGCCTTGGTTTTGAGGTTTGTGTGTTTATATGTAAACAAGTCCATGAATGTGTGTGTTTGTGTGGGGGGGGGGGGGTGTAAAGACAGGGTTAGGATAAATTTTTATGTCCCTATAAAACAAAATCAGTTTGCTGTCCTGCCCTGTGATGGACTGGCGACCCGTCCAGGGTGAACCCCACCTCTCGCCTGAAAGCCACTGGGATAGGCTCCAGCCCCCCCTGCGACCCATAACAGGATAAGCGGAAGAAAATGGATGGATGGATGGATGGAGATTACCGTTCTTTGAAAGTCTAAAACCATAAAAGAATATACAGTATATTTAAATCAAAAATATAAAGTACTGTCTTGTTGGGACAGTGACTTTGAGATTAGTACTGTCGCCTCACATCAAGATTTTGGAGATCCTGTCTGTGAACTTCCATGTTCTTTCTGTGTCTATGTGGTGCTCTGCCACCACATGGGGTCAGGTAAAGACAGAAGTGAGAATAGCTCAAGTGGTATCTTGGAAACTAATCTTATTCATTATTTCTGAACAGCATCAGGAGCACGAACTAGTCGGTCAATGAATTCCAGAGAGCAAGCATCTCTCGTCTGGTTCTGATAGCATCCTGCCGTGTCAGACTCAAACCCCAGCACAACATTACCTCTGACAAGAGGGTAATGTTTTCACTCTCAGCAGGATCAGGTAAAAACTGTTGGGCTGATGTTCCCCAAACATGGTGGAGGGATGAGAACGACCCATTACATTTGGGGAACATTAGTCACGGCGCCACCTGGTGGCAACAGGAAATAAGACTCAGACTTTGCTGTGAGTCATCCAGGTCTGTCTAAAATACGGCCAGAAACACTCCAATGTTAAATCGTTACATCTTATATCAAACCAGCGATAATGTTTGACAGTTTAAACTACAGGAAACATGATGAGAAGGAGAAAAGGTAAAAAAAGACATTGATGCTTGATAAGAAAGAAGAGTGTTTCTCTGGGCTGCCAGTGAGTCTTGGCGCTTCAAGTACAACACACAGACACATGCTAAAAATATAGTTATTTCCTTGGAGGTGGTTTCCAGATTTAAATATTGTAAGAAAACCCTTAAAACCCCCTCAGCGTAGTAAACCTCTCCCTTCTATAGACCTGCTTTCATGTGCATGTGACAGTCAGTCAGTGTAACATGTTCTTCCATTTGACAGGCTGCATGATAATCACTTTTATGAAGCCATGTTTGTGCCAGCACATCATATTCTCTTCTTACAGTGAGCCCTGAAGTTCCCTGTTTCTTCTGACAGACTTGGCAAGACATTCCAACCAGCTTCATTAGACCATATTCCCCACTTAAATGAATTTCCAACCAAAACTGTCACACTGGGTTGGAATACCAACATTAATATTCTACTCAAGCCCTCTGTATATAAGAGATTAATTTCCCCATAAATATCTAAAAAAGCCTGGGAATAAGCTTCGCCGCTGCCAGTCTAATTGCTCTCTTAACGTACTTCTGAGCACCACTGAAAGGAAAAACTGATGTAAACTAGTTAGGAGACTGAAATTGCATTCGATCTTTAATCTATTCTTGTACCATTTTGACAGCTGCAGAACTCCAGTGACAACGCTCGCCGAGACAAGCCTGCGAGCTAGAAACAGATAAATTGTGAGCCAATGTCAACATGGAGCAGACACTGGCTGGCTGGCTGGCTGGCGAGGGAAAACTGTGCTTTAGATTTGGACCACTGCACAGAAACTGAAACTCAAGGGGGGAGCATGATGACATGCAGATCTGAGTGAAAACATGTCCGGCTGCAACCACTATACCTTGCTTGAAGCGTGATTGCTTAACAAACACAGTCATTAGCATTCGATATGATGCGGCAGCCTTGTTACTCAGCTGCTGGGAGAGAGAGAGAGAGAGAGAGAGAGAGAGAGAGAGAGAGAGAGAGAGAGAGAGAGAGAGAGAGAGAGAGAGAGGTAATAGAGTGACTGTGGAGCATGCATGAGGGTCTAGACTGGGGATCAGCAGGGTTTCAGTGCTCACTGATGGAGAAAGGCTCTGTGGCTGTCAGGTTCCTCCCACTGATGAAGGAGAGCTGTGATTGACAGATGAGTTTTAGAGGAGCCCACCCCTGCTCTGAGGTTGGGCCTGAGGGATGACAGGAGGAGCAGCATCCCGGTGCCTGATCATTCAACCATGGCTCGCTCCATAGCTCCTAACTAAGAGAGAAATATTTTAAACATTTCTGTCTGCATGTGCCTGTAATTTTTTTCTGCACCACATATGAGCCTCAAAATAGCTTGCTTCTGCAATGACAGAGAGATTATGATAATTGTGTTGTGGCACAAGAGAATTTACAAATCCTCCCCTCTCTTCAAGAATCTACTCATTAAATCCTGCTTCCTCCGGCATGTTAGAAGCGTTTCGATGCCTCATCGTAACAGCTCCCATCGCAAGTTCCTTCTCCGTATCCTTACAAAGCCCGGGGATCAGCTCCATGGGTTGAATTATGGAGTGAAAAAGTCATTAGGTGGAATAAAGATACAAGGAATCGATGGAGCAATGGATTCGTTGCAGCTCCCAATTGTCTCCAGTCCAGTGAACGTGAGCATCGGAGTGGTGCATGTTGTTTCCAGGTGAGCTCTCCAGCTGCTCCATAACGCCTCAGCAACTGAAGGGGATCGATGACAACGGCGGATGCTTTCAAGCACATTTTCCTGACCAAAAAAAAGAGGGAAAAGTTGCATCAGTGTACACAAACACTGGGGTTATGAATGTTGAATGATGGCGGAAGGCTGAGATGAGAATGTAGACTATTGATTTGAAATGTCTTAAAGTTATAAATTGCGCTGAAAATCCTTTTAGACGACAATAAACCCTAATTCCCTACAGACTAGCAGACTAGAGACCAATCTTGGTTTCGTGTGGGCAGCTTTCAAATAGTCCAGAGCCTGCAATTTTAATGGCTGTGCAGAAAGAGTTGGATAAATGAGACAGACAGTTCTTGTCCAAAGGATTGTTCTGTTTTATTCTCTCCTCTCACAGACAAAGAGAGAAACGCTCTCTCTCTCTCTCTCTCTCTCTCTCTCTCTCTCTCTCTCTCTCTCTCTCTCTCCTTAATGACATGCAGATTTAACTTTTTCTCCTTTAATTATATGACCCACCTGGCCCAACGCTTCCCCTTATGGAAACTAATGGCCATTTTTGCCATTTTAATGGCAAATGAAGCTCCGGTCGGTTGTCATTACGCAGACAAGCCAACCGCAGCTGTGCAGGAGATGGGGAAAAAATGACAGGGTAAAATCTGGCCCTTACAACACATTCATTAAAGCGTCTGTAAATGTTACATTACAGTCACCTATAAATCTGGAGGATGCGATGCTCATCGTGACACATACATAATGCAAGACACATTCGTTTGTTTCCTTTCGCTGATCAAAAAGCAAAATGAACATACAGTAGATGGTGAATATTTCATCCAGGACATTCAGAATTCATCAACACAGAACAGGCCAAGACCTCCGATGACACACAAATGTTGAGTCCCCAGACCAGAGCAAGCCGCACATCCCTAACCGTGAGATACAATGTGACACTTGTAATTTGGAGCTCAGCATTAAAAGAGGAGAAGAACACAATGCCTCATCCTCAGGCTGTGAAAGGCCAAGATGATGCGGAAACTGGTCAGTAACCAAGTGTCAGGCTAAAGAGTAATGGCCCCGAGCGTGTCACAGCATTGAGGCGTGTGATACGCTGGGAGTAAACTTACAACACCATGCGTGTAGTTGGCTTGATGTGAATGAAATACTTTTTTTTAATTTAAGTTTGAATAGCTGTTTCCTCCACAGCACATGCCAGTGAACTCATGTGGAATGAGTCATTCCTGCCTGTGGTCCATGAGGCCTCGCAGCCCACTCACAACCACAACCTCATACTGTCAGGTTCACATGCAGCCACACTATCTATACCAGCATCTCTCTCTCTCTCTCTCTCTCTCTCTCTCTCTCTCTCTCGCTCTCTCTCTCTCTCTCTCTCTCTCTCTCTCTCTCTCACACACACACACACACACACACACATATTGAATAATAATAACTGGATATTTGCTGTGCCATGATAAGCCTCTGTTCTCCCACCCCTGGGCTGTATCCAGCTGATAGTACACTTCCTGCCGTCTCCGTCTGTGTCTGTCAGTCAGCTCTCCTCCGTCTCGCTCAGGGAGGCCAACCTTTCAGCATTTCCAATGATGTGCCTCGGAAATCTGTTTCCAGGGTAACGGGGCACCACATATTTTCCCACCGGCTTCTCGCTGGTGCATCCTTTGTTTACATTTGTCATATGTGCGTGGAGGTTGCTGCTCCAAATATACAAGGATGTGGTAAAAAAAAAAAAAAAAAAAAGGGAGAGAGAGAGAGAGAGAGAGAAGGGATGATGCGTAAATGTTAGCGAAACCCCCGGAAATGTAATATTCTCTTCATCTACATTATGACTCTCTTCTGACTTCGGGAGAAATGCGTCCATGAATTTTCATCAGAGGTTGTAGATTTATATGAGAGCTTCACAATTTTATGCACATAGCCGAAACACTCCGGTGGAAACCACATAGAAGCCGGTTGATGCGCAGCTGCGCGCAAAGGAAGTCTCCCAATCAAGCTGCTCGTAGTATTTAAAACGGAAACATTTCGTTATGTAACACACATTGATAGCCGTATTTCATTTAGTTTCCATTGATTGCCTACCTCATTTGTTCGACTTATTGAAAACCAACGCACGTCCACCACTTTTAAGCTGTGCGCTTGCGCGCAAAGGAAATGAGAGCTGTCCAAGTGCTGAAATGAGAAAAGGCGTTCCTCTAACACTCCTCAACAGAGGAAGGTCCTCCACCTGCGAAAGATTTCACTTCACCAGTAAAAGCACGGACTGTCGGGTTTTGTGTCCAGGGGAAGCTTGGAAAATTGAACCCGAGCGAGGAGGACGCTTCCAGGGGATGCGAGTTTCCCCTCCTTCGTCTCATGGTTCTTCACACCTCCTCTTCCACAGATCTGTTTCTAGGAGTTTCGTGAAACTCAACTATGGTCTGCGGCCGCGTTAAGGAATGTCTCCTCTGTGTTGGTGTGACGCGAGACTCGGTCGGAAGGAAAGCGGCATCTCTATTTGGATTATGTGTTTGACTAATGTCAACATATGGGAGAAATCAAAAAAGTGAGCACATGAGAACACCGCCCGGAATGAATCGCTCCTTCGTTCAGGTTTTGGGAGCTTTACTGACATATTTCATGGAGGCAAACAACTTCAGGTAGGTCGATTTACTTCCCGTCATCGCATTTCTTAAATTGAAAAAAAAAAAAAAAAAAAACACCATTCCGCCCCTCCACCTTCATATCCGTGAATAAATTCGTGTAACTGATTAAACGGACTTTCGGTGCACAGACCAAGTTAGTCAATACCTGAGTGGTGCTTTCATGGTGTTGACTGCAGTTACGCAGATGTAACACTTTTATATTCCTAAATATTCCTTGAAATTCATACGAGGATTTTTGGCTTGTGAGCTTTTTTTTTTTTTTTTTTCCCCAGTGGCATCCAAATGTTTTCTCCTGCTGTCACGTCTGTGCAGAAACATCCCGTGATGTGACACGCAGTTACAGAAAACCACAATCCAAAATATCACGCAAGAATTGGCACGTTTGAGCCTGTTTTCTCTGCTCCTCCGCGCACCTGCATCGCTCTCACCTGCAAGGCGTCAAACAGGCTTAAACTCCCGTGTTTTGTTTTTTTTAACCTTCTCTTTGACTTGTGTGTTTTCAGAGTTGCGGATGCCAAGGAGCACGATTCCAGATCTTCCTCCAGCATGTCTCCATCAGACTTTTTGGATTCCCTCATGGGTCGAACGTCAGGGTATGATGCTCGAATAAGACCGAATTTTAAAGGTTTGTGTGTCAATAGATATTTGTCTTTTCCTCACTCATCACTGCACTCTCGCACATCCACACAGATATTTGTAATGTAATGCACATAATCCAGTATCCTCACTTGTAAAAAATAGTGTAAACACACCACTTTGACATTATCTGGAGATCCAGTGCTGCCAATATACTGAACTGATGTCCTTTGATAAGAAAGATCACTTCAGTTGAGTGCAAATAAATCATGAACTAACCTCTGCACGCTTGTTTTAAGATGATGTCAGATAATCCGTGTCACAATGACATAATAAACTATAAAATATCTGAGACAATCCTGAAGTCTAATCAGAGCTCGGAGCAGACCGGGGATGCCACCATGACAGGTCCAAATGATGGATAGTACCCCTGTGGCGAGGATGCATGCTACCGACTTCCTGTAATGTTGTTGTGTTGTGATGGCGTGGACACACAGACACACAGAGACACACAGACACACACACACACACACACACACACACACACACACACACACACACACACACACACACACACACACAGCATCTGTCACTGGGATGGAGCTGCATAAGGAGAGGCCGGCCTGCTGGGGCTCAGGTCCACTCCAAGCTGGGTCAGGTAGGGAGGGATGTGTTAGAGGTTCCAGTTGTTGAGGGTAGCAGCAGGTCCAGAAACACATGGCACCAATCTTCTCTCTTACCATCTGGGACAGTTGTTGACAAGAAGTGAACTTAATCAGAACATTTTTATAGGCCAGAAAGACAGATTAGAATGTTTGTCCTCTATTTTATTTCAGGTCGCATACAGAGTTGCCTTTAAATTATACAACACCATCTACTTGTCACTTTCAATCCAGCACCTTATGCTACAAAAAATAAACTCTTTTGCATGAACCTGCTGCACTAACAGATCATTTCGCTCGTGAACCTGCGAGTCGTACTTTGAAGAGTGCTGAATTTCTGAAGGATGACCTAGATTTCCTTGCTGAGTTTATTTTTCTGCTTCTGCTGTTAAATGTAGCTACCTGGCGACAAACTGAGGCAAATAATAATACCAGCTCCGATGCAATATTGATGAGGAAAAGCTCAGGGAAAGGGTACTGGGAAGGACTTACCACATAGAAGAGAGGAGAGGGAAAAATTGCAATGATTTTAAACCTGCCAAAGAGATTTTACTCATTAGAGGATCACTGTGATGGCCAGAAAATGCTCTGATTTGAACTAGCAATAGCTGGTGTTTGCACGAGTGTGTTCTTGTGTGCATGTATCCTCTGTTTACCCTTCAAAATTAAGGGGGGGTGGGCAAAGTTAACCCAAAAAGACACCAGTGCACAAGACATTATTACATAAGAGCTATAACATCCGTTTAGTTTACATGGGTCCCTGCATGCATGTGATCCTTGAGTCTAACAACGCACGTGGACACAAAACACTGAGTCTTCACGCCACCGTAAAGCAGCTGATTCGACGGTTTACGGCTTTTTTTCCCCCTCTCATGTCATTGTCATTCCATTTCACAGGTCCGCCTGTAAACGTAACATGCAATATTTTTATCAACAGTTTCGGCTCTGTCACAGAGACAACCATGGTGAGTCCTCAGGCACCTCTGTTTGATTTCTCGACAATGTGTTATCTGTCCCCTCAACCTGCAGGTCCACCAGTAAATGTTAGCTGCAACATATTTATCAACAGCTTTGGTTCTATAGCAGAGACGACGATGGTGAGTTGAGCTTTCGTGCTCCACCCCACCCATCCCTCTCCATCCCACTTTGACCCTCCCCTGCTCTGGAGTTAAGATCGAATCATCCCATCTTCTTACTTTGCCATGCTTATTGATGTATTCATTAAAAAGGCTTTGTTTTTTGCCATCAAGGAGGCGATTGGCGGATCCAAGCGGTGCACAAAGTAGAGCAGGGTATCAATAGTTCTATGGCTCTAGAGGAACTGTTTCAGTAGAGTACCAAAAGATGTTTGGTCATTCAGTACCTGGGAAGTAAACCTCGAAAAAGTTCAGCCCTGCTTATATGACAGGTTTTCAACACGATCTGGTGACACAAACAGCCGCACAATAGTGTTACACCCTGTTACTTGCTCCCTCCACCTCTGTATTCGGATTTCACTCAGCTGTTAATGACCTCATATTTTACTGTGGTCATAACAACTACAGCCATCGGACCGCTCGTTCTTTTAGGGATGACAAGCAGATTTGAGTAGAAAAAAAAAAACAGTTTGCTGAAACATGAATCTGAAGATCAACTAATGCAATTTAAAGGTATCTTTTAATGTGCCGCAAAGTTTAAGGGCTGCTGTCTGTGAGTGTGTCCCATTTTCACTTGTGTTTACTGTGTTATGAAGGCTCTTAGCGGCATTAGCAGTGGCTAAAAATGCTGTGACGCAGCCATTGTTAAATTACTGGGCAATTTTCCAACGATTTTGCATTTATCCCTATCAAATTAACTTCAAATAGAATGAAATGAAATCGGGAAAAAAAAAAAAGAAAAAAAAGAAAGTGAAACTTTTAGTAAATGTGTTCATATGTTCATGTCATAAAACAGTTTTGAGTTTGGGGAACTGTCAGAGAGCTGAAAACTAAAACCAAACATTGGAAACCTAATTTGAAACTCCGTTTTCATCTTGATAAAAAGGATCTTTAAGTGTGGGATCAAAGTCAAACAAAGGTAGCGCTGATTGATTCTCAGGCTCGTTAGTAAGATGCTCTCTGGCTACCCAAACAATTACTCTCTGCTCTCATGACGTCCAACCTGATCATGCACACGACAAACACAGAGTAGTAAATCATCTCAAGCGAAGCCAGTAACTGTGTGTGTGGGGGGGGGGGGGGGTTGGGGGTTGGGGGGGGGAGGCGGTTGGAGCTTTCAAAGAAGCCGATTCTCAAAATGTGACAACATCCAACTGCCAGCAGAATAAAAATATGAAACCTGCGAGGCTGCGCAGAAACTCATCATCAAAGGATTCATAATGAGTGATAATAACTACTTAGATCATGAATGGAGGGTGTTAATTTGTGCAGGAGCTGGAGTTCATGAGATTGCCAGAGAATTATACGGCTTTAGACACAGAAAGGAAAATATTTGGAACCGCCAATACGCTGATGAAATGTCAAACAACATGAGGGCTTGTCATCATCGTGACATGTCGGTTGCTCTGAGCAACTGAGCTTTGTGACTCTTAGTTTCCTCATAACTGCATCTTTATCTTTAATAATTCAGCTCCTATTATGTCCCTCGTGTTAGGATTGATGAGACAGCTTTTGCAGGTTCAGGAGATGGAACTGATGTAAGCAATGTGTTGCTGGATGATACTGGTCAGACATTCTTCCCAGAAGCCAAAGATGAGGCATTTCCAGATATATGATTTTTATTATACAAAGAATAACCATATGTGAATCTTGGCGAAATGGAAATGCAAAGAAATTAATAACCTGTATACATTGGGTCAATGTTTAAAGCAAAAAAAAATGTAAGAATTCACATACAAAGAGTGAACTGTTAAACTTATATCCCAGCTGATTGACCCTGTATATAAAAGATTATTCTGTAGAATTTCATAATATACAATATGTCAATCAGATACATTTAGTTGTGAATATATATCGTAATTTTAAAATGTAACTAATGATAACTTGCTTACTTATTATAAATAAAAGCCTCGGTGTGCAGTACTTCAACATACCACCAGGGGGCTGCAGCCCCCTCTTTGGGGAACACTTGAATTGATTTTTGTCGGATTAAAACTCATATTCACTCTTCATCCATGTTCACATTTGTCAAGTGCTCTTGTGTAAATATATGTACTTCTTAAGTTTACATTGATTTTGACATCATTTTTGCGATGAGTTGAATATTTTTGGGCAAAAAGAACAAAAGTCTGATTTGATGGCTTGATGCTTGGTTGCTTTATTTCTCCTTCTATATCATTGGAATTATATTACCATAATACATGCACCAATGCAATTTTTCAAAAGGCGTCATTAAAAAAAAAGTAGCTCTCTTCCAAACTGATGCAAATGTCTGATCTTCTGTCACCAGAATGCTGTCTCATAACCTCAGATCACTTGAAAAAATATGCAAAGCCGCTTGTCTTCTCTGCAGGATTACAGAGTGAACATCTTCCTGCGGCAGAAGTGGAATGACCCGAGGCTGGCATACAGCAAGTACCCAGATTCCTCCCTTGACCTGGACCCCTCCATGTTGGACTCCATATGGAAGCCAGATCTCTTCTTTGCCAATGAAAAGGGAGCCAACTTCCATGATGTCACCACAGACAACAAGCTGCTGCGCATCTTCAAGGATGGCAACGTCCTCTACAGTATCAGGTGAAGTGTTACACAAAAGCAACACTGATCAAAATTAACAAATAATTGCAGTTGCATAAGGTAGAGCTGGGAGATATGGAGGGAAAACTAGAAGAACTAGATATTCAGGAGCCCCCCCCCCCAATTGATGTATATCCCAATATCTCCCGGTCTTTCACAAAACTTTTCTTAAAAAATGATAAACAAGAAGAGCCCATTTTTACATTCATGAATAATCCTGAATATTTCGAGGCCTAAATAAAATCCAATGTGTTCCACCTGTGAGTCATGACTGAGTCTTTGGGAATAAATCTGCTTAGATTTGTACATCTAAATCGATGACCAACGTGATATCCCCATTCTTGAAGTAGGAAAATATCATTGAAGGTAATCACTGGTATTCCTTCCTTCCTAAGTTAACGTGGACTGGGTGAAAATGTGCAAGTAAAGTATTTCCTGCCAGTAATCTAAAATCCAGTGTAAAAATGCCATTGGTTTTTGGTTAAGGGGACTCATACGATGCTAACTTCCTGTTTGGCCTACAAAAATCCTCCCTGCAGCAGTCTGACGTTGAATCGAGAGTAACTGGACTTGTCTGATCCGGTTATAGCTGAGGAATCTATAGTCAGTGAAAAATTTGACTGCAGAATATCACCACAGGACATGTTCTCTTATTGCTTCTCTTATATTTCCTCTGGAACATCAAAGTCTGTCAATCCAAAGCAGGGAGTGTTAAATGGATTTTATCTCATTATGATCACTCCTTTGAAATGGCAGGATTCACAGAACTGCAGTACATCCCCATTTACCATGAGGATGTTTAATAAAGGCATTGGAGGAGATCAAGGTACATCTCAGCAGCATTGTTAAGATATCAGTGATTAAAAATGATCTGACTGTACACATTTTTTTTTGGGACTCTTTAAAACTGGCGTTATGAAACACTTCAAAACACGGACACCGGTCAGTCCCTAAATTGTACAAAACTCAGAATGAGGTATGAGAATATGTTTCATATCATTTCAATACAAAAGAGAGTTCCATTCTCCCCGCAGTGATGCGAGAAAAAAGCAGAGAACGTTTCAGTCCATTAAGGAAGCAGCTCAGGGCTTGAGTGGTGCTCAGGTGTGGAGGCAGACCAGGTCAACGGAGCCATGAAAGGTGGTTAGCTGCTCGCCGCATTCATGGGAAAAACGACAGAGGGAGTCGACCGCCGACCACGAGGCATCACAGAGACAATAAGTCGCAGTAATGAAAGTGTGATGGGAACCTGCTGAAGGGAATCGTGTCACACAAAACCAGCACTGACTGCAAATATACTGCAATTTAAAAGTATATTTTCTCTGAATCAAATGTATATTCATTGGTGTCCCACATTGTAGGTTGACCCTCATTCTGTCCTGCCCGATGGATCTGAAGAACTTCCCCATGGATGTCCAAACTTGCATCATGCAGCTGGAAAGTTGTATGTGTTGACTTTGCTGACGGTTTGCCTCATTTCTTTTTTGTTTGTGGTGCATTTATCTGAGTTGGATGCGTTCATGCTTTATTTCCAGTTGGCTACACCATGAACGACCTGATCTTTGAGTGGATGAAGAACGATGCGGTGCAGGTGTCTGAAGGGCTCACGCTGCCTCAGTTCATCATGCGGGAGGAGAAGGAGCTGGGCTACTGTACCAAACACTATAACACCGGTCGGTGGGCACAAACAACGTACCGACGCTGCTTGCAAACATATTCTTTGCTTTAATTAAAGTACAGACAGTTGCGCAATAAATGACACAGGTAAATGTAGAAGTATGGATTCTTCACCGTAGTAGAGTAAAAACAATCCAGTCTTGCGGCCTTTTGTGATGGATAGATTAATTAACAATATGACGCCATCATAAATATGACCTGATTTACGTGATATGTTCAAGACTAGCCCCAACCCCAACCCCAACCCCAACCCCAACCCCAACCCCAACCCTAACCTTTAATGGAACTGACCGAATGTGTTGCAACAAAAGCCTACAAACATAAAAAGGGACTATATAAAAAAAATAAAACAGTTATGTGATATATTGACCAACTTTACAGCGAGTCGTGATCTCATCACGTAAATCAGGTCATATTTGTGACGGCATCACGTTGTTAATTAATCTATCAGATCCTGATGCCATCACGAAAGGCCGTGAGACTCTGTGAAGTAAAAGAGTACAGGCTCTGAAATCCACTCAGAGTCTAAGCATCGATACCTCATGTCATTACCTCTGCGATTAGAAAGACCAGTTTTCAATGTCAGCAACAGTATTTTCTGTTCAACAAAAGAACACACTTCAGATCTAATGAAACTCAACTCAACTAAATGTGAAATAACTGGGCTGCTCTGAAAATGTGTGGAGTAAAAAGTAAAGATATTTGGGTTAAAAGGGAGTAGGGAGCTGTTAGAAAAATGCCACTAAAGTACCTGGATGCTGCTCTTAAAACCAGCATTCTTTTCCCATCCTCAGAGCCTGACAAGAAGAGAAATACCCTTTTCTCCTCTGTATGTGCATGACAGTGCTGGGGCCGTGGAGACCAGCTAGTTAGCTTAGTGTAATGAATGTTAGCGGATGGCAAATGTTAGCGTACCTCCATTAAAAGTCATCAAATACACATTACTCCAAAAAAAAAAGAAAAAGTGTTTGCCTGTATGAATCTAACCAGGGTTGTGGATGACATCAGCAATGAGATCATTTAAAATTGTGAGAAATCGTAATTACAGTACAGACTAATAGACCGAACTACTTTTTCTGACTGAGCGCAGTGATTTCATACAGCTCATCAGCAACAACAACAACAACAACAATAACATCAACAATGACAACAACGACTACCAAACAAAACATCTGTTAGACGAGAAGAGCGACTGTTGCTACTGATCACGACTGAGTTTGTAAGAGAAGAGGAGGATGATAACCTCTGGACAAACCAAGATCCCAACTAAGATCTTCTTCACTGCGTTTGACTTAAGAATGCTAACGCCTCCCATCCACTACCATTCGCTGTGTTCAGCCAACCAGCAGTCAGCTTGTCTCTGTGGGTCTCAGCTTCCCTCACACAAAGGCGAGAAGGGTACCCATCATCTTGTCTGATTCTGGGGAGAATGAAAAATGAGTGAATTTCACAAAAAGTTGCCATGTTCCTTCAAGTACAGTAAGAAAGAATTAAGCATTTGTCACATTTCCACAACTGTGTTTATTTTTCTCTTTGACACACAGGTAAATTCACCTGCATTGAGGTTAAATTCCACCTGGAACGCCAAATGGGTTACTACCTTATCCAGATGTACATTCCCTCCCTCCTCATCGTCATCCTCTCGTGGGTGTCGTTTTGGATCAATATGGACGCCGCTCCTGCCAGAGTGGCCCTGGGTATCACCACTGTGCTCACCATGACCACCCAGAGCTCTGGCTCCAGAGCTTCTCTTCCAAAGGTAAACAAGCTCAGAGCTTTGACACAGAATTGACCAGACTGAGGACCAAGTGCACTTTGATCATTTCAAATCCAAGCACATTTCAACCCCCAGCAGTTGAACAGCCTGCAAAAAGACATGCGCCAAGAATTGGATGCGTTTGTGAAGAATTATTTAGAATTCGATAAGGTTGGAGCTTAAAAATTACAATGGATAACATTTACACCTCCGGGTCAGTAGGTGTTGCTCTCACTTTTGCTGCACTAATCTCTTTTACTGGTTACCAGGTTGACATCACTAACCACTTAGGGTCAAAGCTGAAATTGTGGGAATGAGATAGACAGCGTATCAGGCGCACATTCTTTCGTGACGTTGTTACACGCTAAGAGTAACAGCATGAACCTGTCGTGATAGCAATGTGTTTATGCTTTTGGCTCAGAGATATTTCACAGTATGAATGTCTGAAATGTTCACAGTGATGAAGGAAATGAATCCTGTCAAAACTCTGCAGAAACCAAAGGATGAGTGGAATTGAAATACGCTGAAATCATGGCTGATTGGTCTTTATTTGGTGTTTGGTCAAGAGTCGGTGTCCAGGAACATGAACACTGACTTCTTTGTTGTCTTTATTTCATTACGCTGTAAAGTTGAATGACTCGATCCATGTCGGGCCGGATCACGCTGAGAAATGAAGTTGAACAGAATTTCTTTTATTTTCAGCTAGAGGAGCACTCAGTAGAGTGAATGCATCTGATAGCTTTGTTCAAATTTGGCCGCCAGGACGCAAGGATGAAAATTTATTGGTGGTCAAAGGTCAAGATCACTTTAACAGGAACACTTTCTCGGGCCATGTACCTGTAATGCGGTATTCTTAGTTTGCTTGCCCTAAAATAAGGCTTTTCAACCGTGATTCGGCTATTTTTAGTTGAGGCTTGTGTAGCTGAGCATTAGAATATGTAACGTTTCCACTCACCAAACACAAAGGAAGTTTTAGAATTGTGAAGGTGAGGAGAAAGTCAGCCCGCAGTGAGAGAGCACTTGAAGGTGGTTTAACCTGTAAGTAGAAGGATAAATCTCAAATACAAAAACTCAGTTTGTGTCTGATGTTCATCTCGTGAGAGAGGAGGCTCCTGGATTCCTATTATGAGCATGCAGAGGAAAATCTGTGCAGCCCAGGCCAGATATGACCTGGAGGAAGTACACAGTGGTCACATGACACACAGATGACATCTCCCAAAAAGTTGCAATGCTAATACTATGAAATATTTTAGTAAAAGCTCAGCTCAACATTGAAAGGTGAAAGTCTGGGGAGTCTAATATGCTTCAGCACAGGCTGGTGGTGTCATGATTTTGGGTTCCACGGCCGTCCCTTTCTCATTAAAGTGTTATCTTGGGAATAATTTGACTGAACTTCTTCAGATTTGGTCCAAAAAGGGACTCGAGGATGACCTGAAAATTTTTTTGACGGTCAAAGGTCAAGGTCACCGTGACAAGACATAGAACTGCGACGTGCTTTTTTAGTGTATGAATACTTCAGAGCAAAATCCTTTGTTTTTTTTTTATTATCTACTATATAAATCTTTTTTTTCTTTTTTCAATAGCTTCCACGTCATGAGACTCAGGGACTCTGACTCAGTAGCAGCCATTAATGTTATACTGTAAATATATCTTTTTATTGCGTGTTATTGCCTCTAATATTTTATATAATTTTTTTAGTGCAAATTCATTGTGTCCCCTTTTGCTACAAGGTTCGGTGTTTTGTCACTTTTCAGTAGTTTTCATTTCAAGGGACCTGGTGATTTGATATGAATATCAACTTTAAGTCCAGTCAGAAAATATAGGACACGCCTCTTTTTATTGCAATTTAGTTATTATTGGTATGTTTTATATCAATAATTTTACTTTTTTTCATATACTGTATGTCTCATTCACTTTCTCAGAATAAAAAGAGATGATGACTTTGACCATTCAATAGATCTGAATGGATTCTTTGTTATACAATCTCACATTGTTACAATGTGACTCTCTGAAATGAAAAAGGAATTACCTCATGATCACATCAATTTTGTTTTCAAACCCCAGTCAGTCCCAGGCCCAGGCCAAGGCCCAGGCCCAGGCCCAGGCCCAGGCCCAGTCTGAGCATAATTTCAAGCTATAAATTAACAAGCATCACTTTTTTTTAATAATACCTAAATTTGGCTTGTTTTGCTGAACTTTGACTAAGATCTGTAAATGTTCTTAACAATATTCAGTTAATATAAAGCAGAAGACCCAAAGACAAAACAATCTATCTACAACTTTTATCCGTTATCTCTAATGACAGCCTTTAAGAGTCTAATATGGGCTTTGTCAGCAGGATTCTGCAAAAGTACCAGTCTTATTTTCATAAAACTGTGTAGAGGGGTTGCTCAGGGGCCAGAGGAAGACGCCTTTAGAGTTTGAAGCAAATCCTGACATTTTTATGTAGGCGGTAGTGCCACTCCAGTGAAATAGGATTAAAAAATGTAAAGTGAATCTGGCTAAAGAGTAAACGTATACACCACTCCCCCACAGTGCCTCCAGTTGGATCTCCATCATGTCATAATGGATGGAAACTTCAGCAGAGACCTTAAACGCTGCTGCTACGTTTGCTCGATGAAGTCAGAGAACCATGTGACTTCTCTCAGTTTTTAATTATGTTATATTAGGTTTTTTTATATATATATATTTCATATGATTTTAAACCTAAAAATTGATGCACGAGACAAAGAACAAACACTCGAACACACACAAACCACTCAGAGGTGACTAGTCGACTGAAATAGGGGTTAATTAGCTTTTTTAGTGGGTTTACCAGATTTAATATAAGCCCCATGTACGTGCAGTTGGAAAGAGTTTAACAACTATTTAGAAATAGCTGAAGTGGGTTTATGCGGTGCTGCATTATTACATTACAAAGACGAAGGACCCATCAATAGTCCGTGTAAATATACTGTGCAGACAGAGGAAGAGTCTTATGGGATACAAAAGAGGAAAAATCATCTTTTATCTGACAGCTTTAAGTGCCCAGCAGTCATGTTCACGTATTTGTTTTGTCAAAGTTATTATTTCACTGGAAAAACCTGACTTTGGAGATGATTAAGCACACGTGTGCAAGGCCTGTTACCCTGAGGGATGCACACATTACCCATAGAAGCGTTGGCAGTAGCTTCTACTGAATGATAATAGATCGGCATTCGCATGTTGTGAAGGCTTTGTCGATGCACAGGGAGTTGGTTGTTCTTGATCAATCGCTATAGGGTCTCTAACCGTGTCTGAGCTTCTAACATGAAAGACACATATGGCGATAAATATTTAAAGAGAGGCTTTTGAGAGCCCACCTATTCAAGAATACACTAACTCAATATGCTTTAAGTGCCCTCAGAAAGCTGAGCTGTTGTGTTCCACATGCTAATCAGCTGTCACAGAGAGACGAGGTCACGCTGACGATGAGCGGTGAAAAGCTTTCATCTTCATCCTCACTTTTTCAAAAGAAAAAAAGATCAAGTGCGAACTAATATCTGTCGCTAATATAAGTTCTTCTTTCATTTGTTATTAAAGCAGTCATTATTCCCCAAACATCCCCTCTGTAATTGCGAGTGTCCAGTAGTTAAAGTTTACAGAAATAATGAGCTGAATAAAAGGAAAAAGTAGATCAGTCCAACCGTGTAGGAAGTTTTCAAACCAGCCCATTTATATTCTTAAGTGTGTGTGTGTGTGTGTGTGTATACACATATACATGGACATACATACATACACATTTACACACACAAACATATATACACACATATATACACGCACTATATATGTATGTGTGTGTATATATACACACACATACATATAATATATATTCACATAATACATATATTTATATGCATGATTGGAAGATCTAACAGAGCAAATATTTTCTCCTTTTTACAGGTCTCCTATGTGAAAGCCATTGATATCTGGATGGCTGTGTGTCTGCTCTTCGTATTTGCTGCATTGCTAGAATATGCTGGGGTTAATTTTGTTTCCCGGCAACAGAAAGATTTCCTTCGCTTAAGACGAAGACAAAGGAGGAATCACAAGGTAAAGTTGATCTCTAGAAAGCCAAATTATTTAGTCGCATCAGTAGCGGTGACATCTGGGACGGCACCATTATCATTAGATCCTACAATTCTACAGTTCTACAATTTCATTTTGCAGACCCTTTTGTCCAGAGCGACGTACAACACAAGCAAGAATTTAAGACTGTAAGGAAAGCTTTAGTAAGAACGACAGTGCATCGTTTGATTGGCTGCAGGTGCTGCCTAGCACCCCCCCCCCCCCCCCCCCCCCAACTGGTGACCATGTCCAAGTATCCTTGAGCAAGATACTGGACCCCTAATTGCTCCTGATGGCCCTGAGACAGACTGGTGACCTGTCCAAGCTGAACCCCGCCTCTCACCCAGTGTCAGCTGGGATAGGCTCCAGCCCCTGGGACCCTTACCAGATAAGCGGCATAGAAAATGGATGGATGGATGGATGGATAGATGGATGGATGGATGGATGGAAGTTGGAACTGATATTCCATTCTATCATTATACCAACAAAAACCTCCATAGTGTATGAAACCAATAGAACCCAACCCTAATCTCACACCTAATAAATTAATTATTTTTTATGTTTTGGGAAATCCTGATATACTGTGTGGATATCAATACCAGTGCTAAATATGATATATTAGCTAATAGCCGATACCAATGGATTTGTTTATGTTGTTTTGTTGATCTTTATTCCTCTTTTGTTCCAGGAAACAAATCATCGTAAAAATGTTTCGACAATTTTATAGCGTTTAAGTTATTTCTCACTGTAGGTTTAATTCTTCACATTTCTCAAAGATGAATACAATCTTTCATTTTGACACATGTATTATGAATTCCATATGTGCAGATCGACGTATGTTGTCAACGCTATTAGATGATATGGCACGCGAAAAAATCGATGCATCTGAATAAATCACGTGATGATGTCAAGTCAAGCAGATGTGCAGCTTTAGAGAGAGAGAGAGAGAGAGAGAAAAAAAAAACAAGTCCGTTCATTTTGCCACGTGTTGTTTTCAGGATGATGAAGGCCGTTTTAATTTTGCTGGCTACAATATGAGTCAGTGTCTGCCAACGAAGGATGGCTCAGCTGTGAAGAACGCCGCTCCAGCTCCGAACCTCCAACCGTCAGTCCCAAAAGACATAGACACCCCCAGGAAGAAGTTTGTGGACAGAGCCAAGAGGATAGACACCATCTCCAGGGCCGCCTTCCCCCTGGCCTTCCTTATCTTCAACGTCTTCTACTGGGTCACCTATAAGATCATCAGGCATGAGGACATCCATAAAAAGTAGAGGCTTTGACCCTCCCCGTGTAACATTATACTTCTCATTTCTCAGATTGAGAAATGCACTGAGAGGTGCAGGGTTGGTGGTGTTCTTTCAGGGATCAATGGGTACAATGTCCATGCATCATACAGTAACGCTCATGTTCTGATCTAGTGAACTACGCTTGAGACACAGATGCTTTTTTTTTTGGTGTTCAGCTGCATAATATTTTCTGACTAACAAAAAAAAAAGAAAAAAAGGTTTTAACTCAAGGCTCAGTAACATTCTGGAGAAGACGGACCAAATGTTTTCGAAATTTGCCTTGTCGTCTGTACAACCAGGAACAAAGAAGCATTCCACGGATTTGTAATTGTATGGTAGCTTAGTAAGACTTTTTTGGTCATTGCAAAAAAAAAAAAAAAAAAAAAAAAAAAAGTATTTCTATCAAGGATGTTTTGTATTGTAAGATCGTCATGTCACTCTGTTTCACACAAAACAAAGCAGCTAGCATCAAAAATACACAAAGCAGAAATGTCACAGATGCATCCTTCAAACATTAGGCAGCAGCACGCTCTGGATTGGATTCCGCATTTTTATGAAATAACTGAGGCCTTAAAGATTACGATGAGACGAAGTGCTACGCTTCTATTATTTCAAGGATCTCCTCATTATTTAGCGGTCTGTCAGCGGTTTGAGATTTTCTACCTGCTTCCAAAGGTACTTCATGTTGATTCCTTTAATTGTATTATAAATTGACTTCACGAGGTCACGTAAATCAGCGTGATGTGATACGGACTAAATTTCTTTAGTAAATCATCAAATAAACTGCCATGCGTTTTACAGGCTTGATTCATTATTCTGACGGGTGTACAGGCGAGCCTTCAAACTGTGAACATGCACGGCATTACTGTGTTGTCATATCCACACAAATTAATTTATATTCCAGCTAAATACTCTTAGCTATGGTTTTAGACTTTGAGACTATGTTTTTGTAGCTTTAGTCTGATGAACTATTTACTGTAATGGAGGAAAGCTTCTGTTTCTAAAAACAAGTATATCTTTCTGTAAATTCCTTCCACCTCTGTTGTGGACTGTGACCGTTCACTTGCTGTGTTGTTGCTGGATGGAGACATGAGTCTATCAGCGGCTTCAAGGACTGCAGGACATTCGTGGTGAAGAGCAGCTAGCAGTTCTTGCACTAATGTGGTGAAGAGCTTCTTTGTAGAATGCTGTTCCTGACAAAGGTTGTTTACTGGCCTGTACATCAATAAAATTGACTGGGTACCATATTGACTTCATTTCCACTTCTCCTGTTTTGTGTGACTTCCACTTTACCTAGAATCAAAGTGGCCATAGAGAGAGACATTTTGTTTTCAAAGAAGTTGTTCCCATGCTTTGATGAACTAGTGCCCACCAAATAAAACTCATTCCCACGTTTTGATTAAATTGGGTCCCGAGACAATAAGCAGTGCTTTATTTAATTTGTGGCCATAGTATGTAAGTCATTAGCCCGATTTATTAGCGACAACAAGATAACTTGTTCCCACACTTTAATCAATTTGTCGTCCCAACATAGAGATGATTCTCTCTATTTGAGTAATTTGAATTTAATGAATTCAACTTGTTCCTATGCTTTTATTGTTTGTGGTCACAAGATGTAACTAATTCTCTTATTCCCTTAATTCCTCATGAGATAGAATTTGTTGCCACGATGTGATGAGTTAGAAGCCATAAGATATTAAATTGTTCTTATGTTTTGATTTATTTGTGGCCTCTTATCAAAGTGTGGAAACAACTTATGGACAAAAAATAATGTTTTTTTGTTTTTTTTTTATTACTTCTCACAACCCTTAAAAACTGAAAATAGGGCACAGACGCACACAAATGCATTTTGTGCCCAAAGTAGCCCACAGACCAGATCAACAGAAACATAAAACAGTCTCCTCAACTCGTAAATCAGGGTGATGACCAGCCGGGTGGCTGGGGGTGATCCAGATATGATCTGACATTGGGCTTCCATGAATGCATGAAAATGTTCTTCAACACGGGTGTGTGTGGTGATTCCATGAGTTGGGGCTCACCTAAACCTAACAATTCAAGAGAAAGGTGTGTTAGATATATGTGCAGGCTAATAATCAGGTTAGTATTGGATAACTAATATCCACTAAGAGCCTGGAATGACCACAGCTCTTCCTGTACAGACTGATATGTGATGATTATATTATCCTGGTAACAATGTTATTCATTAACACACCGTGACCAGTAAACTGTATTTGAGATAAACGCGTCGCCTGCGGTAGGTTTACTGAAGCTGCATGAGTCATCCAACTATCTTTTATGCCCAAAACACAGGGATTATAAACTAATCAATAATACTAATCCTCACATAGGAATTTCATCAATTTCACCCACACAGCCACACATCACCATCTACTGTTATTGTTGTTTCAATATGCAATCAAATTCTAGCACGATGGTGTATGAAGGAAAATGATGTGCAGCTTATAATTGCGTTTCAGACTGAAACAACTTTCTGTCGTTAATTAAGGTTTAGGGAGGGCTGCGCTGTGAGGTCTGAGAGAGGCATGAGATGAGGGTTGCCATGGCAACTGCACAGCAATCAAGAAGGCTACTATGAGAGAAAAGTGGGGAAATGTGATAGTTTTTAACAGTGTTACATTATTATTGCCTGCACGCCTGAACATGTACACTGCAATAAATCAAAAAACCTATTTCTAAATTGTTTTTTTTTTGATGGGGTTTAAAGTGATACCCTACGACTGCACTGTCATCCTTCGGTTCCTTTTTTGTTAAAGCTATTGTGTGTAACATGCATCACAAATGAGCTGCATTAAAACTGTGGTTAAATTGTTCTGGGAAACACACAACACTGTTTCGTTATCAAAATTTGACCTTTTTGATCGAAAAACACTTGGAAAGTCCAGAGGATCCACATGATTCAGCAGAGCTTTAAGAAACCCTTTGCTTATCATGGCAGATGATCCAGTCTCTATGAATTGTCAGATACACACTCAAGACTGTTTACTCGATGAGGTTTTAAGGGAGAAGGAGGTATGATGTTACTGAATGCTTCAGAACCCAAGATGGAAGGTGGTTTGATGAGCGTTAGACAGCCTACACCTTTACTGTTCACGCTCTTGATTCAAGTTATCAAACTGGCACATCATAGATGAATCATGGTCATGTGTCAACCGTATCTGAGTAGTATTCCCCGCAGGGCTTTCGTATTCTTGTGTACTTAGTTATATAATAAGCTAAAGGTGCAACCTAGAACTCATGACTTACATTTGGCGCCTCCAACAAAATTGAAACAAAAGACTTTTTAATGTAAATATTAAAATCGAATGTGTCCAACTTCTTCGTGTTGGATGTGTTTAGTGATCCGGTGTAATAGTGTAAGTGGCAGCGAGCTGCAACACCGTATATATAACCAATGACCTCCCCGCTTGTTTGACCTTCTGAGTTCCAGAGTCCGGTGACAGTGACAGCCTGTGACCCCATCTGATCAATAAATTGAGTGCAAGCAAAGATCAGGCAGTGCGCTCATCAAACAGCATCAATATTAATGGTTGTCTCAACTCGATTTTATCATTGGACCAAACTGAGCTTTAAATGTACAAAAATGAGTAAAACCGCCAAAGTTAAAGCTACATTTTATAGATTTTTGAGCATCAGTGGCCTCTGCTGTATACTGTTGCATTCAAATTCAAAAATAAGTGGACTACTGCACGATTGTAACAAATTACGAAATGAAAAAGCGGATTTTGAGTGTCCAAGATTATAAAAAAATAAGCCCAAAGCGCATGTATTAAGTGACTGTTACCCTGACTGAAAGCTGAAATGCACGGCGTCCATCCTACCTGTGCAAGTCAACATAAAATCATTCTAATCAGTTGGAACTGCAACATTGGCCCAATTAGTTTTCCTCATTCTGCAATGATACAGATTCGTTTTTTGCTGTGGGGCGGACAGGACTACTTAAATCTAACTTCAATTCCGCCTGTTGACATTGTGCATCCCATGTATATCAGACATAATAAGGGTTTCATTTATCTCCTCTCAGCTTCCTCCATATTTATGCCCTGTACAGTTCTATAAAGAGAATTACCAGCTAGTTGTCAGTGCCTGAGAGCAGCAGAGTGCACCTAGCAGGAGGTCAGTGCCTGGTCACCCTGCTTCGTGCTGGAGGAGGCGTCACAAAGATGTACAGTTTTCCTAATTCACAAATCAGTATACCGTCAAATTGATGTTGAAATGACATTGTTGATGTTTAAGCTAAAAAAAGCTGAGGCATGACACTTACTCTCTAACAAATTATTAAGAGAATGAATTAAATTTACAGATTCATAAACAAACCTAAAGGACGGAATTAATATTTTGTGAAAAAACTTATTGCTGATACGTGGATGAAAACATCATCTCTAAAACAATATCTATTTGGTTCATGTGAAGCTAAAACTAGTAGCCAGGTAGCTTAGCTTCGCAAAAACACAGAGACAAGGGGAAACTGCGAGCCTGGCTGTGTTTGACACTATAACACACAATCTCTCATTTCTATCGCCTTGAAGAATGTTTGTAAAACGGGAGCTTATGTACCATGTACTATTTCTTCACTGTCCCCCATGCTCAGTTTTTATGCTAAGCTAACTGGCTACAAGACAGCAAGTTAGTGTGCCAAATGATTCTTTTGATTGCAAGTTCTTTTCAGCAGTAATATTTGCAAACATAGAAATCTGCTATATTGGATTCTGATCAGATAACACAGCTTTAAAAAAAAAAAATGCTGTGTATTTATTTTCACCTCCAGGTTTACAATGTTTCCTATCAGCAGCAATATTTACACACCTCCTCGTGCCCCGTTCAGACGGAGGGATTTCAGCACAGCCTCGGTCCACCACTCAGACTTAACAGAAGAGGCGAAACCGGGATGACTAACCAATATATTCAACTCTGGGTGACAGTCTGAGATTTAGAAGAACACCGATACCACAGAATTTTCCTTTTGTCATGGTGATCTACCTCCCTCTGACCACTTAACTGCCGTTACTTAATGTACTTCACAATTCAGCTGCGTCACCAGAAGAGACAGAGGTGTTTGTCTCACAGCCAAGAAGGTGGGATGGTGCGAGAGGGATTAAAGGGAAGTGTTGATGTGCGATGGACTTGAATGGTGACAGAAATCAGGGTTCAGACAGTGTGTGTCTGGCAGCCTGTTGGGCCAAAGCTTGTGAAGTTTTCCAAATATATTTCTTAAGACAAATGTGAATCTTTTGCCACACAATCACTTAAGTAAATATTAATTTGGACCAATTATTCGCAAGCTACATATCTTGAACAATCTGACATTCATGTATTTTTTTAACACCTCAGCAACAGATGCGACTCCTCAGAAGTGTTACCGGTACTCTGGTTTACTGCAGTGCTGCTGAGGCCATTTTCAAACTAGAAAACAGACACTTGAAGGGAATGTCGTGCGAAGGTTATGAAACGGATGAAAACCTTTTCATGCATCCTAAAAATTGGCACAAAACTTTCAAATAAGCCCACAGCCACTTAGGAGTCAAGAATTGTATACGATGTCACACCAGTTGTGTGCTTGTCATGCAGGATCTTAGAAAAGATGTTACTGCATGTCACTGGAAAAAGACGACGGAACTACAATTGGGGGAAATTTGATTTTCATGGGAGTGGCTGCTGAGGCAGAACGTCCCGTTGAAGCTGTGGCTGACCTTTAGGAAGATACATTAAAGGTGCGAAACAGTGGGAGTTCATCTCTCCTCAAAAGCTGTGACCCTCCAAAAAAAACAAAAAAAATAAATAAAAAAACAAAATGAAATGCACGTCCGCAATTTCTCATTCCCCACTGGGCTGAAAAAAAAAAAAAACACCTCCCCAAACATTTTCACCGCTGGTCAAGCTGCTACAGCCCTCGTGTGTCCAGCAAAGACTTGGTGGTATTAAGTAGCGTTTGATGTTCTCTGCGCAAGACTGACATTTTAGCGAACACCGCTGACAGCATGTGCAGTATAATAGGGGAAGCAGCACCCGAGGACTTTTCACAGGAAAGTAACTGAACCATGAGGGAGACGTACCACTAAAAGCTTTCAGTCAACTACAGCAGCTGTAGAACTCCTCACTCTCCCATCAACTGTTGTCTTTATTCATAACGGCGTCAAGATGAGAGAAGCACCTCCTGCTGCATAGCAAACAGCAGCTGCAGACTTGAAGGGGAGATTCTGGAGACAGAGCGAAACGGGACATGAACAGAAGACTAAGTAGTGCTAGATGAAACCTGTGGAACCAGACAGTCTGCAAAGAACAGGTGGAGCGTGTGCTGTCAAACTAGGGGCAGCAAAAACACTCATTACATTCATTTCTACGTACTTTGTTCATCCAGGTAACAGATTTTGCAACCGAGTAAACACGTGCAGCATTTCAGCTGAGCAAAGACCTCTGCGTCTCTACAAGAGCTGCCAAGTCCCCATCGAGCTGGACTTCGCTCAGCCTTTGGATCAGTTTGCGATATCTCCCTGCATCCAAAAGTGGTCTTAAACTCCTTCTACTCCGCTCCACGTCCCGCTGCCACACTTCTCTACACCTCTGGAGCCCCTCCAGAGAACCTGGCTGCAGGGTTTCCTCAGGGCCTGGGCTCAAACTCCCCTTATCTTCCTGCTCTCCACATAGCAGTGATGTCACAAGCTCTTGGAGGGAAACCACCTCTTTTTCCAAAGCCAGAGAAAATGTTTGAAGTTCTCCCCGTTCGCTTGGACCTTTTACAGGCTTGATGGAGCAGGAAACGGGTAGGTAGTCCAACAGGGAGTCCAGCAGCTGGAGCATCTGTAACTGGCTGCAAAGGAACAGTCAGCATTTGAGTATAATTACATGCTGTAAAATGATTCTAATGTTTTCTTTCTTGTTGGTCATTTGCAGGTGTTTAAGTGGGCCTGCTTGCCAGATTATCTTTCCTTTGATATAAAGTGGAATCAGTGTTTCTGTGAACAGTGGAAAAGGTCAATGGAAATGGAAATCCCTCAATTATGCAAAAAAAAAAAAAAAAAAGTTTTTAAGCTCTCTTGAGAAGGGTTTTGCCATTTCTGATGGAAAGCCCCTCTGGAATTTCTGATCTTTAGGATGCAGCGTACCCTGAACTCACATGACTGGTCAGCTTTTTCTATTGCCACAGTCTTCATGGATATTCCCAAACTTTGTCTGACTCTCCGAACAGCGTGACACATAGCAAAGGCAAGCTGGAACAAAAAATGTTAACATGCCAAACTGAAAGTAATTCATCTTGGCTGGAGATGGCTTAGATTAGATGACTCTTCCTTTACTCTCTGTTAAACCAAGGGTGAAGTTGTGGATACTGCCATCTTCTGATGAAAATACACACCGCCTAGTCAACGATTCACTCCAAACCCAGTTGATTGAAACAGACCTAATCAGCATTTTTTGTAAACATTTTGAGGCTTTGCTTAAAAATTCATGCATGACACTGGGCCAACTTTGAATTGAAAACCGAGCCCTTTTTGACCTCTCTTTGTTCTTTTGAATTAAATTCTTCGACACTGTCTTGTAGTTTGAATACATCTATGACGCAGCAACATCTTTTCTTTTGTAACTACCACTGTGGTCATTTTCTTTAGGATCTGGTACCATGAGAGACAGAGATCAGTAATACAGCCATCTTACCTGGAGTGGACAGACAGTTCCCCCTGGAACGGGGTTATCTGATGCCAGTGCAGCAGCATGACAGCAGATGGTCCTGAAGAATTTAACAGCAGATACTGAGGGCTGACTTCTATCCTCATGCAACCTTCTCTTTTATGAATCCAACCATTTATATCACCCAGGCTGTGATCAGGAGAGTCTATGTGGAAGACCCATTGATCCAGCATGGCAAACAGGCTCAGCAAGTCCTCCTCAACCTCATCTGAGCACAAAAAAAGACGATAATTAAAAATCAATCAAAATCAACGTCTTGAGTTCTGAGAACGTTGACCCACTCTACCTGTTTTCAGCTCAGGGTTTTTCAACAGTTGGGCAGTGAAATCTCCACAGATATCTAAAGTGACTTCACCACAGCACCGGACAACCGGTGTTGGGTTGCTCACGAGGGCAAAAGCATCTTTTCTCTGGACATAATGGAGCATGACACGGCACTTGACACAGCCAGAGTTCAACAGAGGTGTCAGCCTGGTCACAGCAGTCACAGCCAGTCTACATGTGTTGAGATCATGTGGTCTACCGGCGATGCGCTGCTTGCTTCTTTTGGCTGCCGGCTCTGAGAATGGGGAGGCTGAGGAGGACGATGATGATGAGGAAGGGCTGGGCGCAGGGAGCCAGAACACTTGGCTCTGGGTCTGGATGACTGCAGGCGTTGAGCTCTGGCCCGTCTCTGTCAGGATGGATAAGCTCACACTGGCCGATGGTCTGGAACAAAAATAACACATCACTAACAATCAGGTATCACACGTTCAGTAGGTAATCAGGCTGGATCTCAAATACCAAACACCAGATCGTGCATGTGTGTGTGTGTGTGTGTGTGTGTGTGTGTGTGTGTACTGATTAACAGCACTATCTTCAGGTGGGGAAATGACATCAGCTCTCAAAAGTGCACCAATCACAAGAGCAACATGCAGGCGCTTGTTTCAATCATACTCTAAATTGAGCATTTAAAAAAAAAAAAAAAAAAAACACAGTACAGATGGATGGAGAAAGCAGATAGTTTCTTGTTACCACAGAAGGATGGTCATCGCAACGTTGTTGCCATGGCGACCAGCTGGACAACCTGAATCTGGCTCAGTAAAGTTCACATGGAGATAAAAGCCATCAAAAAAGGGACATTAAACTTACTAAACTATAAAGGAATCTATGAAAATCGTATTAATATTACCTGCCGGCTAGAGAGGAGTGCTTCTGACTTGTCAAACTTACTAATGCCTGTAATAGTAAATTCATTTAGCTCTGATGCAATATTTGGACAGTTCTCTCTTTGGGACTCCTTTTTTTTTCAACCCTAATAATATATATTTTCTCTTTCCCCCTCTATTATTATCATTGGTGGGTTTGGGGAGATATGGATTTTTTTGAGAAGTTTAATTAAAAGAAAAGCAACGTTTGCATTCTTCTCCCTATAAGACCTGATACGACATTCACATCATCTGTTGGATTTTAAAAGACATTAAATGAACAGCAGGGAAAAGCCCATTCTTTTTTTTTTAACAAAGAAGTCTATGTTCAAAGTTTTTTAAGCCTTTGCAGCGGCGACAGACGCAGGCTGGTGATGGCGTGTTTACGGGTCGTTTGTCCATCCGTCCCTATATGGTTGCTGCAAACATCCACAGGGACTCAAGATTGAAATGACAGGATTTAGGCAGTCAAAGGTCTCTGTAGCTCCTTCCACAGAGACTCCACGTTAGTGCCCCAGCACCAGTCCCAGTCCCAGCTACATGTTTACTCCACAGTGACAGGGTTCTGAATAAGTTACTCGGCTGTCCCCTTCACGCAACTGTTGCAATGGCGCTGCTGCTACACTGGCTGGTGGATCAGAGGCGCAACAATCTGTTCCTCTATTCTGTCTTCTACACAGACGGCGAGGAGTAACGGCTCCTAATATTCCTTTTAGTTGACAAAGAGGCCATATTTTTTTCTAACTATTTTTTTGGTTCAAGTGGATAAAACGTGCTGGATCTTCACACATTCCCCTCATCGCTGATAAGACACTTTAAGCATGTGTTTATATGATGTCAATGTTATATATATGCTTCACTAAGAAGCTATACAACTCACTTCAATGAAAATAAAATTGTGTTTACACTGAGCTGTCAGTTGTTAGTATCACTCCCACAACCATTCGGTCCCCAGCGATACGATGCCACAGCTTGTCAGCTTGAGGTTTTGAAGACACTGCTGGCACATCTCGGGTCTCGTCATCGCAGGCTTCATCCTTTGACTCATCATCATCATCACAGTCCCAGAGAGCAACAAGGCCTTCCTGGACAGAATGAACAAGGACTGTAATCAGCAATGACAAGTGTGTGACAGCATTAGCAGCAGCAGCAGGTTGTGTTAGACCTTGAATTTCAACAAAGGCGTAGAAGTGGTGGTCTATGATCAGGAAATTATAATACAAGTGTTGAAGTGACTTTTCATTCTGTAAAAATGCTTTTTGCCTGTCAAAAAAAAAAAAGGCTGATTAGTACCACAGACAGTTTTAAGAGCGCGATTCTAGCAGGTGCAGCAGGTTTGGTCGTAGCTGTTGCGGTAAACGGAGCACAAGAGGCATTTAAAAAATGTAAGAGCACCAGTTGAAGACGAGGGGGGAAAATTGCTGGTGTTTGTTTTTACTGCCTACATTTTATCTTGCTTCCTTAATGCCTGTGGCAGCTTTATAAACACTGGCTGTCACAGCTTCATGTCAGATGTCATTTCAGATATGACAGCGTGGCAGCATGAGTGACGAGTGCCGCAGCACATCGAACTAACTGGGGGAGGAGCGGGCGACTTGGAATAATACACCCACTGCCTTTAAGTTAATAAGTTGTATACAGAAACATACTGCCACCTGAGGAAGCACAACAAAAACCCTCTGAATTTAAATACATTTTAATTCAGAGGGTTTTTGTTGTGCTTCCTCAGGTGGCAGTATGTTTCTGTATACAACTTATTAACTTAAAGGCAGTGGGTGTATTATTCCAAGTTAATAAGTTGTAAACAGAAACATACTGCCACCTGAGGAAGAACAACAAAACCCTCTGAATTTTAATACATTTGAATGAAAAAAGGGCCCTTTTTCAGAAATATAAGATAATTGTGTTATCAATTTGGAAAAAAAACTAAAAATTCCTGCTCTGTCAGTTTGTTGAGAACGTCTTCGTCGATGAATGAAAAGTTCGTCATTATTTCAGATGAGCTGGGCCAGAATTCAATTTCTTTTCCCCTGAATAAAAACATCTCATGAATTCAAATTATTTTTTTATTCTCATTTGAATGTAATACACAGGCCTAGTTGTATAGCTTTAAATTCAAATTAAGAAGTTTTATCCAGTTATACATATACACACACACACATATATACATACATATATATATATACACATATATACATATACATATACATATATATACACATATATATATACACATATATATGTGTGTATGTATAACTGGATAAAACTTCGTAATTTGAATTTAAAGATTATATATATATATATATATATATATATATATATATATATATATATTTTTAACGTGATTGTATACCGCCGTACCTGCTCATGCTGGGTCATAACTGGCTCTCGCTCCGAGACCACATCCGTCAGGACTCCTATTGACTGCTGCAGAACTCTTTCCTTCACCCTCACTTCTTGTTGAAGCCCTTGAAGCACGGTCAATCCACTCTAAACGAAAGAGCAATCAACTAAGAGTATAAATAATAAATTGAACCTATGCTGACAGCAAACTTGGCTCCCTTTCCAGAAGTCAATCCACAGAAGGTCCGTCATCATTGCAGATCATTGATTATGCTGGTATTATAGCATTATTGCTGCTTTTTTTTCTTCTGCTGATCTCAATAGGTTTTATTGATTTTCATTACAAAGGTAGGCAGTGTCTTCTTGTTGTAACTCTTAAAATATCTAAAACAAAAATCTCAACGGTAAACTTTTTGAAAAAACAATTTTGAAACAGCAATACCGCTTCAAAACATACCAAAAAAAAAAATACAATTATAAAAAAAACAAACTTTTTCCTTGATTACGACTAGAGAACAATTATTAGTTTTATACGCCTAAATGCTCTGAAGTGGTCGCTCCTGGAAATATACAGAACTACTAACATTAATGTAGTTATTCAAGTAAGGAAATCACACATCACTTGGAATGAAAATGTCTAGAATTTACTTAAAGTACCCCAAATAGTAGAAAATGATATTTCTGTGTAAACAAAATAAATTATTTTGAGTAATGTCATGAGAATAGCAGTTCATGAAAACACAAATCGGATGTGCAAGTATTCGGTGAATTATTTGACATGAGCTGGATAAAGTCGGCATGGAAGCTTTCATAAAAGTACTGCAACTGCAGGGATGCAATGCGACCAACGTTCACCTGTAATCTGGATTCCAGAGCTCGAATGGTGAGGAGGTAGTTGTCCGGAGGTGGAGGAGACGTCTTTGGTGCTCCCTCCTGCTGGCCCTGCTAAAATGTAGTTTAAAACAATTTTAGTTATCTAGAGAAATACACGCACTTGTAAAGGGGAAAACATTTACACGTTGAGACGGAGGAAGTTTCGTTTACAGAAAATGAAATGCCACAGAGGTCGGTGAGGATGAAATTCTCCAGTGGTTGTCCTGTTACACCTTCATCCTGAAAAATCAGCAGCATCTGGTCTGTTCCGCACCCCAGGAAGTTGTCCACGTGGACGGAGCTGACACCGGACCACTGGGAGGCTACCTGGACGTGACAACAGCAAATTCTGTCATAATTATATTAGATTTTAAAAAGAGCAATTGTTCCATAGTAGGGTTGCACCGCTATGTTGTTTCCAAGCTTCTCAAAACAAACGCTTCTCCAATGCCATGATTCTCAACTTTTTTGACCTGCGACACTCCAGAATAACCAGGTTGGCTTTCGCAATCCCTGGTCCTCTGATGGTAATGTTTTTTGCCCACACTCAGAAGGACAATTTCCATTCTGGCTTTAATGATTTTAAATTATGTAAAATACTGCACCATCACATGCAATGTTTGTACTTCAGGCCCAAGGGATCAATTATGGCAAGAAATAAATCAATATCATCACTCAATGAAATCTATGCCAAGACAACTGGTACAGATGGTAGAGAAAAGTCTAAAAATGGGACCCCCATGGAGGTCCCAGCCTCTCGGTTGAGAACCATTGATTTATTCCATCTCCTTTCCTTGTTTGTTTTTAAACAAGAAAGGTTCTATTGTTTGTTCAACTAAAAAGTCCCTGTGTTTACACTCCTTTAACGGATGACAAGCATGAATTAAAAAAAAAAAAGTAATACCATATACTTTGATATTATCAGACAATTACACAACCATGAAACTCTCATACCGTTTCAACCCCAGCAAATTGATCGTTTGAAATTTTACATGCCTGAAATGTGTCCTTCCACACGGCACAAACATTCCCCTGCTGAAAAGTTACGACAAAGAGGACTCCATTTCGTCCGGTGTGGACAAGCTGGACATCTTCAGGCAGCTCAAACGGAAGCCGACACACGTCTTTAACAACGCCATTCTCAAAATAAACAAGTTGTTGACTGGATGTTACTGCAACCACAGCAGACGTCAGCTCACCCTCCACGTATTCAGCAGAGAGTACCAGGATGTGCTTAGTGATGGAAATGTAGGGGCGAGGTAAAATCAGAGCTCCATCAAATGTTTGTCCATTCCCAATAAAATAGCCCAGGGTGTTGTTATTGGAGTTCTGCTCTGACATGCTTTGCAGTCCAATTACAAATACTTGTCTTTTGCAGAGAGGAAGTTCTCCAACAATACAGTGGGACAACTGGAAGGGTACTTGTCTGACCTCTGCAGCCTGCAATGATGTGAAGAACACACTCCCAGCATGATCCCACAGCACCGAGGGGCCCCGGAGGATGGACACATTTCCTCCAAGGTGATAAGGCAGATTCCACTCGAAACAGTGCTCCAGTCGGTTTGAGCTATCCAGTGTCAGGAGACTGTAGTGGAAACCTTTCTCATCCTTATTTGACACTAAAACACAGGCTACGTCAGACCTCTCGCGAGCGTGTACGGCACATTGACATTTTTCAACCTCCACGCGCGCTGCTCTCCTCCTGCTGATGACAGCTGCCCCGTCAGCTGCCTGCAGGAATTTGTTACGCTGCGGTTTAAACGAAAAGCTACGAAATGTCAGCTCAATCCTCTCGTCGTTTCTGGAAGACGAGGCGTTAAACAAGTTTAAATTCCCAGAGAATGACAGTTTCGAGCCCAATCTCTCCATGATGCTGGATTTCCTCCCCTTGTCATCAACACAGACGATGTCAGGACTTGTGAGCCGTCACTTCCACGACAACAGCGTACCGGTTACTCAAATATACCCGTGATTAGCAGCTACTCACACGTGCCCTGATAACTTTTACATGGTTTCACGGCAACTTTACTCGAAGCAGCGCGCCAAACGCTTCCTGTCAGCCGAAGTGCATTGTGGGAGTTGAGTTTGTAAACAGCGCCGAGTTGAGAAGGGTGAGCTAATGCGTGTAGCTCACAAGACCTCCTTAACCCTAACCGGCCGTGGGATTGATTACACGGGCCTCTAATGTTATTCCGTTTACAGTCCAACCCAATTCTCCCTCTTGCCATTCCAAACAAACAACAAAGGGAAGAGGTGTGGCCACGACTTGAGCCAAAATGGCAACAGCCGGATGTCAGTTTCGCAGTCGGCACTGATTCATCCAGCTCAACGGAGGCTAGCCTAACGAGCTAGCTCAAGTAGGAACTGCTAGTGAGGAAGAAAGGCAACCCGAGGACAGTTGAATATGGCTGAACTTGAACAACACGAAGGAGCCCAGGTAACGTTAACAACTCCTACGTGACACTGCGCTCGTTTGTCTCGCAAATATGCGTCATTTGACACAGTGACTCTGTTGTGACAGGATATCGAGAAAAAAATTGAAGAGACGAGACTGAGATTCAAGAATGAATTCCTCCAAGGTAACACTTGTCGCGGTTCAGCTGACGTTTACTTGCAGCTTGACTCGTCTGTAATTTAACTTTTAGGTAAATTAAATGTTGAATGCTGAAATATTATAGTCTAACTGTCCAATTATAGTCTCTTTTGTGATGGTAATAACACCGTGACCTACCGCCTAGATAAGCTCCAGCAGATAACCAGCTAATGTTAGCTATTGCTAGTACATGCAGTAACTTTACAGGAAGGCATCCTGTTGATATCTGATATTCAGAAAAATTCTATTATCGGTGTCCTTACTAATATTTGTTTATCCTAAAATTGTGGTCTGTGCGTCTTGCTTACAGATTCACCAGAAAATAAATATGACTCCAGAGATTTGGAGAGACTTCAGACTGATGATGCCCTGGTGGAGGGCTACCTGATGTGGAGAATTTATGTTATTGATGACGCCTTGAAAATGATAGATGAGAGTTTTCAGTGGAGGAAAGAATACTGCGTGAATGGTAAGAAAAAATAAGGGCAACTTCCAGGGTCACTTAAGTCAGGAACTGTCATTGAATTTAAAAAAAAAAATTCCAGCCTGGAAAAGTTTGTGAAAAATGCATCAAGCCAATAAAATCTGGGGAAAATCCTGGAAATTATTTCAGTAATATCTTTATTTTCAAATCGTAGTCGCTCGGTTAAGATTGACCAAGAAAAATGTCTTGGTTGATACTACTTTACTTTTATACACAATTTTGAATCAAACCATGTATCTTATCACTTATTTTAGTTAAATAGTACTTCCTAAATCTTAATGATTTGACTATACTATTAATTATTAAACAAGACTTTTTTGAAACCTTTTGTTTAACTAAATAGTATGAGCAAAAAATGAATAACCAACTCTAACTATAAATAACTAAAATCAAACAATCAACTTTAAATGTCCCTGTGATGGACTGGCGACCTGTCCAGGTTGAACCCTGCCTCTCACCCAATGTCAGCTGGGATGGGCTCCAGGCCCCCTTTTCCACCTCCTGCGACCCTTAACGAATAAGAGGTATAGAAAATGGATGGATGGATGGAACTTTAAATGTTAGATAACAGTATTCTTCAGTTTTAAATCAGCAGGCATAATTTGATATAATAAAGAGCTGAAGTTCAGTACAGCCGTTCACATCCTCTTATGATCCTGCCCATCAGTGGTTCTTTTCCAGACAGACAGAGGGTCATTGTGTGTTAAACACCATCGCCCGATGAATAGGCAGCCCAAGAACAATCGCCACTGTCTCTGTATTCACGGGAATTTTATCAAATTGCTTGTTGTAGGTCTGTAAACAGGAAAATTCAATTTATCAGTTGTTGTTTTTAGGAAATGTGATTTAATCGAGATAAAAATCTCTAAGGATCCCAGGCTATGTCGCCTAATCACCTAGATCATATCAACTACTTGTTTCTAACTCCTTCTGATCATGCTTGTGGAAATGCTACTTTCTGTAAAAACAAGCAGGCTGAGGGTCACCTGTAATTCACCGAATATCTGTTGCTGTAAACCAGTTGTGATATTTTGGGCTTTTGATGATTCATCTTCAGCAACTGAGTCATCTGGTTTTGCCAAATGAAATGATGATGATGATATATTTTCAAATGGTGCTCATGCATGTAGTTAGAGTCGAATAAAAATCTCTGTAATCTAATAATGTCTGTCTGCTTTTATTTGTTCAGATCTCACCGAGAACTCCATTCCCAGGTGGATGTTTGAGACGGGTGCGGTCTTCCTCCACGGCTACGACAAGGAGGGCAACAAGCTCTGTATGTACATGATAACACTAATCTTCACTACTCATGTTTTTTTTGTTGTTGTTTTAGATCTTCAGGGTGTGAACTTCACCAAGAATCTACACAAACACGTACCCTAAATCCCGTCTGTCCATTGTGTTTAGTCTGGTTCAAAGTGAAGCTGCATGTGAAGGATGCAAAAACAACCATGGACAAGAAGAAGTATGTTGCTTTCTGGCTGGAACGTTACGCAAAGAAAGAGCCTGGGATGCCACTGACCGTCTTGTTTGACATGACTGAGTCTGGCCTCGGAAATATAGTAAGTCCATGGTGTTTTTTTAAATTTTTTTATGATGTCTTGTCATTCACTTTCTGTTAAATATGTGCATTATTATAGAGAAGGAGACGCGTCGTTACTGAGTCCTTGAAATACTGTCCTCCTATTTTTTGCTGTGGTCTTGCAGGGGCTGACACTCTTCAATGGTTTTTCTCTTTGGAGATTAAAGTAACCTTTAAATCCCATTGGTCAACTCGAGTGGAGTGTCTAATCCGTAGACTCAGTGTGTCACAGGCATGAGCTTCTTGATGGAGCACTCTGTCAGCAAGTCTGTTCCACCAGCTCGGCTGTTACCTGAAGAAATGAATCAGATACAAACAAACTAACACAGGCAGGGGGACAGAAAGGAACAACAGCTACGACAAGAAGAGTATCAAATGAGTAAATTAGGGGACTAGAAAACAGCCTGATTGGGGCTTGTTGAACCACAGCACGAGCAGGAGCAGGGCTGGTCAGTATGATCTCATTAAGGCTCCAGAGTGAGTCTCCTGCATAGCAATGAGGTTTCCAGCCAATTATGGAGCCTAGCCAAGATAGACGGGCTGGATCTATGCATAAATCCCCTGTTTGCCTTTTGATTGTCACTGACATAGAGCACCAAGATCAACATCTATCATCGACTCCTTCTGAAAAGGTTGTTAAAGTGTTGTTTACCTTCTCATGGAACCCCAGAGTGGCCATAGGGAAAGACAATTATATAAGATATAACTTTTGCCCACGATTGAGTAATTTTGAGAATTAAAAAATTATGTGTTGCCAGAATTGATCGAATAGCTTTGATAAAATTAATCTACAGCTTGCGAACTGGAAATAGATTATATCTCTCTATAGCCATATTTTTTTCTCGGTATGGCCACTAAGTAGTTATATCTTCTATATGAGAGCTATGATTTGATTTGAAAGTACCTAAATCAGTGTTTTCATGTTGATAAAATGCAAGTTAAATCACTTTTGTCATTTCGCAACACCCGAAGGACAGTGAGGTCTCATCTTTTGTCAGATGGTAGATAATGTGTCATTGTTTAAAAGAATGTAATGTGTGAAGTGGAGGAGAATTGTTGGGATCATCCAGAGGAGCTTGTAATGTGTTCTCTGTGTTAAGTCGGTCCCTGCAGGTTTAGGGGCGGTTGAACGTGAACAGTCTTCCTTTTAAAAACATTTCAAGTGCTTTTTGTTGTTTAAGCTGCCTGACACTTGTCATTCATTGTATTTTTCTATTTCTTTTATAGGACATGGACTTTGTGAAGTACATCATTAATTGCTTCAAAATATATTATCCAAAGTTTTTATGTAAGTAACACGCAGGCAGGCAGGCAGAAGAGTGTATTTGCAAAAAACTTTAAAGAGTCTTAAAATTGATATCATATCATCGTTATCATTATTATTTTATTACTCTTCTAATGTCGAGCTGGATTAGCACATGTTACAGCCACTCATTCATTTCCATCCACACTCATGTCAAACAACCTTCTCCTTTCATACCATTGCAGCCAAAATGATCATCGTGGATATGCCTTGGATCATGAATGGTGAGTCTCAGTCCATCACAGTCCTCGACATGTTTACTCCCGCCAGTAACACCACAGTGATGATCTCATCCTGACATCCTCAGCATAAAACATATCTTGTCTCTTCCCTCCAGCGGCGTGGAAGATCGTGAAGTCATGGTTGGGTCCGGAGGCCATCAGCAAGC
This sequence comes from Aulostomus chinensis, assembly GCF_037954235.1. Taxonomy (NCBI): domain Eukaryota; kingdom Metazoa; phylum Chordata; class Actinopteri; order Syngnathiformes; family Aulostomidae; genus Aulostomus; species Aulostomus chinensis. The sequence continues at coordinate 16,911,191 of NC_141331.1, read as the reverse complement.
TCAAGTTTGCATCCAGATCTGATGTCCAGAATTACATCGGCCTGGAGTACTTGCCATCTCACATGGGTGGGACGGTATGTTGTCTGTTTGTAGATGTAAAACTCCAAATTAGCAAAGCAGCTTTACATTTTGAACTAATTTATTGCTGTCAGATGGAAACGATGCAGGATCCAGGATTCAGTTGCATTCATCTTTCAGGGGGATCTTGATCTTGAATTCTGTTGCTGGATCATATTAAATCTTCTTTAAAAAGTAACTTCTATTTAGGAAAGACTGCTAGTCTAAGTTTTGGTGTAGCACAATAACATCTCATATTTTAAGTTCTTGATTTTTTTATCAAATGAAGTACAGATATCAACCTTGGGCGTAGTGAGATAGTAAATATGGTGCATAGTTCTTGGTTGACTCTCCATACTAATAAGTGCAGACCATAACGACCATCAGTTCATTATATTTATTTATTTAAAATGCATATAAGACTAGCAGTTGAGGTGCTCTTACACTGTGAAACATCACGATTAGCTTCATTATAGAGAAACAAGCAATGCCAATGTTCTGCCACCAAGCATATGAATGTCTATAGCATTGTGGTGTTCTGCAATAGAGGCATGACATTTGAACACAACAGCGTGTGTGTCGAGAGTGAGGTGTTCTTCCCTGCTGGCTGTCTCTTTCCACAGACGGTAACTCAGTGCTGTGTCTACTTCTGCTGCCGGCTCAGTGATGGAACATTCTGTCCCCTTATTCCAAAGTGAAATCTCCCTTCTTCAACAGGCCGTGTAAAAGCAGCTGTGGACTACCTGGACTTAAATGTATGTACACGTTTTAAAAACCATACTTTCTTTGATATTCCAGGACCAGTTCAAGTACAGCTATCCTCCTCTTCCTGATGATGACTTCCAAACTCCCATCTGTGACAACGGACCCATTGTCAGTGAGGATGAGACGGAGAGTAAAGAGGGTGAATCTGAGGGCAAAGATGCCCTTGAGTCCAGCTTCAACTCTGAAGTTGCTGTAAAGCCCAAAAAGGTACATTTTATCTTTCAGAACAGATACACACTTAAAAAAGAAAAGAAAAGGCATCGTACACAGGTTTGCGTCTTGTGTCCTGTGTAAATACCTTCTTATTATAGATTTGTAAGTGAAAAATGAGTGTAGAATTGGTAAATTAGTGTGATTTGAGAATTGTAGGTATAGGAACAAATAGTCGGACCAGTATTATTAGCTTCTCATGTTTGATGTCCAGTCTCAGCTAATTCTGGATCATTTCAGCGAGGGGTGTCCATCTCCTCTGGGTGTGACGCTCTGCTCTGACTCAAATTGGTCAGACATTGCTCTTGTTTCTACTCTAACGCACTCACTTGCTCCAAGTTGAGCCCAGGATAACAGCATGTAATCAGACTGCTCTGTGCAGACAACTGTGAATTATGGAGCAAGTAATGCCCTGATTTGGTCGGCGTTAAGCTCTCGCTCATTGTCTCTGTGAAGGTGACTTCGAATGTCTTTGGGTGCAATTAAATCTTTCCGACAAAACTCATGCATCAAAGCTCGCGCTCTGCTTCCTCATCATCTTGGAGACCCTTTTTGTCTACAGAAGATTCCCACTCTTTAACTTGTCTTCAACTTCCATCAGCCTGCTCCTTCTGGCAGCTCCAAAGGCACCCAGGTAACAGACTGGACTGCAGTGTCTGACCTCACCTCCAGAATTGATTTATCTTCTTCTCTAGCTAGCTGTACCCAAAGAAAGCCTACGTTTACATCTTTTAGGTGCCTGTTCATTTACTTGGGTGGGTTTTTTTTGTTTTTGTTTTTTTAAGACTTCCTGTTAACAGATCTTTTATGATGTGTCAACCTACATCCAATTCAGGGACACAACTGCCTCTTCAGGACTGTCATTCGAGATCTGGGTAGCTCGCTGCCTATAGAACACTGAAATTGTATCTTGAAAGATACAGTGGTGCTTCTGCATCACCCAAACTATATCCTGCTAAGCTTCAACAAACAAACAGTCCTCCCATTGTTGCTCAACACAGCGTTGGTCACGCACAGTAGATTTAGATTTACAGAGCGGAGATATGCAAATCAGCGGTTGGCCTCAATAATCATTTCCAGAAGCAAGTGTTGATAGTCTAACTGGAGGAGATAAAGTGGAATCAGCTCTTTCTGACATATTTTAGTATGCCTTTGCATCGCCGGGTGCTCATTATTTGTGTAGTAGAAACCAGAAATGCTGAACGATCATAGCTAGCCAAGGCACAAAAGCCCAGTAAGATCGGACTAGATACAGAAATGCTCGGGTCAACGATGTGGGAAAGAGGGAGTTACATTTTTCAGGAAATGTGAAAAATAGAGTCGCACCGAGATATAAGAAAAGACTGATCAAATATTTCAGCGATTGTCTGGTGTTCGGTAAAATTTCACTCAGCTAATGTGTGATACTTTTAGGGGAGTATTGCATATGGAGTCAAAATTTAAAACAGAAATATCAGTTAGTTACTTAACAGGCTATGTAACAATTACAACACGGACCTGGACATTTAACAAGTCTCAATCTTTGCTCCGGAGGGTGTTTTCCTGTATAAGGTTCAGTGTCGTCAGGTAGATGAGACCAGCAGCAGGTTCATGGTGAAGATACTCTTGATTTCCATCCAATCATTCAAAAATTAGAGCACAGCATTTACAGGCTCTTAGTTGGATAAAATGAAAGTATTGAAGAGAGGTTAAATATGAGAGATTAAGAGAAAGTTGTAAATCTTAAAAAATGTTAATTAGAGCAATCAATTGCTAGGAGCGAGCCCTTCATTCCAGGTCTCTCTGCCGCGGCTGTGGCTAAATCTGCAGCTCTGTGTTAATATATGAGCCTGTGTGCCCTTAAAGCCTGTCTGAACGCCGCTGAGCTCCCTGCTCCACCGCCCCCACCACCACCACCACCACCACCACCGCCCCCACCACCACTGCTCCCGACAGTGAATTCTTCTTGGTTCCAGCAGGCGCTTTGCTGATAACTTGATGGCTTCAGGAAGCTAATTGCCTTTCTCTCTGTTTTGAAACAAGGGCTGGCGGTGGTAAGGCAGTGTAGGATCTCACCCCACACAAGGAGTCCGGAAGATTTCTCCAGGCTGGAAAGGCAGGTGTACTCATGTGAATCGATTACTGTGAGTGCACCTTCCTGACAGCCCACTGATGTCGTCACCACCCTTTTGACCCGTCTTGGACCTCGCAATTCAATTTTACACCTAAATAATTTTGCGCTATTCAAAACAAAAACCTCCAATATTTCAGACGTTGCTATCAAGCGGTGGAGGCTGCGTGACCTTCAGCCTACCTTTGCACAATCACATGCAAACACTCGAGCCCATTAACCATTTCATATCATTTGTGCCTGATTACAGAGTACTGTTAAATCACAGTAGACTAGACTCGTACAACTGTAGCACTAAAACATTAAACCTGCCTACTTCTGAAGTAAACTAACTAAATCCTTCAGTGCCTTCTAACACTATGTAGAACCAGATCTGACTCTGGTGAGTGCTAATCACCTTGAGAACCTTGTGCCTCATTTCATATGTACTGTAGAATCAACAAGACACTCCGCATAATGAGCATGTCACTCCTCTGTCATGTAAAAACAACCATTTCTTTGTCTCTGCATTTTCTATCTTCATAGATCTGTTTTAAATTTCTTTTTATGGTCGATTTTATTTCGATGTACATTTTCTTAAATGTTAAATTATTGCATTTGATTCTTTTTTTTTTTTTTAATCTGCATTCAAATTTTGTATGATCATTACAAATGTAGCAGTGCCTAAGATCATTTCACCCCTAAGTTGTACTTCATAATATATGTACCAATCAAGCCCCAATTTTAATGTTTAATTAAAATTTGGCCTTGTTTTAATGTTTTTCTACCATTTTTTTTTTGTCTTGTGTGCACTTCAGAATGATGAATAAATGGAAATATTTTCTTGCAGCTCATCATCTCTTGATGTCTTCATTTTGAACGTTGCATAACAGCAATTTTATCACGTTTTATTGTTTGTCCCAGCAAATATCACACTTGACTCTGAGTCACAAACGTTCCCATCACATGCAGAGCTTCTCACCTTTGCTCCAGCACCACCCCCCCACCCCCAGCTCTGCCCCATTCGCTAACTTACACAATATGTTTTCCTGCAATCCTCAATAAGCCCCATGATTCAAGCATCAATGTCCCCAGCTCTCTCCTCTTTACAAATCCTGTGCCATCGTGGACAACATTTCACAATTTCTTTCCTGTCAGCTGTTGTCTTGTGATTTCAACCCTTGAGATTTTGAATTAAGGTCAAAGTTTGAGGGGGAGGGTGGTGTGCTGAAGTGAAAGGATCCATGTTGCATTATCATGGTGTCTGACCTGGAGTAACTTCTTTAAATTTGTTTTGTTTTCTCTTAAAGTCATGAGTTTGTGGATTATTTTTAGTTCTTCCTTCTCAAACATGCCTCTTGTTTTCCGGACCTCCTTCCAGAGAACCAAGACGAATCATGACTGTTTCTCAGTAAAAGCATGTGTCGCAAAAGATGATATTTTGATAGCGTCAACTTTCACCTTATTTATTAATCTTTGCAGTTGACCTCATTAACTGATAACCTGCCCCTCTTAAAGGGCAGAAGTCACACGTTTGCCTTCTCAAACGGGGAGCCAGCTTAAGCTTGTCTGATTTGTTATCACCACTCAAGACTGTCTTTTCTAATTTAGTGGTCTTTGTCATTCTAGGTGAATTTCCTGGAAGACAGTTTGAAGGCAGAGGACAACGATAAAGGAGAGACATGCGCCAGAGCTAAAGGAGCCAGGAAACCACTGACCACATTCAAAGGCCCTCTGCTTGATGTTAGGTACCCATCATGCCTTCTGTCATCAACGTGTATGCTCATACTCATTTACTGACCACTATCGTGTCACTGCAACAAGAATGATATGTGTTCAAGTTCGGTGCAGGTTGGTGGATTGTAAATAGTTCAGATACTTATTAGTTGAGTTAATACGGTATTATAAAACAACCTTGCAACAAACCCTCCCATTTAGGAAGCTGTAATGTTGAACTGTACAGAGAGGTGTTCTTGATATTTTTTCTACTCCAATCGAGAGGCGTAGGGATCCAAATAACCTCAAAATAAATTGGCATTAGGAATCGTCTGATTTCCCCTTTCTGACAAACTCATTTTCCAATCTTGTTTAAGTTAAATTACTGAAATGAGGTCTGAGGATCGTACTCGCTCAAGATATGTTAATGTTTTACGTGTAAGTTCTGGTTGAATGAGAGCAGAGGGTTTTTTGCCAATATTAAACGCCATCAAGCTGAAAATGGAAGAAGAGCGAGCAAGTTTTGGGGACGTCGAAGTCGTGCATCCGTGGTGTTAATGTCTTGTAGCTTTTGACCTCTGATCGCATTTACACTTCAAAAAAAAAATCATGAAAGTGTTGTTCATAAGTGAAGGTTATCTTGCTGAAAGAAATGTGATTACCACAGAGCTCATTTTCTGCAATAGTTCAAAATCCGATCCAAAAGTCCTGTTAGCTTTTGGTTGAGTTGCTGGTGCTAACTTTCCGGTTGGCCGACAAAAACGGGAATCACTCATCTATCACTGAGAATGGTGGTTGGTTTTTGGAAAGTGGTGATAGACATGAATAATTTCTATGTGGTTGCATCAGACTGATGCGCTGTCAGACACACTTCGAAGGTATCTCATGTCGTAAACGTGGCTACTCGCTTGGTAACCACTTGGTACGTTTTGTACCGAATTACACCAATTTTGCCTCGAACAAGTTGTAAAGAAGGTTGTAATGCACCAAATTAATCCCAAGTTGACCTGAATCAGTCAAACACAACTGAAACCAATCGGACTGGCTACTTAGTTGCGTTTGTTTGGTTCAGGTCCAAATTTTCACAATCAATATGTTGTTACAAATATAGCAGTGGCTGCCCTCCAGTGGTCAAAACCCAGCTATTGCAAACCAGTTTTCCTATTGGTTGATATGGTGCCAGGTGACCACCAACTGACCCCCTCCTCTCCTGCTGCCATAAACCAAAATCCACTTTGCAGATTCTTATTGGCTCCTCAGTGGGCGGCCTTGTCCAATCAGAGGCAAGTGAGCTCTGATTTTTACATCTGCTCTGAGACACACCGGTCACACAAGTTTATGCTATTTTGTTATCTTTGAATGTTGACTTAGGTAACAAATAGAGACAATTCTTGACTTACACTGCCAAATCATGTCGCTGAAAACACACACACACACACACACACACACACACCCTCCCCTCCCACCCTGAAACTGCAGGCTTAGTTTCTCTTTACCAACCCCCTGCAATCTTCCTCATTAGCAGAAACTGAGATATAACATAGCAGACTTGTGTGTGTGTGTGTGTGTCTGTCTGTCTGTCTGTCTGTCTGTCTGTCTGTCTGTTAAATGGCACCATGGTTATGTTTTCAGGTGATTTAATGGCAGTAAACAGTAACCTATCATGCATGATATCACCTCACTCAGAAAATCAGCGGCTACACATTTCCCAACAAGTCTGTCCTGTTGCCTTCAGGTGCTTCAGGAATTTAATGAACTGAAGAAGTGTTTCATTTAATTGTAATTCTTAAAATACAGCGGGACATGACGTCAGTGGAGCAGGTCTTTGTACCTGCCATACCGTCTCTGTGTGCTGTGTGCCAGAAAGGATTTTGGAGGAGAATTTAATAGTCAGTGTCCTGTTGCTTATTCCATCACCAGTATTTTTCCACAGTTTGCATTTTGAGAATTTTACTGACAGAACACATTGATTTCTTTCTTTTTTTTTTATCACATATTAGATGTTGTTGTTTTTTCAACAGTTCCATGTGGTTTCTATCTTTTTCATATGCCTAGAGGACAGTGTAGTCACAAGTAGAGGAAAATAAAGCCATCACAAAAATAGAGGTCTGTACTTGGTTTGTGCTGGATGTATCAGAAATGAATAGCTAGCGAGAAAAAGGGCTGCTTCGCTTGTGGTCAGAAATGTTCAAAATAAAGCTAAGCTAAAAATGATCATTAGCTCTGACAAAATCATTATAAGTGCCTTTATTTTGTAGCCAAGATCACTACAGAAGAGATCTTTTTTTTTTTATAGGTTCCTTATCCAGGATCAAGGTTGACAAGATGTTGAACATTCGCTGGTTCTAGATTCTTGGAAGGGGGAAAAAAAAAAAGACGTACAACTTTTCGTCATTTCTAACACAAAATGAAGATACTTTGGGTTTTTATACTGTTAGATGGAAAGAAGATGCAATTTGTCACTTCTGCCTGTTGGAAATTGGGATTCACATTCTCAGACTTGCTCGCCATTTTATGGACTAAGTAATAGCTCGATTAATCATGAAAATAATCAATCGTTACAGCCTGAGCTCGATACAGACCCGACAAGTGTTTCATTGTAATAGCTAATTAAAGTTTGATCTCCTAAAAGTGTTCAAGTGCTGCGCCGTGACTGACTTTCCCCCTAAGTTCATGCATCGTGAGTAAACCTTTGCAATGTACGTATTGACAAAAATGTTCTCCTTACATATTGGCTGAAAGCCTAAAGTCATTATTGATGCGTTTGTACCTTAATAACTCAATTGATTTAGTCACATGTGGGCAGGAATCAAGGTTGCTACCGATCAATTGCTCATTGAGTAGAAATGAGTTAGCGTGGTTAATCATTAACAGCTACAGTAATCGGTGAGAGGCGGCAGCCGACCATCGATCACTCTTTAAAATCCTCCTCCGCTCAGAAATTAGTTTGGTTGTTGTTCAGCGTCAGACGTGCAGAGATTTGATACCTGAGGGCTGGTTCCAGATGCATCAGCTGAACTGGGCATTTTTTTACTGCGATGACCTTAAAACTGAGTTAAAGGCCAAGTAATTGAACTTGTTTGTGGAACGAGCAAATAGTATTCCGATGAGTATTTGTGTGCCATTAAACATGTGTGGAGGGGGTCGGACGCACGTCCTCTCAAAGATCTTACATGTTTCCAGTTAGCTCTTCCTTTGAATCACAAATGACAACTGCAATCACGCTGATTTTATTGGCTTTGGGAGAATATTTGTCAGCTCGTGCTGTATAATATCACTCCTCAATTTCATAAACAATGTCTGTTGAGATCTTTGTGGGTTTTTTCTTTTTTTTTCCAAGAGTAACAGCTTTGATGTGAGGTTTCTGACAGCTCTGGGCTATGAATCACGCTGATAAACAGATTTAAATGAGGCTTAAATGCAGTTCTGTTTAGGAGCAGAGTTAGTCTTAAGTGGAGGCTGGAGGCTGTTGAAGGGAGTCGGGGGGCTTTGATCTTGTGTTTGCCAAAGGTTTTCTCCACTGGCTCGCTATAGCGCCGGGGCGAACAGCTGTTTCACTGGTGAACAGGACATGAAAAAGAAGAAAACTATATCTTTGGTCTTAGCAGTTCTCGCCCATGAAACATCAATGAGCAGCCTTATACTTTAAAGGCACATTATAATCCATTTACTAGTTTCTTCTTGGCAGTTCAGTGAGTGTGCAGTGTTCACTGAGGCTGAACCCATCAACTCAGAGGCTATTTTATGGTTCTTTAAAAGTTCTATTTTTAAGTTTGGCTGTTATCAACATGAGAGCGCTGAGTGCACAACACCCGAGCATGAAGGAGTGAAGCAGAATACATCACAGTTAGATGTCAGTCCACAGCTTTGATGTGTGATCTGAGTGCTTTCCTGTCTAAACCTGATCATAATTCAGCGTAAATCCTCGCGCTTCCTGTAGAGGCGCCCAGATGTGTCTGTCTGAGCCAACAAAAAAAAAAAAGGCCCAGTAGAGATCCAGATGAGTGAGGAATAATAACAGCACAGGTTGTGAGAAAGATTTCAAGACATGTTGGCAGGGGATGTTGAATCTTGAATTAGGAAGAGAATTAACATGAAACAACAATCTCTTAAAATGATGTAAACAAGTGCAGGTGCCAAGTCTTGATGACCAAAGATGTTCATGCTCTCATATTCTGCCCGTTCATCGGCTTGTAAACATGTGTGGCAACATTCTGATGAAGGGGAATGATACAGATGGACCCCGGCTCTTCCTGGCGTGACTGACTCGTTAAAATATTTTCTTAGATCAATTTGTGTAACAAGAAAGATCCAAAATCAGGGACTTCAGCGATTTAAAGCCACAGTGAATTATGAAGCTTATTGCCACCAAGCGTGTCTGAATGTGTTTTACTGGATGCATCTTGCGTTATGCAGCCTCTTGATCAGACACTGATGCTAATCCAGCAGGCTACTTCCTGTTAGCCTGTCTTAACTTGAATGGGTATGAATAGTAATACTGTGATTTTCTATATTTTCCAAATGTTTTCAAACCAAATGGATCAAATTCTGGTAGTGAAACGAGTTAATTCACTGAGGTTGTGTGACGCTCAACGTTACTAACCACCATTTTTCAGCCAAAATGGTACCAGAGTAGTAGCAGGCTACGATGGAGTCTGTGATGGAGGCATTTTTCAACAGGCGTTTGTAAGAAATCTTACTACCAGGAGATGGTGAGAGATGTTTTGCATTTTGACTTTAATCTACTGTATTCATAACTTGCGCTTTTATTGACTCATTTATTAATTACCTTGATACAAACGTGAACCTACCTCACTAAAGTTCAGTGTTTCCAAGTCTTTTTTGCCCTTTTTTTGGGTGTTGCAAAACAGTGCTTAATTCATGAGGTGCAGAGTACACATGACCTCTTCTTTGATCCGTCACCTTTTTGGTTCATGTACTTGTCATCCGATTCTTTGTGTCCAACTCTGCAGAAGTACTTTTCCTATTTTTCAAGATTAACGCAGGAAACAAAGTGGGTGCTGCATTAATGAAGGTCAGTTTTTGGGAAATCATTTCATATAGACAGAGTGGCACTAATGTAGTTGATGTATCTGTCCTCAATCACCAAAAGAGGCACATAATAGCACAAAAGGCAGCTCTCTGATGTAGTTATAGCTGTTACATGCAGTATTACTGTAGTATTTTGTATTTTCTCTCCCTCCAGCCCTGCAGAGGAGCTCAGTTTTGGTTCCGGAGAGACAGAGAAGAAAAGCCTCATTATCCTTTGCAACGTTACCAAAAATCCACTGGCCTTCAAGGTGAGTGTGTGTGTGTGTGTGTGTGTGTGTGTGTGTGTGTGTGTGTGTGTGTGTGTGCGCGCGCGTGTGTGTGTGTGTGTGTGTGTGCGCGCGCGCGTGTGTGTGTTTGCCTCTACACATCAAAACCATCTAAATAATAAGATGATTTGATAAGATTGATCTGATTGGTAGTTAAAGCGATTCATTTGTTGCAGTTTTCTTTGATGTGGAGATGCAAATTTTCTCTTAATCTTTTGTTTGGAGGCTGTTGGAGAAACAATCATTTTAGTGTTGCTACGTTCTGCATTCTTCGACCAAAGAACAGATGAATTAGTCAACAAAGGGGCTGACTAATCAAAGTGTCTCCAAAGGTTCGAACCACAGCACCAGAGAAGTACCGAGTGAAGCCCAGCAGCAGCTTCTGTGAGGTCGGAGCCTCATTGGATATCGTGGTGTCCTTACACGGAGGTACTACTTTTTTGCTCTGCACTCCACTCACTCTAGATGTTTGCTCATGCTCCAGTCTATTAACCTTCCAAAGTGCCGGCAGCTACTTCTTTTTGCCTGACATGCATATTTCAGGAGTGCTAAAAGAATCATCTCCCCCAAAAAAACACACCAGCTTCGTTTTAATCTAGCTCAGGTACTGCAGTTTTTTCAAGTACCACCACTTCTAACGCCTCTTGATTTCTGTTTCTCAACTGAGTCGTTCGGCTGTCTTGGTTGTTGATTCAACCATTTAATTTTGTCTTCTGAAAAATCTAACTTTTGTTGTTCTTATGTCAGGCTTTTAATTTTTTTTTCCATTCTGTTTTGGGGATTTTAGCCCCACAAACCTATACCTTAGACGCAAAGACTGGTTTTCTTTGTGCAGGTTCTCAGGCCTCCCCCCAGGACCGATTTTTGATTATGGCTGCTGAGATGGAAAATTCTGGACAGGAACTCACTCAGTTCTGGAAAGAAGTACCAAAAGCTAAGGTTATGGAACACAGGTACGCATGTGTGCTCCTTAACTAGCCAGGAAACAAAATAGACCACTCTCTTGATCTGCTGTCACAGTTGACACTTGAAAGCTGTATATTACCTACACGGCTGTGACTTTCCGACAGACTTCGCTGTCACGTCCTGGAGGGCGTCAAGCCCGCAGTGAGCCCCCTCAGGGACAGCCCCACCGAGGCAGGAAGCAGCGGGCAGCAGGAGTTCAACACAGCGGTGAGCTCTTCCTTTAGTACCCTCCTATCTCTACAGCTGTATGAGATCGTTTCTACAGTTAAATATTCACCTTTGCTTGCTATTCGTTTATGACGATTTTTTTTTGTGACTTTTACACCGACAAGGAATCTTGTGTTGACGACAGAAGTGAGGCGTTTACCGAAATTCTAAAATGATCAATTTACAGAGCTTCCTGGAGTCTCGTGTCATGAAAATGATCCTTGTTTTGAAGGTTTCGTTGTCGACTTATACAAAGTAATCGTTGTGTGTTTGACTACAAAAGTTACCTCATGCAGCTTCATATCGATCCAGTCCGTCATCATCACGCGGATTAATACACATTTTACTCTGCAGCTGCTGCATTGATGCATCAGATGTAGCTGATCATTACAATAATCACGCACTCAGAATTGAAATTCACCCCCCAAAAATTGTTGTATTGTCATTGCATGTTCCAAAGATATGCACCCTGGCACCAGATGATAACTTGATTTTCAAGACAGTAAGTATTGAGTGTGTCAGTTGCCTGTAGCTTCACCAGATCGTTTGTCTCTGTGAATGTCTTGTACAGTTCTATGTTGTAACCTTCATTCATCCAGTGACCGCACGTGCGTGCGTGCGCACGCACACACACACATACACACACACACACACACACAGTTACAGCAGGAAGCTGCCAGGTGTTAATACACTCTGAGTTGTTGAGGTCTTTGCTGGAGGGCACCTCAGAGGCACGCTAGTTTTCGCCGACCCAGATTGTTCTGCTCGTCCAAGAATCAAACTGGTCGTCTTCCCCTCAGCCACGTGCAGACGTGGTTCCTCATGGAAGACCTTCATGTAAAGTGTCGAGCCTGGAGACGTTTAAACTGGTTTAGCAGCAAACTGGAAGCAGCTGGGTCATAAACTCTACAGAAAATGCAACAAAGCTGGTCTAAAGAGCACTATGAGGCTGATCCTGGTGGTATCTCACAGACAGCATTCAGGGCAAATTGAGCCCACCAAGATGACTTAAGACCCTTGTTTTTCCCCTCATGCGGCACAAACATGCATTATAAACATTTTGACAGGAAAAAGACCCATAAGAATCAGAATTCTCTGCTCTGTTTCAGGGTTCAGTCTCTCAGAAATCAACCAGATAGTAATTGTTTACTGTACGCCACTGGGACGTCTTCTGAACAGACACGTCAGATGTTCCCTGTCATCCTGAGCGTGTTAATGGTGGTACTTTGACAGCCATAATACCTTAGTGAGCTCTTAATTACCCTCATCTACACATGCGGGTTGTTTGAAGTAACGAGAGAGTGTAAAAGCTGGTGTCACCTGGGGGTCACTAGTAAACAGACACTGCAAAAAAAAAAAAAATCCAAAAAAGGGTCAAATTAAAACGTCGTATAGGCCAATATCACAAAAAAAGGGCCGCACGTAAAAAAGTAATAGTGACATTTAGAGAGATAAAGATAATCCGAATTGATAAAAGTGAAATAACGTGGATGAAAAAGTTTGACATTAAATGCCTGAGATTCGATTTAGATAGAAACCGCAATAACTGGCTTTTACTTTATGAACTTCAGCATGGAGTCGAGCACACAGTGACTGTATGCATCCTGGACTACCAGGCTTTTGACAACAGGTTGAAGTGCTGCCTGCAGACGCTGGGAGCTTAAAAGCGGTTCCAAACAGGTTAAGTTAGTTTTTCTCGACTGAGCGGGCCTCACGGATGTGGGTGGGAAGGTGATCCCAGAGGAGAAAGAGAAGACCCCCTACCCGCTGATGCTTTAGTGATTTCTAGGATTGAGACTAGTGTTTAGGGAAGCTAGCGCCCTGGTGGGTATATGCACAGGTTGGTGGAGGAGATGAATAAGATGGTGTGAGTCCCTGCAATATTTCAGTTAAATTTGTGCTTTTACAGGAAAGTTACATGCTACAAATATTTATTGAAATACAAACCGTGTATACAGCATCTCTCCTGCCTGGGAACCTCCCAGTTATTAGAGGAGAGAAACAGTCGGTACTCTGCTGTTGGTCATTCAAAGTCAGGCTGTTTCTCCTGCTTCCAGTCATTATACTGCACTAATTGCTCTTCCTCCAGTTGTATGGACAACAGTAGAGAGGCTTTGATTTTCTCCTCTGAAAGATTCATTAGTTTCTGTTGGCCCTCCTCTCTTTCTAGAGTTGGCAACAGCTGCACCAACTTTTATTTCCTTCCCAGCAAGTAGATTTCCCTCCAGCTGCAGGAACACAATTCCCTGAAGCACCCGAGTAGCCCTCTACATCCATGTTTGTCTGACTAGAACCTCCAGAACGTTCAGGTTTGACCCAGTTTTTATGTCACCAGCTCATGCGGTTGATGGCGGCCAACTCCCGGATGGAGCAGAAGCTGAGCACTTGTCTGTGGGTGCAGAAGGTCCTCGTCGGGTTGGTGCTGGTTCTGATGGTGCTCAACCTGCTGTGCATCTACCTGCTGGGTACAGGCAAGCGGCCATCTTGAGTCTGTCTGCATCCGTCGACCACAGACACCGACGCTGCCAGCGGGGCCACAGTAACCACCTAAGGGGGGGGGGGGGGGGGGGGGTCGACCTGAGCTCACAGCAGCAGCCTGTCACCCCCCCACCCTGACATCTCTTCAGGCTGACGCCATGGCGAGGACATGTCAGTCATCTGAAGGTACTATAATTAGAGATCGTCTCTTTTCCGGCACTTGAAGATTAACAGAGACTCTTTTAATGATGTCCCAGCAAATGATTAATGTATTTTTTAAAACCGATAAAGGAAAGAGAAAAAAAAGTGTATTTATTGCAATAGTCAAAATATGTAGGAAAGATTTATTTTTTGATCATCCTGTACAATTTTTATACTATATCATTCTGCAGCATATATAAAATAAACATTTTTTTGTCTACAGAGCTCATTCTTTCCCCTCATGCACGTGCTTTTCATGTGGACTCAAACCTCACACCTGTAAACTCGTGTCACTTTTCTACAGAATTCACCATTTTGAATTAAATGACCTCATGAAAGTGTAGAACTGAAAGGATTTAGACGGCTGTTGTCAAGTGGCGATTTTCTTCTGGACACGTCCAGAGTCTTTTGACCAATCAGAGTCAAGACAACACCAACAGTCGTCTTCCTGTAGATTCTATGGATGTATGGTTTTGTAGTAAGTCTCATAATGTGGTCTTTATCACGGTACACTTTTGTAACTAGATGTTCGAGTAACTTGACAAATTAATACTTGACAATTATTGAAGTGGATTTTTTTTTGTATATTTTTTCAAGTGTTAGCTAGTGATGCTGCACATCTAAACTCAGGGTCCAAGTGAAGATGGAGCCTGAGTCTGGCTCAAGTTTGAGACCAAAATTGGGGCGAAGGTAGTTTTGGCTAACTGTGTAGCTCTAGAGTTCTCACACACTCACACACACACACACACACACACACACACACACACACACCTTATTTTACATGTTTTAGCCGCTCTGCTGCAGAAGCGTTTTCGCAACTTCTTTACTAACCCTTTATGATGCGTCTAATTGAAAAGAGTGCCGTATATGAGCTGACAAAACCTCTCCCCGCTAAGACCGAGGAGCCACCCAAGATCTCTGTCTCCACTATCTCCTCTGTTTATTTTAATTACCCCGACACTGGCAGCCTAAATATACCAAAGCAATTACTGCCGAGGCCAAGGACACGGTGCAACCCACTTGTAGCAGAATGCGAAGCGCAGATATCTATAACAAGATCCAGCTCAAAGTAATCAGTCGTCACACCAGGAACCCTCGCAGTTTGGAGTTATTAGAAGTCTGTAGTGTGGGCGGGGGGGGGGGGGGGGGGGGGGGCCTCCGTCTCGCCTTCGTCTCGCCTTCCACTGATGATTGGAATGATTCAAGCAATAATGAGCATACTAATCTTATGTTGATTATCTGTTTTGGGAACCACAAAATGTTTATTCTCGTGAGAGCGTTGTTCTGTAACTCATTTTGTTGGGCCAGTTGGATCCATCTACATCAGAACCGGCCCGCTTTTCGTATGAAAAGAAAATGTCTAAAATATAATATATTTATATAATAGGTAAAAAAAAAAAAAAAAAAAAAAACGAAGCCGTAAAGTACGTTAAACATTTTTTGATAATGGGAGGTAAAAATGCTCTTCATGTATATAGGATCCCTACTTGGATCTTATTTGTTCCAGAGCTACCTGCTCTCGTGAAACTGACTGGTAGTGTAAATAAAATACTCTGTCACTTAAATGACTTAAGTCTAATTCATAATCATGTTTTTTTTTTTTCCAAAGAGGAGTGTAATCTTTTTTTTCCCCCATCTGACCACAGTTAGGTTTCGGTTCTGACCCTGGAAGGTACAAACTGCGACTCCGCTGGATGGAGTGAGAGTGCCAGGCTGACATCACGTGTTTGTGTACATTTTGTGCGGTTGAAGTACGTGTGCAGTCAAAGGGCGAGGAGTTAATGGCGCGCCGGCCCCTAGAGAATAGAAGACTAAAGTCCCCCACACACCTGAGTGACCCCGGAAGCTTTCTAAGCTGATCAGCTGCACAGAAACGGCAAGAGAGCGAAAATGTATTTCCAGGGTCATGTGACAGCAACAGGCTACCTGGGTTGTCCCGTCACTTATCACATCTTTGGACACTGTTGGTCTTTCCTGGCAGCTGTAAAAGCTCCGAGCGCCTCTCAAAGATTGATTTAACATTAAATAGCGGTACAATCAAAGCCCTCGTTCGATGATGAGCTTGACCGCCGGCGTTCACGCCACCTGTGAAGGGACAGTGATGTAGAGCAGGTGGGGAATCGTGACAGAGGATCGATAGGAAATGAATGAGCGCTGCATTTAACTGGAAGAGCGCGGTTGGGTTTGACAGTGAGGACGTTGATGTGCTGAGGTGGAGGAATGTGAAAATACTTCATTACAAGCAGTACTGCATCCAGGAGCCTAAAAATACACGGGTATACTACCAGAAGAACTAAAAACATGCTGTTATAAAAGCACATGTGGCATTTGTAGACACTTTACTGAGTTGAGCAGCTCCCAAGTGTCCAGAATGAGATGATACACAGACAAAATCACTCAAGTAATTTCTTGTATTTTATCCAAAAGTCATGTATATTTATTTGCAATCAAGTCGCTGCTAGAATATAAAGGTACCCAAATATTAGGCCTTATGAATTATTCAGAGCTCTTGAATTTGGATTTGTCAGCTCTTACTGCCATAAAAGTTTGATCTAATTTCATTTATTTATCCTGGAGTTTCAAGACAAGACGAGCCGCATTTCTGATGTCTCTCTTAATCGATACTGTCACCAACTCACCGCAGCAATGACGCTCCTACGTAGCACCACTGCGTGGCACCACGTACAGTCTCTTTACAGACGGATTTGTCCTAAAATCAGCCTTGAACTACCTGCAGTATGAAGCAGTTTGACATGTAAACCTAATCTTTGCATTTCCATTCATTCTGCTCCTGTTTTCTGCTTCCTGCTGCGCTGTTGTTGTTGTTGATAACCAAACAAACCCAGGGAGGCCAGACACCACTTAAAACCTAGAAATATTTTCTCATGACATGAGGTTGGGGACATTGGTGCAAATGATAATATTCAGTAGACGTGTTTACTGTAGGCGAAATAAAATCAGCCGGCACATAAATACAAAGCCGTGGGCGACGAGGAGCCCTAAAGCAGACCTTGAATTCTTTAGTTTGACTCACAGATTCAGTTCCTTATTTGCGTCCTTACAGGACTGTAAATCGTCTTTTCTTTTCACAGATAAACTTTATATTTAATTTCGTTGAACCTGCCTCACTTTATTGCAGAGAGTCACTTAAATGATGCTACACGGTGCTGGTCGATGAACTGAATCACAATTTCAGCAACTATACGTCTGCACAGGAGAAAACAACTCAGTTATTATTGTAGATAGCACTGCACAAGTGATTCAGAGATGCTTTTATTTTGGTAAAAGACTTTGTTAGCGCTATTAATCTGGTAAAAAAAGACAGAACTATTTTTGAAACCATACAAATAGCTTTTATATTTTTTTATACTAATTTAAGTTGTATGATTTAAGAAATTCAAAATCCTGAAAAAAAGATCTGTCTTTTGTGTGCTCGATATTGTTCAGTATCCCGCAGTTGCACCGACATACACAATGATGCCAGTAGGAATTTTTCACCACATCGTACTACAAACATGGCTACCACTGACTTTCTTCCCATCGCTGATATAGAACAGCTGGATCCACACAGGCTCCAGACTGGATGGACTGTGTGAGTCTGAGGGGTTTCAGTGCCACCGGAACACTGGAAGCTTAAACGTCTGATTCTCGACTTGGGCGTCTAATAACAGCGGCTCTCAGGCAGCCACTTGAGGGGCTGCAGTTATTACCTCCATGCTTGAGTGTATCCTCGCTGAACTTCCAGACTGAGCGGACACGGCGGAGTAGACGGAGAGATAAAAGCAAGTTCATTCAGGACTTGAAGTGGGGGGGGGGGGGGGTCATGCAGTAAATTGTCACTTCTTTTTGTTTTTGTTTTTTTGCGTTTTATTAAAAAAAAAAGGTCCCGTTTTCTGCTTTTTTCTATACATCTTTATGTGCTTGAAAATACTCTTTAAGAACGGCTCTGCAGTTAAAAAGAAGACAGTTTTTTGTGCGAAAAAACATACCTGTCACTTTAAATACAACATATGGGAAATGTATTGACAAAATATGCTTGAGCGATACAATTTACATTCCAATTAGCTTTGAATAACTTTTAGCACACACACGTTTAAAAAAAAAAAAAAAAAAAAAGGAAAAAATCTACCATTCGACTCCCAAACTTTGAATCCTAGCTGCTTCTTGTCTAAGCCGGTGACTGTAACTTTGTGTAACTCACAACTTTTATAGCACTAAAACTTGGCAGATGAATGTGGGGGAAAAAACAACTCCCGCACTTTGAAACTCATCAAGTTAAAATAAGCAGCAAAAAAAAAGAAGTCTGAGTAGATGAAATTAAAAGATACAAGTTTATTGCATTTTTTTTTTTCGGAGGCTCAGATCATCTCCAGACATGAATCTAATATCCTGGAACTCCAAAGAGAAAATATTGAATTCGCCTTTTTTCTCTATAAATAAACAGCAGTGTTTTCGGTGAAGATGATATTAAAGAGTTGTTTCAGCATAAAACATTTGATTGGACCTCAGGACCCCCAAATATTCTCATGCTTGTGTTTTTATTGCAAATTAAATGTCATTTCATTTCAAAGTCAGCATTGATTAGCGTCGCTAAGGAGAAGTGCAGTATTATTAGCAACCCTGAGCTGTTATGTCGCCCTCTCTCTGTAAGATTGTGCAAGTACACCCCCTGTTGACCTGGGAGTGAAGTGCACTAAAGAGGAGGTGGCATCAGTGCATGAGCGCTCCCCTCACATCTGGTTGGTAGAGGAGATAGTGTTTCAGTTCAGTGGGGAGGTGAAGACCATGAATCCCACCCAGCCTCTGCTTGCCCAAAACTTTCCTGATGTACAGCCGGCACAACTGCAGCAGAGGAGGCACTTCTGGGGAGGGACAGCAGGAGCCATGACACAGATGTTTGGGTTATTAGCTGGTAGCAGAGGCACCAGGCCACTTGCTGAGTTTGGAAGGAGTACCTCCGGTCTGTCTCAGCACTCTCTCTACCAGGCTGTTGGGAGGAGCCAGATCAAGGGGCCGTTTGCCTTCCTGGTTCCTGAAGGAGCGATCGGCCCCGTGGTGGAGTAGGACGGACACCATCTCTGGGCTGGACAGACGAGCAGCGACGTGCAGGGGCGAGTCACCTGACACGCAGGTGTTGGCACTGGCACCTGAAGGGTGGATGAGCTGAGTGAGCTGTGGTGTCCTCACTGTGAAACACCGGTGAAAAACTCAACAGCTCATTTACCGAGAAATATTCCGATCAATAATTCAAGAGATTCCGTGCAGGAAGGAAGGAGTGGAGACAAAACCTTTCTGTCTGATGCTCCTTTGTTCTCCTACAGAAATCCTCAGATTTTTTTTACATTTGATCTTTTTCATGCAAAACCTATGATAACACAGCTCTGCTTCGACCAACTGCTCGGTAAAAGTGCTGCTGACGTGACAGCGTCCACGAAAAAGTCACAAATCATTTCATTCATACATTTTCTTCCTTACTGCTAAAGAAAGATCCTCTGAATCACCTTAACACATAGTCCTTGATGTAAATACGCGGCCCCGACAAACGTCATCAAAACATGCTCTAAATTGTCACACGAGCGGTTGTTTTATGGAAAATGATCGTCCTGTGATGCAGACGAGGAGCCAGGTGATTTCCAGAAGCTTAAACCTTCGTTCAGCCGTTTCTTTTAGCGAGCACTTGAACGGTTTGTTGGAACTTCATCTATGGCGCATCCAGAAAAATACCACGAACCGTGAAATCCCCGCCTACAAGAGTCTTGAGGATTCAGCATCTACAATCTGACCTGTCTCCAAATCACCTTTTCCTTAGACACGTAGGTCAAAGGTGAAGTGAGGAGCTTCATTACCAAGTTGCAGCAGTTTCTTGACGGTACTCAGGTGCTTATTGGAGCAGGCGACGTGGAGCGGAGTTCCTGATTGGTCGATGTTCTGATCCACGTCTGCGCCGTGCTGAGCGAGATGCTCGATGCACTCCGGGTGACCTACGGAGATCCAGCGATCAGAGGTGTGGTATCTGAACACTGAGCTCTGAAACCTGCTGATGGGTGACACCTCCAGGAAGTGGCCCTGGAACTAACACACCGCCAATCAACATTTCAGCTTGTTTTTTCTGACATTCTGGCACCCTCGGTATATTTGGTGTGTTTGGTGGTGACTGACTTAACGGCTTCAGTAGGGATTATCCAAGCTGAGGAGTGTGGCCTCTAACCTCCGGCTGCAGCCACGTGGATGGGGGAGCTGGACGGGCTGGTCCCCAGGGCGGTTGCGCCATGTTGGAGGAGCAAGGCTGCGCAGGTCACATGGCCCCGCCTACAAGCCTCTGATAGCGGTGTTTTTCCATCCACTGTTGAACTGTTCACCTAAAAAGTTGAATTAAGTTTTCTATTACAGAGAGTGTAATAAGCGTTAATTAACAGGTAATGAGCTTTATTATATGCTTATTGTACGGTGATAAGGCTACAAATGTTGATAAACCATCTTAAACGCATCCCTGTTTATTTTATCAAGCATTTACAACAGTTAAAGCAACAACAAATATTACATGCAACTTGTTATAGTGGCAGAAAGCCTTCATGATAGAAAAAGAATCGTTTTTCATGGATTTTATTTACAGCATATACCTACTGGGGCTGTGCGATAAAGGAATATATTGCAGTATTTTATTTCAAAGTACTGCATTGATATACCAGACCCTAGTATTGGTATCAGATTGCAGTATATCATGATAAAATCCCACATATATGATTTGACATTTCAGTGTTACTGTTCAGTTCAGTTCTGTACGTTGTTACAGCAATCACATGCGGTGAGTTCAATAAAAGTTTACAAATATGATTCTAATAAATTTGAAGGGAAATTTGAATTGGACTCCCTTTCTCCATTGAGTTTTTTTTTTTTAAGAACGTTGATATTTTTAGGCATTCCCATCTGTATTTTTGGACTCTTTTATGTTGCAATTGTCAGTCAATTCTGTGGCGTACTCTCAGAGCTACCATCAAACATAAAGTGCATTGTGAGTATTTCACATTGTTTTTCTCTCAGTTTATGTGCGTTAATGTGTTACTGTGCGTCCAAGGATGTCTCCGTGGACGTGTTCAGTTAATACCTTACGCCCTCTAACTAGACTGGAGCAACATTCAGGGAAGACTGTCTGCATGTTTATGAACGAGTCATCACGTCTTACTGACATTTGCTCCATTTTCCACCAGGAGCTCGACGCAGGCTGCATGGCCTTGTACACACGCTCCATGGAGGGGAGAAACCTGGTCCAGCGTGCTCAGATTCACACACGCACCCTGCGGATGATAAACATTAGATTCGCTGCCGTGTAGACGTTCATCGGGGGTTTAGTTCCCTTTGATCGGTTCGAGATGTTGGTTGTTATGCCTGTGGTTTTCACCTTCCGTGAAGAATGAAGTCATGCAGAACTGAATAAACCAAACTTCAGTTCTCCCCTTACCTGAGCGACGAGTCTCTTCAGGGCGAGGACACGTCCATTAAAGGCAGCATCATGAATCGGAGCCCAATCTGATTCAGGATCTGTGTGTGGACGTGACAGATGTCCTCATGATGGTACATTGTGTGAAGCAGTGAAGAGAGTCTGGGTCGAACAGCCAACTCACCACTCATCAGAGGACTGGAGAAAAACACAGCAGTTGGACATGTCCTGTCTCGCTGCGTCTCCTCCTTGCGTCCAGATGACATACTTCGCCTTGTTGTTTTATGGTCTGCTTGTTTTTCTTCTTAGATTTCGGTCGTGGAGGCTGAAGTGGTGAGTCCTCATCTGTTTTCACTGTATTTGCAGCCACTCTAAATGCTGTGATGTCATTTCCTCTCAAACAGTATTTGCCTTCCAGGAAGCCGACTGGTTGAATGTAGCTGTTGTGTCTCAGCCATTGAAGGTGCAGTGAAAGGGGTGGGGGTGTGGGGGAGGGGGGGGGGTAGTGGAGGGGCTGTTGAGCAGGTCTATATTTCGGGTGTAATCTGATACTGTAGGTTCACACCCATCCTCACCAGAGAAAGAGGTGGGCGGTGCTGGGGAAGGGCGTTGGCTAGCTTGGGTGGCATGAACACAGTAGTGTTTCCCATCTGAGAGGGGCAGTTTATATTCCCTCACATTGGGCCAGAGGATTTTTTTTGGTTTGGTCGTGTTGATTTTATTTTCTTAACTCTGTAGTTCATCATATTTTTATTTTCACACAGTTCTTATTAAACTCATCGCTGCCAAGTAAACCTCTGTGTTTCACAGCAGTTTGTGGGTGGTGCGTACTGAGCATGCTGGGTGGGGGGAGCGCTGAGACGACAACATCATCATCATGTGGCTCTTCTTGACTTTCCAAACTTTAGCAGACCAAATCGGTCAAATTCAGAGTCGCTTCTCTTCCAGAACAACTTCATCTTACAGACGCAAATGTACCAGTGGACATGAGCTTGTTGGCTGTTGTTTGTCACAACTGTGACAGACACAAGATGGAGACAAATGTTTCCACCTACAGCTTTAAATAATGCAATAGATATAGGACCTTGATTTAGATTTGCATGGTCATTCTTTCCTTGTCATTCAATTTTAAACTTCAATTTTGTTTATTTTTACAGAATTCAGTCACGTTAAACACAGAACAAATCATAATCCATCCATCCATTTTCTTCTGCTTATTCCTGTTAAGGGTCGTGGGGGGGCTGGAGCCTATCCCAGCGGCTTTCAGGCGAGAGGCAGGGTTCACCCTGGACAGGTCACCAGTCCATCTCAGCACCAACACATAGAGACAGACAACCATTCACACTCACAGTCACACCTACAGTCAATTTAGAGTATCAATCAGCCTCGTCCCCTCTTGATGTCTTTGGACTGTGGGAGGAAGCCGGAGTACCAGAGAGAACCCACACAGGAACAGGGAGAACATGGAGACTCACACAGAAAGATCCTGTGCTGGAGCCGGGACTCGAACCTGGAACCTTCTTGCTGTGAGGCAACAGTGCTGACCACTGCGCCACCGTGCCGCCCAAAATCCAAATATGTCCATGAAATTAATAATTTTGAAACTGATGAACCCAAAAGTTAAACAGAAACACTCCTGTGCTGCAGGCTGCAGTGTTTAATGGTCAGAATATTTTTTTAAAATCAAGATGCAAAGCCACTTTTCAGAATAAACAGATCAACTGTAGAGTTTCGGACTACTTATCAAAGTGATCCCGTTGATATTGAAAACCCAGATTCATGCACTTTTTCTTATAAGAATGTGCTCATTATTTACACTCCTGAGATGATCTCTTTCCTCAGTAAATGTCATTGTAAAGATATAAAACTCACATAGACTGGGAGGTGTTAGACTGCTGCATTAGTCTAGTGTTGATGCACAATTTTTTTTTTACAGTAAATATAATAAAATATGTTATGTAATGTCAAAGATCTTCCCAATTTTACACTCCAATCTTGTGCAGACCTGCAATTCCAGTCTGGACCAGCAGAGGGCAGCAACAGAGTAAAGCAACGCTACAGTCAATCCTCCGAGGGTTTGTTAATCCCTGGCAGCAGACTGCAAGTTTGTCATACAACTGACTTTGTGCCATGTCAGGGAAGGAGTGCTGGGATTAGAATTCCATTGTATAAACTCAATGAATGCCCTTTCTGTTGTGGTGAAGAATGAAAGTCCTTGATGCTTTGTTTTCTCAAATAAATCTGCTTCAGTGTCTGCTGGATTTCTCAGATCTCAGTCCAAGATCTGAGACCCCCCCCCCCCCACCCAGCTCTCCTCTATAGGGATGAGGTATGCTGCATTTTGAAGGGAAAGTATTTAAGTGACAAGTGTGTAACTATGTATGTCTCTCTCACGCTTCCACTTGCAAACCCCCCCCCCCCAAAAAACCATTTATTCGTTGCAGCACAGTTGTCAAATTTTTCATTTTGTCTTCCAGAATCGCTGAAGTCACATGAAGCCAGTTGTGTAAACTCCTGATGGGAGAAGTTGGGCCTTACATTTGTTGAGTAGTTGTTCCGTTTCAGTGCCACATCAAGGCCCCTGTATTCCATAATGTTGAATCCTGCATTGACTTCAAACAGCGGCGGCCAAAACTGAACTACTTTTTTTGGAGTTGGAGCTTATTGATTTTTGTAACGTCAGATCACTGTAATCCAACTATATTTATATACACGAAATCACTGCTTGTCTTTAGAGGCTGATGTGTGGGACGTTCTAGGGAGGTGCAGCCATTCATTCATTCGTTCGTTCGTTCATTCGTTCATTCATTCATCGCCGTGCGGGACTGCGTGCACAACAATGCTTGTGTTTAAATGTGCAAGTTTGTTCTACCTGCAACACCAGTAATCGCACTCAGGTGAAGCTTTGCCGCCAGACGCGGTGGGGTATTTGCTCATGCTTCCTTGTGTAAACCTGGTGTTGAAGCTCGTTTTAATGTGGACCCGTGTGTCATCCACACACCCAGAGCGGTGGCTCAGCGAGTGACGTCCCACTCAACGAGGTTCTGCTTTGTAATTCTTCAGCATTTGCACCCTCCCTTGTTCTGAAATAGAAGGGGGACTTTGCAAACTTGCTCGGGGCTGAGGTTGGAGTTGAGGTTGGATCTAATCCAGCGGTCGCTTCCCCTCCCTCCCCAGTTGGGACACATGAGTCCAGGTTCCACCCTTTCGAGCGAAATGCTTGACTGAGTTGTGAATACTGAGCTGATGTCGATGGAGGGCAATGATAGAGCTCCCAGTTAAAGGGTCTGTCTGTCTGTTTATTTAGCTGTTGTGAGCAGCGGGATGGTTCTATCGACGCAGATGATGCTGTATGTAGCATGAACATGAGCAAGAGGGCCAAGTCCTCCCCAACGCGTGCCTACAAGCAAAGGTTATATTGACAGGGAGGACAGACGGTTTGACAGACCGAGGAATCCAATTTAAGGAATGGTCACCCAAGGAGGGAGGAAGTCTGCAGCATCACTTCCTGTTGTCCTATCATCCCTTCACCTCAGGTGACGGCAACAACCGGAGGCACGACAGCCACCAATGAACTTGGTGGTAACCACACGGAGGTGCGTCACACTCCCCTCCAGGCCCTCAGAGATGAAGAGGACCCTTGGAGGAAGTTATACAATCAGTCCAGTTGCCCCGATTCAGCGTCCCAAGATGAGTTCATACCTGATTGAAATGATTAAGTGATAGAGCGAGAGAGTGAGAGTGAGAGTGAGAGTGAGAGTGAGAGTGAGAGATATGGGCCTTTTGTGTTCCTCACATAGTGGAGGAGTTAAAGTTGATGAAGCAATCATTTGTTGTTGCACAAACACATCATAACAGACGCAATATTAAAGGTATTAATGTTTCAACACACAACCCCTCCTCAGAGGGTCAGTCAGTATCAGCTGGAGGGCCCAGCGTCAAAGACCCCGACCTGACAACGACACCAAACCACATATCCACCGCTTTGCAACCAGAAAAATGTCTTTTTGGGTCAGAGTGCGTCGCGTGACGTCCGTGCTGGACGCACTCTGATTCACGATTATCTGATTCACATCACGATTGTTGTAATTCTGTGGTTTGGCCACAATGTGAAATTGCCTTTTGTGCTCTACGCCATTCCTGAGGGGCTCAGTCGGAAACCCTCTGACCTGCACCCCCCCCCCACCCCCCCGCCGTGTAATGAAGATAGTGACCCATTGACTTTGAGTGTTGTGTGAAATTGACTTGATGATCCGTGAATTTACTATCTGATCAATCATTTCCTGTTCTTTTTTTTTTTTCCAAGTAAAAATATGAATCATTTCTTAGTTTCCTGACTTCAATGTCAGGTTTGACTGCTTTTTTTTGATCATTTATGATGGCAAGTTATTTAGGTTGTGGGATACCAAACAACAAGAGAAGCAACGTGAACACGCCTCCTTGGTGTTGGGCAAACAGTGAGGAGCATTTTATAGACTGAAGATTCATCTTTTAGTAGTAAACTAATCTGCATGTGAATGGACGATGAAAAGCTTCGTTCCCCTGATTTATGCTTGAATGCATCATCACCAAGCTGCACTGCCAAACTTTATCTATTTATTTATTTGTTTATTCATTTCATCGTTGTTGTTTTTTTTGTTCTTCTTCTTTTTTCTTTCTTTTTTGTTCTCCAGCCTTTATAACCAGGACAAAAGCACCTGGGAGTCTAAAGTAGAACCAGAACAGTGGATTGTTGTGCTGCTGCACAGTTAAGCTACAACTGCAGGGATTAAATGGAAGCACATGATGACTCAGCCCCGTGATTTCTCCGAGAAATGAACTGAGAACGCAGTCATTTCCTGCCCTTTTCCTTCTCGTCTGTCTCCTGACACCCTAGCCTACTTCCCTCTCTCTATCCCTCTCTCTCTCTCTCTCTCTCTCTGCCTCTCTCCCTCTCTCTCCCTCTTTCTCTTCCCCCAGTCCGTGATGGCCTCCCCTCGGCTGGAGACTTTCTGCTGTCCGAACCGGGACGCGGCGACAGAGTTCGTGGTCACCTTCCAGCCGGTCTTGTTCGGAGCTTTAACCGTCGGTAGCGCGTCTTTAAGCCTTGTATTCGCTATTATACAAATCCTGCCCAAACGCAAAGGGTACAGAAGACTTGGACAGTACCCCCTACCGCGACCCCCGTCCTCCTCACGGATACTGTTGATCATCAGTGTGTGTGACATACTGGGATGTTCAGGTAATCACTGGGAAAGTTGGGCGAGAACGTGCTGCGGCTGCTGCTGCTGGAGCCAATTACGCACGCAAATACTTAGTCGTTAACCCTTATGTTGCACTACAGGTCCAATGTGGTCTTTTTAAATTGAGATGCTGAGATCATATATTCGTGGAAAAACTTGGGAAAAGTCACGTAATTTGATCGTTCCAGGCCTGGGGAAGAGAAATAAATACAAGAATGACCTGAAAAGGTCGTTCAAATGACCTGAAATATCTGAATATATTTGGTTATGCGTGGACAGAATTAGGGAAAACGTTGTTTTGGTTCATAATCTAGTTTCACATTCATGCAAATTAATCGAGCATCAAACCACATAAATTGTCAGTTATTTAGGACAAATATTCAATGACACGTTTTGACATGGATTTCTTAGTTGTTGTTTTTTTCATGTGTTGGCCTAAACAGACCTGAGTGAATAAGAAAGAACAATTGGAAAAATCTGCTAAAAACCAACGACGTATTCTTTTACGTTTATTTTCCTGACGTTGTTGTTGTTGTAGCATAGAATGCACTTGTCAGTCGTATGGGAACTTTTAAGAAGGAAAGTACAAATTTGGGTCGAAGTTCCTGTAGAAAAAAAATCTGAAGAGTTGGACGCAGCTTCCGTGTTACTACAGAAACAAAATGACTCATGGATGCTCTGATGTGGAATGATTGAGCTTGTGTGTCCCTGTAATGGCACACACGAGGCTGTCAATCACGCTATCTTTGTCTCATTAACTGTGACATTCATTTATCATTTGGCTTCAGTGGAACGTCAGACGATATGTATTTACTCAGTGCACCGCCGGGATTCATTCAGCGGCCAACAGCCTCGAGTGCACCCGTGACACAGTTTGAACGCGGCACGGCGGGGAGTCAGCATCGCATAAAGATTCTGGGAGAACTCCCAATTTTCCAGAGCATCCCACAGAAAGAGGAAGCACCCTTGTAAAAAGAAAACACACCTGGAGGCACTTTCCATGATGCAAAGCCGCAATTAAAAGGACTCCATGAACAGCAGTTTTAGATGTTGGTCTTTGGGGTTTTCTGTTTATTCCCCCTCTTTCTCCTCCTGGTTACAATTAGAGAATTAGGATGTTTTTCCCTCTTCCAGGTATCATTGTGAGGTCGTCTCTGTGGCTGGGTCTGCCCACCACGGTCGCCCGCATCTCAGAGGCCAACAGCACTGACATGTGGCCGGAGGTCTTCTGTGTTGGCAGTGCAGTACGTATGAATCCTCACCTTCACTTGAGCGGGAAACGCAATACATCACGACTGACTTCAGAGAGAATAAGCATGGTCTTGTTTACTCTAAATGAGGCTTGATCATACACAGATTGACTGATAGATTGACTCACATCAAAAATATACATTTGTAGAGATGTCACGGAGATGGATTCTTTTGTGTTTGTTGCAGATGTGGATCCAGCTGTTTTTCAGCGCTTCTTTCTGGTGGACATTTTGTTATGCTGTTGATGTCTTCCTAGTGGTGAAAACATCTGCAGGAATCAGGTACTCCCGACCTCACCGTCCAATCATTTACATGTAGAGTTAAAGCGAATGTATATTTTGCCTTTCACTCACAAATGATCTTTTATTTAAATTTCTGCGTTACTTCTTTGTGGTTCCAGAATACAGAAAGAGACGGTTACGTATATTTGGCTCGACGCTCCAGGGTCACAAAATACAAACAAATGCTAAACTGTCCCAAAAACAAAACTCTCAAGTGCATCATCTGGTTTAATCCAGGCCTTCTGGATCCAGCCGTATGCTCTGTGATCCACGGACACTAAAAATGAACTACTTGTAGTTTGTGACTTGTTTATGGTGGTGCCAAGCATAACCAGCTGGGGCACTCAGTTGAACCAACTCACTCACCTACAGTCCTGATAGCTCTGATCCAGAATTGTTATCCGTAGTTTTAGGCTCAAATCATAGTATTTGTTGATCATTAAGAACACGGATCGAAAGGAACGGTGTAAATAAAACCACGCGATGTGCTTGAGACTTCATGAACGGGTGATGTTTGGACGGTTTTGCTAATATTGGCTAATACTTATCGCCGGTGGCTGTGGGGTGCTGTTAGCTCTCTGCATTCTGGAGTCACAAAGGAGTGATGGCGTGGTGAAAAACCATCTTTGTGAGCTCGGCACACTTCCTTGTGAGTACTTGAAAGGCTAAATGCACTGTTGTGGAGAATTATTGCTTCAGAGCTACATTTATTGGAAAAAAAAAATCCACTGAATGTGTATGGAGTCCAAGTTCTTATTTTGTCTTTCAAATGACCAAAGATACATTCCCCTCCCCAGTCTGTGTTGTATTGTTTGGCTGCACATAAAACAAATTGGCCAGAAGATAGAGAGCTGCAGCATGTGTTCTGAGCTCAGTCTCATGACTTCGTTCTTTCTCCACTAGCACCATTATCCTCTACCACATGATCACATGGGGTCTGGCCTTGCTGCTATGTGTGGAAGGGGTGGCCATGCTCTACTACCCATCCATCTCAGAGTAAGACCCAACTTTCATACACACTCGTTTGCTTCAGGAGAGTATCGCTAACCCCCGGCGTCACTGGCTCTCCTCCTGCCTGAGGTTATCACTCAGGGCAGCAGAGCTCTGATTAAAGCAGGCCTCAACAATTCAGCCTGTGTGGAAAAGAGTGAGAGTGAGCATGTGCACTTGTGATATCCGATATGGGTGCCGTATGTTTGTGCAGTTGTGAACAAGGCTTCCAGCACGCCATACCTCACTACGTCACCACGTACGCGCCGATGCTGCTGGTCCTGGTGGCCAACCCCGTCTTCTTTCACCGGACGATATCTGCAGGTCGGTCCCTCATACTCAGATGAGTCTTTCAGAAAAATCTTGAGACAGATTTTCTAATAACCCACTTTATTCTCCATAGTGACATCTTTGCTGAAAGGACGGCAGGGAATCTACACGGAGAACGAGAGACGGCTGGCCAGTGGCATCAAATTACGCTTCTTCAAAATAATGCTGGTTTTCTTTATTTGGTATGTTATTAATATCAATTCAAACAACTACACGCCAGACTGTCCTTCCATCTCTAGAGCATTTGGATACAGACAGAACAGTTTGGACTGTAAGTCTTATCCAGTCTGCTGCTTGTCCTCCATGTGATGAACAAATTAGTGAGTAAAAGTAAAATTTGATTTGTTTATGTAATCCATGGTGTTGAACGTCAAGTCTGCAAATGTATCCGTCTTTATCAGTGTGGCGAAGTTGCTGCAAACGGTGGCTGATTTGAAAGACAAGTGGATGTAGAAGGTGGTATTGACTACAGAGTACTGCAGTAATGTAGTAACGACTACTAAGTAATCATGTTATATGAGGTCATTACTACAGAGTACTGCAGTAATGTAGTAACGACTACTAAGTACTCATGTTATATGAGGTCATTACTCCAGAGTACTGCACTCATGTAGTAACGACTACTAAGTACTCATGTTATATGAGGTCATTACTCCAGAGTACTGCAGTAATGTAGTAACGACTACTAAGTACTCATGTTATATGAAGTCATTACTCCAGAGTACTGCACTCATGTAGTAACGACTACTAAGTACTCATGTTATATGAGGTCATTACTACAGAGTACTGCAGTAATGTAGTAACGACTACTAAGTACTCATGTTATATGAGGTCATTACTCCAGAGTACTGCACTCATGTAGTAACGACTACTAAGTACTCATGTTATATGAGGTCATTACTCCAGAGTACTGCACTCATGTAGTAACGACTACTAAGTACTCATGTTATATGAGGTAATTACTCCAGAGTACTGCACTCATGTAGTAACGACTACTAAGTACTCATGTTATATGAGGTAATTACTACAGAGTACTGCAGTAATGTAGTAACGACTACTAAGTACTCATGTTATATGAGGTCATTACTCCAGAGTACTGCAGTACTGTAGTAACAACTACCAAGTACTCATGTTATATGAGGTAATTACTACAGAGTACTGCACTAATGTACTAACGATTACTAAGTACTCATGTTAGATGAGGAAATTACTACAGAGTCCTACACTAATGTAGTAATGACAACTAATGACTTAAGAGTCATGTAATAATTCAGTTATGACCACAAATGACTCAAGTACTACGTATTCATTACTACTGTCATATAATGCATTGACAAGTACTGAGTTCTCATGTAGTAAAGGATTACAACTAAATGTAATATTGTATATTTACTAACACTAAAATAGTAAAGACTACTAATACTTGCAAAATACAGCAACTACTACAGTCATACAGCAGTGTGGTAGTGACTAATGCATACTCATCTAATAATGAATACTGAGTACTCATGTATGAAAGTAGCAATGAGTACAGAGTTCTCATATACTACTAAGTAGTAACGTAGTGATTACTACTAATTCATAAGTAATGGCTAGTAAGTCATGTAAGATGAAAAATGAGCAACGAGTGCTCAGGTAGTAATACTGAGTAGTACTCATAGAGCCGTGTAGTATTCTACTGCTGAGTTCTCAGGTAGTAATACTGAGTAGTACTCTTAGAGCTCTGTAGTACTCTACTACTGAGTTCTCAGGTAGTAATACTGAGTCGTACTCTTAGAGCTGTGTAGTACTCAGTTCTGAGTTTTCAGGTAGCAATACTGAGTCGTACTCTTAGAGCCGTGTAGTACTCTACTACTGAGTTCTCAGGTAGTAATACTGAATCGTACTCTTAGAGCCGTGTAGTACTCTACTACTGAGTTCTCAGGTAGTAATGCTGAGTAGTACTCTGAGAGCTGTGTAGTACTCTTAGAACTGTGTAGTACTCAGTCCTGAGTTCTCAGGTAGTAATACTGAGTAGTACTCATAGAGCCGTGCATTACTCTACTACTGAGTTCTCAGGTAGTAACACTGAGTAGTACTCTTAGAGCTGTGTAGTACTCTACTACTGAGTTCTCAGGTAGTAACACTGAGTAGTACTCTTAGAGCTGTGTAGTACTCTACTACTGAG
The DNA here is from genome assembly GCF_037954235.1 of Aulostomus chinensis. Lineage (NCBI taxonomy): Eukaryota > Metazoa > Chordata > Actinopteri > Syngnathiformes > Aulostomidae > Aulostomus > Aulostomus chinensis. The sequence goes on along the minus strand of NC_141331.1, from coordinate 16,879,505 downwards.
TTCTCAGGTAGTAATACTGAGTCGTACTCTTAGAGCTGTGTAGTACTCAGTTCTGAGTTTTCAGGTAGCAATACTGAGTCGTACTCTTAGAGCCGTGTAGTACTCTACTACTGAGTTCTCAGGTAGTAATACTGAATCGTACTCTTAGAGCCGTGTAGTACTCTACTACTGAGTTCTCAGGTAGTAATGCTGAGTAGTACTCTGAGAGCTGTGTAGTACTCAGTTCTGAGTTTTCAGGTAGCAATACTGAGTCGTACTCTTAGAGCCGTGTAGTACTCTACTACTGAGTTCTCAGGTAGTAATACTGAGTAGTACTCGAAGAGCTGTGTAGTATTCTACTGCTGAGTTCTCAGGCAGTAATACTGAGTAGTACTCTTAGAGCTCTGTAGTACTCAGTACTGAGTTCTCAGGTAGTAATGCTGAGTAGTACTCTGAGAGCTCTGTAGTACTCTTAGAGCTGTGTAGTACTCAGTCCTGAGTTCTCAGGTCGTGATACTGAGTAGTACTCTTAGAGCTGTGTAGTACTCAGTCCTGAGTTCTCAGGTCGTGATACTGAGTAGTACTGTTAGAGCTGTGTAGTACTCAGTCCTGAGTTCTCAGGTAGTAATACTGAGTAGTACTCTTAGAGCTGTGTAGTACTCAGTCCTGAGTTCTCAGGTTGGGATACTGAGTAGTACTCTTAGAGCTGTGTAGTACACAGTCCTGAGTTCTCAGGTCGTGATACTGAGTAGTACTCTTAGAGCTGTGTAGTACACAGTCCTGAGTTCTCAGGTCGTGATACTGAGTAGTACTCATAGAGCTGTGTAGTACTCAGTCCTGAGTTCTCAGGTCGTGATACTGAGTAGTACTCATAGAGCTGTGTAGTACTCGGTCCTGAGTTCTCAGGTCGTGATACTGAGTGGTACTCATAGAGCTGTGTAGTACTCGGTCCTGAGTTCTCAGGTTGTGATACTGAGTGGTACTCATAGAGCTGTGTAGTACTCAGTCCTGAGTTCTCAGGTAGTGATACTGAGTAGTACTCTTAGAGCTATGTAGTACTCAGTCCTGAGTTCTCAGGTCGTGATACTGAGTAGTACTCATAGAGCTGTGTAGTACTCAGTCCTGAGTTCTCAGGTAGTGATACTGAGTAGTACTCTTAGAGCTATGTAGTACTCAGTCCTGAGTTCTCAGGTCGTGATACTGAGTAGTACTCATAGAGCTGTGTAGTACTCAGTCCTGAGTTCTCAGGTCGTGATACTGAGTGGTGATGTAGGAATGACAACTGTTGTATGTCAAGGACCTTCGAGGTGCCAGTCAGAGGCAGCGCCTGAAGAATGGCAGAAACAGGCTCCCATTAATTCTCGTTCTCACCTCTGGTGTCCCTCTTGCAGGCTCATGCGTGAATGTGCTGTGTTGTTGTTAAGTTTTATCTGTCATGGAAAGATGACATGAATAATAATAGATTATTTCTAATCATATCGTCTAATTAGCCATTGTTTTTTTCCACGGATAGAAATCACCTGCTTATAAAATGTGAAATGTATGAATATGAATATGGAAGCGTTCGTGAGCTGTGTAGCCACATTTGTTTGTTCTCGTGATAAAAGCGTAGCATTCCGTCCTGAGACGTGTGGCCTCTGATGTTTCAGCTGGATTCCCAACATCATCAACGAGAGCCTCCTCTTCTTCCTGGAGATGCAGAGTGACATCAACGACAACAGTTACAGGAATATTAAGAACGCCGCTCTCATCACGTGGTTCATCATGGTGGGCAGCTCGCCATCAACACGCCGGGCCTCACCTCCTCTCGGTATGCTGAGTGAACCCTGTGCTTCCTCTTCCAGGGCATCTTGAACCCCATGCAAGCCTTCCTCAACACGCTGGCCTTTCACGGCTGGACTGGATTCGATATCGACTTCAGCCTGCAGCGGAGGAGGGAGCTGGCCTGGGACTCGGTCTCCACCTCGGTGCCGAACACGGGGGGCCACAACACCATGGTGGGAACTGCTCTGCTCTACCAGAGTCACGTCCAGGCAGCCAAGAAAAATATGATGGGCAATGGCCAGCAGCAGTCTGATGCCATCAGTGTCCTCTCAGAAGGTAATTGGGCTCTCAGTGACACGAACAGCTCACCAGTGTATCAGGGCTGGTGAGACTGTGTGGTGCTCCCTGACGCTCTGGCTGGACTCTTGAAGTACACTGTCTATTTTCTTATGGGTGACAGAATTATGGAGGAATCTGCTCAAAGTGTCTGAAGACAAGATACATTTTGTGCTCTTCTTCCTGATATATTTGAAACAAAGACAAAGTTAAAGCTCTATGTGATTAATTTGTAATTCTTTTTTTTTTTTTCGCTGTAGTGGATTTTTGCTGGATGTGAAAATAAAGTGTGTAACATAATGTAACACCCTGCAGAATTGTTTATTTTTGATCCACGGTGTACTACATCAAATAGTACTCTGCATGCGTCTGAAGCTGCCTTGACGAGACAACATCATCAAAAATAACCAGGGTGCAGATTTTCTGTCAAGTTAACACATAGAGCTTTAAGTGGCTGGCACTGGTCGAAACGGCTTCATAATCACGTAAAAGGGTTAACACACGGTCGCGTCCAAAATCAGCACAATCAGCACAACACAGAGCGTTTGAGGCGCACTTTTGCATGTTTGCACAAATTCAAACATGACAGCGAGAGAGGCCAAACCTGATCGGTGTCTGGACTAATCCTGCAGCCTAGCCAACACCTGTGTTTGCAGCGCCTCTTTGATTCAGAAACGCTGTTGGGACATGGATCGGCTCAGTGCTCTCATTTCATTCAACAAAAGCTCTGCTGCTTGATGATTTTTACTTTGACGTTTAATTAGCTATTTATTTTTGACTCGCGCTATGGTACGGTGTAACCGGGCCCTATCCTTGCTGTAGGAATCGTTACCAGGACTTATATTATGGTACAAAACTGCCAAAACAAAAACAAAAAACAAAAATGGAAACTGAAAAAAAAAGAGCAGAATCCCATAAAATGGGAATGATTTGGTACAAAAGCCACAAAATTCAGCGTAAACTTTCTGCAGACAAAGAACCGTAATGCATATCCTGATGTTGACGGGGAATTATATGACACTAAAGTTAAAGTTTTTTGAACTGGTTTAAACTAGAAGTCAGAAAAGCAATTTCTCCCTAGTTTTTGGTGATGTCACCTCCTCACACTGATGGTGTTCCCCAAAGCTCGGGTTGTCTTGGAGACTCTTGTGCCACGCACAATTGTTTCTGATTTTCAATTTCTTGACGTAAATGAGGCAGACCAACTCTGAAACACTTTTTGAAATTTTGAAATTAAAGCAGCTGACTTTGATCGTTTTAGTTTAACGCCGGCCCATTTCACCGGACAGGCACGTGTAAACACAGGGAAACCTCACCTCTTCATTCACTGGTGAGGTCCTCGATCAGTTTTTTCACAAGTCAAACACAAGTACAGGTGAAAGCCACACCGCCTCACCGCAATGACTTTTAAAGTGTGCTCATTAAAAACTGCATGATTTGTAATATTTCAAAATACATGTGTGATGGAGGGTTATGTGAGAAGAGCATCAGTTTCCTAAACTGTCATGTGCAGCAACAGCAACTGACTTCACGCACTTGTTTTGTCTTGCTAGGTTCAGATTCTAGTACAGTTGAAATCCACATTTCCAGCGAGCTACAAGACTATGAGGATGTAGACGCTGACGGAGAATCCTTGGGGACCTCTGTGAGGCACTAGCTGAGGTCATCAACACCCCGCCTTGCCCTACTTCGCTGTGTGACTTTGTTTTAGAAGCTGAGGGGAGATTTTCCCAGATATTAACCGATGATGGCAATTCATGAAGTTGTTTCTCTACCCCGAGTCTTTTACATCTCCCTTAACTGTCTCCACTACGTTGTACACTGCAGTAACAAAGCTAATAGACTCTCCCGTAGCAGTCATCAACACTACAGACATGTTATTAGAAAAGGACTGGCTGACTTATACGAGTGCATTGCTCCTGACCAATCCTGAGTCGGTTCATCTTTAGGATTGCCGTGTAGTCCCCAGTGTAGACGGAAGACAAGAAGCTTGTGTTTTCAAGCAAAGATACTGTATTTCTTATTGTTCATCCTGTACTTTCGCACACATTTCTTTCATTCTTTATTAAATGTCAGACATTTCTTAAGGTTTTGTTGCTCATATTTTTTTCGGCGGCTGCAGAGGAGTGAGCCCTTCTTTAGTTTCTAGGGTTCCTGATTTTGAAGACCACCTTGAATAAAGTTTATGTGCCATTTCACAGCCACATTACCAAAGAGGAATTGTTGGGGGAACTGATTGTTTTCATCATCGTGTTGAATTTGCAGCCCACACTTTTATTCATGCAATAATGTAAAAATGAATGATGGGTCATGTGATAATGTTGTGGTAAAAATCATGTAACAATGTAGTCATGAAAAGTAAATCATTTATCGTAGTAATGAATGCTAGGCCATGTGATATAGTAATGAATACGAGGTCACGTAGTAATGTAGCAATGGTCACGTAATAATGTAGTACTAAATATTAGATCATGTAATATCATAGTAATGAATACTAGGTCATGTAATATAGTAATGAATATGAAGTCACATAGTAATGTAGCAATGACTACTAGGTCATGTAATAATGTAGTCCTAAATATTAGATTATGTAATATCATAGTAATGAATACTAGGTCATGTAATATAGTAATGAATATGAAGTCACATAGTAATGTAGCAATGACTACTAGGTCATGTAATAATGTAGTCCTAAATATTAGATCATGTAATATCATAGTAATGAATACTAGCTCATGTCATGTTATAATGGAGTATGAATACTAGGTCATGTCATGTTATAATGGAATATGAATACTAGGTCATGTAATATTAGCTCATGTTATAATGGAGTATGAATGCTAGGTCATGTAATAATGTAGTCCTACATATCAGATCATGTAATATCACAGTAATGAATACTAGGTCATGTAATAATGTAGTCCTAAATATTAGATCATGTCATATCATAGTAATGAGTACTAGGTCATGTAATAATGTAGTCCTAAATATTAGATCATGTCATATCATAGTAATGAGTACTAGGTCATGTAATAATGTAGTCCTAAATATTAGATCATGTCATATCATAGTAATGAGTACTAGGTCATGTAATAATGTAGTCCTAAATATTAGATCATGTAATATCATAGTAATGAATACTAGGTCATGTAATAATGTAGTCCTAAATATTAGATCATGTAATATCATAGTAATGAATACTAGGTCATGTAATAATGTAGTCCTTAATATTAGATCATGTAATATCATAGTAATGAATCCTAGGTCATGTAATAATGTAGTCCTTAATATTAGATCATGTAATATCATAGTAATGAATACTAGGTCATGTAATACTGTATCAGTCAGTAAGTCATGAAATGTAACTACAGTTCTGTTATGTAGTAACAACCTGAGCTCCATTTTAACAATACAGTAACAAATTCTGAGCTCTCATGTCATCAGGTAGTATTACTACAACTACTACTAGTACTAACTACAACCAAGTCTTGTAGCAATGACTAGTTAATCCTGTAGTAATGACCATATCACGCTGACAGTTTTTAACCATAGTGCTTTCTTTGCAGCCCCAGACATTTCCCTCAGGCATGATTGTGATACAGTGGAAGTGTCAAATAGGAGTCACACTTTACATAGAAATAAATAACTTCAGAGTCCTACAAATGAGTCAATCAGGGACTTCTCAAAGTCATATTTAAGACTGAGAGACACCTTGTAGATGAAACTTTAGGGCCTAAATTTCAGGTGATCAAATCTAAGACTTTATACCATGAGGGAACCTTCTTCATCACTCCCACAGAACAAAAACCACGATTGCCAACGTGTTTTCTGATATCAAAATAGAGTGATTTATTTGAGACACTGAATGACTTGGATGTTTTGTCTTGGAAACAGGTGACCACACCCTGGATCAGGGTGCGAGAGAGATAGTAGCTGTCACAGCACTTAAATCCACATTGGCCACCAACCCACAGCCCAATTCTCAGTCTGACACAGACAATAATGACTCTGAAAAAGTCAGAAAACAATGTACCACACATTAACATCCAATTGTGACATGTTTAAAAAAAAAAAAAAAAAAAAAAAAAAGCGCGAGGGAGGAAGGAAAAAAAAAGGATAAAAATTAAAACGTCGGTCTTTCACTTTCAGCAAAATCTTAACATATGCTGAACCCACTATGACAAAAAAGTGCACTTCACATTGCTTTAGCAGAAATTGGCTGAAAGGGAAAGAACCAGGAAGAAGAGGGCAAATTCAACGTGGTGACATGTTGAAGGTCTGAAAATACTGTCTTTTACTTGAGATCCCTGTGAGCAGAGGGACGCGCGCTGTCCATGCACATCTGATCGGCTGGTAGCATTAGAAAGGATCCACATTTTCAGTAGATTGATCGGCGGGAAAGTGCCAAACGAAAAAAACAGAAAACAAAACCCAAACAAAACCAAAACTAATACCAGGGTAATGCTAATCATGTTGTAGTTGTTTTCCTGCCGCTCGGATCCGCGGCGAGATCGTTTTCAGGGATAAGGATTTATTCATCCCCTTCAACAAACAAGATGAGCAGCAGCCCAAGCAGGTGACCGATGACCGTTCCCTCTCGTGAAAGCAGGTTCATGATCTGCACTTTCATGCTTCTCAGTGATCAGCTTGACACATCCATCTCAATGCCATTTGTGCCTTACTGGAAACAAACATTAAAAAAAAAAAAAAAAACGATTTAAAAAGAGGTCTCATCATGGATTCTGGGTAAAGACGTGACAGCTCTAGCCATTAATGAGCCTCTACATGACATCAATAAGGTATACTGTATATAAACATATACACAGTATATAAGTCTGTGTATTAATCTAATTTACATATCTTTACATTCTTTAAATTTACATCCAAAAAAAGGGAGAAAATTCTCTTTGTAAACCACACTTCTTCACATTTTGTCCATGTTTTTCTAATCTTTGAGTGGATTGAGCAGGCCAGTTTAGGAGTATCTCTTGGCAGGATTTCCATTTGTTGTTACCTAAGAATAACTTTGTCGCACATCTTTCAAGAGTCCTTCTGTGGAAAACAGACACACACGCGCGCACACACACGCACACACACACACGCACAAAAAAATGCAAGAAGTACTCTTGAAACTATTCTCCACTGAGGAGAGGTGAAGCACCCTGTCAACGCCAGTGCTCCGTGTTCTGATGTTACTTTTAGCATGTCTCCAGTTAGTTCATTTGGACATTCAGTAACATTTACTCAGAGGAATTCTAAAAACCCTTCTTTCATAATTTGTCACCCTTTCTCATGTGTCTCAATAACACTCCCCCCCCCCCCCCAAAAAAAAACAACAACTAAACAAACAAAAAAACAAAACAAAACAGAAAAAACATTTCATCCATCCTTACAAAGCGATAACAGCTGGACCGACGGCCCGGAGGGGATCACAGCACTTCCTCATTAGAAACCTTGTAAAAGATGGATGCACCGAAGGAGTTGGATTGAGTCCAGTTTTGGGGGATGTCTTCACTGGCTTCCATTAAGTCTCAAACAGGCATATCATAAACACACATCTGCAGACTTGTAGGACGCACTGATTTCAGTTTGGTGTTTGCTCCTCAGTAGCTGCTGCAGTCATCTGGTTTAGCTCCAGTGAGGGCTTCGTTCCACCTTACAACCCTTCTTGAGCAATGAGAGTGTGTTTGCGGATGTTAGAAGAAGGCAATCTGCTGCACATTCCAGTATTCGCCACTGAAGACAGCTATTTTCGGAGATCGAGAACGCATACCTGGAGAGTGAAGGATTGGCTAGGGTTACTGACATGTTTGAGCCAACACGCTCATGAGATCTTTCACACATTTTAATAGGAAAGTTCACACACACTTCAGCTGCACATGTAGAACAACCACTCACCGAGCCGTCTGACGCACTGGCACCAACTTTATCCCCGGTGCTGTTCCAGCACACTTCAAAAATACCGCCGGTGCCCCTGTAGCTGTGCACCAACGCTCCAGTCTGAAACCACAGCACAAGCCAAAGGAACCGCAGAGTCAGTCTACTTCAGGCAACCACAGCAGCCCTTAGTCTTCTGCTGTATAGCCAAAAGAGATACGTACCGTTGTGTTCCAGATATGGACACATTTATCGAAGGAGCCGCTAGCAAGGTGCTTGCCGTCTGGGCTGAAGGCCACACTGTAGACAGGTTCCTGGTGCTTTGTCAGTGTGTGAATGCAAACGCCTCGCTCCACATCCCACAGTCGCACTGTCGAGTCAAAAGATGCGCTGTTGGGAAGGGAAAAAATGCAACATGGTCATGAAAGCACAACTGCAGGTTTCTATTCAGTTCTTCAGCAATCCTTCTTATAAGAAAGTCCTAAAAATCAGGAAGATACAGCAATGGTTCCACATGTTCCAACTGTGGTGGGGAACTCCTGTTTCCTTGCTGTGTATCACAAAGATACACAGATTGTTTTACCAAACAATCAATTTTCCATGTGTGAAAATCTTGTTTTTTGAATTAATTGGTGCCATGTTAATATGATCAATGTGTGATTGTTGGTTCTGTCAAACGGTAACAAGGCTTCACCAGTAAAATATCAGCTTTGGTTTAGATTAGACACCAAAACTCTTTCTGTAGGGTTAGAAGAATGAAAAACCACCTCCATGCAAAACAGACAACTTAGAGACTTGTTTTTTTTGTTGTTGTTGTTACAGGGTGTTGCTACAGTGAACCAAAATAATTTAGGCATCTTGTCTCTACAATGTGCAAATACAATGCATATTAGACGGGTACGTCACACCTGAATCATCATTTGCTCACTCATCATCAGCTAAGATTAAATTAACTAGCAGCGGCTTGTGAGAACCCTTGTTGTCGACTCTAGTGTGCGTCCTTTTTGAAACGGGCTCTAAAGGTTATCTCTGTGGACAGCCTGAGTGTCGTAACCGGTCAGGTGAGTGCAGGTATTATACTGGCTGGGCATCACCACTAATCTCCTCTGGGTTCCCTTGGCAACAGAAAGCAAGCTCATTCGGATACTGAGGAAGGAGCAAAGCTGAAGGAAATTAAAGTTGCACACGCACAGCTCAACAGTGGCATTTACTTAAGATTATGAAGGTCCTTGGAAGCAGTGCTGAAAAAGACAGTTTTACTTGCAATGTGAATTACAGGCACACGTACTGGGCTATCAGTAATGGCTGTAAATTCCTGTGGTATTTGAACTAGAACATTTACACATGTATGCACATCTGGGTCAGGGTGTGAGGCTCTGGGCCACTGACAATTACTAGCTCTGGGATTTTGCCTAAAATACTGTTTCCTCTCAATGTCAGGCAATGACAAGTGTCCCCTTCTCATTCACTGCAGTAACAAGTACACATAAAACTTCACATTTTCTCATTAAACTGATCAGTGTGGGTGGCTGTGGTCCTGAATGCTAGCTGCGTGTGAGCGACGTCCCACCTGGCGAGCATAATGTTGGAGTTGGGGTTGCTGGTGCCCGGACCTGTGGGGCTCCACTTGATGGTATAGATCTCTTTACTATGAGCCTGGAGGTCATGGACACAGGTTTCCTGCTTCATACTCCATATCTGTAGCAAGGTAACAGAAGTAAATACAGACACCACTGGCTGTGTTAGCTTTAACATCCCACTAGACACCCAAAGGCCTACTCAAGCTGGGAGATCTGTGTCATCCACAAGCGCTTTTTTTGTCCCCAAAGCCAAGTTTGTTTGACTGGCTCGTGCATTCGTCAACGGTTCAGTTGACATAACTTAGCAGCTTAGTGGCGATCCCGATAAAACTCCCTTTATTCGACTTATGACAATAATCGGCCATACTTGGATTCCCAACGTACAGTGAGTGACTGAACTCCATGACAAAATCATGCAGGTATACAAGTAATGTTGATCATAATTGCTGCTAGTTTTTGCCCTGTAAGTCACTCACTCACTGTTTGTTAAAACAGATTATTGTTTTTGGGGCCAAATTTGTATTGGTTGGTTTTGCTTTCATTATGAAAGGGACGTTACAAAATGAAAGATGGAGGGATGGATGGATCACATGACACATCCACATCTATACACTAGGATAATCGCATCAGACTAGTTTAGGTACAGCTCAGCAAGCTAAGACCAGGTCAGACCCTGAGTGAGGAAATGTGAGCCTGAATGTGCGTCTTACCTTTAAGGTCATGTCATCTGAGCAGGAGGCCAGCAGCATACCCGACGGATCCCACTTAATGGCATTAACTTCATTCTACAAAACACAATATGTGTTAATAAGGAGAGAGTTAATAAGAGGAGCAGGTCAGAGGAGCAAAACGCGAACGAGCAGTTTTACCGTGTGTCCCTGGAAGGTCTTGAGGGGCCGGTCACTGCCGAGGCGACATACGTGGATGCACATGTCTGTGCTGCAGGAGGCAAAGGTGGTGTTGTTCTGCCAGTCGACGTCCAGTGCTGGAGCTGTGGGGGATTTGAAACGACAACCACAAATGAACAGGAAACCCTTTGTGTTCTTGGTATTTAGCCCAGTGATCAGACTCTTATGCTCTTAAGATACAGAGAACATGTTTTACCAGAATGGAAAGGGAACTGCTGCTTGGCCTCTCCTGTGTGCGCATCCCAAATGATTGTCGTCTGGAAAATTGAGGTTATATGGAACATCAGATATAACTTCCATGTGCATCGTCAAACATTTATTGGGTACACGTGCACTGCTCCAGTCAGACCATTTAACTGGAAGCTGTCCCAGTATACACGAAATGGAGGAGAGGAGATTTATTGATGGAAGTATGTCACTAAATACCTTATCTACACCAGCACTGAGAATAGAGTTCCCCTTCTTGTTCCACTTGAGTGCAAATATGGGCCCTTTGTGCTGCCCCAAGGTGCTTGCCAGATTTCCTGATAGGTAAGAGCAACGTGCAGTTCTCTTAGAGAAGATCCTTGCATCACTCATTACAACAATAGGGTGAAACTAAAAAGAGCCGAAACAGCACAGAGCCCCACTAATAGAGGACGTACCATCCTTTGTCCATATCCTGGCGAAACCATCATATGAGCCTGTTGCCAGCAGCGTCCCGTCGCTCTGTTGGATGAGAAGATGGAATAGTTACTCAAGTGTCCTCAGCTGCACAGTCTGTTTGCCACATGATCTGGAACCTACATTCCAGTCTAGTGAGGTGACGTCTTTGTTGCTGGGGACATCCTGGCCACCTTCTCTGATACAGTGGCGCAGCACCAGCTGGGTGGAGTTGGAGTTATTATTCTCATTGAGGTTCCAGATCCTGGCGGTGGAGTCCCCCGAGCTGAAGAGAATACCAACAAAGCAGGAAAGTGGGAGGGGGGTAAGAAGATTGTTGGGATATAAAATATCAGCTGTAATTCTTCTTGTGAAATCATATATTTTACAAATTAAAAGCCAAAGCCGGCATATAATACGGTATGAGTCATCCTGGATGAAACTGGATCTGTTTCAGACTCACCCTGAGGCCAGCAGATCACTGACGGGGTTCCAGGCACAGATGAACACTTCAGACTCGTGGCCTCGCAGAACTGTGGCTTTACTGGCTGGTATCTCCACATCCACATCCATCTCCATGGGCTCGCAATGGTTATCTGAGAAGAGTGGGAGCACACACACACACACACACACAAAAACATGCATCAAACCACATTTCACAAAGCTATGCCCACACTTAAGAGTAGCTTTGGAGTATCATACATACACTGGTGGTGGATCGGCTTTGGATTAATGCTGCCAAACGTAAAGGGAACTAAGGAAATCAATGTTTTTTGTTGCACTATTCAACTGCTATTTTTACCCAGCTCAGTCCTAAAATACTGACCCACTTGAGCAGACATCACTTAATAATGAGACCAAAGTCATGGTAAAGGATTTAGCCTTAAAAGCATGGGAAAGCTTCATGTGCATTCAGGGCTTTGCTACAATTTAACATCATTCCTGTGTCATCAGCCCCTTTTTCCTTTTTCACAGCGGGAATATATTCCACCTCACCATCGGTATAAAATACAAAGGCTAGGAGGTATAGAGCCAGCAGTGGAGATAGTCACAGCTGTATGTTAAGTCACGTGTGTTATTGTGTTGTACACGACAACGCTAACTGCAGGGCCCACACATCACCTACTGAGATGGCATCACTATCTTGGTTCGATCTTCTGTTATTGTTACAACAGTGTTGCTGAAGCTCTGTAAAACTGTCTGGAGAGAACTCAGTCACACCCAGCCCATCCCGCTGCTACTGACACCTGAAATTAAACTCCAACAGGAAACGATGACACAAACGTTCACTCTTATTAGCTTTTTCTTGTGATCCGCCGGAGCTGCTAATGATAGTGCGTGACACTTAGCATGGCTGCCATTTCTGGGTGTATAATTATCATCAATCTGAGTCATCTCAAGGAAAAAAAATGGTTGGTAAAAATTGGTAGATGTAGTGCAGCCTAATTCCCTTTCCAGATTCTATGAAGGTCAACTTTGACAGCACTAAAAGTCTTTAGTGTCCCTCGGTGCACAGCTGCACTTGTGTCTCTGCTGAAAGTTGTTGATCTTATTTCACACCTCGCCACTGCACCGCCTCTCTCAAACTGACCAATCAAAACCAAAAAGAGGTGTGACTTCCAGTATTAAAACAATGGTGGAGGAGACGCTAGTGGTGAATGACAACCCACTTATTTACTGTTTAACAAAGACGGATTTCCATGACCACAACATTTGGAACGAGGAGCATGGAGAGAAGTCGACACATCTGTCCTGATGTCAGGTGTCTCGGGGCGAAGTCACATTTCTAATCTGTTAGAATTGACACAATGAAGGAAAGTGAAAGGGCTTGCAGGCAGATTCTGTAACCCCAGCAGCAATAGATGAGTTAGCGCTTTGAAATTGAGGTCATGGGGTTTTCAGACCTAAAAATCATCTTGAGGACACAGACCCTGTAGCAGCACAAAGCCAAACCAGAAGAGAAAGCGCCTCTCCGCTCATCCACACAGATCTGACTCTTGGCGGTAAAATTAAATGAAATGAAATGTTCGTGGGAGATATTTTAACACATTAAAGCAGAAAGCTAGAGTCAAGGCTTCCAAGGATAATTGAAGGGATTGGGTCATCTGTAATGTTTGCACCTGTGTTATATTTAACAAGTCAGAATGCCTGCTGGGAAAATGGGTTATTGAGAGAAAAATGCAAGTGATACTGTGCTTTATGCATCAATGTTACCAGCTGAAGCTGTTAGACAACCAGAACATTAACTTACTCATGTTGTGAGTGCCATTCTCCTCCCCGTTGACAGTAGCTTCACCGTTCTTTGGTGCAGTGGACTGGTTTCCAGAGGTCGAAGCTGCCATGGCGCAGGCGGCCTGCTGCTGGGCTAACTTGTCGCGGAAGGCCTGCTGCCGCGTCTGCACTACATCTGGCATTACTGCGTCAATTAGTGACAGCGACTCAATCGGCCGACCATCGAAGACTGTACCATCCTGTCAGGGTAACAGTAACACATCACGAACGAAAGTTTTTTAGAGTGCCTCCTAGAAACCACAGCTTTTTTTTCTTTTGTATTATTATTATTGTTCACATTATGTATCATGAGGCTGTAAAAAAACAAAACAAAACACAGCCCTTGTTGTTAAAGAGCTAACAGAGAACCGATCAGCAGTTTCATGGTTCAGCGCAATCTTTGGAATACAATCTGGATTGGTTCTTCATTCCAATATCCATTCTGTGTATTATTTCAGCCAATATGTGGATAAATTCAGTATCAACCCCAATTCCTGATCTGATATCTCTGGTACTTTCACTTCTACCTGTAGTTGGGTTTAGTCAAGCTGTGGTTCGGTTTCCTCGTTTGGGCAGATGTGAATGCAGAAACTGAACTTACCAAACAAATGGACCGAGATCCTTGAGTGAAGGTGGTCTCGGCCCGGTTGTTTTGGACATAAACAAGCTCAGGTACTCTTGTTTCAGGTGTGAACCAACTTCAGTCTGACCTAACTCCTGCATGGCTTCTGGAACTATGTGTGAATTTTTTAAAAAAAATAGACCTATACTGTAGTAGTTTTTATTGGAGAAAACAGTAGTTTTAAGTGAAAAAAAGACTCAATACGTCTTAGTCTAAAACATCAACAGAATCTTCTTCCTGTTGGTAAGTTCAATAATACAAGAGAACATTATCATGCTGTTTGTTGTGATGAATTTTGGTTCACTTGGATGTTCGTCCATACGAAAACAAACCAAACCCAGCAGCAAATGCTCAAAGTTTACCAACTCATCAAGTGATTTGGATCACAGCAAATAAACTATGGGTTTGAAAACATGTCTGGAGTCATCTGACACTAATGAGCAATAGTGAGCATAAGACGGGTTTTCTTAATTTCTCTAGTATAAGGATGACTGAACTTGTGAAGAGCATCTGCAGGGAACCTGGTTTGTTGTCATAGAGACCCACGAGTGAGGCGTCATCAACAGTCTGTGTGTCGGGGGGGGGGGGGGGGGGTCTCACCTCGTTGATGCTGATTTCTGCCTCGACATACTGAAGCCCTTTCTGCAGGATGGAGATGAGGGCTGCAGGGGGCACTAGTGTTCCATTGATGTTAGACTGGCTGATGTGGCTCTCGATGCCAAAGGTGAATGCTGAGTGAGAAAAACCTGAAATACAACGCACATTCATTAAGGGGGAGCGCCAAGCACAAGATGCACACACACACACACACACACACATCTAGAAGAGGATCCTGGCTGATTCACACAACGCTTACAGTTACTGAAAAAAACAACGACTGAACAAGGATGACATTTAAGGGTATAATCAGAACGTGAATGTCTGAGAGCTTACAAAAGAATGTATTTATCTTCTAAAGAGGTCTGAATAAAGACTAATAAACAACAGAGGCTAGAATTTCATAATGAATCCACATCCTATGGGAAGAGAAATTTTATACTGACATCTAAAAATAAAGGCGAAAGATGGATGAACGCCCTGCTTATTTTCATCCACCATAGACTGAGGAAGAACCGTCTCACTATAAGTGAGCATGAAATGTTTGTCCATGAATTACTCAAAAATGGCACCATATGCACTGAGGCTGGAGAGGGGGGTTTATGCATGACAATTGCATTTTCTAGATACAATCAAAAAGGATGTGGATAGTTAGCAAAAACAAAGTGTGATACTGTAACTGCTCCCAAAGTATCAGCAAATCAAGTATTCATCCCAAGTAGAGTGATCTATTTTTAGAATGAGGGTGTTGAGCCAATCTTTGTGAGTCAAACCTGATTCTTGGAGGTATCTGTAGACCAAGAAGTTCACTTCGTCACTGGTAATACTCATTTTAGCCCAAAGAAATGTAGGAGGTCTGTTGGAAGGCTGGGCTCACTCCTGCAGATAGACACAAACATGGAGAGTGAGGTTAATATTTAGAACTGTGGTCTCAACATATGGCATTCTAACAAATTATAACTTTGCAAAAATAGATACAAATCCCTCTCATCTCTGCCAAGTGAAGCCGTCATGTGCCAACATATTTTAATCAAAGGCAGCACAGCCCTGTCTTACAGCCTCGGTTAGTACGTGTTCACTCTCGTCTTTGCTGCATGATTCATTCCTATGACTACATCAGTGACGGGGTCATTTCACCTATGAATGCATGTCTAGTACTCAAGCTAAGTATTTCCACTCTCTTCTCTGCCCTAATGGGAGTGTCTACATACATTTGGCTTCCACAAAGAAGTGACTGGTGCTACCCATTTCTGACCCGACTAACCGCATCGATGGAAACAGCCCTGATGAGGATGTAAAAAGAATAAATGCCAGTATGCGGCCCACCTAGTAAATTACAAAAGAGAGCAAGAGGCCAATTAGTCATAGCAGCAAACATCACCTTCACCCTCTGAGTTCTTTTCAAAAATAGAGGTGTTGTGTTAACATTTCAACTGAGATTGCCTCAGGTTTGAATAGAACTGCAGGGAAAACAGGCAATTTAGTTTTTGTCCTCATGGACGCAGCAATAATGTTGCACTTATGGGAAAACATTGCTTATTGACTCGTTAAGAACACACACAATGTAAAAATACCCCAATATCAGAAAGAGAATGGTGATAAAAATTGGGTAGGAAAATCAAGAGGAAAAGAGTGTTAAACAAAAGAAACCTACTGCAACCTGAGACGCAGTTATGCCATTGTGTATAACTACGTCCTTTTCACTCCCACTGGGAAATAAAAAGACAGATACAAGAGAAAATAAAGATTGGAGAAAGTATGAAGGCTGTATGGTCATCCAACTTTCATTCCAAACACTGTCCAGGCCCACTCAAGTTCCCTTTTGGTAACATAGCAACAAGAGAGATCGAGCAAAATACACAGAGAATAGTGTTGTCCCAATTACCAGTGGGCATACAGCCCGAGGGGTTGAACATGTTACTCAAGATGAATTATTCACTCTGTCCACTTGGTATATTCTTTCAGATGGAGTCTACCTTTATTGTACCTATAAATGGTGCAGTCAGTGTGAAGTTTTCTTTGCTATTAAGTCAGTAACTGGAGTAAAAGTGTCCTGCAAAAAGCAGAAGAGTGTCTCACAGAAATATGATTAGACCTTGGGAAGTTGCACAAGTATTGTTACATATGCTGGTTTCACTTCAGTATCTCATCAATTCCTTTTATTTACATGAACAAACAGATCACATTCATAGAGTCTCTCTGCTCTCTTCTGCTTGAGAACAGAACACCAGGCTCTAATACCTCGGCCACTGTGCCCTGAATTGACCACTGCCACGCTTCTCTTTAGCTAATTAGCTTACATGAGTCTTGGAGCGACTTGCCACATCAAAGAAAGGGGGCCACTGTTCCCATGACTGCTACAACTACATACCAAACAAATGAAAACATAATTCACAGGAAGCCTGGGGGGGGGGGGGGGGGGGGGGGGAGTCCCACGAGAGTAGGGCAGAAGCTATCAGATGGGCTCATGATACCAACATTCATTATAACACCCCCCAGCCTCTTCTGACACAACCATGCACCTTCCAGAAGACCAGCCTACAAGCCTACATGCTCTGGAAGGGTTCTCTGTGGTTTCTCCACTCTGAGGTGAGGAGTGGCGCTACCAGGAGGAGCTGATCAGTAACGTCAGAGGCGGTCGGACCAGACATTAAGTGGACTGAAACATACAGACAGCCAAGGCCCACATGTGAACAAAGCAGGTCATTGTCTGAATAAGCAGAGTGAATGGGTGTGTTCATGACGTTTCTTTTATTTGTCTGGAGCAAATACAAACTTCCCAGGATGAAGAACAAGGGTCATTTACAATCAAAGTGTGGGACTGGATTTGGGAACTTTTACAACATTAGAATTCAGACACATTCAAGAAAGTGCAATGCCACCTCCTCACTGGTCTGACATGGACAGTCTCCTGTTGTGGGGTACATGTCTGAAGTCACCCTCAGCTCAGAATATCCTCTCTGCATGCGCATTCCAAACACAGTTTCTATTAGAACATCGGATAAGTGCTAGCTGCAGGGAAAAAGTTGTTTTCAGCTCTGTTAAGCTCATTAATTTATGTGAAAAAAGACAAAATAATACCCCTCTCCAACTGCACGTAGCCACGTAATCATGGGTTTTGTAAACTCAGGTAAACTGGCTTCACGTCCTTATGAAGGTGGAGGAAAAATACTGTCTTCACTCAGGATTTGTGGTCATATTACTGCTAATTGGAGCCGAAGCATTACTACTACAGGCTTACTTGAGCCAGGAATGAATGTTGATTGAACTTGTTCCCACTGCAGACAATGTGGCGTTAGCAGGTTTTTGGCCACTAGGAAAGGGGCTTTGGACAATGCGTGCCAAATTTAGGATGCTTTTTCAAATCCTGCCCTTTCCACCATGTGATACTTCATAATGTTCATTAAAATTCACTAAGAGAAATACAGCTAACATGTAAAGAAATGTTCATGGTGTGAGCTCTGAGTAAAGTTAGCTAACCTAAACTAGAGAATACAGAAGTTGTAATTGTTTTTAATTCATAACAAATTAATCCACATTGGGATGTTTTTCCAACCTTCCTTTTCTAGAGTTTCCATTTCCAGCTGTCCTCACAGTCACACCTTGCTTCTAATACGGGTGTTTTAAGAATTCACATTACTTTGAACTGATCAACTGTGATAATTATCCCTAAATATCTGATGTGAGGCAAAGCATTACGTATCACCTTGCTAGTGTTAATTTACATGTTTGGCTTCTCACATACAAAAGCAAAATTTTGGTAGTCAAATGTGAACGATATACATTATATCCCCCTCACTCATAGAGGTCACTGAAGTCCCGGTTATGCACCACTATTGTTATTCAGTCTGTTACACGAGAGCACGGAACCCTGTGGGTGATGGTCTGAGGCGCATGTGTGGAGCGTGTCCTCCGAAAGAGTAGAATCATTAAGAAAACTCATATCTTTGGTTCTATAGGTACACACAACTATGTCGGTCCAACAATTGATATAAAGATGCTTTTTCGGGGGATTTCTGTCCCCAAACAGAACAATAACAGATATACTAGTCCGTAACAAAAAAAATGTAAAAAAACATGGCGTTTTAGAAGTTTTACTAACCTCCCTTTTGAAGGAAGGAGTATTAAACGATTGTTATGCATCATCATCTGTATAAAGGCACATCAAAAAGAAATGGGGGAAACAGAAGTTTCTACCTCTGAGCTAGCAGCGGACCAAGTAACAGCGCTGAATCAACATTGGTGTAAAAGGAAAAGCTGAAATGGAACAGCTTATGCAAAAAACACAGACATGGGTGTGTTTACACATCTGGAACCACACAACCTCCGAAATTCTGTATAAACTCACACCCTACAGCAGTATTACGCCAGTGTTTGCGTCTCCAACAAAATACCATAATGACGGGTTCTTTTTTACAGGGATATTACGTGACTAAAGAAAAAGTGGCAACTATTTCCAGTGAAAATGCGTTTGCGCAGTGAGAATGAAGCTGTACACTTCACGTGCGCTGTAAATGCTCATTTTCTTAGGCTCGGAACAGAAAATGGACTCCAATCGCAGTTGATGGATGCGGGCACAAACATGTCCAAAACAATATCTACATTCCACTGGATTGTATGAAGACAAAGATCATGTGAATCAAAATGATTTGACTAGAACAATAACATGCACTACTATCAAAACATTATTTGATGTATTTCAGCTACACGCCAACACCAGTATCTCCTTAAAGAATACTCTTAATTAGTCATGCTGTGTAAAATCACTGAAATAAAATAAAATGCTTTTCCAACTGAAAACATCTGAATGCAAAAATAACGGAGAAATGAGAAGGAAACAACCAGCTCTCTCCAGCACATGCAGGCTTTAGAAAAGAATGCTGCTGAAAACCAGCATACCAGGGACCCCATTTTCTCCTGAACAGTCACCTCCTGACAGATGTGCAAACAAGACCTGGAAACAGCAGCCATTTTCTCTTGAACTGCTCTGCTGAGTAAAACCCGCCTTTGAAGCTTCTGGTTGGGCTGCAGTCTTGAGGGGGGAGGGGAGTGAGTGAGAGAGTGAGAAAGAGAGAGAGTGGGGGAGGGGAAGGAAAGAGAAGGATGGGATCTGGGTGATAAATAATGATCCTCACACAGGTAATCACAACAACCATTTGCACATTATAGACCCTTTTCAGAGCAGACATTTTGACTTATGGCAGGAAAAACACAGGTGGAACATTGAGGAAGAGAGCTCAGTTCCATTCAAATGTCCAAAGAAGCCACACTGGTTTACCACCATGCACGATACCAGGATCATGAATTTGGAAAAATCAGACTGGATACAGGCACCATTCTTTAGTTTTGTCTATGCTTTTCCTGCTTTGACATGACAAACTTCTGCCTGCCTCTCTCAATGAGTCACTTAGCGACAGCCAATGTAGGTCAGCAAACTACCCACTGATTAACACTCCTCTAAGCAGTGAGGAATAACAAAATTACCTGCTGAGATGATCAGCTGGAAACCTACAGATTATTGATTCTCTATAGCACATGCCTGGCCACCCCTGGAACCAGTAGCCGTAATCTACTGGCCTTTTCAGTAGTTTAACAATGAACTAGATACTCAAGGTGACACATTTGTGGAGAATTTAGTGGTGCTACAACACAAACACTACAATTCTTGCAAACATGATCCAAACCTTTGACATTCTCCTTGATAAATCTGCGGCAATGTTGAGTCTTAGTTGTGCATTTTCCCCTCTGATAAATAACTGCACATTCACATGCACCGCCAGCAAGCATGGGCTTATTGTTGTCCCTGGGGAATAAATGGGGGATGGTGACAGACAACAAGGATCACTGAAGGGATTCATCATGAAAGCTTACTACTTGGGAGCATCAAGACCCGAGATCTATCCACATGCAGAACCGATTAGCATCAAATAAAAGTGACAACTCCCGCTTGCCTATCGGTGTCATTTGATATTCACTGTAGAAACCGAACAGCATCAGCAATCTTACATTGCTCACAGAGGAGAACTCCTGGGGTGTTTCCTCTTTTTTTCCTTTTTTTTTTTTTTTTACATTGGACAATGTAAACACATGTTTTTCTCTCCACTTCAGTGCTCTCTCCAGACTAAAATATTTTCCCTCGCCAACAGCAGAGCCTTTCCGAAACAGCTTCCAGAGTGCTGGCTTGGTGTTTCAGCAGCCCCTTTTTAAACAGTCTGCTCAAGATGGAAATATTGCGTTGTTATTGTGCCTCATTCTGCATAAAATGCAGGGTGATGGAATGGGGGGACAGAATGTTCTGCCGTAAGCTGGCAGTGGAGGTAGTCACAGAGACGAACACACATCTGTGTAAAGGGGACCGCCCGAACGTCAGGAGCGCTTTTAACTCCCCCTACACTGTTTTCTATTGACTCTGTATTGTGTGAGGGTTGATCATGGTCAATTCTGTCACACAGATAATACCCAAAAGCTGCTTGCAGTGTGTTGCGCCTCAAAAAGGGTAAGTAACCCAGCTGAACGTTTTTACAGGCTGAGCAATAAAAAATGAGCCTAAATTAGACATACATTACGGTGGCTATAGGTATTAATGTGAGGCATTAGGAGTTTAGGAGCCCAGCATGTTGCATCTGTGGTGTATGTCTATGTTTTGTCACACATCATGCTTGTTTTACATTTTATAAGCCAACTTCCCCACACCAATTACATTAATTAGGTTTTTTTTCAAGCCAATTTTGTTCTGGGCATATGGCGAACATGCTGGCTACAACATACTTATGATAAGGGTGTAACAATTCACCGTGACTGATGTATGAAGATCTGCAAGCAAACAGCCAGCATTTACTGTATGGACACCTCCCGATATGACACACATATGTTTGGTTGTTCTCCCTCTCGGCGCCGCTCTCTGTGCTCCATGACCGCCTACTCACTCGCTTAAACTAAACAGGTGCTCAACACACACCCCTGTCCTTCTTCTTCATTTCCTCAAAGATGTGATTGTGGATTACATTTTTAAAATTTCATAATCAAAATGCAAGACACTGTTGTACTCCGCATACCTCACAGTGCATCCCTACACAAGGGCGACATGACATCAGAAATGGATCAATGACTACGGTGACATGGATGGCAATATTTCAACAGAAACCCTATCAAAACAACACTCCGAGCTTAGGTACACAATTAAAGAGTGATGTACACACCGTAATCACGCTATGGAGTTCTACTGACTTTTCTACTGAGGAGCATTTTGTGACACATACGGCAGCCAAACTGCTTGACAACACAAAACCTCAGTTTGAAGCACGTATATTTTGCATTGTAGCAAAAAAAACAAAAACACTTATACCATAACATACCAGAGTCATCGTGATGATATAGTTTCAATATCAACTTTGTAAGGAAATTGCAATATAAAACACACGATGAAAAGTGGGCGAGGCATCTACGGATATCAACGTGCAGCACGTAAAAAGGAATATCAATGCAATGTTCTGTAAGAAACGGATGTAAGCACCTTAATCAAAATATCTCCTTATTTAGAATATAATCAATAGTCGGATTAATGGAGTCCATGTAAATAGCTGAACAGTTTTCTGTCATAATGGTATTTGTTGCAGAAATAATCTACTTTTTGTGCAGTCATGCTTTAAAGTATTGGTACTGTAGGAATCACAGTGTAACTCATTATACAACACTATCACAATCGTTGGCCCACGGTAACTACAGTATGAGAGAGAGAGCACAGATATGGCCATTCTGCAATAGTCAATATCGTGCAAGACATTTCCTGTAAGATACATCAGATTATCTGAGTAACTAAAAGTGCAAAATAATTGAAAAACAACTGGAAAAGGCAAAAAAGTATTAACCTGTGGTGTCAGTTTCACAGAATCTGACAACAGAAAAAGCAAATTTTTACAACAAAGTGAATATTCTTAGCTCGATGTCTCTTCAATACACACACAATGAACAACATGTCAAAATGGGGGAATCTGTTTATAACAGAAGTTTTAATACAAATACCTTTATTTGATGCTAGTGTATAGATATCACGTCAGGACATATTGTCCCAACCCTACTTAATTATTTGTCACTGAGTAAGGACTAAATCTCATTACTGGCCAGCTACATCTGGAGTAAGCAGGTTATTACAGGGCATGTCAACCCATTGTCTGATTCCCTGTCTTACTCTTGTTTCTTCAAATAACCTGATACCATTGTCTGCATGTACGCACACAAAGAACCATTTCTGTAGGGCCTGTATGTGTATATGACTGTATGGGGGTGGGTGGCAAGAATATACTTTGTGCAGAGGAGATTGCGGGACACAAAGCTCCTCTGATGCTCAGCGCTGCACGCATAAATACAGCACATCTCTTTCCCCCTCATGCTTGTCAGGAAAATGAAGCATGCAAACCAGGCTCGGACATTTTAAATGCCATTTGCTACTACGACTTAAGACAATACACAATGTCTTAGTCAGCACTCCAACCTTGTACCCATATCACTGTATTAAAATATACCAGACAGTTAACTGCTTCATTTTAACCCTTAATTATTAATAGTAATTCAGGTTTCTAATGTCAGACAGGCTCAAAGATTGGCCACTGTAGCATAATATCATGGGCTTTGCAAACTGCAAGTTGCATGACGTACGTATTACCGAATCTGTAAGAGAACACAAATAATCTACCTTTCATCAAAAGCAGCACCGATGAAAATATTGCTCAATTTACTGGCAGTGTTGATATGACCACAAGCAGGAAGTGGAAACCCTTTCATCTTTATAGAAACTCATGGTTTGTCCTACAAGGTTTGTTGTAGACATGATTTCTCTGAGCAAGGGAAAAAAAAATAAACATTTAATAATTGCAGACATGGATAAAATAAATATACGTTTCCACATTCAACAAAAAGGACGAAGTAAAGTGTCCTTGAGATGGCAATTGTCATCATAAAAGCCTCTGCCAAGGGATTCTTTTTTCAGCAACATGCGGATTGCACAAATAAGCTAAACAGAGTGACACACCAGTGTGGGCAATACAAGTGTTGCTATGGTGACCAGAAGATCTTGGTTCTCTGTCAACAGCTGCTCATGCCACCCTAAACAACCCCCACACTCCTCAAGCTTTCCTTCAATCTGACTTCAGGGTCAAACAGCCAAGGCAAACAAGTGAGCTGAAATACTGATCTTCATTTTGAGCCAACCCTCCACTGTTTCTTTACCTGGTGTTTATATTGTTCCATGCTAACACAGCATCCAAAAGATGTCTCTTTATAGTCTGACAGTACATGTGGAGTAAACGTTTCTCATTTTTCCTTGTAACACATAGGGAGTGTACAGACCCTGCTACAATTTAGAATTTCAAATATTATCCTGACAAATATAAAACACGGGGCACTGCTAAAGACAGAACATAGAGCGTATGACGACTACGTTTAGCTGGCCGTTTCTGTAATTATACACAATCGAACAGACAGGCTGTTATATTGCACCTTGATACGATGCATATATCACCCCCCCCCCCCCCACAAAGCACTTGATACAGTGCATTAATTGTTTAGCCACGCCTTGCACTGCCCTCACCTTCCAACAAAAGACACTTTTACATAGATATTCGGCAAAAGAAAATGAGTCCACCGTCATCCCACTCAGTTAGTTTACACAGAACCAAACAAGGCCGACGAAATGGCAACACAGCAAGTGAATTTATGTTGCATCCCGATGTTTCACAACAGATGTGTGATGTGTCACCTCCACGGCATCAGTATGCTGGATGGGTTGTTCCATCATTCTGGTGGTCCTTTTTAAAAATATATCGATGTGCAACGATCTGTTCCCCCATTCAAGCTCAGAGTGCTTTTTTTTTTTTTTACAGAAGCACTGTGTAAAAGCGGCTCCATGTTAGCAGTCTTGATAGCACAAAGAAGGGTATCTGCAAATGGAAAACCCTCCCCCCCAAAAAACAACATTTTGTGCACAAATGTGGCCCCCTGCAAAGAAAATTAAGCAGGTGGATAAACTGAAAGAGCAATTCTAAGTTGCTGATGAGATCATAACAGATCACCTCAAAAATTTTCCCCCTCATGATGCAACGGAGGTAAATGATGCAAAACAAAACAAAAAGAAAATCTTGTGCACAACCACAATAAGAAACAGACAAACAATAGCTGCCAATATTCTGGCTACATGGATGAATAAATGAGAATTCAATAAAAAGATTCTGAAAACCGAATGTGAGATAATTGGAATTAAAGGAGGGTCTTTAATTTGCACACATACAACAGGCAGTCTAATAAGTGCTTAGTGACAAAATTCATGTGACATGGAATTTACTTAATGGGGCTAAACAAAATCAGAATTTTATTAAGATCATATTATATCGAAATGGCGGGAGATGCTATATTTACTAAAGGCCAAATTTGCGTCTAAATATAATTCTAAATGAAGTATTGTGGCGCTGCCTGCAAATGCTATTCTGCAGATTGAAAACATCTTTGTTAGGTATCCCTGCAAAAATCCATTTCATTCAAATGTGAATGATGATTCCTCCTAAAATTGTGAATCATACTGCAATTGCAATAATAGTCAAAATAATCGCAATTTGAGAAACCCTTGCTCTGAAGACGGTCACTGATGAAGGTTTCAGAATAAAAATAATGGTATTTTATGCCTTTTAATATAAGAACAGAAGTGACAAGCAATGAGGTGAGAGAAAAGGAGTGCATACAACAACTGGCAGCTAGGGAAATGGAACCTCTCTGCAATAATTTGTCATATATCTTAACCAGGGGGCCATCAAGGCATGCCTGCAGTATAACTTTTTAAATTGATTAGTTATACAGCCTGAGTGAACAAAAACGCCTTTATTCTCCTAATCAACACCTTTGACTTACCACCGATATCTCTCTGCTCCCTCTTGGGCACCAGGTGTCAAATACTGCACAAGCATTAATTGTTTGGGATCAGTAGAGCCAAACTCTTTGCAGGGTTTTAGACTAAGAGGCTGATTTCACATTCCTGCACTCAGAGTCCTGACACACCAACCCAACGATCTGATGTCAACCTGTGCTGGGCTGTGACGGTCGTTTTTTTCTGGCGCGTAACATTCAACGTCACAGTCACTAGGCCAGAGAGAAGTGACGGAATGTAGTATCTTGGGACTGTTTACAATCTTCGGTACTTGTAGTAAAAGCAGCCTGGTGAATAATGACGCTGTTTCTGTTTTATTTTTTACTCCAGGCTATTTTTCATCTCAACGCTGACTGAACGATGTTAGAGCGTAGCAGCTTGAATACCGACAAGTTGAATTTGTGTCAGAAATGATCAAATGTAGCAGTAAAGCTGATAGTGGAGTACCGACCATTTCCCATTTGTGGGTCAGAGATTACAAGCATCCAAAGTTGGCAACAAATGACCAACCAACAGTGCTGATCAGAGCCGGAACCCATAAATATCTGTGCGTACTGCAGGGTCGTTTACCTAGGAAATGTCGCGATAATCCGTGTTTTTTTTTTAACCTATTAACTGATAAAATAAATACATTTGAAGATTCAGTGCTTTGCCTCTGCTGTAACCACATCTGTCTGAAGCACCATTCTCTCACCAGTCTCAAGCAATGTCCCGCCCACAGCACCATCCAACTGGTTACACATCATATCGTCACCTTCTTGAAATAGTTGTTTTTTTTACAATTTTATTTTGTTGCCTAAATCACCTCCTTATGATTTTTTGTCTCCAGTTTTTTGTGTTTTCTGAAAAACTTGAAAAAATGACTTTGGTGAATATTTTAAGAAGGCGACGATACACATTAACCTCTAATAGAGGGCTACAATGCAACAGACAATTAACATCACAATCCTCTCTACTGATGTTCAAAGTTCTGTTAAAAATAAAGATATGCTTAAAAGGTTATCGACTAAATTCTGTTTCGGACCTTGTGCCAATGTGAAATTTTCACAGCAACTGTGTTTTTCTTCCAGTGTCCAAATAGCAGACATCAGTCTCCTTGATTTCTAAAAATCTGTATCAACCCTGAAAAAAATGCTATCCCTTGTCTCTTACTTTATATCCTCATATTCAAATATTACACATCGAGTCACCTTGAGCTCAGAGTAAAATCTCTGCTTGTCCTTCTTCAGAGTGCAATTCTTTTTTATATCACTGAGTAGGTGCACACAAGACAGCTGTCCATTCATTAAAATGCTTCCATGAAAATGTTTATTGCATACATGTCATTTCAGTTTAGATTTAAAATCATGGGCGTGAAGATTTAGTCACACTGGATCGATGAATAAATGATCTCTATTCCTCATGATGTGACTGGTCGCACTGACAGAACATCATTTCTATAATAAAGGAGACAATTTGTTATTATTTAAGTGTTATTATCTAAGAGTATGCAGGGTCATGTTACAGCATAGGGTTGGGTACCAGGTCACATCAGTTCTACAGAGTACCGATTCATGTAGATCTGACAGTATCAAATTTAGAATGCATCACGGTGGCTGTGAGACTGAGTGAGACTTTCTGATTTGTCTTTAATGCAACACACCGTGAAAGCGTGATCACGTCACACCCTGCAGCTGTTTCAAGAGACAGCAGATATGGCGAATCAAAAGCGGCCAAAACCTAACTCGTTGAAGCTTTTGGAAAGCTAGCCTCAAAGCTATGTCTCCATGAGCAACATTAGCTCGTAGTGCTAGCAGCGGTCCTGCAATCAGCCCTGAGGATGACTATGACATGCCGTGAACTTCATGCTAAGCTAATTAATTAGCTTAATGTTTAATTTGTTTTTGGATACGAGTGTGTTGTGGCCTTGGCTGCTGTTAACGGCATTTTGTATCCACCACTATTAGTGTTATCATCATCAGCTTGTCATGAATCCAATCATATTGTTTACAATCCTTGCTTTGATTGACAGGTCAGCCAGGCCCACTGTTGACTCGACCAGGAGTCGAACAGTCGCTGCCTTCAGCCCGGCTCGGAAGGCTGCTTCATCACGCCAGAGTAGATGAGTGTAACAGATGAGTAGGGATTGCTTTTATTTTGTGTTGTGCTATACACAAATAATCATGGTTGAAACTAATAAAACACGTGTACCACTCAGAAGTTTGGACGTTTTAGTTGCATTTGTGATCCTAGGAAATGAATTACAGGGGAAAAAAAAGGTGCCTTACCAGTTAAACTGTGCAAGGTATCCAAACCAAGTGCAGTAACACAATGTAGTTTCAGTATGAAAGAAACCATCAGAAAAACATGCCAGCATAATAGAGAGGAAATGATAAGCTCTGAGGCACACAATGTTGATTCTCTGAGTCAATGTTACTGATTCTCGGGTTCACAACTGCCATCCCTTTCCTCCACGATGATTTCAAATCATCTCTGTATCCTCAAGTCCCACAATGCCTTAGATTACTGATGTCAGAATCCTGTTCTCTATAGCAACATGTCAACTTGCTCTGGGGTTAGTCAGGTGCACAGGCTCTTGCCCTAGAGACCTGAGGTGGAGATTGCCTGCTGAGATGGCAGCCGTGTCCTCAGTGTAACTCCAGAACTGTTCTAGTCTTGCCTAAGCTTGATCTTGAACATATTTTGCAGTTATTTCTAACTTCCTGTGGCAGCCATATTAGATCATTGATTTTTACTAAAACTTAATATCTTTTACATGCCTTGATGGATGTTGAGTGTTATGGCATTTTATTGTTTCAAGAGTGTCAAGTGGGAAAGGGTGGTTGAATAAAGGTATACAGATGCACACACTAAATTTGCTGGTTACCCCTTCCAGGTAAATAACCTCATCTAGACAAAAGCAGTCATTGAAAGGGTTTATGTCTATTGACTGAGCTTAACTAACACAGGCAGTTTAAATGCTCCTGGGAGTCACATCTGCAAACACTTTGGTTTGCTAAGTCTTTGGGCCAAATTTTCTCATTATACAAGATGATTCCTCTGCATCAGATTTTAAGCCACTTTCAAAATACGTCAATAACTGCTATGCCAAAGATACAAAGATCCTGAACCTGAATCAGCTGTCCTCCCTCCATGATTGCTGAGCCGCCCCTTAAGACAACTTAATTAACCTTGAATAGTCTTTTGACTGGAGTGTTACCCAGTTTGTCCAGCCGCTTTTCATAAGCTGAAAAAAAAATTAGCAAAAATCGGATGATTTTTCTTCTTCCGGTTTCAAACTACATTTCACACCTTTGCCCCCCCCCCCCCTCTAAATTCCTCTACATGTGCCTCAGTGCAACTGCTCTAAATCGTTTCCAGTCGATTCAAAATGAAGCTGCCACACTACTACTAAATCTTGCCGTAGGTCCCACATTACCCCTGCCCTTGAATCCCTCCTTTGACTTCCTGTATGATTCAGAATAAACTACAAGATCCTGTCGGTTACATTTAAGGCACTCTATGACAGTGCCCTTGGTTACATTCTCCTTGTTCCTCATTCCACTTCTAAATCATGCTGATCCTCCAATCTTGGCCTTTTACCAAGTCCCATCTCCAACTGCTAAATAAAAGGTGACTGGCCGCACCTTTGCAGTTTTGGCCCACACCCTCTGGAACCTTCTCCTCCAGTCTATCCAATAAGTAAAGTCTTTGAGCTGGTTGAGGCTGCATCTAAAATTCAATCCATCAGCAAACATTTTATAGATATTTCTCTATGTCTTATTTTATTTTTTTGTGGTTGTGTGTTTTAAACAAGTGCTGAATATTATGAGCTGTAGCTTCATTTACTAACTAAAAGTAACCACAGATCATTGACAGCATGTCTGAAGTTTCGAATGTCAATGGAGGGGAAACAGTTGATAAAGCACAATGATGTAACCACAATCTCCATTGCTCTACTTTTTATTTGAATACACACAAGGACAGAGTCCAGGCACAACAGACAGGTTCACAATAGAACAAACAGAGACACCCTAAATCCAGAGTCAGTCCAAATAAATAATTACAGCCTTGAACCAGCAAGTACTTGTATGGACATTATATCAGAGTAACCACTGGTCTGCCAGTTGGCTGGTAGCCCATGCACACTGCAGGTCTCTTTCTGAGGGAGAGGATGGCCACCTCCCCCCACGGTCTATAATAAATAAATACTGCTACAGAAATATTTGGACAGCTCGATACTGAGCGTCACAGCAGCAGAAGGCAGTCATGGGCTTTCTCAGGGACTTCCTTGCCCTACTTATTAGCACAGGATCCATTTCTGTTTTTCACACACAGTCCTTTAGAATAAATCAGGAATTTGCTGCTGTCACATTCGTCTTTGTTCTTGAGGCAGAAGTTCACACTAGTTTCACTTGAATGACTTATCAGAAATCTTTTTTAGAGCTAAATCAGGACTAGCTAAAGGCTATTGGATGGGGGCATTATGATTCCATGCGTATCATAGGCCATCAGCTTATTCCAGAACGAAGAACCCAAAGACAATCAAGGTTTCATCTCAGATCCTAACAGTGAGCAGTAACTGGAGAGACAAGAATCTCTGGGACAACATTATCCGTTAATGCCCTCTGATGAATTAGTACAAAGGTTACTGTGTCCATCTAATGAAACCCCAAAGTAAAAGCCAAAAATGGGAATAACTGAAATCCATGATGTAAAGCCAAGCATTGAAGAACTCTACCTATATTCACTAGTAAATGGTAGACCATCTTGTAGATCAATGAGAGGCAGCAATGACACTAAAATATTTAGACATCATGAATTGGAAAGGTAAAATGGTCTTAAACATGCTAATAGGTCATCATAAAATGTCATTGTTATTTTAACAGGCGGTACTAAACCTGTTTTATAAAGACTGCAATTAGGGTTCTCTGCACATACTCCACTGAGGTCACAAAACTGGTCAACAAGTGAACTGTTGGGCAGTGGCTGGTTAGAAAATCCTAACATGGAAGTCGCCCAACCTGGACACCTGGGCCACACCATCTACCTGAGTTGTTGTTATGTTCAACTTTTAGCAGAATGTAGCCAGCAAAACAGGGGCTACGTGGTTGTTACGCCATGTTGTTTTTATCAAAGTAAACCAAAGCAAAATGACATGACAGATTGTTGTGCCTCTAATCTGCCAATGGAGGTAGTAACAGCATTGGATTGCTGAATTATATGTTGCCAGTCTGTTGCAAGGTACTCTGTTGCTGTATAAATTACGCCAGGGTTGTTTGGCTATGTGTAAACAAGCAAGTTGTCATAACAGCGGACTCACTGTAAGGCACTATTGCAGAATATCTGTGTAAAAATCACTTTTCGCAACCTCCAGCCTTATTTTCTTTACCCAAAATACAATAGTTGCAGGCCCACTTGCTCAAACGTATTCACATTTAATAAACTGGATTGGTGATGGCCCCATTTGAATTTGAGCAAGGCATTTTACACAGGACCACCTTGACAACTACATGGCACATAAAATGGGCTTCGTCTCCCTCTCCCTTACATCAGTGTACCGATGGGGCCTCACCTAAACATTATGTTATGACACACTGTGGATACACCCACTTTTCAGCGTTCCAATGAAATTCCTCCCTACAATATTTCCCAACTTTCCATCCTGATTCACAATGCAACAATACAGTAGTTACACACTTACGAAATGACGTTAAACCTGGACTTTAAACTTTGAGAGTGTCATTGTCTTGAGTTCACAACTGTGGGGTTGCTTCATCTGATAAGAGTATTACCTTGACTAATGGCTGGTTTGTCCTCATGTTCATCTAGAATTAGAAGTCACTCATCAATTCAAGCTAGAACCAGTATGAAAACAAGCTTAGAAAATCCTGACTAGTTATTAAAAGTGACACCTCTATTGGGTAATGTCATTAAATTATGGCTTCAGGGACCATATTGAAAAAAAAAAATCTTCGCCCAAACATGCTGGTATGCTTCATAAATGACCACAATGTGTAGCCTATGATTAATATCTTCTGCCTGACAAAAAAAAAACAAAGCCAAATTGTCAAGAGTTCAGTCAGTACTTTCTCTCCAAGATCCTCATCAATGCATCCTTTTGACTAAAGCACCAAAAACACTGACTATAATTATGAAGATGAAATAACAGGAGGTCAACAAGAAAATGAGGACATCCCTTGGCATTAAATATTTAGTCTACTGAATTAGGATCAGGCTAACACAGCATCCAGGACATCTATGCTGTTACTTATATTGGAATCCCTCTCATCACAATGGAGATAATAAATTATTATGGTCTTCAGAGGCCAATCTGAACTGTGTCTGTACATGCCTCATCACTCAAAAGAACAACAGAAATATAAAATAACGACTTTATGAGTCAAACAGTATGTCTATTTAAAGAGCTGTGCTGCTTCACAATGCTCTGAACATGTGGAACCCTGGCTACAGGGTTTATTTTGATAAACTGGCACCTCTGATGTATTTCAATATAGTATCAGGACACTAAGAAACTCTATACTGTGGTTAAATAGAAAAATGAGGAGCTCCTTGATAACTGATAGCAATGTAAAGTACAGTTGAATGTCTCTCCCCTCCCCCACTCATGTGCTTCCTAAGTCTGCATGGCAATATAAATATGTATCATTCATGTTTCCTCTTCAACAACTAAGTCCAGTATTTGTTAAAGGTAAGGTTTAGCATTGTGTTATTTATTTATCAAACAAAGTCAACAAAATAAGGAAACCTCTACAACTTGTTTTTATTCAGTGAATTAGTCCAGCTAACATGAGTGGAAATAACTGACCACAACTAATCACTATGTAAAGCTGTTGAGACAACTCAACACAACAAAATGAGGTAATTAAAAGACAAACAAGCTGGAAATTCAACACACGTGTGGTGTCAGTGGGGGACTAAGATATGCCGGCTACCTCCCGATCAACGCCATAGCTACTCATTTTTGTAAGTCGATATGCTATCCGATAAAATCCACACATAAACACAGGAGCCATCTCATTGCAAACCACGCCGCTCGACTTTTACTGGCTTACCTTTTATTGGGAGAGTGAACTCGTGGTGTCCGCCGCCGCCGCCTCTTCCTCTTCTACAAGGAGAATCTCCAACTTCAGCAAGCTAGCAACGACTTTCCTCCCATTTTACTTACAGTCATATCTCAAGTCCCGACCGCTGGTTATGGCTCGCTGTCGGCTAATCTGGCGTGCTAACAAAGCGAAGTCACCCAGACATACATAAAGCGGGTAAAGTTGATTCAGACCCGAGTTTCTGTGGTGGTGGCTGCGGGCTACTCGGGAGTTTCACCTCACTG
Source organism: Aulostomus chinensis (assembly GCF_037954235.1). NCBI lineage: Eukaryota > Metazoa > Chordata > Actinopteri > Syngnathiformes > Aulostomidae > Aulostomus > Aulostomus chinensis. The sequence goes on along the minus strand of NC_141331.1, from coordinate 16,846,687 downwards.
AGGATGTGAAAGAGACAGCAGCAGCAGCAGCAGCAGCAGCAGGGGCTGAGCGGCAGCGGGAGAGAGACTTCAGAGAATAGGGGAGAGAGAGAGAGAGAGAAGGAGAGAGAGGGGTGGGGGTGGGGGTGATGCTAACTGACCTTAAACCTGAAAATTGAAAACACAATCGAGCATATACGTTAATTAATAATTAGGTTAACCGTTTATGGCCGTGAGCGTCTTTGAATGCCGTCGCCCTCGCTGTTTCTCAGCCGTTGAAGCAGCTACTGTATATAGCCAAAATGGAGCTGGCGCGGCTCAAATATGAACACATTCGGTTGCACTAATAGTACCATTAAAGGCACACTCTCGTAAAACACGCTAAAGTGTATTATTACCTTGATGTTTTATTTTAGTGTAAGCAGTAAACTGGGTATCACAGGCTATACAGTCGAGCATGTTGCCTATCCGGCCTCAGGGCCAGTTCCCCTCCCCCACACTCTACTATTTTTCGCCTGCCTGGTCAGACGGTGGTTGATTAATTCTCCTTTCGCCTTGCCCAGTCATTCAGATTTGGAAAGTAAATAACAAGTTGACATCATTACGGCTCTACACTGGTGTGACACATTCCTTTGGTTACCGTATACATGGCAGTATGTGCGCACCACATAGCCTGTGCTAGATTGCCTCTGCTCTACTGGATGTATATTTTTAGTTGCATAGTCTACAATTATAGGAATGTGAGCCTTTGCTGTTATATTCTGGAATTTGTGTTTGGTTTAAAAATCAGCATCATAGCCAATTTTGAATAAGGCCACTGCCCTGCTATCATTCCTCCTTTCTAACTTCTTTTTTGATTGGATTAAACAACAGGGTTTTTTTGTTTTGTTTTTTTACAGAAGCCATTCACTCATATTAATTATTAGAAGGCCAGGGGAGCCCCAGTACTTGTAATTCATTTGATCGCTTATACCTGTATTAACTGGATCTGGCTTGCTTTGGAGCAACTCATTATTGCTCTATAATTGAACTGTATCTCTATTTCTTTAATGCAAAAATCATGAATTTATTTGGTCAATATTTCAATCATAATTTTATAACACAATAACTCGTCAACATTATATTTGCTGGTTTGTTGTTTTTCCCTGTCAGACTCACTGAAACTACGAGTAGCCCCATATTTTTGTTTGTTTGTTTTTTTGTTTTCACGGCTCATACCCATGCTCATGACTAGTAATTGAGGAGATTGATAGCCACTATCCAGAACAAATTCACATTTTTTGGAAAAGAAAATAATAAATTTTATGTCAAAATTCAGAAAAAAAAACGCTCTGCAAATGTGTTCCTCTGTGTCTTTCTGCAGTGAGGCTCCTCCTTGTGACATGTAGGCTAACCAATCAGATTGCAATGATGTCGGGACCCCAGCGTGGTGACTACAGATAGAAACCATTTTCACAAAGAGCCCCCAAGAGCGGTGTAAAATGGACTCAGCTGTTACTTTTTGCTCTTTCATGAAGAGACACACACACAAATACAGATTCAGATGATTGTAAAAGTGTGATTCTGAAAGTCAGTCAACCCCTACTTTCAAACCAAAATGTTTCCAAACATCTGAACTGTTTTATCTTTCTTGTCTGCCAAAAGCCTCTCTCTATCTGCCATTCCTTCTCAAAACAGCAACAATGTAAACCAGAATGTAGAAATAAAAATCTCTTGTCTTTTTTTTCCCCTTCAATTTCCACTGGAAGCAAAATCTGAAAATACCTGATTAATTGCCTACCCCTACTAAGCAAATAAAGGTTCCTTGCTTAAATAGAACAAGGTGTGGTTCCTATTTTATAGGTTTATTCTAGTATTTAAACACTGCTACTTCTTCCAGGCCAGCAAAAACAAAGTAATAAACCATTCAGTAACCCATAATTTCAGCAGTGTGGAGGCTTTGAAACAGTAACCCCTCTGTTGGAAAAGAAGATTTATAGAATTGGGGGTCTTAGACACATGAACCACAGTACTCTAAACACTAAAAATAGACTTAAAAAGATATTGTGAATGATGTGAATGTATGGCTTAAAAACTTGGGCTGTTTGATATTGTAAAAATATAAAAGGCAGTTAATATCACAGCTGATATGGGAAAAAAATCTCTATTTTACAGTATCACAAAAGGAGATAGACAGCAGGAAGAGTTACCAGTCTATTCTCTGTATTTCCCAATGTAGAGTCTATGGTGGCTGTCATTTGGCCATCATAACATCACAACCCTGCCTTGAGAGCAGAGCCAACCTTCCTAATCAATTTGTCAAATTGTTTTCTGGCTTCACTCGAAATGCCACCGTCCCACAAGACCACTGTGGAGGACATGTCTGATGCCTCTCTGGAGCCCAATCTTCTCAATGGGATGAGATGTCTGGGCTGCTTGTACAGGGATTGCCATTTTAGTCCAGCATGTTGTTTAGGAAAACTATCTGATGTCAACTTGATTGTTGTTTGTATTGAGCCAGAGGCAGTTCTGGCATCAGCACAGAATATGAGCTGGCAACCATGGGGACAACATCAGCTATGCCCACGATCAAGACCTAGAGTGACACTGCTTAGTATTCATAGAACACTTATTTGTGTCCCACAACTTAAAGCACAATGCCTCAGTTATTTCTCTATCTATTCAATGAATAAACAACAACGATGTATTGTCCGTCTCCCAGTGCTTTCTGACGTCCCCTGTCTTAGGCACCCAGGCCCGAGCCCATTAAGTCCTTCTCAAGATTTAAATGTGACTTCAGCTCTCGAGTCAAAATACTATTTCTGCATCCAATGAGAGAGGGAGACCATCTGTTTTGACAGGAAATTGTTCGACTGCAGTGGGGAAAAAAGGGTTTCCCACTTCTCTGAAATATTAGAAATGATACTGATCTTCATGCACACGTCTAAGACATTAAAATGGCACGTTTTTTAAAACATGCTGGCATTGCGTCGAATGCTGCATCTCACTAAATTAAACTGATCATTTGATGGGGATTATTTCAAACTTTGTAATCACGTCACACTTGGCTCAAAAGGTGAAGTGTTTTACTTATGACTTCTTTTAAGGAGATTATGGGATCCATAAGAATCCGCTGGACTGGACTAGGACTATGTTTCTTACGAGTTTAAGATGAGGTGTGTACATCAGGAGTGGTGGAAGTGTTGGGGGGGAAATCATATCTCACTCAGAAAACTCTGACTGGTTCTTGCGACGGATTATGATAATGTAATGCTGCTTCTGCATCCAGGACATTTTTTTTTGTGTGCTAATTTGGATTCTTACTGAATTGTATTTACCTTAAAAGTGTGAATGTTAGACATGGCTTTAATGATAATAAAGTGTAACACTGACTGTCAGGAGTTTTACTGTGGCTCTTTGTGAAACCTGTCACCACTCTGTCCCTGGTTTAGAGTTTTCTGAATCTTTCATTGTTTCAGTCAATGCTCCAAGCTCCAGAGAGGAAGGGAAACAACGACTGAGAGCTACAGCAAGAGTTTTGCCTCGAAGCTTAGCTGTCTTCACAGCTCTTGTGTAATTTTACCATCAGTCACAAATAAGTAAGATGCATTTCCTCAGCTACTCAATGAAAAGTAGTGATTCATCCATTTTCTGTGAAAAAAAAAACTTCCCTTTGGATTGGACTGCAAAGTGTCTGATACAGTCAGACGAGAACAGAATTATAACATCCTCTTCAGTTTGTGGGGAGGCCCTAAAATTCTGACAGCCATGCTGTGCTATGCTGTAAATTCTTTCTGTTTACAATTTCTTTTTATTTATTCAAGTAAGCAATAATGGAAGCACTACCTTTTCACAATTTCTCTCAATTTATTGTAGTCATTGAAACCAGAAAGTACTTTGGCCAAGGTGGAGGTTTGGCAATTTCATGCTTGGGAGCAAATGAAAACCCTGGTACCCCCGGTCACATCACAGTGCGTGTCTGTTCCATAGAATGAGAGGGAGGTGAAACCCTGTCATATTCAGATTTCGCATGACGGAGCAGACCAATAACTGACAAATCACTAGGTGGCATTATGACAGCAGAATTCAGCTCGTGGAAACTTTAAATCAATCTCATTAATTGTTATTGTAATTGAAGGTACTCTCTTTGTGAAGTTTGAAAAAGATCTGACCAGATGGAGCTCAATGACAACAGTTTGCAGTTCAGGGCAAAAATATCAAAATTGGCCTCCTCGCCATGGTAACACAGTTTAACAAAAGCCTTCACAATAACCCATCACCACATTCTGCATTTTTAACCAAATATGAGATACAGTAGATCTGGTCTTGGAGAAGAATGTCAAATTGTTGCAAAAAAAAAAGACATTTCCTGTAACCACCGGGTGGCGCTATGACTGATCTGCACCAAAATTAAATGGAAACATTCTTGGCCCATGCTTTACCTTTCTACAAATTTAGGTGAAAATCAGCCTCATAGTTTTTGTATAATCCTGCTGAGAGTCAAACACACACACACACACACACACGCACACACACACGAACACCACTGAACACATTGCTTCCTCGGCAGAGGCAATAACTGCTTGAATTGTGTTGGCTGTCACAGGAACTGTCGCTGCCTCATCCCACATAAACAACAGTGCTTCTGTCATGTATACACATTTGTTTTACTGCCATCAGTGTTCAGTTTTCAAAACTTCCCCTGCTGCATTTCTCAACCAAGCCTACGCACTGTGCTTTTTTATTATGCTTCCTCTCTGCTCCATAAATGCTCAAAAAAGACGATCAAGATGCATCTTAATCTCCCAACTGCCTTCTGCACCTCTATTACATGGTGTATGGTAGGAGCACTTCCTGCCATAGAGTTGGGGCTGACCTCCTAACAAAGAACAGGTTCAATGTGCCTCCCCTCCCCCAACCGGGAAGCTGATGAAGGTCACATGACCTCTCTAGACAGAACTGAGGAGCAATGGTAATATGTGAGGGTGGGGGAGGGGTGATTCAAGTCACACGACTGTTGTGTAGATATTAGGCCAGGAAAGAGAGGGGAGAGCTCCATTTGTAGCAGGAAAATATCCAGTTGTGTATCTATTCCTCGCTGTGCACTGGTGTCCATTGACATATTGGATTTAGCTCCCTAAGCCCCGCTGCTTTATTTAAACTGTAATGAGAATAGGAGCACGGGGACCTGGGTGGTAAAGCCCATCTAGAAGACAAGGCTTCGGTATTTGCGTGTGTGTGTGTGTGCGTGTGTGTGTGTGTCTGTGTGTGTATGCACGCACATTTGAGCTCACGGCATTAGAGAGGAAGAGCGAGCTTTGTGTACTCACTGTACCATGTCTCCCCTCCCCCACCGCAACAATCTACACTGGCTAGACATGTAGAAGGGTTTCTATGCTACACTGTTATGTCATAGCCTATGGACTCATTTTCCAGACAAAGCCTGGCAGAATGGAATAGAAAGCTAATATATATTCTCATATTTAAATATCCTGACTTCACCTAAGCAAAGAAATATACAATAGTGGTTGTCTGAAACCTGAAGATAAAAAACAATTTTATGGCTTGGGACTTGCTGCACACGTGCTGTATTTATTTCACACTTGTTAGATAGTACTGTCAAAGATAGTTGACATCGTTTGTACTTTAGGAAGCTGCATTCCTCCCCCTCCCATAATCAAATTCCTTTGACGGAGCAGGGGGAGGGAGAGAAGGCGGGAAAAGCTGACAGATGTCAGAGATTCAAGGGTCGAGGACAGAGGTCAAGGGTTGGTGACCTGGCCATCCAACTGACTCCTCGTCCCTTTTCTCCACCTCCAGTACAATGGCAGCCAATGACTTTACAATGTTTTCCTCTTAGAGTGAGGCCACACCAAGCCAGCGTTAAAGAACTAGCAGCAGCAAGGCAGACTGTTGCCTCGTGCCTGCCTGAGAAGAAATAACTTGCCATACCAGCAGGTGGCGCACTGCTCTCACGCGTTATCTTACGGAGCTAGTTGCAATCAAGAATATACATATATGTAAAAAAAACGCTTCAGGTATGGTGATTTGTGAGTTGAAACAGTTTCAGTTGAATCCTCTTGGATGTTCAGAAGCAGCCAACAAGGAGTGACTAGAGCCAACATGCAGGACACACCTCAGATTCAAGGGCCAACGATACTAACAGACATCTGCAAAAATTAACTGATGTCTGACTGTCAGCCTGGCGTGTCCAAGGCTTCAGGGCAAAGACACAAGAAACCAACTTCAAGAACTAGTGTTTGCACAACAAGTCATTCAGCCTGTACCCTCTGTGAACACTGGGTGTTGCACGTTTGTATTCTGCAGGGACTCTTCTGTATCCTTCCGAACTAAAAATATGCACGAGGGAAGTTGAGGTAAAAAAACAACAACATTTTTTTCAAATTTCACGTTAAAACGTTTTCCTGTCCATCTCAGTTATAATATTGTTGTTAAAATCACCTAAAATTATGCTACAATAGTGTGGAACAATGGGAGGCATGGCACAGAGGTAGAATGGCCATTTAACAACCCAAGAGTCGCTGGTTCGATCCTCACTTCCCCCGGCGACCATGTCAAAGAGTTCTAGAGCAAGATAGTGTGTCTTTAACTGCTCCCGATGGCCCTGGGACGGACTGGCGACTCGTCCAAGGTGACACCCCCCCCCCTCACTTAATGTCAGTTGGGATAGGCTCCACAACCCTTAACGGATGCGCGGAATAGAAAATGGATGGATGGATAGTGTGGTACGACCCTACTTCCTAAACTCAACCAGTTATGAATGCACCAGTGACCTGCAGAACCACACGGTGAAGCTTTGAATTTTGCTTCATTTTAGATAGATAAATATAACAAAATGGATTTTTTTTTTACGATAGCAACATTGCAGACCAAAACATAATTAATGACATCTGACTGTTTCTTAACTAATTTTGTGAGGAAATAACAGAATGGTACAGTTCACAGAGATTCTGTGACATTTATATTTTTATTACTTGCCACACCTGAAGACAGATGGTGTGCTTTCACTTTGGGGGTTGTGTCTTTAGTTGTTTGACCCAGCACTGTGTTGTGAGAAATTCATTAAGTTTGTGTGAAGAAGGTAGCATCAACGTAAAGGATAAAGGCTCTGATTTAAAATCACAAGGAGGAAAATTGGAACACAAAAGCATCGTTGGTCATGTCCTGTATGTCATTGATTAAGAACCATCTACTTTATATGTTGCCTTACACATGACACATTTTCACTCATGATATAATATTGATAGATATGACTGTATAAATCACACACAGTAAAATCAGATATTAAACAGCGCTATGCATGTGCAAAAAATTAAAGTAGATAAATGCAGCAGTTTTATTTTGGCAGTCATTGTCAGCCTGTTTAAGTAATAAACTATTGAATTGTCCTGTGTGTCTCTATTTTCCCTTTGTCAAGATAATTCCAAAGATGCAGAATATCAAGATTCTGTGTACAAGCCCATAATCAATAGAGGCGACACCCTAACCTCCAGATTTGTCACATCACATTACAATAGATATCAGAAGTAAACAGCGAGAACAAACCAGTTGGATGTAAACTATCGTATCAGTTTGTCCTTGTGTCGAAGTTGGGCACACTGATTATAATTTGAAGTAAATTGAAAAAAACCCATTTGTTCTCACTAAACGTCCTGGATTTAAGATCATGTTCCCTTGCCAGAGAATACGTGAAATCTCTCTGGAGGAATTGGACGATATTCAACAAAAAAATGTCCTGTTCTATTCTAGTTCTTTAATTAAAAAAAAACAAATGTCATGTTTTATATCTTGAGTGTTATGTTTATATTTTTGTTCAGTACAGTTTTGCTGTGCAGCAGTGGCCTCCGCTGGTAGATGCGCTAAAACACAGGACGTTGGTACAGTGAAACTAATAATTTCAACGAGACCGACCAGACAAAGAGGAATGTAAACATATTTGAACAAGCAGTCACAAGAGAAAAGACCGATTCATCGAGTTACCTTGACTTTCCGAGCCACAGCACCTTTGTGTGTGTGTATACATATATATATATATATATATATATATATATATATATATATATATATATATATATATATATATATATGTAGCATTCTGCACATTTGTTGTAGTTATTTTCTGGCCAGGTTTCCCAGTCTATCCTGTATTATATCATATATTCCTGCTTCACTAATAATGGTACATTTATCACTGTATGCCAAACAAACGTTTACAGCTTTCCAGAAGCTGTGTGTGTGTGTGTGTGTGTGTGTGGGGGGGGGGGGGGGGCTGTTAGGTTAGCTCTCAGGTTACAAATCGAGGTGTTCAAAAGCATTTCTTACTGTATTATTTCTAGCCAGGAGTGATCTCCTAGTGACACTGTAGTGGTTAGAGGTTGGGGGATGGGCACCTCTGCTGTGCAGTGGATCCCTGGCTTCAGCCTCCTGCTTTGTCATAGCAACATAATGCTGTGTAATGGGCTTCCACTCAGTCAGTACGCCACTGGTGACATGTTACTCTGCATAAACTACTGACCTCAAGGTTCAGGGGATGATATTTAAATATGAAATTTGTTGGGGTTTTTTTTTTGGAAATGCATGCACAGATACATTAAAAATATGTGTGTGTTTACATCTCTGTGTTAACATTTGGGTGCGTGACATACACACAAAAAAAAATTACATTAAGTTTTGGACTGTTGTGAAATGTGTCCTATTTTCCATCATATCTGATAGTTGTTTGCAACAGACGAGAGCAAAATCCCCGCGTTAAATTATTCATTGTTGGGTATTAATGCTGGATCATCTCCTGGAAACTATTGTGAGAAATGAAGAGAGAGAGAGAGAGAGAAAGAGAGAGAAAGAGAGATACAGAGAGAGAGAGAGAGAGAGAGAGAGAGAGAGAGAGAGGTGTCAATATGCTTGGCTTGGACTAAAAGTTACCTGAGGACACAGTGCCATCTAGTGGTACACAGTGGTACTCTTCCTATTAACAAGCACTGGTTTTCCCTTTGTGTGGATAATGTACTGTACTGAATGTGTTTCATAACTCTACCCCATTTCCTCTTTTTCTATTTATAGTATCCAATCTGAGCAGCAGCCCACCTTATAAAAAGGTGCCTTTATGATCACCTGACATGATAACAGCCACCGAGGGACACTGAGCTGTCACTCAACCATCACCGTCTATACAAAGAGGTTAAATCTAACTTTAGCTCTGAGTGGGTGGTTTATATGTGAAATACAGCATGTGGTATTGACTACAATCCCCCTACTATTTCACAACACTGCATTGTTTGGAGGAAATTGTAAAAGAAAGGAAAAATATTCCATGCAGACATCTATTTAGAAGTCTTTCATGCCAAGTGGTTTTTTTTTTTCCAACCTCATATACAAGACAAATATTTTTACAGGGAATGTTTTTGCGTACACACCACAGACTTCAGATTATGAACAGACAAAAGAGTGGGTGTCCGGCGAGAAGTTTTGGTGCTTTCAAGAAATAATGGTTCACCTGGATCTATCATAAACATACAAAGGAATGTGGCGTGTGAGCGCGTGCGTGCGTGCGTGCAAATTGTAGATCCTCTGTAAGAGATCCACATTTTTGACAGACATATTAACACTCAGTGTGGAAAAAAAAAAATCTGCCAAAGGAATAATTATCGCCTGCAAATTGCAAGCACATCTAGTTATCTTGAGTAAAAAGAAAAGAATATGACTGACAGTTATTGAATATATTACAAAAGGGCTTGCTTTTCCTGCAACCGCACACGCTATATGACTTTAAAAGGATCAATACTTGTCATGAAATTGTGAATAATGCTTTTTTTTCTCCTTCCTCCTCCCTCACTCTGATCTTGGCATGCAATGAAAGTTGTTCAATCAGTATGAATGCAGACTTGGACGGACCTGTGATGTGTTAAGCCTCTACTTGGTAGATGTTAATCTGCCGCCGTGATGTCATTGCCCCAGCCCGCCCTCAAAGATAGGGTTTTTTCATTTCACGTTGGCTGCTGATGCGCCTGCAGCGATTTACTTACAATTAGTATCACTCAAGAAATGTGAGTTCTATTAAATCATAGGCTGCACAGATTAAACAGTGATAAGAGGTGTTGGAACTGTCGACTCCCAGTTGGAGCTGTTATCACATGCACTTTGAACTTCTCCGTCTAGCCAGTGCCGACCTGTTCTGTTGCAGGTTGGAAGTATTTATACTTCAAACTCTGGAAATAATATTAGATCTTATAAAATCTGTCATGTGCAACACAATATTCATTCCAAATTATTGTTGACATAGTGCTTGTGTTTGTAATTAAAAATGGAGGGAATGGATGATGGACCGGAATTTTTTTGGTCTTTCTTGTAACGGTTTACATAACTACATTCACTTCTGGAGTACACAAGTTATCCAATCGTTCCTCCATGGAATAATAAATCCTCCCCTTTGTTTGGTGCCTCACTGATGTGGGAGGTTCCTCATCAAAGGTATGAAGCAGGAGTCCACCTGCACCTTTAAGTATCAAAGATACTCCCGCGTTTGATCGCCATGTGACCTCCCTCTCTGGAGGATGCAGGACGGAAACTGATAGCGGATTGTTGTCGTTTGAGACTCCTTTTGTCAGATCAGATAACAGATACCTCCTTTTTTTGACCGTAGCCAAAACCACCAGCTTATCTTTCGGGCTCGTTTTAAGTTTGTGAAGATGTTACACGCGTAATAAAACATGAATAATGAGTGAATTACTGTGAAAGAACCAGATATAATAAAACATAATAGGGTCTTCGCCTGAAGAACCTTCTGGCTCAGGCCCTAATAACCCACCCTGTTATAAAGCATAACTGAGCAAAAATCTGTTCTTTTTATGCTGTAAACCAAAAGTGCCCTCTATTGATACACAGAAGCAGAAGTGGAGAGGTTGTGTGTCCTTGAACAAAATCCCCCACAGCCATCATGCCATGATTGAATGCAAGCTAAATATAAAGTATGAAGATTGCATTGGCAAAAAAAAGATATGCCATTCTGAAAAATGGATAAAGACAAAAATTAAGCAATTCATTATTTATCTAATTTAAAATGGTTTGATCTGTTTTGCGAATTCATTCTCTTATAATTTAGGTCAGTTCTTGGTTCCCACTCCACAATGGGCTATTTATTGGTTGTTACATTCAGATGAAACATATTCATTTATCGGTGATAGAGATTATGAGATTATTTATTGAGGAATAGCACAGTTATGGGTACAGAATATTGCGTAACTTCGATATTGCATCGTATTTTTTTCTTCTTCACCCAATCGCTCCTAAAGCGACTGTTTCAACTGATTGTATCAAACTCCTCATTACCTTGCAGGACCAATCTTGACTGGGTTATCTGACATGCGATTTTCCATACCCAAACAAATATGATCGTATAATGTAATTGATACAGCATTTAAGTATATATCTTTTACATATTGTCAAGCTCTAGTTGACTGAGAGTAGTTAAAGCAGTTTTAAGCTGCTGGATCCATTGGGAGGAAATATGACACGCGCTCTTGTAAGCAGAAAGCTGAGCTTCACTTTTGGTATCTGAAACATTTACTAAATCTTCAAGAATTTCTGCCTAGTGTGCAACCCTATTAATTCTTCCGTGCAACATAGGAAAACGTGTACATGTTTTATTAGATTGCGAGCCAGTTTATCTACATCTATTTACGTAGGAAAACATGTGTTGCAAATGGAAACTCGGTGCAATTATAGGTGTGAATTAACGCAGTGACGTTTGTTAGCGATGGAATCCGATCCCACCTGAGGTCAGGCAAACATGCCCTCTCTAGGCCAGAAGAGGCTTCTCCCGGTCGATGGCGTCGAAGGGCTACGTGTCCCACAGGCTGCAGGAGACATCAGGACCGCACACAGACAGTATGTTTCCTTCACTGCACACCATAAAACCCCTCACCACACATGGCTGTAATAAGCCAACAAATTAAGCCATTATACTGTTTTTAAGGTACACAGACATCCGTGTTTAAATAGTTTAAGAGTAACAAGGGATCTCTCACTGCAAGTTCCACTGTATGTCTGAGACCACCAGGAAATGAACACAGACATCTTATCATTAGAGAGATGATTTGTATGATACATCGCCACAATTTCACAAAATTATGACAGGCCAGTGCTCTCATTACTGCGCTCTGCTTACTTTCACTCAACACAATGTGGAGTTCTTATGAATGACATGGGAATTTGTGGCTGCGGGTCATTTTTATTGTTTGTGTGATTCCCATCAGACAGTGTCTGCCGTGAAGGACGTGCTCATATTATCATTTCAGCGGAGAGCCACGGGTCAATCTATTTAGCACAATGCATAATGGCCCGAGGCAGGGTGGCAATTTACGCCAAATCTAATAACGTTGCGTGTTTCGCTCTCACTCTGCATTCAGTTTAAGAGCAACACCTATAAAAGTTCATTATGCCGCTGTGGTAATGGGGTTCAGGGAAGTTCTCCGTGAGCTGACAAAAGCAGGAGTGTCTTGTAAAGGGGAACTTTCTAAATAAACACTCTCTGCTTTACTCAAGCTTTTCCTACATGTCATATTTTCTCCATTCTTTAGGCAATGAAACCATGCCAGAAGTTGGGAGTACATCTTGAGGAATTTAGTCAAGATGGTTTTAATAGTTTTCCATGTAGAATTGTTTTTCTAAGCTACTGTTAAACCAGGAGGCAAGAGCTAAGAGAGAGGGCTTCCCTGGGATGCTGGCGAGGTTCACCGAGGCCATATGTGAAGAATTGATAAAGAAAACCTGTCAGTTCTTCTCTCCCACTAGGTTGTGACATCAGCAAACGTAGGCTGAATCTGTCTGCTTATATTAGTTTTAGCATATTGGAGTGTAGTTTTCAATGTGACTAGGATGGAAAGAAATAAGTACTGAAGCACAAATAGCCAAGTTTTTTTTCATCATTATATATAAAAGGACAGAATGTCATTTACCTTTGTGAATTCAATATTAAAGGGGCACTCAACTGATTAGACACCTTATCCCTGGGGAAGCTCTTTGAAAAAAAAAAAAAGCTGAGGTCACCCTGATGGTGTCATTGGGTGACCTCAGCTTTTCTTTTTTGCAGGAGAGACAAAAATACTGCATTATACCCCCTAATATATTACACAAGAAGCCCACTAACACCTTCTCACATCTGGCTTTTGTCTGCCTTTTGAAGCTAGACAATTAGCGGTCATTACTGCGTCAAATGACTGCAGTCGTCAGGAGGAATCTTTCAGCTTACGACAGGCAGAGTTTGCTCCTCACTGACATGGTTCCTGCACAGAGACACACGGCTGTTACCTGTCCAGGCTCATTCAACCAGAAAAAAACCTTATTCCAATTCGATGTATGATATAAAGTGAGTGATTGTGCTATCAAGCAGCATAGTGAAGACACTGGACTCAGTGCCATTGCCACAATCACAGCGCGGGAGGCAGACATGCTAAGAGGCTAAAACCAGTGTGTCACCAGCACACTTTAATAAAGTGTCGATGAGTCAACTGGAATAAGGAAACCTCTGTGATATCCAATGGATTTACACTCCTACGTTTATTTTTTAGTCACTATTCACCTTGAATATTTTGAAAAATTTTGTGAAGATTCTGTAAAACAAGCTAACAGTCTACATGTTAGCTAACACGCTAGCGCTATCCCTGCCGCTATTTCTGTTGTGCTCCGCTGCTTTAAGACTGGGTGGTGAAAAACTGATGAAATTAGCTTCCCGGTGCAATTCCTTGCATTGAATACTATAGCATTCTTCATATATCATATTGAATTATGGACACTAGACAGATCTGTGCAGAAATGAGTCATTATCTTTGTGCAGCACTTTAACGCTGGCTGCTGTTACACATGGTAAGTGGCTGCTCGCTGTCATGCAATGGCACAGTGAGCTGCAGTTGGTGCTGCAAGAGAGGAGAAGGTGTAGTGCAGAAGAAAGGACATCTGAAAACACATTTAGTGACTGCAGCCCCTCGAGGAGGCTCCATCACTGACAGGAGCGTCACATGAATTAAGGGATGACCAATTGTGACACCACGGGGTGGACAGACAAGCAAAAATATCTATTGGTTGTGGAATAGGTATCCATTGTCTATATTCAATGATAATTTCATTTTAAAATGGTCAAAAAAAATACCAGTTTCTGTGACATTATCGATTTCAGCAGTGTTTGTTTCAGAATTTAAGGGTATATTTGGCTTTTTTATAATCAGGCTTAGCCAGGGACAGCGTACTCCCATAGAGCAGATCTGTCATGGATCGCTGAGACACACTTCTGATTTATCCTCTGCATGAGCACTTTTGCAAAAGGTGAAGAAGTGAAATTTATGATTGACATTTTGAGCGGGGGCCATAGGGGGCCTAAGCTCAGTTGTTACCCCATGTTGTGCCCTGTTCAACCACTCCTGGGATAGTCAGAAAATAGGGATGAAGACAGACAGACAGATAGATAGATCCATACATCCATATATATATACACATATTAAATTTCAGGAATAGATGGGGCCTGAAATAACATGTTTTCATGGGGCCCAAAACCTTCTAGTCGCGGCCCTGCTCGGGACAACCAGTCCATGCTTTGAATAGTATTCAGACTCTGCAGCAGTCTACCTGCTCGACCCTCCTCGTGCCTGTCAGTCACCGCTGGATCCTCCAATCAGAGGGCCCGTGAGCCCGTGACTCCTCCCCGGTGTATAATTGAAGTTTCTTTAGTTTCTCCGGCGCAGCCTGCACGCAGTATTGTCCGATCCGTGGAGGGATTTAATACACCACCGCCGGACCATGTCATCTAGGAAGCTGAACGTGTGTGTGGCCCTGTGTTTATGGATTATCGCGTTAACGAGCCCGGGAAGTGTGTCTGCGAGGAAGCATGACGACTCTTTCTTCACTGCCAGTGTTTACCGAGCAAGATGCGCCTCGAGATGCCTAAGCCTGCACATCACTCGCATCTCTGCCTTTTTCAAGCACTCCCAGGTACGAGTGTGTGCGCGCGCGTTTGTGTGTGTGTGTGTGCGCGCGCGCGTAGCCTCAAACTTCTGTGTGTGAAATAAGAAATAATTCATTCGTGTTGTTGTGGTATGAATGAATGTGAGCTGGTCGATCTTTTCTCTCCACATAAACCTGTTTCTCTTGAGCCCGTTTTGAAGCGGGCAGCTCGTGGTGCTGAAATACTTTCTCACTTTGTGTGTTTCTGAAATCCAGTGACAAATGAGATCTGTGATGAAGGTCATGAAAATATACATACAAGTTGCAGATATTAAAATGCTTTATTATACTTGCAAAGTTGCTTCATTGGCCAACAGTATGTCACTGCTGTGTGCGTGTTGTATAGACCGGATCAACACATTGCAGTACTTGGTAGACTGAGCATGATGGATCAGATCAGAGAAGCAGGCCTGTATTCATGATGAATCAATTAGATCCTTGTCTGTGGAAACAAGCTCATCATTTGGTCAGAACTCTATAGATTTGTGTGAACTTTTCTGTCATTCTTAAGGTTATTTATGTCATTTCAAATGATTCATCACCAGTGAGAGTGAGATGCAGTCTGCAGTCTTTTGACACACACACACACACACACACACACACACACACACACACACACACACACACACACACACATATATATAAGGATGTGCGGTGCTACTGTGAAGAAGCTGTATTCTGTGTATGGTTCTTGGCTCCATGTGATGTCAGAAGTTGTTTTTCACCCTCCACTGGTCCCACTGTTCTCCTGCAGGACTGGAGAGAAAAGGACTGGTCACTGATCCCCCAGCTATCTGTCTGGTGGCTACCTTTAGACTGGCTCCATTTGCATTTGCAAGGCTTCTCAAAGTGCAGTAATGAATCCCCCAGTTGTCAGGAAACGCTGTGAGGCGAGGCACTTTTGTAATGAATCAACAAGAGTTTATTGTTTGTTTCTGTGGCACCAATTTAGTTTGAAAACACTAATTGATCAGCTGCACAGACCTGCTACACTTCACACAGCTTTTTTTTTTATTATTGCAGTTTCAGTTTTTACATGTCGTGAGGCTTCGGTTAACGTCCTGGTAGGACAGAACTAGCATCCAGAGGATTACAAGCAGTGTTTCTTGTTAAGGATTTGCTCATTAAATATTCAGAGTTTATTGCTGCCTTGGGTTGCAAAGTTAGGACATTAAATCAGCCAGCAGCCGACCGAACAGTCAAATAACTGATGAAGTACCCCCCCCCCCCCCCGTCCACCTCTAATGGACAGCTAATAGACTATATAATTGACTTCAGCGTGTGAGTCAGACTTATTCAGAGAGAGAGAGGTATTTGTGTGGAGAGAGGTGCATTTTTGTGGTTAGTGATATGCAAGGTTTGCTTGAGCGAGCTTGTGCAACTTCAAAACAGAAGACATTTGTTGATCATTTGCAATTATGTACTCCCTACACTCCTTTCATGTGAAAATGGGAGGTCTGGTCAGCTGCAAAAACACATGGCTCCCACCCCCCTCTTGCCCCCCCCCCCTCTACTAATAAATGCCAGCGCAACACCTCAAAGGTGTACAACACACTGATGCTTCCCCGGCGAGGTCACCTTCCTGCTAAACGCTGGCGCCCCGTTTGTGCTAAATGTGATGAGCTCTAATGTGCTGTTGCCACAACATCTGAGCATGCTCAGTCAGCACGACCTACAGGTGGATCTGCTCCCTCTGCCGGATCTTATTACGGTAACAGGCCAACTGGCAGTTCACAGCTCCGCTCTGTTGAGATGACAGACTTCTTAATCAGGAGTCATTTAATACTCGATAGAAGACTTTCCGTTTCAATGGAAATTAAAGGAGTGGGCCGTATGTCAACGCAGTAACTCTTAATATTTCAATATCTAGTTATCTATACGATCTGCTACTTATTCTGCTGGAGTTCATTTGTCCTCTTAACATATTTTGCAGCTGTAATTTATGAATCTGTTTTTCATATCAGCTTTAATTTGATTTGAATTGCTGGAATGACACTGTGAGAATTTAACACTCGCAGATGTTATGAACACGTATCTTTCCATTTTGGTCTAAATCAGAGGACAAAACTTTGTTTTAATTTTTACAGTTATGTCTTGAAATGGAAACAAGCATGCATGCAGAGTTAGAAAACCCCTGGGTCGTCCCATTGCTTGTCAGATTTATAGCAACAGCAGATTTATTGATGTAATAGTATTTCCAAATACAGATTTATTGACATTTCACTCCACATTTGGGGAACTTGTCACCCCTGTACAATATACAGAGGGGAACACCCAACCATAAATATTAGTCTCGGACACTTTAAAATATTAAGAGCGACCTGGGAGAACCGCGCAATAATGTATTCTGAAAGCATCAGCCTTGTAGTGGATTATTTATGTGGGGACCCGTGAAGCCAAAAACAAGGTGTGTCCACGAGGCCTTGTTATTACATGCTTAGCAATAAAAGTCTAACATTTTAAATTCAGTCATTCATTTCAAACGTGCGGCGCAGTAAAGCCTGAGCATCTTGACTTGAGAGATTTGTGTGTTAAGCGAAAGGGGAAGAAAAAACATTGGAAAGTAGTTTTTCCGCGTCCCCTTGTTTTCGCCTTTGATATTAAATAACCTGCGGTGGAATCAAACCTCAGCCAGTTGCTCGTCTCATGTGTGGAGTTTTTCATTGGTGAAGACAGCGCATGAATAGGGGTCTATGTAGCTTGGCCTCACCTCCCTGTAAATGCTTTTAAACCATGACAGTCCTGTCTGTAAATCCCCGGCGGCCAGCGCTGCTACACCCCTCAGCTACTTCATTCCTAACTGGAGACAAGCGTTGCGTCTCAAGCACCCTCTTATGTCCAACACATTAGCTCACTTTCACTACCCTTGTCAAATAATTCATATAAAGTGAATAATTGATAAGCGGAATGACCACAGCCCTTCACACCCACTCGAGCTTCAATGTTTGGCTCTTTATTTTAGTGCAGCGTATGTGCCCTGAAGGATCAGTTATTTTGGTGTTGCCTCAGGACCCCCGCGCCTGCAAAGGACACCACTCTCCTTTGAAGTCCTCCTTCCTGTCTAGGTGGCTGGAAATCTATTGAGGCGCTCCGCTTAGAAAAAAAGGTAGTTTAATGCTGGCAAACATATCGGCTCTATTCAGAAGCTCTTCTCCGGCGTAAACTGAGATTCGTTTAATCCCGACCAAACGCCCCGTAGGAAACAAAAGGACAGCATTTTCCAAAGGTGGAATGCTGTTCTCTGAGATAAAAGGGGGGGGGGGGGTGTCCATGTTCTTCAGTTGTCTAGACAATACCACACGCCCCTGGCCACCTGCTCTAACTTCTCAGCTGACAGCAGCCATAATGTACCTCCGTGATAAATGCCCCGTTTACACGACCCGGCTAGTGTCAGATTCGCACTGTCTGGCCTCGACCTCCAATCACACTGGAGGATATCTGGAAAACATTCATTCAAGCCCAGTCCTTGACAGTCCTCATCACTGTTCAATGTTCAGACTGCAGAGGAATGTCACGGTGAGACAGAGGGATGAAGTCCTGACCTATAATTATTCCCGGTTGGTCCCTGACATGCTGGGGGTCAGGCCTGGACAGCTGGGGCAACATCCTGCTGAGCTTCTCTGCTACGAGGGATGCTGTCACGAAACAAAATTAGCTCCTCGGTGGATCTGGCCCCGTCCTTGTTTATTGATGGGTGAAGAAAGGTGTCAAAGAAGAGGGGTGATGATTTAGGACGCGGTCTAGATCATGACAATCTGTATAAATTGTCCTGAGACTTTGGCTGCAAGAGTCAAGGACTTATTTACGGGCTGTATGCCACAGGGGATCTAGCCTGGTTGTATTGATCATTCCTCATAAATTAAGGAACCCGAAGGGATTTTAATGCAACGCCATATAAAATGAAGTATTGAGGAATAATTCTTATTATAATCAATATTCGGCCAAACAGATTTAATACGTTCTATTCCATGCAAAAGTGCTGATGCCGGCTTAAACGCTTCAGGGCTCATTTTCACTTCATGAAACAAATCTTTCCTAAAACACACATATATTTTTCATCCTTATCTGCTTCTTCTTTTTTCTTTTTTTTTGGTGAAAGATACCCTCTGAAGACATGAGCATACAATCATGAATTCCTTTGAAGCCATTTGACCATTATCCTTGACACTAAAAGCAGAGCCGTTACTGGTACTGGATGTCAAATTAAACCCTTTAATGATAAGTTCTCTCCTAAGGTCTCATGGGAATTTCTTTCTGGATTACATTGTGGGGAAAAAAGCTTTGAACTTGACATTGAACTTAAGCAGACTTTTTTTTTTTTTTTGTCTGCAGACCCCTAAAGTTTGACTGTATCCTGCAGCTACCCTCGCGCGCACACAAACACGCACACAAAAAGATGTCACTAAAAGTGAGGCACAGATCCGGGTCATTGCTTATTAAAGAATTTCATTAATATGACTTTATCTTCAGATTTTAATGAGTTATTCAAAAGCGTATGAAAATTAAAAAAAAAAAAACGGAGAAATATTTTCCCTCCCGTCATTGCAGATATTATCTGTTCATTAAATGGGTGCCGTATTGGTTGTGATGACTACCATTTGAATGGCTCCGATGGGGCGAACTCCACCTGCCAAGAAGATTGATGTCATCAATTATTATCATTGATGAACCAGCACCTCTGGAGGTATGACGCCTGGATATCTACATTAGAAATAATGATGTTTTATGGCGTGTCAGTGGTTGAGGTCAAGTCGGGTTTCGCAATAACAAAATTAGTCAGGGAAAGATTACAGTGCAGGTTGTGGCGTTGAAAAAGCAAACAAACAAAGAAGGAATGCCAAGGAGATGACCTGGATACAGGAAATGAACGAAGTATATCGGAATCAATTCAGAAACGGTCTTTACAACCGCCGAAAAGTAAGATTTCTCATGGAGAACACAATCCACACCCTCTCCGGAAGATCAACTCTTGTCTCTGATTAAAGTACAAGGCCATAAATATATGCTCCCATTATTTTGGAGATTCCCACCATGTTATCAAAGATACGTACTCTGGATTCCATAAGCTGAGACCGTTCAGGCAAATGAACTCTGATGAAAATTCCCTCTTCAGCTTGTTGCAGCTCTATCGGGTCGACGGCCTTGAACAGTCTTCAGGATCCACAATGTGACTCAGACCGTCTCAAGAACTACGATGATGTGTTCCCTGTAATATTACCTAACCTCTGCACAAAGTTTCATCAAAATCGTTCGGTTCATTTGGGAGATGTTCTGCCGGTGATTGGCGGAGAGGGAGAAAAACAGCAACGTGTATCCGGTGGTTGGAAACAAAATGTCAAAATAGGGATCCAACAAAGGCCTGTCGTCGTAAAAGCCACCGTTTGTTTGACCTTTCTGTCACCTCAAGCTGAATCCTTCATCATCACACCGGTCAGTAGAGGGACACCTTTTAGCATCGACTACTCCAGATAGATGATATAACGGTCTGATAATATTTGAATCTGCTGTGAGGTGTTCTTTTTTTTTTTTTCTTTGGCTTATTTCTGTGCATGGTTTTAGTTTTGTAGCCTGTAAATTTAAAGACCTAACATGTCCAACAAATGTCATAATTAGCTCGTGCAGCTGTTTAAAAAAAAAAACAACCTCCGTGTCAGCGGAGATAGTTGCTGAGTGAATAATGGACAAATATCCATCAGGTGGCCAGAAACATGACTTCGCGCTCATGTTGCTCTGGCTGTTTGCCGGATGAACCAAAAAGCAACTGTGAATTGAAATTATTTGAAAAGGTATTCCTAGAAGTCCGCTATTACGTGCTTAAAATCTTGACCGTGTCTTGTTTTCTGCAACGCGTTGAAACATTTCATCTCTCTCATGCGGATCAGCTGAACGTTGTCTCTCAAGCACTAGCCTTGTACTTGCCATTCCCTGCTCAATTATGCTTGCAGAGAATGACAGCATAATTCCTCTCCCTAGAATTCAGGAAATGACCACTTGCACAAGCTATTTAGCCCCACTCGTCCTCTCGCTCATCGGCTCTCCATATTTACACATGCAGGATTTATAAATACACGGCTCTATTAGGACCAAATGTTTGCCTTGTTGTAGAAGGTGGCACTTCCACAGCAATTAGAGGAAATTGGCAGTATGTGCAGTCTTCACAGGAGTGCTGACATCAGTTCCCGCTTTTGTGACCTCTGGGACGTCTGTTGAGAGATCAAACAGGTCCTCAGAAAAGCTGAGGTCACCACGCTCTGCTGAAACTGACCAGAGGTTTGCCCTGGGGCCTGGACCGGGTGCGGTGACCCCGCTTCCCTGCTTAAGTTACACACACGCACGCACACATACACACACACACACACACACATTCTCTCGTAGCTGATCGATATAGATCATCAAAAAAAAGAAAGGCCAAGATGTGAGGAAAGCGGAAATAAGACGCACTGTGATAATAAAGATCAGGGTCAAAGCTGCAACTTTAATGCGATGAAGTTGTTGTAAATGTATTCTAACGCAGTCCAACACCCCCCTGGTTTTCTCACGCCATGCAGCCAAATGACTGATGATATTTTTTTTTCCTTCTCTCTCGCAGAATAATGGAT
Source organism: Aulostomus chinensis (assembly GCF_037954235.1). Lineage (NCBI taxonomy): Eukaryota > Metazoa > Chordata > Actinopteri > Syngnathiformes > Aulostomidae > Aulostomus > Aulostomus chinensis. Next base: position 16,825,118 of record NC_141331.1, on the reverse strand, counting down.
CCTTGGTTTGGTGCCAGAATCACAAGCAGTGCTCCAAGGTAATGTGGTTTCACTTCTTTCATGAATGAGACACATGCCACATGCATGCCTCATTATCAGGGGATAATTCAACATAAAGTGTACGAGTCACGACAGGACTAGTTTTGTCATGCCCGCGGGAATCACTTTGAGACGTGTTGACACAAACTATCACTAAGAATTCCTTCCAGCCCATCCAGCGACACTCATTTGTTAATTAGATACAATTAAAGAATATTCGAACAAGTTATGTTAAAAGGTTTTGGACTCTTTATCATGTAGGGATCCTGTAGGATGCGTTACGGTACGCTTCCTGCAGGGCTTGTTTATGTTTCTTTCCTCATCCCTAAGAGGGTTGATACACAAAGCTGGTGTTGACAGCTCCTCTGAAAAGACGGCACTGACAGGCGCTCCTGGATCTGTTGACAAGAGGGATGTGCTGCATAGACAGCAGTGACAGAGCGCCGCCGAGATGGAATAAGGAAGATTCGCAAGCATAGCATGGTCCAAGTTTGAAATGGGAACAATGCGTTCTATAGCTGTCCAAAGGCTCCCACACTTCCTCGTGCTGAGATGGAAAGCAGCATTTAATGCTGAGGATGTGTTCAACCCAAGTTTTATATGTATGTATGTTAGATGACTTCTCTGTTTAAGTAAAATAAATGAAGTTATTGCCCAGAGGTTTTTATTTTGATAACAAGATAGCGTTTAAAGTTACATTGTGTCGTGCATTTTGAAGTATCGCATTAGATACTGTCGATGGAAACGGCTACGTTTGATTAAAAAAAATCAGTTTTGCAATGTTTTTATGCTCACTTGAGGTAGGTTTTTTGCATTTTTTTAAACATCGTGTGACTGACTTGAATCTTCCTGAATGATTCTCAACTTTAGCACGAGTCCCAGCACCAACTGGTGAGAAGGAAATATTAGAACTCGTCCAACAGACAGCAAAGACCCCTCTCTCCATGCCTCGTAGCTCGCCGGCCAGAATGACTTCTTCTTCTTCTTCTATTCTAGCCTCCTGCTTCCACGTCGACTATACTGCCATCTTCTTTCTGATGAAAGCACAACATTATTCGCTCTGAACAAGACGACGAAAACGTGCCTAATTTGCATGTGCTTTTATTATTTTTAGCATGTTTCCAAAGTTTGAGAAAAACACACTCAACAATTAAATGGGAACACGCTTTGTATCTGACACAAGCCGATTTAGCTCATGTCTCCTGCCCCCCCCCCCCCTTCTTAAAAACCCCTTTTTGATGATTGGCCAACTTCTGGAAGCCTGCAGGGGGGAAGCAACTCTAGGTTATACAGAGGGTCGACATAGGTTTCAAACAGCATCACAACACTTAATGCTGTTTAGTCTGTCGTAATGATATAAGAAGTGATCCAAGACTGTCATAAAATACTTCTTAATTAAGTTGGTTTGAAATCACCACATGAAGTTACCGACTCTCATGCGGAAATACAGACAGTAGTACTCGCAGTATTCATAATTTAACAATACGACAATCAAATAGAAATGTTATAAAAATACATTTCCTCTGTAAAAGTACAAGTCATGTTTAAAATATTGCAAATATTCCCACTGATACTTCTGATGTAATGAACTATTCTAATCGCGAGGAGGATTTGTAACCATATATCATGGACGATATGATCAGGCCCAGCCCGGCTGCTCCTGGATCAGCCATGTGAAGACATCCGTGATGAACTGACATTAGTTTGACACGAAAGTAGAAAAAAAAAAAGAGTTGGAAGCCGATCGTTCTGAGCGGTCTGAGGCCTGAGCTTTTAGCTCGCGAGGGATTACATATGTTTACCTCATTATTTGAAACTGAAGCCACATTTAATAAGAACATCCGACATTGTAACATTATATATGACAGAAAATAAGGACGAGCGTAATAGGTCCCATTTAACTTTCCTCTATCCTCTAACAAATTATTCCCTAATCCTTGTGTGTATTTATTGGCTCCTCTCAAAAGTCCACAGACTTTGGTGCACTTAAAGAGGAATGCATGCTGGGATGGAAGTGAATCACAGTATCACAATGATGGTGATTAATTGGAAATTCAGGAAAACGCAGAGGAGTTTCTTCTTTTCTTTTTTCATCTTAGCGTGGCCTCACATTTGATGTATATATTAAACATCTCATCTTCCGTTTGATTTTTATGATTCCTTTTGTGAATGTGGAATGGAACTCCGCACAGCGCAGTGACCGTGCTCTCTAGTACATCTGCATACATGGAGGCTGTTTCTTGCGGGGTACATTTTTACAGCAGGGTGTTCTGTGACATCAATAAAACCTCCTAATCTGGCTGTAAATTGTGTGTGTAAGTTGATTACTTTTAATAACTGTTAGAAAACTCCATGTGGTAAGAGAGGAACTTCACAGCAGAGCACTTGAACATCGTCTGATTGCCTCTTTAACAAAATATGTCCCTTTTATTACCTTAAACCATCTGTGACCAGTGGGTATTTTAATGTTAATGTAAAAGAAGGCGGAACTCCTTTGTGCTGTGAAGCTTGTTTCTCTTATTTCCACTCTGATGGCCAACATCAGCTCTTGGCACTCGTCACTCCCCAGTCATTCGGCGGAGTTTTAATGTTTGAAAGGGCTTTTCGCTGCCTGCAAGTCCAAACACAGCATACTGTTTTCATAATCAACCAGTTAACATCGCTGAAACTCAGCAAAGGGCCAAATTTTTTTTAATGACTCTTTTTCTTCTCTCTTGTTTTAACAAGCTTGTCAGTTAGCACTTCTTTATCCCGACTGTGAGCTGTTAAGAAATGTGACTCAATTTGATGTAAATCTTTAAATACAATCTGCACAAGTGCGGTAATACTCTCCTACTGTGCTGCTATGAATAGGTTCAAGGGTTCTTTACATTGATTTAATTGTATTTTCAGTCTTATTTAAGCCAGCCGGGATGCAAGACACAGTAAGGAGGTGTAATTTGGGGCCAAAAGTCAATATTTTGGTAGCAAACAGCCTCACACTTCACATCCTCATCCACATCAAACTTGAGTGCACACTTAGGGCTCAGCTATTGTAGCCACTCTAACAATTGCGCTAAATGGGTCCACGCTGTACAGTGGTTCCCTGTGAATAGCTCTACAGCCACTGATTAGCCTCTTCACTTCATAAACAGCGGCCCAGTCAAACAGACGCACAAAGGAAGCGGCTTCCCGGGGAGGGTGTCAGTCCACCCAGGGCTCAGTTTAGCCGCAACGCAGCCGCTGAAGAAAAACGCCTAATGATTTAGACAAAGATGCTGTGACCTCGTCCATCTGTCGGCATTTTAGGAAATCAAAGCCACCCCTCGTTTCCATTTGTGATGAGAAAGTCATCCCGGTCATCTCATATGCAGTGTCCGGAGTCGGCCCCCACGCTCAGTGTCCCCATTGTCATGGTAATTAACCTGCTTGCCCTCTCTCTAAAGCAGAGCGAGGTGGCATTTGGAGAGCCATTATCACACCATAACACTGGACCAGCAGACATTCCGCAGGGAGACAGCAGGCATTTCTATGAGCCATTGTCATTTTGTCTCCCTACTGTTAAAGCTTCACTGGAGAAGTTTGGATGTGCTCCCTGAAAGTTTGAAAAACTCCAGGGTGTTCGCTTTCTCTGCTGGTGCATAAAACATCAATTTTTTTTTTTTTTGCATGTGCATTTGAGTGTGTGGAGCCAAGAAGCTTTTTCTCTCCAACCGTAGCTGATATTAGCCGGGCTGCTCTCCCCACGAGTGTGAACCAGGCTCCCAATCAAATGCTAGACTTGACTTAAAGGCAGCTAAATGCCAGCCTGAAACAAAGCTGCGTTTCAAAATTACTGTCAGGGAAGGAAGAGAATAAAGGACATTTGCATTATGTCCAGAAAAGTTGGCCTATGGTGAGCCAGCGGAAAGTGCCCTTCACTCATAATTCCAGGGGAAGGAAGGCTCATTGTCTCTCCGAGGCTACATCCACACGTAGAACTTATTTTTTTGCTATGTTTGCAGCTCTCATCCACACTAATCCCACATAACTGGAAAACTGAGCCTGGATCAGTTTGAAAACTCTGCGGTTACTTTAGTGTACGGAACGCTTAAAACAATGATGTGGTCAACATCAGCATACGGAGTTGGTTTCCCTCCCCCCTTTTTCCCTTCCTGGGAAAAACACCCAAAACAATTAATGACATCAGCCTTGACTATGAGAGCTTAATTTGACAGCAATAATTATTTGCCAGAACTCAATTTACTAGCAGTAGTTTATCGTAGTTGTTGTTCCAGAGGAATAGAGTGCTACAGGGTTTGGAGGTAATGCATGGTAATGGGTTCCCCCCACCAAACGCCAATGGGATTTTTACATCGGATTTTGGTTACTGCAGAAAATATACATGATTTGAAAGATCATCTTCACAAATGAACACCAGTTTATTAATTGTGAAGAATAAAATGAAATCGTTAGAAATACAGAGCTAACTTTAGGCTACGGACAAATTCTACAGCAGGACTCACCACAGCAAGCTTCTCTCGCCACTGTCAGCTTGTGAGCTATCACCAGTGTAAAGATACATAAAGGCTTTGAAATTCGCTCGCGCGATATTTACCAATGCACTTCATTCCGCAGAACAAAACATTAGGAGCTTTATGGATTTTTTTTCCAGGTATTTAATTGACAACCAATGTAAGAAATCCCATTGACTTTTCGGCAAGGGAACCAGATTTCCTGCAGTGCAAATTTGATCAGGGTTTTAGGGGTCATTTCTGCACAGATTTATAATGACAAAACTTTTTTTTTTTTTTTTTTTGCCCAACTTCAGCCAAACAGTATGTCCAGGTAACAACGTGAATATATCGTAACGCGTAATTGTTCACAGGGATTCCACTCGTACTTTATGACTCTGTAAAGCCACCGCTGTCCTCCCACGTCCAGACATCAGCACAAGCGTTTAGAAGTACGGAAGTACTGAAGTATCCGCGACCAAACACACAGTATAGTGACGCTTCAGATGCTTTGTTGCAGGAAACCGTTTGAGAAACACACAAAGGTGTTCCCTCGTGTGACCTCGCGATGTCCTAAACTTGCTTCGTTCGTAGCAGTTGCACCTCGTCGGTGGTCCAAGCACAGAAATCTGATCTTACTCTTCACCACTGCTGCTCCTCCTCTGAAATATTTTCCACGACCATCAACAGAATAGACAATCTGCTTCCTGTACAGTCATCTGACGTGTGTTTTCGGTCGTGTTATTTCAGACGGAGTTTAACTCAGTCATGGTGCTTGTGCGTGCGGTTTGTTGTTTTTCAGCGACAGTGTGTTAGTGTAGCCAGTGAATATCTAGCAGTACCTATCAGTGAATTAGATTGTGTCCTGGAGACTGACCTGAAGACAATTAAAGCAGCAGTCAAGACCGACACGTTGCTTTAACCCTTCCGTTTCTTTGTGTAGCAGCTGCATTTTATTTTTCAAGAGTCTGCTGAGGCTTTAGAAAGCAGTGTCGTCTGCTCTTCTTTTGACAGCAATGAGTCGTGCATGTCTTTCATTGGTCTCTCACATAATCCAGGTGGCTCTTGTGAGCTCGCTCTCTCTCTCTCTCTCTCTCTCTCTCTCTCTCTCTCTCTCTCTCCTCCCTCTCTCTCCTCCCAATCACACCCTGAGCTTCACATGCCAGAATAAGAATAAGAAGTGTTTACTCTTTTGGATTACATGCGCCTTCGTTTTCATGTGTTGGAAGCTTGGGAGTGCTTTGCCTGAATAACAATCCCTGGAATGCTACTACGTCTCATTCAGAAGTGTCTTTCAAAGCCGACTGTCAACCCCCCCACCATCCCCCACGTTTTCTCACGACAAAATAAGTAGCTTCTCATCTGGTTTTTTTTTTCCGTCCTATGAATTAAGAAACATTCTTTAATTAGCATTCATCTTAATTAGAAGACATAGGTGTGTCACCCCCCTCCCCGCTTCCACGAAGAGCGTGTCATCGTGGTTGACCAGGCTTTTGTGTGGTCATCTCGTCTTTGGCGGTTGGTAGTATATCTCTAAGCATGCTGAAAAGACGTGATAAAGTGTGTGCTGGTTGGTAGGTTACAGCCAGGCATGGCTGGGATTGTTAAGCAAACTTCAAAGCACCTTTTGGTCCTGCTGAGGCCAGACGCTTGTCTCACCTCGCCGTGTTGACCACATTACCAGCAGCGACACCTCAAAGGAAACTAGGAGAGCCAGTCAGCGTGACAAGGAAGCAAGATAGTTTCATTCGTAGGTTTGTGGATGATGCTGTTTTCTCTGTTAGTTTAGTTGGAGGACGTGCATGTGGGTGGTGGAGAAGTGTGAAACAAGGCTGGTCAGTCCCAGCAGGAAGGACCTGATCTGGACATGGTTGTTAAGTTTCACTGGCTAAAGGGGAGGGGTGGGGGGGTTCTTCATTGGCTGCTATCTGTGGAGCTCATTATTCACATGGTGGGTGGCAGAGAATGGAAACCCCCAACAGCAAAAAAAAACTAAAGAGGTGGCCACAGGAGGGGAGGCTGTTGAGTTTTCTTCACCAGTACTTTTTAAAAAAAAAGTATTATTTGTATCGATCCCACAGATCATAGGAGCTCGCCAATAATGTCCGTTCAATTTTCCAAGATAATCAACCTTTCACAGATAACCTGATTTCTCATGTTTTCCGTGTCAGAAGGGATTTTGTTCTGTTGAAGGATTATCGTAATCAAAGCCGCTGTAAAATCCTCTTTCAGCAATAATGACCGGTCACACTGAGACAATCTACCGTCATCCGAGTGTTTACTCTCACTTTGGAGACACCTCTTACTTTACTCCTTCACTAGCTCACATGTTGAGACTAATTTCTCCAGAGGTCTCAACAAAGAAATGCCGCTTTAGTTATGGTCCACGTTAATATTTTTGTGGTTAGTGGACTGATCACGCCAACATGATCAGCGAAAGGAAGATTAGACTGTAAGAATCCTAAAGCTGATGTGCTTAGTAGATTTATTCCAGCTCCAGTCAAAGCTGCTGCATCCTACAGTTAAACCTTTAAAGACTGTGTGTGACAGTTCGAGGATGATGGGAAACCAAAATTTGTGTCACAGACTCAGTAATCGACAGCTATCTTAACCTTTGACTTGGAGCAATCAAAGTAAATAATATGTCTGACTGGAGCAGCGGTGGAGAAAATTGCTTCCTTCACAAATTAAACTTTTATCACTAATCTCCATGTTTGAAATACGTGTAATCCAAAGCTAGAGATGTTACTTTAAAGACAGCGAAGTATCCTCTTCTGCGAGGAGCTGTTTGGTTAAAACAGGAAAGGACAAGTAGGATTAGTGAATCTGAAGTGTTTCTGTGACTTGAATAAACAAACGGCGATAGTGGTGGAATGTGACCGCAGCGTGGGATTAAGACGGCTCTCCTCCCGTCAACAGCCCAGCCATGTTTTACATGTTGTCAGCCCACATCGAGACAGTCTCCTGGCCCTTATTTCATTTGAGATGAGAGGGGATTGAGCCAGCTTGAGTGGTCACCGTAGGAACAAACAATCCCTGAAATCCTATATCTTGTTTACTATCTGCTCAATCTTCAACGGTTGCCACGGCAGAGATGCGTTTTGTTTTTCTTTTTTATTTTCCGCATCGGAAAATGTGAGTTCATTATCGTTGCTGTAGCTGAGCGCTGTCGGAATAAATGTCTTTGGCGTTTTACCATGTGATTCCTTTTCATATCTGTTCCGATCCATCTTGCTTCATTCAGGATGGATGGTGGGGGAGTAAATACACTAAATCATCTGTTGGCCTTCAGAAAACAGGACAGAAGGGTTTGGCTTTCCCATGCTACGTCACAGCAAAACCACCTCTTTATCACCAACCGGACCCCACATGATGGATACATCCTGTTGACTCTAATTGTCATGAAATGTAAACTGAGCCCAGCGGTAGGTGGTAACCGCTGCTCTAGTTACGGCCAATGTAGTCCCGACTCTTGTCACTGTGCCGACGATAACAACGTGAGAAGGCCGAGGACCTGTGGTGTGAGTGTCTGGGTGAAACTTCAGACTCATTAACTTTGAAGACAAAGCTGTGTGGGCTTTTTTTTTTCCCCTCATAAATAAGGAAGGCACCTCTGATTGTGGGCTAAATGTATAATTCATGCACTGCCCCTCCTGCTCCTCCTCTTTTTCTTCTCACTTTCTGCCAAGCTCTTCCTTTTCAGCCCTTTGTTGTCGGCACCCTCGATTGCATTTAAATTAATAATTAAAGCGATGCTCAAAGAATGTCGATGACACCACCTGCTATGCTACTCGCCATCTCCCGGCCTGGTTTGTTAAACAAAACAGAAAAGTCTACATTTCAGTGCAGCCCACTAGAGCTGGAGTAAGAAGTGTTTTAGTTGGTTGTAAATATCAAGGAATTATGACGCTGGCAGCGTTCAGCGGCCCACGTTCCTCACTTGGTGATTTGGAAAATATGTCATTACTGGTGAAAGGGAAATTTGATTCAGTCTGAGTCAGAACTAATCAGTTCAATTCGTAGTTAACATAACTGCATCTTGTATTACTTGTAATGTTCCAGTGATAATACCTATAAAGCAAATGTTACGCAGTTTATTCCAGATGATCATTTCTAGGAGGTATTTCTCAGTTTTGTGCCGGATACTGCTGCTGTTCCTCCTCAAACAAGCAGATAGAAAGGAGATAGGCCACTATAGCACTCAGGTTGCAATTTCCATATAATCTGGATACCTTCAGGGAGACAGAAGACTTGTAGGATTCCAGACTACCACAGGTACATCGAGTACCTCCAATCCTGTGGTATATACATGTGGTGTTCAGAGAGGGAAACGTGCTTGTCCTGGCTTTTGGGCTGATTGAAGTGTATACATGCCAAAGTGAATAGATACCCAGCTGCATTGTATAGTTTATATACTTTGAATCGTACAATTTTCAATTGGAACGGTGTTTTAGTTGGACTACCACACCTCTTTTAATGTTGTGTAAATTCTCCCAGGCTGAGCCATTTCGGTGTCTCATTAGTTTGCCAATGCTTGTTTTATAGGAGAATATCAAACCCACAGGAGCCACTGCAGGACCCCTGAAATGTCAGAATTGAACATATTTGTTGTTGTTTTTTTAATATATGTGAAAAATGAACTTGCTTTCAGCTGTTTAGTCGCGTTCAAAACAAAAGCCCTTTTTACACAAACCTTCCAAGGCAGGAATGTTGTGCTGCCGATGTACTAAAAGTACACCAGTGCAGAATGTGAGCTCAGACTTCTGGCAGAGGAGGAAGCAACAGCACCAAATCAGTGTATGTGTAAACAGGACAGCTGAAACAATGGGAAACAGACCATGTTGAGTTTACACGTGGTACCTCTATCGCGGAACGCCAGATGGCCCATACTGCCACTAACCCTAACCTTAATAATCGGTGGGGGCGGGGGGACAACATTCCTGTGAGGCCGATGCTTCAGATAGATGAAGAAATACGCTTCAAGTACTTCCAAATGTCTTCACACTGATTTGATGCCTTGTTGCGTCACATTCAGATGATCTCTCAGTTCGTCCTTAATCTGTCACCAGCAGCTCCTCAAAGTTTCGCCATTTTGCCAGCACATCCGTGTCTGTGAAGTGAGAAAATGGGATCTTTGGGAAGGGGCGTGTCTGCCAGCATGACATCACATTGCATCAGGAATAAATCTGGCTTTCATGGTGTAATAGCTTATTCAAAAAACACACGCTGTGGGCTTTACACGTCGCCCCTCTGTTGCATAATGGTTTGGTATAGCTGGGTTCTGTGTGAACAAGCAGGTATAATAATGTTGGCATTTTTTCCGAGCTATTGCAGAATTTCTGTGTAAAACCTGCTTATGATTCCACCAGCTTTAATAAAATCTATCTTCACCCACATCGGAAAACCTCATTTCTATTTACAGCTGTCAAGCGTCTAGAGTTGCAGACTCCCATCTCAAGTCAGCAAGTTGTTATTCTTTTTGATCTACACCTGATCACTGTCTGCTGAACACACACACACACACACACACACACACACACACAGACACACACACACACACACACGAACACCCCTATGCTGATTTACAGCCGTGCAAAAATTAAACACCTGATATCTCGTGGACGTTACACTCAATAAGGTCACAGAAGGTTGGCGAAATAGTGCGTCTAGACTTAATAACAGCTCAACACAGCCATATCTTCTTCCTGATTTATTTGCTATATTCTTACGGAATTTAATGGAACATTACAGACATACTGGAAAACCTTGCAAGCATGTGATTTTACACTTAATGGAGTATGTTTCAGCCTGGGTTACCTTTAATGAGAATCTCCAAGAGGAGGCATAAAGGTTTTAGGCATGCTACTCATTTTCTGTGTCCACTACACATCTTTTTTGATTGAAGATGACTGATGCTGCAAGGGAGCTTGAAGTTGGGGATGTGTAGTGACTGAGAGCGAACGAGAAAACAGAAAAAAAAAAAAAACATTCCTCCGTGTCCCACAACAAGTGACAAGACTTGATTAATGTGCACAAACGTTCTCCTCTTCTGTGCGTAAGTTTGGTTTTAAATGACAATATGCGTTCTGAATCTAAATATGTTTTGACATGTTGCTAATGATACTCGCCAAGTCTGGTTACTTTGAGTGTGTGGTCGCCTATTTCCTAGACTCACGGGTCAATTTGGCAATGTTGTACAGATTGAGGACAAGCTCAGAAGTAGGTGGAGACGAAACCTAACCTTAAATAACCTTGAACAAAACCTTAGGAGAAAAAAAAAAAAGCATTGCAGAACCAACCAATTGAGTCTTTCGGCTTGCACAGTTCCATGCAGAGGTTGTGTATCAGTAAAAACTGTCCCACCAGCAACACGTACATGGGATGCTCCAGTTACAGTTCTCAAATAAACCTCTTTCAGTCATTATTGATTGTTCTTAACAATGATTGATTGAAAACAAAAATTCATGTTCATGATCATGTTCCTAATAGAGCGTGTTCTTGACAACATGTCATGATTTTGGGTTTGTGATAGGACGCTCTCAGTACCATCCAAGCTACCTACCCGGCATTCAAAGATCCCCAGACTTTAAGAGGTGGATCTCAGAGACAAGCAAGACTATTTACTCCCTGAAAATACCAGGTGTTGTTTGAATTTTGCATTCTGATATAAAATAGATAAGTAAAAAAAAAAGAAAAAAAAAGGGGGGGGGAAATTTACGTTAGCAGGTTATGAGTGTGTTTTTCTAGCTATAGCAAACTGAATGGAAGGAATTTTTTGGCAGATTCAAGGTTCCATAATTGAACTTCCCAAATATTGCATCTGCCAAAATGGTAAACCATCAATGTCTCTTCAGAGGCCATTGATGTTTTTCTACCGTCCAATGTTTTGCACTAAAATGAGTCATGTGACATCACCTTACTTTGTGTGATATGTAGTTATAGGCTTTGGAAACAAAAACCTCTCAGAGTAAAAGGTTGGAGGCTGCAGAAACACGGCATCACGACATTGCTGGCGAGGGAGAGGGTCTTGGCAATGTTTGTGAAAGATATATCACAAGATAAAAATCTCATTTTGTCCGCAAAGCAATGTGAGCCTGGTGTTGTCAAATTTATCTTCCTTGGAGAGACTTTTGGAAAAGATCATTTTTCTAAGTATGAACACAGGCTTAACGCAGATGGAAGGTTGAAAAAGAGAGTGAGAAAAGTTGAGTTTGAAGATTCATCTGGATTAGAGTGGACATGGTCCGAGTGGGGAAAGAAAAATGAGAGGCGGGGATGGGAAACAAGAAGAAAAGAGGAGATGAGAGCTGAGAAAGGAAGTTGAGGGCAGATGAAAAGCAAATAAAAGTGAAATGGAGTGAGAAGTGAGTGAATATGTGGATCGGGTGGCTGTTGCCTGGCGACTTGCTCCTGGATGGGTCAGTAGATATGAGCAGAGAGCTGACAGCTGCTGGAATAATTGTGTCTCTTTTATTGAGAGTATGAAAACTGCCATGGCTGCAGAAAATAGCCACAACTCGGTAAGATTAATGGTGAGATTTACAACGTGATCACCAACAAGCATATACCTGAGCCTCCCAGAGGACCCGAGGCTCCGTCGGCAGAGGGAGGCGCATTATAAATATCAGGTGGCATCATTTGAGCTTGACACTGACCGTCCGTGATGGGATCGATACCTTCAGCCTCTTTTTATGTTTGCACTGCTTTTGACTGGATTGCCTGTTTGTAGTCGATGCAAGCGGACTAACATCAGATATTGTGTTCATCCTTATGGAGGACGTTGGTTATAAATGGGCGTTTCAAACAGAAATTCTATTCAAATTCACTGGGATACCATTCCAGTTTGTCACCAGATGGACCAAAAACCTACCGTGGTGTGTGTGTGGTGTGTGAGGGAATGAAAGCAGAGCAGAGTAAGAGCAGTAAAGTTGCCAGTAAAAGACTGTAAGCTTTTGCAGTGAGTGTGCAGGTTAAGCTGCAGTTATCAGCAAATACATGCTGCAGCCCAATTTAGAAACTACCTACGCATCACCGCACCACAGTGTGAGGATGTAAACAGCTGGGCTGTACCCTCACAGCTTGACACTAGCGAGGCTGCTCTGTCCACTCTGAAGCTGGGATGAGCGTCTTCCTGTAGTGTCTCATATTTTGCTAAGAAAGGTGCTTGTATAATCAGCGTTGCTGGTGGGTCTAGTAGAGGGAGGGGCTGCTCAGTCTCCAGGACCGGTAGGAGAAATCTTGATGAGGAAAGTGAAGGAGCAGCTCTTTCCCCACTGTCATAACCACCACTGAGGTGCCCTTGAGCAAGGCCCCAGCAGCAGATGAGCCTGTGGTTGTAGCGAGCGCTCTCTAGGTGTGATGTGTAACTGTATGAATATGATCAGCATATTCCGGTAAAATGAGCACCGAGCCTTCTCTTACTAAGCTGTCACCAGAACCAGAAACCACACTGGTATTAACTCCTCTTTTAGTAATCGCTTAATATCAGCTTTTAGTTTCATAACTGCCACCTACTGGTGATAATAACGTATTGGTACTGAAGGCCGATAATACATGGGAAAATGCATTTCTTGAAGTGGTGTAAGTGCCATTAGCTCTTTGATTTTTTTTTTGAATTATGATTATTGGAAAATAATGACTTATCACTGAATGGAATTGCAACAATTCTGTAGGAGCAAGCAGCATACATGTGTCCACATTTAATGGTGGTGCACCTATGGAGGAAGTGACAAATATGACACATTATAGAATCGGTTACAGCCCACCGTTTTATGAGTGTATGTAACCTGCACCACCTGCTACTGGACTCAAACCCTTTACCATTGGCAGACGAGCTAGCAAGGAGGCTAAAACCCATGGGCACTAGCTGTCATTAGCACAAATATCCTCAGGCCGTATGGGGAAATGTCATCGGCATCCTTGTGAGTTGCCTGGAATTGGTGAGAGGTTCATGCTGTATTAATACACACACACACACACACACACAGACACACACACACACACACACACACACACACACACATATATATATATGGCATTTTTCATAGATATGAAGTATTTTCATAGTCCATGTTGTTTCATAGTCCATGTTGTTGTCCAGTCAGCAAACGCATTTTCAAAATGGATAGGGATTACCATGCTTCTACATCAGAGATATCCCCCCCCCCCCCCAGCTCCCTGCCTCATCGCAGCCTTGACAAGTGAAGATGGGCTGTGGCATTGGCTGCCATTCAGCCCGAGTCTCTCATCGGCCCCACAGAACGCCTTTAAGGGTCCCCCAGAGTAACAACTGCTGCGTTTTATTACAGCGTGAAATGGGGAGTGAAAGACTGCTATGGATGTTCCTACTTAGCCATGCAGAATGTGTCACCGTTGGGCTGGGAGATAAGAGGACAAAGGGGAAATCAGCCGCTCAAACGCTTTTGTTCAGACTAAACAGCTGAAGTCCATAGAAACAACCCAAGCTCTTGTTTACATCTCAGACCAAAGCCATTTGTGTCCTTTTAGGTGAAATTTGCTCAGAAATATGTTAACATCACATAGAATAATTGCATGCAATCCTAAGGCTACTCAAACAGATGGTGGCTGCTGTGTTGCCAGCCTGAGAGATTTGCTTGAGGGACCCTCAGACGTTGGCGCTCAAACCCAGTAGATAGACTTCAGTACAACTCGATTACATCCCACTTTTATGGTGTGTTTTCCCCACATTAGATCTCAGAAGTCAAACTCTGATTTAGTGCAAAGTGTAAAAAATTAATGCACCTCAATTAATAAAACTGTTTATACATGCAGGATGTTTTACTCGTGGTGTGGAAAGGATTTTTTGGTGGGTTCATTATAAGTAGTTCTGACATGCTAGAGGCCAAACTCAGCACATATAAAAAAAACAAAAAACAAACCCTCAACATATCAAAGCTTCTGAAGGAGCCGGTACATCTGCGTGTGATGGCGGCCAAAGCTTACAGCAAATACAGCACTTTCCCGAACATGTTTGCAGCATTGGCATGGTTTAGATGGAGCACCAAACTGTGTAAATAAGAATCAAGCACTTGATTGATGAGTGCACCTTTGTAATTATATACAGACGTTGTATTTGCTTTGGCAAGACATCTGTCGTCGGCCCTCCTCTTCCCTACTTAAATGTCGGGTAGTGGGTGTGGCCGGGGACAAACGCTGACAGATTGTCAGTTTCCAGCACACCTGCAGGGAGCTCTCACTGCCTCTCCTGATAAAGAATTCTGAAATACAACTTCCCAGTTATTGTTTGATGGGAACCTTTGCTCGGAAAAGGGAATGAGGGAAAAAAAATAACAACAACAAAAAAAAAAACCCTAACAGGACTGGGCGGGTGAGACAACGCTGAACACAGCCAGCATTCTGTTCTGTGTTGCAATATCTGTAATGCTGTAAGCAATGAGCTGTGTTAATTCATGCAGTTTGGCACACACAACTTGAGCATCTCGAGGTAACGATGATTCTATTTTCACTTGTATGGTCGTGATTGCGGTGAACCAAAAAGAGATTCATCCTTAAGAAAAGCCAGTGGAATGCATTCAGTCCGTGCACACAAGACCTTTCAATGAGTAAAATGAGCTTGATCCCCAGGCTTATGTGTGTATGTTCAGTGATTTGTAGAAGGGATTTGGGGGCTTTAGCATGTGCGTCTACTGGCAGAATGTCCTTTAGACGCTGCTGCGGCACAAGTTATTGCCTCAACACCTCATTGTTCCAGTGTGGTGCTTTTGTGAGGCTGCAGTGCTGAGCTTGCTGCTACTGACTGGGCCACAGGCAGGACACATTTGAGATCATAATTAAGATATTAAGTCATCATTTTATGAATATCAGATGATGGTAAAACTCACTGGATCGTGAGGATAGGACGCAGCAACTGCATACCAGCCTTAAACTCTCAGGCTCTCCAGTTGTGTAACATCATATGCTTTGTTTCACAGTACCAAGAACATGTTGTGAAAAGAGACAAAATATATTTGGCAGGTGATTGGATTCACCATCTGTCCATCAACATCTGTCACAGCCAATCAGATCATCGAACTACAGGCCGAAGCCAGTTGGTAGAAGAGCGAAATTTCCATTGAGAAAACCATTCAGTGGCCCTTTTTACTCTTCTTGAAAAGAAGAAATTAACCATTGCTGTAACAGCAGCTGCGCTGACATCTCTAGTCAGTTACTCACGTGATCTCATCACATTGTGACCTCAATATCTTTATCGTTATCCAGAAATTAAGAAAAGTCCCTCTCGACCAACCTCCTCCTCTCTCTCAGCGTTGAAGTCCATGATAAAAGAACAAACAAAGGGGCTGCACAGATTGTGTTGTATTCTCTAGACAAATCTTTGGAGGACATAATCCACCCCTTTTCCACACGGACTGATTGAGAGCTGGTTTGGAGGAGGTGCCTAATCCTGGACCAGCTCTTAACATTTTGTGTCAACTGGATCCAAAGCAGTACCAACACTTTGTTGCTGAAGAACCTATAACCACGTATGTCAGGGCCTGAAGCCAGGATTATCATAAACAACAATTTAACCGTAATCTTCCTTCCCACACAACATAAATTCATTGGACTGGTTTGTCAAGCAGGCTCTTGCAAAGCAAGAAAAGCAGGAACGTTCTAGTGCAGAGCTTCTCCTAATTTCTTTCAAGAACCATCTCTCAACCTGCAGCAGGTTTTTAGTAAGGGGTAGCAGAAGTCTGACAGAGAAGTTGAGTGTGTCTGAGAGCTGGCAGGCATGCGCACGGTCCTGATTACAGCATGTTCCTCCAGAAGCAAAGTTTATGTCTCATCATGCGCTCGTCCACCACACTCCATAAAAAGCAAATAAACTTTTCACTAGCAATGGCATAATAATGACAGAGTGAGCTAATGAGCGAACTGAATAGCTATAAATACAGTTCTGGCCCCTGACTGAGATGTGAAATGTCTTATATCAACTTTTTTGTTGAATGCAACCTCCTGTGTTGGCGCCTTCATCTCACGAGCAAGCAGTTCTGTACCTTCTTCACACCATATATTCCTCTGATGATTACCTCTAAAGAGATGGTCTTTTTTGTGAGCTTGTGAATCACTGCAGCTGCTTTGCTGATGGCAGCCCTCCATGTCTACCCTATCATATTTCCACCCCCCACTAACCAACATATTGGAGCGTCCCAGAAGAAGAATGTCGGAGAATGTGCTGAGAATTTACAGCCTTGCCTTGTGTCTCGGTGCTGCTGCTGCGGCATTAAGACGAGGCATGAGCAGAATGAGTGACTTTGGCAGGTCTCTGGTTGGTGTGGTTTGGGCCGCTCCCAGTGCTTCACAGAAGCAGCCTGGCAAACGCTCCAGTGTTTTCACACCAGCTCTCAGTGGCCAGCAGCAGGAGCACATAAGACCCCGGCTTCTCACAGTCCCATCTGAACACATGCCCTGTCCTGCGGCAGCATCTGCCTGATTCTATTGAACATGCATGGATTTGCATCCCCTTTTATTGAGTTTGATTTGTTCAGGGTGAGCGCTTCTATTTAGAGGAGTTCGACTCAATTGGTAAACTTTCATTTAAAATTTTATCATCCCATTATGTTTGTCAGAATGACTTTGTGCTGCACTCTCGCTGAGGTTTTTGCTTTTTATCCCACGCCTGTGCCAAACATTCAGTAAATTTGTTCCACGTGTTGAAAAAAAAGGGAATCCCAAGAACATTAAACCATGTGTTTATTAAGCACTCGCTAGCGTTGAGCGTGGCAAAGCGAAGGAGTTTGATACCAATGCCAGGCAGTATCAGGCTGATACATGAAAATAGGGAGCAGAAGCAGCAGGAAGACATTGAGGGGTCGGCAGTATGGGTGACTAGTGGTGTTAAGGCATGAAGACGCCATCTGTCAGGGGCCACGTCAGATAAAATCAAAGCACCAGTCGATTACTAGACAGGGCATGTCCGCCTGCTCATAATGGGCAAACCCTTTAGCCTGTGTTTGCTTTATATTGGTCTTTGAAGGTACGTTCAGCCTTTTAAAACGAGTTGGTTATTGTGAATACACAGGGGAAGTGTCTGAGCGATGTACCTGTCAGGCAGCAAGCGTAGGAGCACAGAAAAGCGCCATCTCCATAGCAATGGCTCTTTGATGTGCCTGGCTCTTTGAAGAACTGACATCCCTTCTCCTTTTCATAGTGCCTGGAGCCCTGCAAGGAATCCTGGGACCTGAAGGAAAACCAGTGCCAGGATTTATGCGAGGTATGTCGCTAGCAGAAAAACTGGTGTTGCCTCGGACTGTTCGAGGTTTGCATACATAGTGGGAAAATTCAGTGTGAGGAAATTTGGGGGGTAGGGGTAGGGTGTGGGGGTGGGGAGGGTTGAGTAACTCTCTGCAGTTTAATGTACTCCCCACGCCAGTGAGTCAGAATGTAAACAGGACAATCCCTGTTTGCTCACTGAGCTTGCAGCCGGAAAAGAAATCTAACATATATTTCCTTCTCCTTCTCCTCCTCTTCCCTGTACTCCCTAGCCTCTTTTTCCGAAGAAGCACTATGAGTGTCTTACGAGCTGTGAGTTCCTGAAGTCAGTGGAGGGAGTGAAGCAGGGTGACTGTCCTGCTCCGGAGAAGGCCAGTGGGTTTGCGGCAGCCTGCGTGGAGAGTTGCGAGGAGGATGGAGAGTGCTCGGCCGTCAAAAAGTGCTGCTCCAATGGCTGCGGACACACCTGCCAGCTGCCTAAGAACCTCTACAAAGGTAATACAGGAACACAACATTCTTGTATTATAGCTGCAGGAGAGTATTGCATTTCCTGAAGTATTGCAAGGTACTGCAAATTTCAAATGAAAGTACTAATCTTGACAGTTTTCACCTGAACAAGCTCATATTGCTCCTGAGGGTCTCGCAGCTCTGCTTTATTCCTCATTGGCTACATTCATGTAGGTATGAACCGCGAGAGACAGAACTTCTTTTATAGTTACATGTATTTAATGAACACAGAATCTGCATACCTACGTAGTACAAAATAAACAAAAACACACCCGACAACCTCTCTCTTTTTCTGCGTGAGTGAGAACGGAGAATGCACCGACTCTCTGTGGGAGATCACACAGAATCCCATATTTACATCCTGTCAGTACTTACTTGTAAGTGATGTATCTTGATTTATCAAGGTGAGGATTTCTTATCACAAATATTGAAAAATTATCCCAGTTATCAGTATTATAATGCTATTGTTCAAATGTAAAAAAGAAAACACAAAAAACAAAACAACCTGGTTTTAACAACTGGGTGGTCCACATGTCCACAAGTTGGACGTGTTTCTGCCTTTTGCCAGAACGTTCTTTTTGCATTTTCAGCAGACTGGATGCTGAGAATCCATCCTGTTCAGAACTCAGAACATCTACGGAAGTCAGAACTCTGCACCGGCGTGACGTGCAGCCGAGGGGATGTTGTGGAAGCTCGTGCGAAGGTGTAACAGGAGTGTTTCTCTCGTCATCAACCCGCGGCCGCTCCCCTCAGCTGTTACCAGTCAACAGTAGATCAAATCCTCTGCTATCATGAGTCAATCAAAGTATGATAATTGAAAATGTTAACCACAGGGAGTTCAACAGTCATTTGCAGAGAGAGCTGTACCTGTTTAACACTTCATCATGATCACATTCCATTTTGCTGCCATCTTCCTTCCAAAATGCCAAATATTGCCTATGAAATAAAAGTACCTCCAAACAGGGCTTTTCCATACAAGAGACATACTCCATGGACGCCTCACTAACGATTTGTGAAATACGTTGTGTTACATTGTTTACATCACCAATCACTTGCACCTTTATACACGAATACATGCTACTGACTTCTTGAACATTTACTAACAGAAACTTGTGTGAGTTCTTGATGTGTATCCCAGTGTTTCTCTTTCTGGACTTCTCAAGCATCATTTTATTACACATCTCCCCAAACAATTCCAGTGTTATTTCAGATCTTAACTAGGGCTTTAAATCATGTTCTGTGGCTTCGAAGAAAGAAGTCTGGCTGCACGGCTCAAGTGTGTAACGACCGGCCCTCTGGCAGGTTGGTGAAATTTACGACATTGAAGGAAAGCGAGCATTAAGCAACACACATCAGAGATGTTTCAGAATTCAGACAAGAAAGAAGTTTGAGCACAAACAAACAAATGAGATCTCCATTTATCCCGTTCAAGAATAACTTTTGATATCTAAAAAGATCCAATGTAATCACCATCACCGTTTTAATGTGCTTAACTTAGGCGGTTTGCATAATTTTCATCCTGTCAAACCAATTAATCCGCATCTGTCAGATATTCGTTTTAAATCAAGATGACGTCAATCGCGGATCATTTTGTAACAACCTGCTTAGAAGAATTTGTGTTGCTCTTCACCAACACATCTCTCATTCCTTTTCTCTTATAAATTGGACTCACCGCCAGCCACAGATGTACCCCAGCATCTCCGCTCCAGCGAGACAGTTTAATAGTTCTGCCCAAGCAGCCCAACGTTGTTGATGGTGCTGAGTTATTATGTGAGAGGAATGAACGTCTCTGAACTTGGAGATCTGAGCTTAGAGATACGAGTTGGAACTACATTATATACACTATCAGCACACAATCATTGGCAGCCCTGAGGCCATAACAAAGTTGAGAAGATGTTGAAGTGAGAGCAGTGGAATATGTGTCTAAATCCAGCTTAGGAACACAGCCGTGAAAGACTGTGTATACGCTTTGAATCATACTGCAGTGAGCATGTTTGTGCGCTTTTGTGTATTAGGTAGCAAGAGGCAAGTGCGTGTGATTTTTGGATCTGTGCACGCAGATTAGCGTGCTCTTATGTGTTTTGGAATCGGGTAAAATCCTGAGTGACATCATGGTGCTCAAAAGATGGACGGTATGCAAAAGAGGTGTAACTTTGAAAACGACCCAGTCAATGAAAACCACATTGTGATATGGAGTTACTTTTCTATCTTTATTGCACAATCGAACGGAATAGATTTACGATCAAAAGAAAAAAGAATTGGTGCTGAAATGTGCGGTTTAAAAAGGTATTCATGTGAATCCAACATTTTTTTTTTTTTGTGCAAATCCAAGAGCTTTTGTTTTCTATTTAATGGGATTTAGTTGGACGTAAGGCTGAAAGATGTAATAGTGCGTTCATGCAGCGGTGAAGTGGACAAAAGAGGTCACATAACAAACATGGTCGCCCCAGAACATCAGCTCCGTAGCAGAGTCCAAGTCCACCTCGGACCTTGCACCTTTAACCACTTCCTGTTTGCTCATGAATGCGCTGTAACACACATCTCTACTGACCAGCTGCAAGTCAAGAGGCCTGTCTTGCCTTTGCGTCACTATGATTGTAATCGTTAATCTATTTCACTTGCAATAATTTATCTTTTGGATCGCAGTGTTGATTATTATTTTTATTACGTTTGCTTGCGCAATGTATGAAAAGCAAGAATAATAACTATTAACTATATTGTAAAACTTTCAAATCATGAAAGAGACTTCTGAGTGCATGACATTTCACGGTCGGCGCTACATCGACACGCCCTCATTTACGCGATTGTATTTGGGTGAGCTCTCAAAAGGAATCCCGTCTCGATCTGTGGTGTTAAAGGTCTAATTAGTTGCTCATGGTTTAAACAGTGTAATTGTTTCTACGTGTGCACAAGTGTGTGTAGCCATGATGATCTATGATGCTGGAAGCCATTAGCAAACACAAGCAGGGTGAAATGGAGCATTTCCCCCACTGAGATCACTCTCAGATGTGTGTGTGTGTGTGTGTGTGGGGGGGGGGGGGGGTGTCTTCAGGCCCCCAATGTGGCTGACAGAAAAACTTACACATTGAGGATCTCTGTCTCTAAGAGACATTGGACCTCACTGCGGTTTTGATGGGTAACAAAACGACTCTTCACAACAAAAGACCGCAATTCTTTTGCAAAAATTACTCTCTATTGTCTCAAAACTGTTTTGGGTTGAATGAGATGAAATATGCGGTTCTTGAAGGGAAATAGGTGGTCTTTTTTCCTTTCATTTCTACATTACTTTGAGAAAAACTACAACCTCTCATCAAAAGCCATGCACAGTAGACGAGAAAAACAGGAAACGACTGCGTTTTATCAGCGACCCAGCGAGCGCCGCATTCACACTGACAGAACTTATCAGTCCATCATGTGTCCTTGTTAGCCGTCCTGAGTTTGTGTGGTGCTACCAGCAGGAATCGCTGTGTTTTTGATTAGAGCGGTCATTGTAACAGTATGTGCATTAATAAGACATGAATGGAGTGTGTGCTCTTGATCGTGCTTCAGCGGCGGTTACGTCATGCTCTGGAGTGCGTGGATTAAGCATGTGGCCATTGAAAAATGAAAGCCTTATGATTCTTGGACTAAACCTCACTCTAAAGTTATCTTTGGAAAGAGCAAACTGAGAGAAAGTGTATTTGATACCCTCCCACATATTGCGGAAGAGAGAGAGAAAGAGAAAGAGAGATAGAGAGAGGGAGAGAGAGAGGTCGGGTGCAGATGTGAGTTGGTATTTTTGTGTAGGCCCGTGTGTGGTGCGGTAGCAGGACTGACTGTGTGGGAAGATGAGCTAAGACGGAGGGAGAGGTGGAATGCTGTCGTTACCTTGGCGTGTGTTATTGCGGAGGAAATGTGACACGTTACACACACAGTCACACACCCACACACACTGACACACACAGTGCTGTGGAACTGTGAAACCACAACACAATAACCCCCAGCTGTCCGTTTGTAGAAATGTGTTATCAGCAGGGAAAAAAAACCCAAAGTATGCGCATGTGGCTCATGGGTCTTTCTTCATCTTCCAGGATTTTATTAGCATCAATCAATCACGTTTACATGCCCTGAATGAGGACTGAATAGAGAGTAAGTGTAGATGAAAGACTCCACATTCTAAACAGCCTTGATTAGGTTGTTCGCCCACAAGCTTCGCGGTAACCTTGATAGCGTGTTTACAAAATGCGAAGCGGCTCAGCATTGAGGTCTATGATAATGGGCTCGGCGGTTAGTCGAGAACTGTTGGATGTGTTCAGCCTTCTCTTGTACATCCAACCTTGCTTAGCCAATCTCCATCTCATTATCACTGCAGCCGATGCTCAATCAGCAACTCACTACGTCTCTGCAGCAATAAATTCCCTTGAACTTGGCTGAGCGTTTGGCCCAGTTCGCCACTTTATAAATCTCCGATTCATTGCACACAAGGACACCGTCCGAAAGCTGCAAGTGAAATGTGTGTTTTGCTCCGAGTGTGTGCAAGAGAAGGATGCTCTGTGCACCATCATGCATACCAAGACACTAACTATGTGAATCCTTACAAGGAAGCGTGGCTACTAAAACACATCTGTCACAGTAGAGAGATGATGCTGTTGACCCACAGCATGCATTAAATCTATCGCAGTGAGGTCATGTCTCATTCTCCAGTACGTGTGGTGTCATTTATCTTGACTTTCCCTTGAGAGGAAAACAAGAAATTTTACGCTCAACTTCGCCTTAGATGTTCCACATAGCGGCGAGTGCAGATTTAAAGTGCTATTGTCACAATATCGTCTTCCTCGCCTGCATTTTCAGGCGTTCCTCTGAAACCTCGGAAAGAGTTGGTGTTTCTGGAGCAGCCGTCAGGTCAGCTGGAGATCCGCTGGTCTTCCAAGTTCAACATCTCAGTGGAGCCGGTCCTCTATGTGGTGCAGCGGCGTTGGAACTATGGCATCCATCCCAGTGAGGATGATGCCACCGAGTGGGAGACTGTGGCGCAGGTAGGAGTCTAGACACACATGCAAAAGAAACGTGTTTAGAGCCTGCAAGTTTTTTGGGGGGGGGGGTTTTTGTGATGATTTTCAGATTTGCAAGCAAATTTCTGCCTCATATGTCATAGCGTGCCTCGTGCTGCAGCTGCGAACGCGCTGCGCCGCGCTGACAGACAGTTGCACACAGTTGCACATTCCTCAAAGTCACGGTGTCTTTTAAAGTTGGGTAGAGAGAAACACACGGATGACTGATGTGGCAGCAAACTCACACGGGGCTTTGACCCCTCGTGAACCCTGACCCCTGCGGTTTGCTCTCTCCCCATCTGTCCTTCAGACTGCAGAGGAGCGCGTCCAACTGGCCGACATCAGAGCCAGCAGATGGTACCAGTTCAGGATTGCTGCAGTCAATGTCCACGGGACCCGCGGCTTCACTGCGCCCAGCAAACACTTCCGCTCCTCTAGAGGTCTGTGTGTGTGTGTGTGTGTGTGTGTGTGCGTGTGTGTGTGGCCTTTGCTTTGTGTGTAAGTTCTTGTTTGACACCCACTGCCCTCCATTTGTTATGGTTAAGACCTTGGAGCAGGTGGAGCTTTGAAACCTGATTTGACAATTTATCTGTTCATGCAAACATTCCGCGTGTGGTGCATCTTCCATTTGCACGTCATCCAAATTTACACTGACTTATAGAAAGTAGCATTCTGATCTAAAAATGTCTTGCCTGCTAAGAAGCAAGAACGCTCAGAAGATTGCTATTTACACTTTTACATCATTTAGTTGTTTGTGGTTGCCGATGTTGAATAGATACAAGTTCTAACATGTAAAAAAATGAAAATATGAGATATGGCAATGCAAGAACAGTAGATAGGTGAAAAAATATAAAAAAAATAATTCATAAACAAAACAAATTGAGTGATACATGTTCAAAAAAGATTAGGAAGAAGTATAATTACTAGACTTTACTTATATAAACCTTTTCAATTACGATATTTAGAAACAAAATCCCAGTTTCATAGACCATCCAATTTAATTTGGGAATAAAACAACTATTCTATGTACAACCATCTGGTGACGGTTTTGTTTATATTTTTGAGTGATTGAATTTGTTCACAAATGACGTGTTGAAGGACAGAAATACTTTCGGTTTTGTTATTCAATCTAATAATGAGGATTTCTGTGTTACCGTGACACAGAAGGCTGAAAAACAACATCGACATAATACATTAAAAAAAAATTATTGTCATTGGCTCGGTTTAGCTGTTAGGATTAGTAGCATAGCCAAATAAACATTTAACACTTTTAATGTTTGCTCAAACTGATGATTCGTAGTTTAAACCTAATAATAAAAACAACATTTAGATGTTGTGCAGTATTTTTTAAGTGCTCAAAATGCTTTACAGTAGAGCCAGGTTGTTAAAATGTTTCTTTTCCACACCAGTGAGCTAAATGGAAAGTGTAATTCACAGACACACTAAATCAAAAGCAGGTAATGAGAGCAGATTGGCTGCCAAGAGTATTTATTTTCCGTGTTGCAACCAGATATCCACGGATGTCTTCAAAGGAGGGGATTCCCCCTCTTTACAGTCATATAACGTGTAATGTGTCTGAATTAGTCAGAATATTGCAGGTTTCAAATGAATGCTAGTGTTGTCTTGCCTCTGGAGGGAGTGAGGTCACTTCAGATCTCCGCTGCAGATTAGCCTGAAAGCTCCAATGGTGTCCTGCTCGACTCCCGTGCACCGCACATTGAATGAGGCTAAATAAGCGTGTGTGTTTGACATGTAGAAGCCGGGATATGTTGTGATTTACAGGCTCAGGAGGAAAGAGTGTTCAGTGTGTGTGTGTGTGTGTGTGTGTGTGTGTGTGTGTGTGTGTGTGTGTGTGTGTGTGTGTGTGTGTGTGTGTGTGTGTGTTGACCTGTCCTGTCAGTCCTCCACTCCCTGAGTGTTTGGATGTCTGACAGAGCTGGACACCAGGTGGGGAAAAAAGGTTCTGCTGCAGGACTGAAAACTGATCCCCAATCAGTCTGGTGGTTAGATTGATGGGAGCTGTCACGAGTGTCCTATCATTATTTATATAGCATCGCTGTATCATCTGATTGCAATTTAGCTCTTCTATTCTTTGTTGGGTCAATTTGTAATAACTGACTGCTTATTTATCTTGCATCAGCTGGTACAGGGGAACCGATGTGACCAAGTGTGTTTTTGGATGGGTTTAAATGCGTTTCAGGTGCGAGAGGGCAGGAGAGACGAGAGGCGGGGGTTGTGGTGTGAATCATTTTCTCATTACAGGGCTTTTTCCTTCTGCTCTGGTGTCTGGCATGTGGCCCTGAGTCTCCTCCTGCTGCGGGCTGACATAACAAGTCACAGCACTTATGAATAGGTTTAGAACCAACTTTACCCTGGTCTCACACACACACCCACACACACACACACATTAGTGCCCAAATGTTGAGCCAGAGTGAGCAGCATGTGTTTGTTAACCCCTGACCTGCGCTTTCGGGTGCTGTCGTACACTGTCATAGATGTGACATGACACCTGTCATAACATCTCCCAGCAGATTGTCAGAGGACAACTAATTACTTTACAGAGTCACAGCGGTTCCCCTCCTGAAATGCGGCGCAAACCTTCAAGTTGTGAAAGCCGCTTTACACCAAGGCTGAAATTATACGATAAAAAAGTCCTCGTTGTTCCTAAATGTCTGCAGATGTCTGTTACCTCCTGACAGTGTTTGTTGTCCTTGCTTTGTTTTCAGATCCATCCGCCCCACCGAGCCCAACCAGTGTGCGTGTCACCAACGTGACGCTGGGAGACGAAGGCCTGGTGACAGTTCGTCTCAACTGGACGCTGCCAGAGGAGCCAGATATCCCTGTCCATCACTATAAAGTGTTCTGGAGTTGGACTGTACCCTCCAAGTCTATGGTTCCATCAAAGAAGAAAAGGAGAAAGACCACCAACGGGGTAATCTTCTTATACTGTCTCAATGATGTGTTCTTTCTCTGGTCTTTCTCTCTCTCTGTACGGGGTCTCATCCAAGATTGTTTCAGCATCGTCTTCTCTGGACACGTCAGCATGAATATCCACGCAAGCCTGCAATGGAAGGGAAGATAAACATGGAGCAGGAGTTGCATGTATTTACCTCGGCTTGGGAGGTTGTTTCGCAAAAACTACAGGGCCAATTTTCATACAACTTGGTGATGGCGTGGGGTATCAGCCAAAGAAGAAGTCATTAAAATTGGAAGCAGACGGAAATCACTAGGTAGATGCGCATTATTTTTGTGAACCTTGTGAGGTTGAGCATTTGTTTGACCACTTGCAAGTGTTTCAGGCTAGAAAATTGGCTCTCCAGCGTCGACTCTCCAACTCTTTCCTGTAAGGCATCAGGAAACTGGTTGACACAATCTTTTGCAGCTATCTTTGTTTGGAATTGAGACGATTTTGCTGTCTTCATAGTTTTCACATGAACGCGTACACAAGGCCGTGACGTGTCATGCAGCGTGGCAGAGCTGATGTCGCTTCCAGAAAATGGCCGCTACTGCATCAGTGAAAAATGCAACAGTTTCATCCCGCTCTTATATGAGGGCTTTCTGTAAGAACAAGGAGGTTCAGGCAGGATTGAGGAAGATAGATTAGATTTGGAGCAGCTGCCAAGTTTAACCTCACTCTCAAATTCTTGGTTTATCAACTTATACGTGAATGCATAGTTTCAAACTAAGATGGGACTTCTGAAAGCAGTATCTGTTCTTAATGAGTTGAACTCGAAGGGCATCTGTTGGGCACTTTCTTTCACCCAGCCCAGTGGATTAAAAAATAAAATAACAAAATGCAGTTTTTTTTTTGCCATGTTCAACGGACCTGCCCCAAAAATTTATGGGTTCTTCCTTGGCCTGTGTGTCACCCCTCTACTACATTTCAGGAAAATTGGCGTGGAATTTTCTGTGTAACCCTGCTGAGAGACAAACACTGAGAGAGAACAAAATAACCAACGCCAAACTTTAAGAAATGCTTTTTTTCCTCCATGTTACTAAGATCTGGCCAAAATTTAATGGATTCTTTATTGGTCCATGCTTCACCTCTCCAAGAAGTTCAGTGAAAATCCTTTGTTTTTTAAAATAATTCTGTTAACAGACAGGCAAACCAACAGACACGGTTCAGAGCGTAAACCTCGGCAGATGTCATAAACACACCATGTTTGCTGTTTGCAAAGTCCAGCCTTGGTTTTTGACATATCGGCCTTTTTTTTTGGAGCAGAAGCGATCATATTTGGATGAAAAGGTGGAGACGTGGTGGTCACAGTGGTGTTGACTTGAGTACAGCGAAGCAGCCACATTCTAAAAACATACTCTCTATTTTATAAAAGGAACATTATACTGTATCGAGGAGGTAAACTTACGATTGAGACCAGAAACCAATGAAGATAATGTTGACTTATGTCTCCTATACTGCTAGATAATCAGTCGCCCCCTTCTGGTCAGAAGAAATATGGCAGGTTTATGTCACTTCTATGTTGTCCTTACTTATCAGACACATATCTGCTTATTTTATCATCTATTAGGAAGTCAAACAGATGAACCCTGGAATTCTAACGCATTTGCGAACAATACATATTCATGTTTTCAGCTATTTACTGGACTGTCACAGACCTCGGTAATGAAACATAATTGCGGCAGAAGCTTCACTTTCATTTAACTCACCTTATAAATAAATCATACCTCTCAATCAACCACTCTCCTCTGAGACTGCGTTGAACTTAATGGCTTCATAAAAATGAAGTAAAACTACATTTTTTGACTCATTTGCATAAAATCTCCAGTAGAATATGACTTCATATCCGTGAAGATCATTTGATTTGAGGAGCCAGCAGAAAGACAGATTGTCTAGACAGTCCACACACCTGCAGTCTTCCCCTGAATTAGTTTTTGAAATGAATAGCAGATGTAGCACAGAGGAGATAGTGTTGGGAGACACCAGACACCTATTGACACATGTACTACTGGTTTCCACTTTGGCACCTTGGGGCTTTGAAGGAACCCTGCTGGTGGAAGAATGTCAAAACATGCACAGTCAATAACAAGGAGCCATCAATAGCTCACGCTGTTGGTGGAATGCTAGAAGTCAAACACAGTGAGGAAACGGCAGGAGGTTCTGATAACACGGTTCCCTCAGAAGGCCCTGAAGGCCATCTCCTCACCACGATGCCTTCCTCAGCTCCACATGTGTTCTTAATAAACAGGGCTTTCCCACAGGCCTTGTTCAGCTGTGGCTGAGCTGAGCTGAGACTTAGATGGTGACAGGGATTTGAAAAGAGGCTCAAGTGACATTGTAGCAACAACAATAAATGCCAACTTTTTAGTATTTTCTCTCGCTGCAGGCTCAGAACTGGGTGGACCTGGAGGGGCTGCAGGGGAACAGCAGTTACACCGTGGAGCTGCAGGCAGTGACGTACTGGGGACAGGTGCGACTGAAGAGTTCCAAGGCGTCGCTCCACTTCAGCACCACCCAGAATAATGAATCAGGTAAACACCATCACTGAATCGTCATCAATCACCACCGTGAGTGGGACATTTAGAGTTTTCTGGGGAAACGTCTACAACTATCTGATGGATTGTGATGGAACTGATTACAGACAGTCACACTACCCTTAGCATGAATGATTAAACCTGGTCATGCCCTAAGCTTTCATCTACTGCCATTAATACGCAAATGTTTCCAGTTTAGAATAGCAGCCAGTCACCAGCCTGTTGATTGTGATTAAGTGGTCTGTCTTTGCAAGATTTGAAGTAGATCCTTCACACTTCAGGTGCATTAGAATACCTGTGCGCTTCAGTCGTCCCTAGGAACTGTGTCTCAATGGCTGCTAGCTCCAATTTAGATTTTTTTTCCTGATTTGATTGTAAAAAATACTGCTGAAATACTACATAATGATGCTTATTTGTACTTAGAATGAATTCTCTCCTCCTTGTGTCTTTGCACGAGATGACAAGCTTGATGTTTAAATTGCTCATTTTATTAGTGGAGTTTGGTGCTGATCAACCACACCAGGTTTGATGACTTAATTCCTCAGTTTGGTTGTATTAAGTTAAAACCAATGTAAATATGACCTATGAGAGTCATGCAGAGTCTGGGAAAAGGTTGGTGAAAACTAAAGTGATAAACATGCTCAATGTTATGTTTTGCTGAACATCGCACATTGGTATTATTAGCATGCTAACAATCGCATGCAACAGTGGCGCTTGTTTGGCCGTTCACGTTTCTCAGCCACTCTCTCATCACCGCTTGATTTGTTGTTGACATTCTGTTGCCTAGGTTACCCTCTTGTATATTTCCCATACCTCACATCTGCCCATCAGTTCTAATCTTCGCTCCCATTGGTATTTTCCTCAATGTTCAGATTAGTTTGATTCAGTACCCGCCCAGCTTCTGTCGCCAAAAGTTATTTTTTCTGTCAAAGCTCCAAGCCATCACATTTTTTTTGACATTCCACAGTCTCTGGTTGCCACATCAGTCTCTTCCTTCATTGCTGGTTTGGGCTCCCCTCAAAAATTTACCAAAAGGAACCAGCTTTGTCACAGCAGTCAAGAGCGTACGTGCTATCAAAGAAAAACCTGTAAGAAGCGGTTGTTTTTGATCGCAGATCCACATGGGATTAACTCAACTAACCAGCAAAATCCAGTTGTTTTCCTCAAGAATTGGATTTTCTTATCAATTATTAAGAAGCCTCTGACAGACAGTCATATGAGAAAGGCAAATGGCTCTGACAGCACATCTGATTTTATTTGCTTCTCCTGCATGTCTAGAAAGCACAGACTAAACCTCAGTGCTGTATATTTTAGTACGTGTGGCTCCAGAGGGAGCTGAACCTGTAACCTTGGCAGTGTCGGTGCTGCGTGTGCCCATCGAGTTATACACCACATTTTAAGCATAAAGAACGTGTTGTAACTTCAGCAATTATACAAAGAAATAATTGTTTCTGTTACCATGCTGCCACAACAGAGTCAGTGTTGTGTCTTAGCTACCGCAGAAAACATGTCTCCTTTCTCTTCCTAGTAAAATCAGTGCTCAAGTCCAAGAAGGGGGAGATATCCCCTCTTGGTTCAACCTTGGCCAAACGCCCTTCTGGCCCTCTCGAGGTAGGCACACCCTTCTACCAGGATGGCCAGCTACAGGTCCGTGTCTACTGGAAGAACCGGGGAGGTATGTGTGACTTAAAACTTTGCTCGAATCAAATTTACACCCCATTATGACCCATAATTATGGTTGGCCCATGCAGTATTCAGTTTTATAAATCTGTTATCAGCTTGTGGAAATGAAATGAATGAGTGTCTTTGTGCCGGGGAAATTGGTGTACACGAGGCTGCTAGAGCGGAGCCACTGTTTAGTATAGAACAATAAACACATAGAGCCGGAGCCGTGCGATGGGATTTATTGACAGCTGTATTTAATAGATCCTCACCCTCCCTTCAGCATTGAAGTGGTCCATTTTGTTCAACAAGACCCAATGTCACAGGGAACAGAGAGGGTTGTGGGTTGCAGCACCACAAGGGGTTAAAGCCTATAGGAATGCCTGTCCCAGCACCATCCGTTCCCCAACCCTTCTGTTAATACCAGAGTGGAAATATGGAAACCTTGAAAGCAACGCTCTCAGGGTAACCTGTCAAGTCCCATTCACTGGTCTATGTTATGTTACTAATATATGTCATCGCCCAAGCCAAACTCTACATCTTAGAGTCAAGAATGCAAACCCTGGCTGAAAGAAAGGCCTGGTGAGACACCAACTGCTGAATCAGAGAGAGAGAGGGAGAGTTTGGCCGGAGCGATTTGGCTTGGACGGGGAGAGCTGAGTGATGCTGACGGCGATCGAGCATGGCTGGGGAATCACTATGTTTCAGAGCGGCGTTAATCCTGTCTCTGCCTCTCGTTTGTCCTGGTCTGTGGTGGATGTTCCTCTCATTAGTCTTGAGGGATGACCCTGACAACCTGCGTTCCACTAATATAAACATCCAGACGGTCTAGAGAGTTGGGGTCTCTAGACATCTGGTTAGTGTGACAGGGAGAAGGGACAGGTTAACTGAACCAGGATTAATCTCTCATTCATTTGGTCCGTGATCCAAAGCAGCGCAGCATCTGGGTTGTCTCCAGCAGACGGAGCCTCGCTGTACATCATATCAGATAATACATCGCTGTCTGCCCAGACAATAGGCAGCAGTCCGCTGGTGGCGGCACTCTGGAGACCCACTTCCACTCATGATTTAACAGCACGGCTGCTCTGTTCCTACCTGATTTCCATGTCCCGCTTTATGTTTTACCTTTCACCCCCCCCGCCCCCACCAGACCAGCCGAGCATATCTTATTTATTGTTTCCTGGCGATTTCTCTCTTCTGCTTCCAGAGAGCTCAGTGGCTCCAAGTAGCAGATCTGTGTTTAAGCTTTGAAAGGAGCCATTTTTTTTCTCCCTGCAATAGGCCCCCCACACCGAGGGGCAGCAGTTGAATAAAGCACATTGATAATAAAGCTGCAAATATTTCACGTATTCAAGCAACATGGTTGAATGAATAATAAACCGAGCCACACAAGATGAGGATGATGTATATAAACAGCAGTGCTGAGTTCATGAGGAGCGTATCATCACCGCTCCGGTAAATCCGAACGTTGGTTGCATATTGATTTCTTTTTGACCAACATTTATGGTCCTTTAACTCTGTTTGGTATCAACCCTCTCCTGAGGGAAACGCCTGCCTCGTTAGCAGCTTAAGCTTCACCAAGCTAGTTGCTGATGTGTTTGGAGCGTTTTACTATGAAAAACTGATGACTGCCTCTGCTGAAATCCAGAATAAAGCATGAGAGTGAACCGAAACAGGGCTTCCTAAGAGTGCAGCCTTTCTTTGTAGTTGTTTTTAAGAGAAAAGACACGTTTTCACGCTATGGAACCTGGCTTGATGAGACTGTTGCTGCATTCAAATGGAACTCGTTAAGTCACGTACAGGAAAGGCTACTAGACGGGAACACCGCCGCTAGTGGGACATGGCTTTTACCATTGGCTAACATTACTGTCGCCATCAGGAAGCAATGTGGGTTATCAAGCTTGTAACCTAACTGAAGCGAATGAGAAGGCTTAGAACGTGATCACATCGTGTGATATTCACATTTTCACAAGGACAATCATAAAAATAAGAAAGAAAATACAATAATTGTTCTTAAAACTCCACTCTGCCATTTCTAAAAACATCATCAAATATGTCACAAGTTGTGAACTTGACGCTTCCCATGTCCTAAAAAACAGGACTAGAGGGGAGCGTTCAAATTGTGTCTTCTTGTGAAACTGATAAAAATCTGAAGGCATCATATATCAAGAAGAGGCTAGCATCGATGCTACTAGCATCCCTGACATCAGACCTGGAGAATTAGTAATCAGTGCCTCGTCTACCGACTTCTACCTACTTCTGACCTGATTAGTAGAAGTCAGTGTTGGATACACGCTGATAGATGGTTCATCCAATCATGTTCTCTATCTGGGCAACTTTTGTGAAACAAACCAGCCGACGCATCAAGTTATTGACCCAATATTTGCGCTCGTAATTATTAGCCAATATTATGACTGATAAGAATGTTCTTTCCCATTCAGTAAAGTCGATTTTGATTCTTTCATTTCATAAAAAATCATGAAAAAGGTCATTCTTTTATGTAATTTAGTATTTCTTTTGTTTCATTTACACTTAATTTATCTGATCTGTTGCTTTATCATGTGACCTGTTATTTACTCCTCCTCTTTTTCAGAGCCCGGAGCGAGTCGTTACCATGTCCAGTGGATGCCCGAATACTGCAACCACAATGAGACCCGAGGACCAGAGAAATCTGTCACGCAGGTTAGTGTCAAGCAGCCTTTTCACATCCTCCCATCGAGGTTCTGGACACAGAGGGCAGTGCAAAGAGCTGTGGCCTGATCAGCAGCTCTGTGCCATGCAAAGCACGTGCCTTTGCCTTTTGTCCGCAGCTTAGAGAGGACAGCTCCTCTAAAGAAAACAACTCCACAGAGTGAACCTGAGGCCCTGTTGTGGCCAAATCACTGGCTGTTGTTTGGAATATTATGAGTCAGTCGTGTGGTCAGGCTTGTGGGGCGTCGGCCAATAAAACGCATTTACTTAAACAATGTTTCCCGGAATGGGGGATTTATTCACCTCCTTATGCTTCTACGTGGGGCTTCTTTTAGGACGCAGAGGGGTCTGTGTAGGGGCTGGGAGAGTCTCGGGGGGTGGGGTTAACTATTTGGGCTCAGGCTGATACTAGATGGCCCAGGCCTTGCAATCAACACATTCTTCGGGGAGCGGGACTCTGGTTGCTAGGAAATATACATCCATTTTCTATAGATCACTGGGAAAGGTTCCAGGCTTGTGCTTTCATCTGAGCACAGTGCCTCATTCACTTTTAATCAAAGCTGTTTTATATCAGAGAGAATATACACACTCGTTCTCCAGGGACTGCCGAACGTTGAACCTCTTTATTACAATTTCAAGATTTAAATCCACAAGTCAGCAGGATTTTGGGTTTGTTTCCTCCAACAAAAAAGGGTGAGAAAAGCATTTTTTCTTTGTAGCGATCAATACATGATGAAAGTTTGAAATGAGTGTGAAGCTCAGACCGCTGCGTAGAATTCATTACCATTGATTTACAGGCAATTCCCATTTCAAATTACACATGAAAGCGCTTTAGCTGCATCTTATTTTGCAAGTCACATAAACACGAGGAGAGCGTGTGTTGCATTTGGCAGCTATAAAAATCATTTATATTGCTGTTAGAATAGAAGAATACTGGTTTAAACTCTACCATATGAGTGTTCAAAGTAGTCCTGTAATGTGGGGCATGTTCCTGAGGCCTGAGTGGGAATGTGATCCGCCTCGCTGCTGTGTATTTAATTATCTCTGAAGCTCCACGGGACCTGACCTGGGTGACACGTCAAAGTCATCGGGACTGAATAATGTGTTTCTTGGCTCAGGAGAACTACATCAACCTCCCGGGCCTGCTGTTCTCCTGCAAGTACAAAGTCACAGTTCACATGCTGAAGTCCAAGAGACGCTCTAAAGATGAGAGCACCACCTTCCTCACCCCTTCCTGTGCTACCATCCGGAGCAAGACTCAGAAACACATCCCCTGTCCAGGGGAGGGAGGTGAGTGCTTACACACATGACCAGGAAAAGGATTTTTTTTTAGTTTTAATTTGTGCGTGTACGAGTAAAAATAATGAAAATATAGAGAACTTTTCGGATCGTGAAATGACGGTCAGCGTGCTTTTCATCAACACTGAATAAAAACAAAACAGGCAGGATTGATTTATAGAAATCATACAAACAACAAAAATCTAGATACATGTGGCTCAGTTCAAAGTTTGAAGCGGTACAGATGTCTGGGACGATGACAGTAAAACCAGTAAAATGATCAAAAAAACAGTATTATGATAAGAAAATCATAAAAGCAAGATAAAACTGCATGGTTCAGTTAAAAGCAAGACTGTAAAAGTAGGTTTTGAGCTGTTTCATGAAATGGTCTACAGATGACGCGGGTCTGATATCTGGGGGGGTGGGGGGGCGGGTACGGTCCAAATCTCGGGCCTATAAGCACTCAAGGGCTGCGTCACTCCATTTTGGCTTGTAATTGCGGCCCATTACTGCATAGCGATGCGGTAATTAATCTCAAGACCATACTTCAACACTGTAGATCATTTAATTTCATGTGTTTTCTTGCTAAAAAGTTTGGATTGATATTCTAAAGTGGAACAAGACTAGATTGGGTGAGTGGATTCCTGTATCAACACTCATCTGCTGCATTCACACTGTGAACTGGAGTCGGTCCAACAATAACCCGGAATGTTCCCGATCTAATACTCGATAGGTTTTAGATTGGCTTCAATCTTTGATGAATTTTGGACTTTAGGACTTCAGACTTCAGTTGGACGTGCTCTGCTGTGGCTTTTGACCTACAGTTTATCAGCGGGGAACAGTGGTCACTGCTGTGCGCCGCTTCGCTCTGATTCATTTTGAAGAGGAAGAAGAACCCAACAGGAAACTCTAAATCTCCCCACCAGTGGAGCATTTTGATCGCTCAAAGACAAACTGGTTTCCAGTACCTGAGCTGCTGGTCTCTTTTCCTGGTGAATCCACGGCTCCTCAACTGGTCGTCACCGTCAGGTTCCTAGGCTGGGATTGTAGGAAGTTACTCCACAGGTCCAAGAACAAGTCTGGCGCAACAAAACCACATCATGTCCTTTTTTGCTCTTGGATATTGTTACCGTCGGTGCGAGAAAGTGCATATTTCAATAATCCTCAACGCTGCATAATTAGCATACAGGCATGAAAATACTACCGTCTCATCTAATTCTTATCAAAGAAAACAAAAACCAGAACACGTATTTTCTTTAATATCAACATCCAGACTGAGACCACCTTTCTTCCACCAGCTACAGGAGTTCCAAAAGTCTTGGCCAAGCCAGAAAACCTGACCGCCGCTTTCTCCGTCAGTGAGGGAAACATCACCGGCAGCTTCCTGTGGCGTGTGTCCCGGGTGGCGCCTCATCAGCGAATCACAGGCTTTCAGGTCACGTGGGCTGAAATCACCACAGAGAGTCGACAGAACAGCCTTCCCAACAGCATCATCTCCCAGTCCCAGATTCTGCCTCCAGTAAGTCCAGTTTGGTTCTATATCAGTGGTGTGTGTTTTTTTTTAATTAAAACCGTGTTGCAGTTAGCTCACGTCTCACAGGATCCTCTGACACACAGCCCTCCTATCCTCAACATTTCATTCCATTTGTCAGGGGTGAGGGTGGTTTCAGGATAACACCGCCGCCGCCACTGCCTCTTTGCATGAATCTTGTGATAAGTGCTGGCGTGTAGATGGACATGAGGAGAGATCTGAGGCGGCGTTGTGTCCTGCTGGAAGTTCTCCTCCTCTATCTTTTCATCTGCCATCACGTCTTCCTCTTTCATCCTCAGTGAGAGCTGTGAAAAAGCCGCTTTTTGACATAATCTGCTCCATCAACAACACGTTCCGCCTATCTGCACCACCCAGCCTCTGGAGCTCAACTATAAATAACACCACCCACTGCACACGTTATCAAGCTGGCTGCAAAAAAGAGAGAGAGAGGGAGAGAGAGACAGCTTCATGAAAATAAAGCATTGTCTGTGGGCTGGTTCGTTGTGCTCAGTAGTCACCCTGCTGTAAAGGCCGGTCCAATACCAAGTCTGTCACATTCAAAGATTCGCTGTGGTGTATTTTATCTGATTGTTGGTTTTCCTCTCTTGGCAGGATCATAATTTGCTTGTAGTGTCCAACCTCCGACCGTCCACTTATTACAGACTGGAGGTACAAGTAATAACGACTGGAGGGGAAGGTCCCGCCACTGTCAAGACCTTCCAGACTCCCAGCACATTACCAGTCGTCCAACACCGTAAGTCATGCTGTCGTGGACCTTTTGGGGCCCTCTCACTCCTACCTGGCCCCAAATTAAATCACCTGACCAAGGGTAGCCGTTACCTAGTGAACCCTGGTGCAGAGACTGCTGCCAGACTTTATATAGGACCAAAACGCAGAGCACTGTGGGCTGGTGATGGCTGCTGCAGCTAGACAGAGGAGGGACGAGAGGCTGCAGTGAAATAACTAATTACACCGATGTATTAAAAATTACAGTTAAATGAGCTAATCAACACCACAGCCCTCAATTATCTCAGTCCCTTATGTCTAGTATATCTTTCTGCAGTTTAATTCGAGTAATATAGCATAATGTAATAATGAAACCAACTAAAGCGTGTCTGTCTGTGACAGTACAAAGCTAAAGTAGCAGCTCATCTACTGATTTGGGCCAAAGCTACAAACTGAAGGCGTGAGAGCCCTGCTAACTTCTTATGTAGTTTCTATCTTTGGATCAAGTTAGATCAGCTTATTCTTGTAAATTTCTCTGCGAAGTCCCACTTCATACAATACTTCTCACACACACACACACACACACACACACACACACAATTGTAATTTGTCTTTCAAGTTCCCACTTGTCTTGAAGACTTTTTTCCACTCCTGCGTGACTTCTAGGTGACTCCAGATATCAGAAAACACCAGTCGCATATTTTAAGCTTGAAGCTAATGGAGATCGACTACTAACAACAGCAAAAGTGTCCAAAAATTTCCATTTCAGTTGAATTCGTTCACGCTTGTTCCCAGTCATGTCAAACGGCAAGCGCTCTGTTTTGTTAGAGACACCTAAGTGGGACTAGTTGAAAGGAAAATAACAAAACAACCATTTGGGGTGAAGTACACTGTAGATTTAGCACAGAATTATATTTTTAAAAATGCAAAATGCAAAATAAGCACCTATACAATATTCTATGTGGAAAAAGTGTGCAGTTATTACAAACATCTGTATCTCTAGAGCCATTTTCACGTGGACATTCTGGAATATCCCCTAATATCGTGTAAACCCAGCAGTGTTTTCAATGAGCCGCCCCTTTTTTTATCTGTCCCAGAACAGCGCCACAGGGGCCCAGGCTTGTACAGTCTGCGTGACAAGGGCGTAGGTTGGCAATTGATGGATCTTGTGTGTTTTATAGGGCCCAGACTCCGACAGCACCAATCTCATCACCAGAAGCCGTCAGTAGAGAGACACTGAGCTGCGAGGAACCCAACATGGAGAAGTACCGGTGGTTCTTTGCTCTGACCTGTCAGAGAAGGAACGTGTGGAACAGAAACACAAGCCGCTGCACCGCGAACCAATGCCCTCCCCTCCCCTCCTGCTTGTGAAATATGGGTCCTCATCCTCTACGGCTCCCACGGCACATCAGCTTTACCTTCTTAAACCCCTCTTGACTGATATGTCACCGGGCGAGTTGGTCTGTATTGTTTTGCATTTGTTAGTCTGCAGTCGTCGTCTCCCCCCCCCCCCCCCCCCCAATACAAATAAGAAAATTCCTTGCAAACCCCCAAAATCTCATTGT
Source organism: Aulostomus chinensis (assembly GCF_037954235.1). Lineage (NCBI taxonomy): Eukaryota > Metazoa > Chordata > Actinopteri > Syngnathiformes > Aulostomidae > Aulostomus > Aulostomus chinensis. The sequence goes on along the minus strand of NC_141331.1, from coordinate 16,786,897 downwards.
AAACAGCAACACAGTTTGATTTGATCAGGGAGAACTCACAACACACGCTCAAGCGATTGTTTGTTCATGGTTTAAATATAAACAACTACAAATTGATGGAAGCTGGTTTGACGACGGATGTTGGGAAAGGCGTAAAACTGTACAACAATTGTTTATTCATGAAGAAAAGTAGAAATTAATCTATTTATTTTGTGTTACCCATTTTAAAAGGCGCTTAGGCACACACACACACACACACACACACACACACACACACAGTCAGAACTGATGGATCATGTAAGTTAAGTCATTGTTGTCTAACCCAGAATCTCTCACCTAGTATGTTGCATGTAGTACATTTGATTTTTTGACCTGTAAATGAATTACAAGTACGTGCTTCAAATTGAAAGCTTTTGCATGACAACCGTTAGCATTCTGTTGGCATGAAATAATGTCTTTTCAATATGTTAGCAATATTCCATTAACAAAGAGTTATACTGGGAGTAATATGTAATGTTTATTAATGAAATTATTACGTGTGGAAATGATGAATTGTACATGTTCTTGGCTGTAGAAATGTTTGTCGTGGAACAGTCAGTGAATGTCTATATTTATTTATGTGTGTATTACAAAGTTTGGTTTGGATGTGTGTGGATGTGTATGTTCTGTGTGTTTTAGTCTCTCCAATTTTTGAACCAACAAAAATCTTGTAAAGACATTTTGTAAAAATGGAATTGTAAATACAGTCTTATGTTACATGTTATTTTTCCATGGTAGAAACTGTACAAACGAAGTAATAAAATAATCCTTAACCAGTTCCTTTTGCTGTTTGTTTAATTGAAGTCGCTGTGAGCAGTAAATAAACGTGCTTCTCCTCCCTCTGCTTCAACTATTTGGCAGTTACTGTTGCTTATTTTGGCTGTAAAACCCATCATGGCAGACTTACCCGTACAGCGTATTCACAGATCGGTGCAGGAGCCAGGGACATGCGCTCTGCAAGTCCAAATAAACAGGTCATCGAGCTCAACAGCCCGAGTGAATTTACCATCGCTGAGGTCAGGCAGCTTCTCAGAGCACTTGTGTGTTTGAGAAGCATTAAATCCCTCCTCGGCTCAGCAGCCTTTCACCTCCATAAAATGAAAAGTGGAAATGTTTACAAGAAGATAAAGCTAAAAAAGTGAGACGCAGAGTTAAGCCTCTATGTGCGGAGTTCATGATTTTTAGTGTTTAATACCACGAGCGGAGTTATTTGCGTTTGTCATGTGACAGATTTTATTCAGTAAAACATTATCCTGTGAGGAGTGGACGCAGATGATTGTGTGTGTGTGTGTGTGTGTGTGTGAGAGAGAGAGAGAGTGAGAGTGTGTGTTCGTTTTAACCATAGTGACTTAGAAAGAGGCACCTGAAAAGTATTGCTTGGATACCTGAGAGATAAAGGGGTGTTTTAGACAGTATTACTGATGTATTTACATACATTTAGAAAACAGCGCTCTTGAATACTCAATACTGATTTATCAATTACCAATAATCAGTGTGGTGCATCACTTGATGGACCACTGCTGCTCTGCTGTTCCACTGAGCAGATGGTTGCTTAGGTCACCATAGCAACAGCATATTGATTATATATGAATTAAAATATCTTTTAGTCATTATTTAGTGTCACATTTTAGAATGATTTAGTTATGGGAATGTAGGAGTTATCGTTTGAATAATCACAGGCTCACCATCTCTTAATTTCCTTTGTCTTCAGTCTTAATTTCCTTTGTCTGTCCTAAGCGACCTACAAGAACATCAGAATCACAGTTTCGTTCTTTTGTTTGTGTGTTTTTGGGCCAATGTCTGATCAAAGAAATCAGAGACAGAGAAAGACAATTACTGAGATTACAGCCGGATGAAGAAGATGTGGATTCTACCAGATGATGTGCTCGAAAGTTTACAAACCATCATTTATGGACAGTTTTGCGGTCGTTAGCCTTCAGTCGCAATTAGCCTTAAGCTAAATACGTAGCTGGCTCTTTCAGCATTCTGGAGAGACAAAACATTTGTGAGCTATAGACACTGGTGAGAACTCAAAAGGAAAAGTACACTATTTGGGCAAAGGACCGCTTGAATAGGGAGTCCCGTGTTAGGGTCACGATGAGAATTTTCTTCACTTTTCGTCACTTTGCAACATTAATTACAATATTTGCTCACCATATGAACCAAACAAGCTTCTTAGTTGAGAGGTGAAACATGATCTCGCAATATTATACTTCTCTCCCTCAGTTCCTGTTCCAGTTCCAGACCGTGTGTCTGTTTCTGCTCTGTAGCTCCCAGCTTAGCGCCAGGATGGATCAACACATTCAGGTTTTCTTTGAACTGCTCATTAGGCGTGTTTATGTAATTATTCAAGTTTAAAGAAGATGCATTTTTAGATCAAGAGGTCACGGGTCTCGTAGAGAGCAGCGTGGTTAACAGCAGGATGACGCCGGTTTCCTTCGTGACCACTTAGCGTTCTCGAGGTGAGCTCTAAATATAAATAGGATGTTCTTACGAGTAAGAAAACATACCGATCGTGACAGAGCTGGATCCTGGAGGGATGTCAAATTAAAGCCTTTCAGCGTTAATGATGAAACGACTGTGTTGGATCAAGTGAATTTGAAAGTATTGTGAGGGAACTTTAACAAACACCCTCAGGGGGCTCCGTAGTGTGATAATTTTAAGAAAATAAATAATCTGCCAAGGCAGTTATCAAAACTATCTCACCTCTTTATCTGACTGAGATGCTACTTCAGTGTTTCTATTTTGAGATTTTCTTTTACGTGAATTTAAATAAGCAGATGTATTATTTCTTTGAGGGCTGAAGGTTATTTAGGTGTCTTGAGACCCGCGTCTGCAGCTCCAGAGCTCCCAGGTCACCGCATCCGCCCTCTTTCAGAAAGATACTGACGTTCATTGTTGTAACGCCATTCTGCGTGACGTGAATCCATTAGTAGTCGTATTTATTTTGTGTTATTTCAGCAAGGAGTCAGTGCATCAGTAGGATCAGGAATGAGTCCAAATTACATCAGATACATTTCCAAAAATCATAACGGCTCTGCCAATTCATATACCGGGATTAACTAAGCCAAACTTGAAGCCTCGGAGGACAATAGATTGGTACTTTGAAGTAAAACAGACAACCAGGCAATTCATCGCTCTTTGTAATCACTTTAAATTTTCCCCAACTTTTCCAAACATTGTGGTTTGCTTTCCACTTTCAAATCGATTCAACGCTGAGCCGTGTTCTTGTGTCGGGTTTCACTTCTAATATTCTTTATATTTGACAAAAGGACAATTAGTGTCCCCAGATCGCTGGATATTATTCCAGCGTTGCACCAGTAAAAGGCTTCTTTTCTCTACTGGTGTTAGAGGTTAACCAGTGTTGATTCAGTATAGCTAATGTAAGCTTTGTGTCTGTATGGGAGGCGCGAGGTGTTTGCATATTTGCGTGTGCTTGTTTTTGTAAGTGCATATGTGAAGAGACGTACGGTGGCCAGATGTTTAGATTTCTGTGAAGCCTGTTCTCATCGCAGATCTCCAAACCCAGCAACAAATGTTTTGCTTGTTTTCACACACTCAAGTCAGTCAAGGCTTCGCCACTCACTTCTCAGGGATGTTGTTTATGTACAGTTCTATTATGGCAGAGGAGATTAGTTCCTCTTGGGCTGTGCATGCTAATCCCTCGCTCTTTTCTAGGAGCCGAGCCAGTGTTTAGCCAAGGCTTCTTTCTATGAGAGCCAGCCCAGCCCCTCTCCCTTTCAGGCTGTCACGGTCCCCCTCTCTACACACAGCAAATACCATGGCCCTCAAGTGTGAAAACCTCAAAACAAAAGGGACTCCAGCCTCCTTTGAGGCATGTTGCAAGACGTCCAAGTCTCGGCAGACACAAGAAAGAAACGAAACGCTACAACTAAATAATAGACCCATACAAAAGCCTTTTCTCTGATGTTACAAGGCGTATTCTCTTTGCATGACATTACATCACTGTGCTCAAAGTCAGGCGGCGATATTGCTTTTAAATTCGAAGGTATATTTCGGAAAACAATATTGTCTGGTCATTTCCATTGCATTAAAGTCAGAAGGAAAACATCGCCCTGCCAAGAAGGCTTCGTGGATACAGAGTAAATGTTCTTCTCATCCGCCAAAAATAGGTCTTCTGCATCACTGACCCAGAACATGAGCCACACCAACTCCAGGAGCTTCGTGCTTTACTCCTTGGTGAATTTAACCAAATATTCTCAACTTTCTTAGAGAAATATTCCAAACACAATTTAGGAAAATAGAATAGAATCACAGATCCTGACTATGATCAAGACGATTACCAGACGTGGCGATGTTCTTCTTTTCAACCATTTCACGCAGACTCAAGGAATTTGATGACATGTCTAGAAAAACGGGGCTAATAACCGGCCATGGGTCCACAACAGTCGTCTGACTCCAGAACCGAGGTCGCCTCCAAAAATGAATCACTTGTTCCTCGTAACGGACACAATAATCTCACTGGTCCTTTTCTGAAATATATCATTGTCATCTGACAGCTGATATTTTCCTCAGCCCAGTTCTCTTTCTCAAGGACTTAAGAACAATAAACACATGACAATAGACAAGATTTATCAGTTTTTCTGAAGCTCTGCAAATAAAGAAATGTTATGGGTCGTGAAAATGTGCAAAATGTGAATATCATGTCAACAATATCGTGCATTCCTACCTTGTAATTTTATCTTTCCACCACATTTAAACCTACTCTGTCCGTGACTGCCACGGCGTGAGGAGGAAGTTGGATCCAAACGCAGAGAAGAGGAAGGATTTCTTTACTTAAAAAGTGAACATTGGATAATCAAAATAAAAAACTAAACTTGCAAACTAAACATATAAGTACTTAGAAAACTAACCAAACACCTGGATAATTAACAGACAGGTGGACAGCAGGAAGAAAAAAAAAAGGAAAATAATCGGACCGAAACTGAGAACCAAACAGAACTTCATCACGCCACAAGAAATAGCTTTGACAGACAGGGCAGGGGAGGAGCTGATTGGTTGCGAGGCAGAAGGGGGAGGGCAGCGACTGGTGAGGACTAACGAGCTGACGGGAAGCAGGGGAGAAACAGATGAAACAGGTAGAACAGAAGACAGGCAGGAGCTACGGAAAAACAACGAGGGTCATAACTGAGTAGATGCAAAAACTAAAAGTCTACCACTTAATATTCCAGCGTGTCCCATCTGCGTGTAGCGAAGTTCCTCTCTACGCAGCCTCTGTTCTGCAGATTACCGCTGCAATGAGCCGTTCATTACTATTCATCAACTCAACGAGTCACTTTTTCAGGTCATATACCACTGAGCGAGTGTAACATTACTCCTCCGAGGATGGGTGGAATTTTGATGATGGGTACGATCTGAGCTGGACTTTGAAATATGAGGCAAAAAAACTCCAATGGATGGACTTTCCTTCCTCAGTTGACATGGATGCTAACCTGAAGGTTCTGAAAGCTCTGATGTGAGTCTCAGGTCAGTGAGATCATAGAGCAGACGCAGATTACTACCACATGGACGATACCTCCATTTGCCATTCACTCTTTCAATATGATGAGATGGAATATATTGTCAGTGAGATTGATGAGAAATAACCAGAGTGCCCCCCCCCCCCCCCCCCCCCCATTAGGAAGCGATGTAGCTGTAATGCTGTGGTACGGTGAGAAGTCTGACCTTGCCCTGGGCAGTGGCATGTTTCTGGTTAGGCTCTAGTGAGCAGGAACAGGCAAGGGACACATGAAAGACTCCCTCTGTCAGGCCGCAGAGATGTTCCCTCGAAGTCTAATGAAGACCAGAACACACGGACAGTCCTGAGAACATGCATGCCCAGCGCTGTTGACCAGCTTTGTGCTTTTCTCATGTTCCTTTAAGGCTGGGTAGGTGCACGTGTGTGTTGCTGTGATTCAAAATCAGTAAAAGCAGAGAGCCGAATTAAAAACATAAACAGATCCAGACAGATCTTGTGTTTGTTTTATCTGTTCCTCGCCTCTATGGCTCCACAGGGAACCTGAGAAAGTTCTTTGGAGTATATTTTTTTGATGAGATGGAAGATTCTTCTGGGTAGGAATCAGCTGTGCTTTATAATGAAACCACACAAACGGTACCATGGCAACAGTACATTACGCACTCAAAAATGGAGACAGGAACAGTTCTGTACTGAGATTCTTTTGATAAATGATCCCTCAAAGGTACATTTATTACCTCAAAAGTAGAATATTGGCCTTCAAGAAGCCAGAAGTGCAAATTTGACTAATGGAAAAGGTACAAAGTGAGCTGAAGGGTACACAGTGGACTTTCTAAAGGTTAACCTAGATTTTTATCTCTATATTTGAATATTTTTGTGCAATCAAACACTGTCCAAGCATGAACGTCACTGTCAAACAAGACCTTTTGTTCACCATCAACTTACGACTGAAACAGCCAGCTGAATTTCTTTTTTCGTGAATTCTCAAAGAAAAAAAAGTTATTGCAAATGTTATCTTGATGAAAAAACCACATGTTGTGTTAGCTAAGGTCTGAGTTTATTTCACTTAAATTTGTTAGTTTATTCAACTGCTGTGGTAGCTCTTTGAAGTTAATTAAAAGGATCTGTTCATTAAAGAAAAAGTTCAAAATGAAGGACGTTTTATGGCAGTAGGGAAGCACTGCACACGGATTCTTTGGTTCGGTGATGTCATGCGGTGGGTGGTGGTTGCTGCTGTTAAAACTAAAGAAGGTTCACATTACGATGCAGGTTGTCCTGTATTAAGTATTTTCATTACCTAATTTAACTGCATTGTATTGAAATGTATTGTCACGTCATTAAAGCATTCTTTTCCAGCTATAAAAAAACAAATAAGCTCATTAACAACATTAACCTCCGCCCGCAGGATGCTGATCCAGGGACTTCTGTCTTCCTGATCCCAATTCATTTTGTACTGCTATTGTTTCCTGGTGGAGGCACATCCTTTTAACAACATCTAATTTGATTACGTAACGTCGCTGTTATTGTTATGATCATTTCACATACTTCTATGTTGGTTCCAGGCTGCTTCATTGCCATTGCAGAGACTGCAACAGAACCCTGCTCTACGTAGCAGACCAACAGGGACCAAATGCTCTCGACTCAAAAAGAAACACGGGGATGAAACTTTGTCGTGCTATAAAGCCTGGTGGGCAAGGATGTATGTATGAAAGGATTTGATATAGTAAAACACAATGTTCTTTTCTCAAAATTGTCTAATTCTAGCTTTCCTGTTAAGGCAGTTGGCATGGATGGAGTCTTGGTATTCATCCTTTTTCATTTGCTGTGTTGGAATCCCCCAGGGCTCAATCTTAGCACCACTTGGGATCATATGTTAATGAGCTAATTTTAAAGCCACATGTATGCAGATGACACCGTCTCTCTCACACATTGTAAAGACAGTTAGAAATTGGTGACCAAATTAACTAAGCAAAAGCCACCATCTCTGACTGGCTAGAACGTCTTACGATCACGTCTTACGATCACGTCTTACGATCAAAACATTCACGTACTCTTATTCCCCCACATTTATCTTCTAAAAAAATGCGTGTAAAAAATACGTAACATTGTACATTTAATTTAAGGAATTTGAAATTCATTTGCAATCAACTACCTGTAAACACAGCAAAACTGGAAAATGGACTCAATGGTTTTTCATACATCTCATATTTTAATTTTGAAGAATTTTGATACTGATGCTTGTTTATAGTGTACAAAGTGATTACTGGTGGATACTGGTCTGGCTCCTCCCCCATTTAAAGAGTTTATAACATTACTTTCAGATAATGGGAGACACAACACAGATCCTCAAAGTTTGGCTAACCAGTCCTCTCCATTAGAACGTTTCATTTGGAACTCTGTACAGAGTAAAATCAGAGTGCCACGGCATCATTTAAATGGAAGATGAAATCATGGCTAAAATCAATCCAAATGTTTACTCATCATTCATGAGTGCACTTGAGTCTTGGTTGTCATCGCGTTCACTTGGGGCGTCGATGTTCTGCATAGTGATAATGTGTTGCTTTAGAATTGCCGATATATTGTTCTGTTTACTCCTGGCCTGCACTGCAGATATAAATTAGCTTATAGCTAACTCTGGTGCAGCTAAGAGGCTGTGCGCTGTCCCTGTCCAGTAAAAAAATAAAAAATAAAGAAGTCTTTTATCCTATTTGTCGTCTATATTTATAACTCAACAGATGGAATTATGGCACAGCCAGACATTGACCTTGTTGGCTTTCTTCACACAGCTGTGTTGACCGCTGAGCTGCTGTGTATCACTATAGTTGACTTGGTAGGTTTGTTTGTCCAGGTGATTTGTAACGTGTGTGATTCCATGGATAGCGGCGCTGATCTCACTTTTCTAATTAGGAGGACGTGCACAACTCTAAACTCTTGAATTTCTTTCTTAAAACTCCGATCACTCAACCACCTTCGTCGCCACTGCAGCCCTGATGTGGACAGCATCTGTCGTTCCAGTTGATCTTTTTCAAGTAGAAAGCAGATACAGAAATCTGGAGTAGACCGCAGTTGGTTGTAGCGAAAATAATAATCTAAAAAAAGCCCCAGACATACAGGGAATTCTTCCTTACGTGCAGCCCAATAACATCTTTATATATCTTTTTATTCATTAAAAAAACCCCAAAACTGTAGATCTCCCAAAATAAAAGTCCCACGTTCAGAGTCCAGTAAAGCAGCAACACAGCATCTGCAGCATTTTGGTGATATATTCATCTGTCGAGGAGCTGATTAAACTACTCATATACTTGATCACTTGTTTATAGCAGTGTGCAAATATACTGCATGAGCTTATTGCCTTTGAAAGTCAAACTGCAATCTTCTAACTAATAGCAGTCACACAGGTCAACAGTTGATAGTGGATTTGTTAATTTCCTCTGAAATCTTGTGGGGTAAAAGTGTAGAGTGCCAAAAAATGGAAAATCAAGTATGTTGGAACCGTACGGAGAAGCACCTGATTAATTTACTCCAACACGGTATCTCTTGAATGAGGCATATTTCTGACTCTATTCTGACTTCACTTTGTTTGAAGGACTTGTTTCTTTGGAGTTTGGGTCAAAGGTAAGTGAGAGGTCCAGTGTGTTTGTGTTTACAAAGCAAACGTCACCCGAGGAATCATTATCCAGATCCCGCTCTCTCTCCCCAAACCAAACATCCTTCTCCGCAGGCCCACAAAGTGAAGTGATCAGGCAGGAAAGGGCCATCCAGCTGGCTAATAGCTGTTTATAATCCCCTCTGATTAGTGTTAATCCCCTTAAAGCGCTTTCCTGAGAATAAAGACATTTTGACCTGAGTGACCCACTCCTAATTAATGAAGTTAGGAAGTTTCTTCAGCCACGGAGCTTAACATGATCTATAATCTAGTGGTCGACTGAATGTTATGGAAACCTGAAACAGAAATGATCCGATCTTAATGGCTCATTAAAATGAGCATCACCAGCCTCTCACCATACGCGGCACCCTCAGGCGTCATCGGCGACGAGGTGCAACTTTCCATCCTCCCCTGTGAAGTCAGAGAGCAGAGATGGCAGCAGAACCTCAGAGGCGAGGCAAAGTTCACAGGTCACCGTGCACCCCGAGGGGATGGATGGCAGTGCGGAGGGCAGGACCCAGGCTCAGGAACAAGGGAAAGGTCAGGGGTGGAGTTCAGATGGAATCCACACAGAGGAAACAGATATTGTCAGGGGAGACGAGGAGTCCCTCCGCTTTTCCGACCGCCCTGCATCTAAGAATCCACAAACCAGGCGCAGAGACGGCCGTAAACACATGGAAGCACTAATTCAGAGGTGTTAAGATAACACATCTGCCATCCAAAGTGGCAGTTATGGTAAAAAAGGAAATTATGACAGGTATAATTTGATGTGTAAACACTATGCTTCAGCACCTCTGCTTCCACAGTATCTGGAAATAAACTTGTGTGACAGAAGAAAGAGTGGAGGGAAAAATGGGTTTTGAGGTGCATGAACTAAAACTCTGCCTAATATAGCTTTTTTTTTTTTTTTACAAAAAAATTCTTAAACTTCATTTGGAGATCATTTGGATCGTTGTTGCAAAAAGGTGGTTCTTTCTCACATGTACGATTGCAGTGGATCAACATCTGACTCCTGTTCTACTTATACCGAGTTCTTAGAATGTAGTAAGATGGCATCAGAGGTTATTATTGCTGGGAACGGATTTGATTCGAAAAACAAAAAAGAAGAAGAAGTAGAAAAAAAAAAGAGTTGAAATGTGCAATCACAGAGGGAAATGCTTTTATAACCCCCGAAAACATGGAACTGACTCCACAAATAAATTAGCACCAGAATAATAGGATTGTTTTATTTTGATATTGAAAGTTGAAGATTTAAATAAAAGAAAGGCAGGCACATGGTCGGCCAACGTGAAATGTTTCTATAATCGAATATGGTTGTTTTGTTTTTTTGCCTCGTGTGTGTGTGTGTGTATGTGTGTGTGCGCTCTCAGGCTAAGAGCTCATTTCCACCCTTGATCATCACAGGCACCATTGATTGTAATGCTGACGAGCAGGCTAATTCTGCCCGTGGCGTACAAAGGAATCTGGACATGTTTAAAGTCCTAACTTTCATGTTTTTTTTATGCTGCTATGAAGTGGAATGCTGATGCTGCGGGCACCTGGCTCTCGTTAGCTGAACATGATGTCAAGCAGAGGGCCTGGATGGTGAAAGCCAACTGCTCGTCCAGCCGCTGGCCCCTGAGAGCTGTAGAACTGGGGATGCTGCGGTCAGCGATGGAAAAAAAGAAAAAAGAAAAAGAAAAGGTGGTTGCTCTGATTTCCACAGAGAATTCGATATTTAAATTTCATGCAAATGTATCAATATTAACAGCATCCGACGGACAATAGAGTGCAGCTTCACTCTTTTGAGTCGTGCTCCCTCTTGAACAATTCAGATTATGTTTTTTACGATTTGATTTAAAAGAACTTCTTTATAAGAATTTATAATAGTTTAGTTAATGATTAATAAATAATTCATGAACAGATCAGAACAGATTTGAGTTTGAAAAGATTCATTTTGGCTGACATTTGCTTTGAAGTGATACTTCACCACCCCCCCCACAAAAAAAAACAATCATGCAAATCTCCCCTTGTCATTGATTTCTACTTTGAGAATTCATAAAGCTCCAGCCACACACTTGTTGCTGGAAGCAAATGGATCTGAGCTGAGCACGACTGATTGAAACAGTCAGTGGCGTGAGCGCGTTGGAACCTTTGACGCAGACTCGACCTGAGATTTACACTGAATGCGTGACCTTGTGCTGGAAGCGTAGATGCAGAACTGTTTCAGTTTCAGTCTTTTTTAGCTCAGACCACAGTGTTCGCGGGCTATTGAGCGAACAGCTCGAAGGAAGTTTTGGATTATAGAAGGGTGACGAAACTGGAGACCTGCGTGATGTATTAAGTCAGCGGCGCGTATCTGGGATTGCAGCCCAAAGCAGATTCTGATATTTTGACTTGAAGATTGTGTTGTCATGCGACAAGAAGAAAAACAAAAATAAAAACAAAAACCCCCCCCACCCCTGCTATGAAACAAAGAGACGGGTTGCACAGAGGCAGCTTCAGTTGATTCCAATGATTATTGACTGCTACGCTAACGTGAGGCTACGTGTCGCGGCCGGACTCGTGTTACAGGTGTGAGAATCTGCTGGTCAGTTTTACTGTTGCTATGGAATCTTCAGCAGCATGTCTGAATCCTTGACTTTGCAAGGGAAAAAAAAAAGAATATCAAGAACATAGGAATAAGAATTAGACAAGAATATCAGAATATCCAATGGCAAGTACTTGATAACCAAACGATAATCATCTCTTTAATGCATGTGTTTCATCCTGCACCTGCTCACTTAAGTCTGAACTATTAGCAAGATATTACAGTGGGTTCTGTTTTTTTTTTATATATCTAATAAGGTATAAAGTCTCCCCAAAGATTGTTCTTATTAAGTTTTATGACTTTTCTATATTGGATTTTTTTTTTTTTAAATTGTCGTTAGTTACAACTCGTGGATCCTTCAGTATGCAGAGTTCCAGCCAGAGCCAATACTTGTGAGAGGAATTTATGTTTGAAGTGATGACGGACCGTTTCCTGCGCCTCAGCGTGTTTAGAGGCGCTGCCTGGTTCTGGTCACATCCCTTCCAAAACCATTACACACACTCAAAAAAAAGAGAAAAAAAAAATGACAGATGATTTCATGGACAATAGGAAAATCGTTATGTAATTGTTATAAACATATATGAGGTGTAAATATATGAAGTGTTCGCTCTGCACAGCGTGAACGAAACACTCGAACGCAGCGGAGCGGGAGCATCTCACTCATAAATCCCTCCTTGAAATGCACCGTTGCCTGCGTGCTGTTTTTATCCTGTTTTGCAACATAAACAGTTCCGTTTGCATTGAGGTGTTGAGTGGTTGGGAGATTTAGGTGAGCGGAGGGACTCCTGTGATTCAGTGTCAGGACAGGCCGCTGTGCCATTGCAGCTCTGCAACACATTTATGACACTCAAGAGGTGCAAGACATATGGAATACATGTTAGGGAGGTTTACACGGCACAGTAAAACAAGGCATGATCTGTCTTTTTCCACGCTTTGATGGTGAGGGGCTGTTAACCACCTCCCACCTTAGGGATAAGTGATATTATCAGCTACTTATCTGATACTTTTTTTGAGGTGGGGGGGGGGGGGGCTATCTGTTTTTCATCTGTCATGACACACAAGGCTACAAAATCCTGCACACGAAAACATCCGATGGCTGCAGCCTCATATTTTTGCTTGAAGTTTAATGACTCCACACATGAGACTCGGTTTTATGATGCACTGGCTGTAATTTTACTGAAGCAAATCACCCCAAGATAAATCATTCCCTGGAAAAACTCTCAGTTTCTGTCACATATATTGTTAATTTACGGCGTGAAATGATGAGCACTGTCTTTACCTGTATTTGCTCTCTTTGTCCCTCAACTCTAAACCTCATATTCTCGGTAAAGCAGGTCTTCCAAGACAATGAGATATTGTGCAAATCTGATGGAAAACAGGCTTCATAATGTGAAACTAGCAGATTTATGTCACTGCATTCTTAAAAGAGACCATTGGAAACATCACAGTAATTTGATTAAAATGGATTGACAGGCTGGTGAGTTACTGTCAGTGCGCCAGGGGGGAAAGAGTGTTTCTGGTTTCTCCTGAGAAGAATCCTTCACCTCCCCAGCAGTTCTTTTAATATAAGGGCAGCGCTTTTCGTCTGATCCTCCAAGCAAGGCTTTTAATGCGTTGCAGATTCTTTTCAGCTCTGACAATATTTTACCGTCATCATTTTAGTAGCTCACTGGATCAGGTTTCAATTACCTTTACATGTAGATTTATTTCTTTGGACGACGGCGTTGTCCAAAACAACACAGCCCATAGTCACATAGATCAAGGAGAAAACTGCATCATTACCTCAATACTTCATGTCGCACAAGTGCCAAAAGGCTGCAGGTGCACAAAGAAACAAATGAGTTCATGGCAAATGGCATTTTTCAGAGGAGCAGAGAAAGAGAAAGACCAGGAGATAAATTCTCTCATGAGAGCTCCTCAAACGATTTTTTTTTTACTCCAGAGTTGACTTTGGTTTCCAGTGTCTGCGCCACTAAGGGAGTAAAACAAACAATAAATTGATTTTAATTGTGATTTGATGCCTCGCGCTGCCTTTGACGATTTGCAGGCCGTACAGCCACCTAAGAGGAGAGTATTATAAATATTTTTTAAAAGTGTTTCTCAGAAGGGAGTGAAATAAAAGTATTGCTTTTCCTGAAAGAATGTTATGATTATTGTGTAAAAGGTGGGGGTTCAAAATAATATTTTGCTTAAGTCAAGGCCTGCAGGACTGATGAGCCTGTCGTATAACAAGTTTTCACTGTCACCTCTGATAAATAGTCTGGTTAAAGTTAAAATCATGGACGCAGAGCGTAAGGCGGATTGGATGCGGGAAGAGTGCCAGCCATTAAAACCAGTTTTAAACAGTGGTCAAACCGCGTAATTACAACGATGGCATCTGATTAAATAGTTCTGTCTCAGCTCAAGTGAATGGGGGTGTTTAAACTGTGAGTTAAAAGACTCGGCCTGTGGGAATCCCTGGTGCACTTGATCTATATGTCTGGCCTCTAAAGTGGAATTACCAATGATTCCTTTATACCCAAAAGCTGAAGTGTTTTTTTGCTTTATGTGCTACTGAGCAGCTTTCATAGGAATGAATGGGGCCGTGAATCCATGATTCGTATCAGAAACGTGATGGTGAGCATGTGGCTGAATAGTAGTAATGTAAAGGGAAACAGAAGACCAGGACCAGGACCAGAAACATCCATCCATCCATTTTCTTCCGCTTATCCTGTCAAGGGTTGTGGGGGGGCTGGAGCCTATCCCAGCAGCCTTCAGGTGAGAGGCGGGGTTCACCCTGGACAGATCACCAGTCCATCACAGGACCAACACATAGAGACAGACAACCATTCACACTCACAGTCACACCTACAGTCAATTTAGAGTATCAATCAGCCTCGTCCTCTCTTGATGTCTTTGGACTGTGGGAGGAAGCTGGAGTACCAGAGAGAACCCACACTGGAACAGGGAGAACATGCAGACTCACACAGAAAGATCCTGTGCTGGAGCCGGGACTCGAACCAGGAACCTTCTTGCTGTGAGGCGACAGTGCTGACCACTGCACCACCATGCCGCAGTACCAGAACCATACTGGTCTAACTCTAGTTCAACTTGAGAATGAATATTTCCAACAAACTAGCAAACATTTGTCCTTAATTTCCACCAGACGTGGTTGCGCCGTGTTCCAGCTGTGATGGTTTTTATGTCCTCTGCCATTCCCACCGGCAGTGTGTCAGACGCTTCGCCTGCCCAGCTTTCTTAATTTGCACAGATTTTGCTGATTTGATGTTGTCACTTGGTTTATGTGGTTCTATCTTGTGCATGTAGAGTGGCTATAATGTGCCTGCACAGGGTCTTTTATTGTGAAAATTGACTAGCTACACTATTGCATTTGAGTGGGGAATTCCTGCCTGGCTGGATCTGCCCTGTGCAGATTGACGCTACGCCTGTCACAAATGGGCTCACTTGTCCTTCAGGGAGCAGAGTGCCAAGCTGCTTCTGGGACGTGTCTGAAACACCCCACGGCACTTCTGGTGGAAACCCAAGGATTGTCCAGAATGGCCTGGATGTGACGCGGTTTGAGCAACAGCGTCCAATGTAGTAGCGAATCTTACCAATAGCACCTTTAGTATTAGTAACAATTGTGTCACTGGGTAGAGCCGTGTTTAACCAACTTGTTGCCTGGCTTCTTTCTCTCTCTGATTCCAGAATATTAGCATGAATAAAAAATTTAAAAAAAAAGAAGAACAGCGAGCCCCAGTCTGTAAAGATAATATTCAAAAACAAGCATTATATTGACTAACCACCGGTGTGGTGGTGGTCGTGGTGGTGGGAGTAAAATCCCTCTAGTAGTCCTCTCAGCCTTCCTGCACGATCTGTCTTTCTGAGACGACCAGTGCAGGCTGCCAAGAATAGCACTCTAGCTGATGTGTCTGGCTCTTGTTAGTGCAGGATAGGTTTGTGTCAAGCACTGCTTCTCTGCACGCCGAGCGGTGTTGTTGTTGTGGTTAGAAAAGATTGTGGGATTGTTTAGTGGGATCACTTACTGACAGAGATGTCGGGTCTGCGAGATGACACACCTCCAGTCTACTGATCCTCTGCCAGTGTGAGTCATCTTTTTTCTCATGGCACAAGCCTAAAAATGTCTTTGAACAGGTGTCCAAAGCTGTTGTTTTTCTTTAGTTCTTTTGCTTTTTTTTTTTTTTTTTAGGTATCTGATTCCACTTCAGCCGTCCCACACGCACAAACTCACACTGACTCTCCTTTCATATAACAGAATAAGGTGTTCGCCTCTGGCATTTATCAAAGATGAAATATTCTCAGAAAGAGCATACCTTTGAATTCCAGCATCCAACACACTATATGAATAATATGGAATTGAGTTAAGTTTTCATTCTGGTTCTTCTTTTTTCTTTTTTATTCTCTAGACAGGAGGATCATATTTCTTCGCTGTGATTATTCTGCTCTATCCTCATCTTCTTTCAATGGATGTAAAGCTCCTGTGAATGTCTTCCAACTGCAGTATCACTAAATAAATATCCACTGACTCTCCTTTCTTGAAGGTCTGCCAGCCATTGCGAGGCTGTTTTTAATTGACTCTTTGTCCACATGGTTGGAATATTCGCGGGAATGGCCATGGGCTGCTGAACCTCCTCTCATCAGAAGCTGCTGTTGGTCGAACATCTCACATCTAAAGCTAGTAATTGAATAGATAGGGTTTTGATTGATGTTTAGAGGAAGTCCCTTTCCCATTTACATATTCATGGGTCTGTAGCCTGCAGGAGTGAGACTGGAATCCAAAGCAAACCAGCGGACAACAATAGCAGCTCTGAGTTCCTCCTGTCTGCTTCTCATTACAGGAAGAACACTCTCACAGCTACCATCCCTCCTGTATTCCAGCCTCCATCGGGCTCCACCTCATCCTGGGTATTTGCCCTCTAAAGACTAGCTTACAGGGATGGAATGAAAAAACAAATTTCACATCATCTCACTGCTAAAGAGCAGCAAAGACATGAATGACAGGCATGAAGAAGCATCATTCTTTTTCCTCTGGATTTCACTGGCCGATACTCATTGTCTTTAAAAAAAAATGTTGTTGCCTTTGGCATCACGTCTCTACTCGAGTTCTGTCTAATTCCTGAAAATCCCACTTGAAAGGTGTCAATCACAGCCGACCTGTCATCACTGCTGTGGACTCCACTTACAACGTCCAAAACCACAAAAACAAAACACAAATCTTGTACAAGAAAGCAGCGCTAAGTGAGAATTGGTCTGTGGTTTTTCACTCTAACATGCAAAAATCATTACTCATCTTCTCCCTAACTTACCAACGCAGTTTTCTTAAGGCCGATTTATACTTCGGCGTAGCCTGATGTGCACCTCGCTAAAAATGTAACAGCCCACCGCAGCAACACAGCTGTGACTTTGTAACGTCTCATTTCCTTCTCTTCTGGTCGGAGCTCTTTTTTGGTTATAAACCTATTCCAGGAAATGTAACCGTTCTTCAGCATTTATTAGTTCCAACTCAAAAATGATGTGGTCAGCTTGAACTGCCATTACAGAAGCGTAAGCACGGAGCAACACAACAACAACGGCAAATAAGTATGAATGCTCACCGCGTCAGGTACAGCGCTAGAAAGTCTCCAGGCATGAAAGCATTTCAGCTTCAATTTAGATGTCTGTCCATACGAACATGTCTGAAACATAATCCATTTGGATCTTCCAAACTAAAACAGGGTCCGATATTTTTCCAGCAGAAAATATATGAGATGACCATGAAATGACCACAAACACATTACGTGGTGGTAGACTGACATCTGTTCAATGTTCGAGCCAGCAGCATTGAAGCAATAGAAACTTTTATCACGGATGAAACAAAATCCCCGGTTCACCAACAGAGCGCTCTGGACGGAGGTTAATGTTGTTACGTAGCCTACAAAACTTTATTTTATTGTTATTCACTGACAACACCTCCTTGAAACAACAGTCACCGTGGAAAATTAATGTTCTGTTAAGGTGTTTAAAAGAAAAAATACCCAACTGTCAGTAAGGTGAACGACGTGGCGTGACAAAGGGACTTGAACACACGTCCTCACATGTAACTTGGATGTGAGGTGAAAACATAGCAAAGGTTATATCAGGTCTTTTATTCCCGGCAATATTGTTTTGTAGTTGTATTTTTAATTGTGTTTCTTGTTTTACTTGAGCGTGTTTACATTCGTGTTTCTCTCTGCGTTTTAGTTCAGTCTGGTCTGTTCCCGTTTTATTTCGTAGTCACTTTTCTCCTGCGTCTTGGTGGGTTTGACACTTCCTGTCTTTTTGAGTGCTTCACCTGCAGCTCGTCAGTCCTCCTCAGTCACGGCCCTGCTCCTTCTGTCTCTTACCCAATCAGCTCCCTCCCTGCCCTCATGTTCCCACACCTGTTTCTTATTGTGCAATTAGTTGAGTTGAGCTCACTTGTCACCCTGCCTGTCTTCGCCTCGGTGTTCTTTGCTTTCGTGAAGTCTAACCACTCAGTTTTTATACATTGGCATTCAAGACCTTAAGTTCTTGGTATCTGTCCTCTTTGCTGTTTTCAACATTTGGAACCTCCCACGCCGCCACCAATGTCAGGTTAGGCCTTTTAAAATGAAAACCTATTTATGGGTGAAGCTTCAGTTTTGCCCAAATGTCAGATTGTGGTTCAACCTTAATTCCCTTTGCTGTGTGTCATCTTGAGAGTTTGTTGTATAGAGGGTGTCTGGCTGTTCTGCAGACTTGTCAGAAATTAGCGTAGCGCCACAGTTCATCCTATGAGCTCTCAAAAACAACCGTCTTGATGACACGAACCATTAGAGGTGATGAAGGCTGCGAATAAACCAAGAATGCACACTGTCAAAGGACCCACCCCCTTGTCCCTATAGTGAGCCGGATGTCTCATTACTGTCATAAATCCCACCGCAGTCTCAGGTATGGAATCCTGGATGCCTAGAGTACTTTAATTACTTGTACGACAGGAGTCTCTGCTTGACTGTCAGTTTACAGCCGTGCAATAACACCGCCACCGTCACAGATGCTGAAAGGGAAAGAAAAAAAAAAGAGACTATTGGAAATAAATTTACACACTTAAAAGCCAACAAACACAGACATAATCCGGGTTGGAGTAAGAGCAACCCTCTCTGGGAAAACAAAGGGCTGTGCAAAAGTGTTTTCTGCACGGGATATCTCCTTTCTTTCCACACACTTATTCAATGGAGGATTTAAATAAGCAATTGTGAGAGTTTGTTTGACGAGCCCTGGAAACAACACAATAATAAACGCTCTATTGTTGAGCCAGCCAGTCAAACAGCATGCTGCTGTATATACAACTCAAATTTCTTTCATGTGAATTTTTGCCGTTGTGAGCAATTTGTCTACATATTTTAATTTATGAGGTCTGTAGCTATGAAGCCAGCACATTCCTCCCTAATGTTGACGCAGAGGGATGGTTTTTAGCCAGGGGAAATAAAGATCCCAAGGCGGAATGAAAATAGTGTTTTGTTTTTTTTGTTTTTTTTTTGCTTGTTACTATGCAGATTTCTTCAATTATTTTCCTTACAAAAGATCACTTGAGGAAAAAAAAAATATAAAGATGGTTACATGATTGTGCTCCCTTCTGTTTCTAGTAGCTGAAATATTTCAGTTAACTCTCAGCAGTGTCTTTGAAGTGAGAGACAAAGTGGAATGAAGCATAATATCCCCAGGGTCCCATTTAGTTTGGGGAAAATAAACATTTGCCAAGCCCCATCTTGTGTGACTGCTTCTATAGGTAGAGGTCTGGGAAAGGTGCCAGGAGTTTCTCGACGATATAATTAAAATGATGGGTATTCAGAGATGAGATGCCCTCTGAGGAGAAGTGACAATTTCATTAGTCGGCCCCTCTTGTTGTCTTATTGCAGACACTGAGGGAGACTTAAGTGATGAAGACACACATGATAAAACAAACTCCGAACTTCTTGGAGGAAATGGCTAGTTTTTTTCATTTGTGGTGTGAAACTCGCATTGCTTCATTAATACGGTCATTAAAAAAAAAAAAAAAAAAATCCAGCGATATTTGTGAATCATCAGTTTTCTGTGTGTGACTGTCACGTTCTCCTTCAGGGCCCGAGCACCTCTATCCTACAACGGCCCCCGCCACGACGTTTAAGTGAAGCAGTTCTGGATCGTTAACTCGTGTAATATGGTCGCCATCCGCAGTCTAACCTCTAAAAGGTAAGATCCGTTTTCTCAGTTACTTCAACAACAGGTAATCAAACTGCAAAATTTGTGTTTCGTGGTGCCTCAAAGAAGTGTTGGTGAAGTTTGGAGGGGTGGGTCTCATTCTTGGGTGCCCAAAGTTGTTTTTTCTTCTGTTGGGCCACATTGTCGTTGGATGGATTTGTGATTCGGTCAAAATCGCTGAGGCAACAGCATTGCGACATCATCACACAACCTATTGCCCCGCCCCCTGGACAACCGGCACTGTACTCTGTGGCATGAAGTAGTGATGACAGGATGGCTTTTTTTTTTTAAAATTTTGCTCCTCGTCCAAATTAGTGCAGCTTTCTTCATTCTGAGAATAAGGTCAGCAGTAAAAAGGCTTTGCTGTACGTGACATCACACCACCCACATCCTCTCCCCTAAACCAAAGGCACTACCCTACTTATTTAAATTGTCTAATCAATAATAAATCACGCATTCACGTAGGCACAGTCTAAAAAAGGAACAAAAGCCCACTACGCCACTGCTTGGATGACGAGCTGCATGTGTGGGTGATGTAAAGATACATTGTGCAAAATATGACCACGAATTTGTCACCAAACTGGCTACCACTTGTAAAAGATGCTGATTTTGCCAGTTTATGTATTTGCCTTTGATCACATTTGTATACTATTTAGTACAACAAACATGCTTTTTGTTTCCCAGTTGGAGTTTCGAAGTAGATGGGAGCGATGCAGGAAGATGCAGCTGACCTCTGTGAATTGACTCAGCTTATCTGTCTCTTTTTAATGACAAACGTACTTGTTGGCATTTCCTCACAGGATCCAATCAAAAAAAAAACTGAGAAAATAACACTTATGACTGAGCCCATATGATGTTTTTTTTTTAATCCTTTTCCAAAGCCCACACTTCAACCGCTCATAATATCCGACCAAGATGTCCTGATTTATTACATCTTCAAATTTCACAATCTGGGGACAAATTGGTCCCCTCAAAAATGCACGAGCGCGGATAAAACGGCTCATATTAGATGAAAATGCATTCCTGATGTTGCAACACGAGAGAATGCGGGCATAGTGGTGTCGCTGCGGATTAAAGGAGATGCCATGTTTTATGACCTGCAAAACTGTTACTAATTTGGGGACACTTGATATGGTGGCGCGATGCAGAAAGCAGCAGCGGCAGCGGTGTCGTTGCTCTGCCTGCGCTCAAGGTGACACATGGCTCGCAGGGTGGTTGGGACGACCGCATTCTTCCAACAAGAGGAACAAACGCATTGTGAGATGGAACAGGCTGTCATGCCAAAACACTTATAAAAAGGCATGAACTGGCAAGTCCTCCATCTCCACATCTTGAGAAATAATCACTCCCTTCTGGATGTGTTTATGAGGGCAGCGGGGCCCTTGCTCGCTGATATACTGAGGAAGACGCATACACTGCAGCTGATCCGAGCTTTGGACGCTTAAAAAAGGGCATGCCTGAAGTGACACAGCAATTACGTCATCTATGGATGACATTTTCTATTGTAGAGGGTTTTTAATGCAAAATTAATTCAGTGAGTCATTGAGAAGATGACATATCTACCCATGGCTCACTTTACAACTGTAGCTTTATAATCGGAGGTGTGCTCAACATGTGCTTCAGATCAAATCATAAAAGTAAGGCTTTTGTTAGAAAATTCATTTATCCTAGCATGAGCCGATAAAAAATTTTGCTGTAAAAAGAGTATTTGTCCCATAGCACGAAGTTAGGAGAGTTCACGTCCTCTGACACTGCGTCCAGTTCAAAGATTCTGTATAGCAACACAGCATCCAGTCACCTCTCAACGTAGCACTAAACACACGGCTGGTTGGTTGGTTGGAGAGGAGGCGTGACACCAAGCACACAAATTTACAAAGTTGGGGTCTGGACCCACAAGAAGGTTGCAACACACCAAAAATCAAATGAATTGTTAAAATGATTAATGGTAGCCCGTTCAAGCAAAGAGTTTAAAAAATCCCATCATGCAGCATTTTAAGCACGTGAAGTGTCAGTTTGAGGAGAAGGGCCCCACTTTCATTCCTCCTCCGAGCTCCGCACATCTGTTTCTGCTCTGTGGAGTTGACCGCATGCAAAGATACTAGCTAGTAGTGTTGCTTTCAGGCGCTAGAAGTTACCTTGGATTACTCAGTGTGCTCTGAGTAATCCAACTTCTCAGGTGACACACATAACAGGTATGAAATGAAACGCAGCTTTGAACATTTGCGTATTTTTAAAAGCAAGTACTTGGATTGGTGTAGAAGTACAAATTTGACTGGGCAACTTGCACTTGTAGTGGAGTAACATTCAACCAGGAGTGTCCAGCACTCAAGTATGTATTCTGTGTATTTTTGCCACCCACCACATGTAATGTGATAAAAAAATATTTGGGCAAAATCACGAAGAGAATGGAAAAAAAAAATCAATTCCATTCGTAGTTCAACGTCACAGAATTAGCAGATTTTGGATATGTTGTTTAGTCCGAACCCACCGCCAGAGATTTAAGACCCCCTGCCATAATTTCAAATTACCTTTTTGGATTTATGTGGAATCACTTAAAAAAAAAAAAAAAAAAAATTAAGCATGTTGTATTATGAGAGAAGAAAGACTCAACATGCTTCAGTGTGTATGAGGTATGTCATTCGAGCAGTAGACTGTTTACAAGTTTCCACGGGATTAGGACAGGCTGGATTTATGCCCCGGCTGCGGAGGTTCAAATAATTCCATGTGAAATCCAGGGTTATGTATATTTCGTCCAGCCATTCTAAAGCAAGCCTTTCAAGCTTTCTGGCTATGGTGAGAGCACATGGTATGCAGAGGATTTTCTATTCCCTTTCATGATTGTTGTGGCATTGTTTCTGTGTAAGCTTCACAGACCTCTGAGGACGTCTGGTGGAAACCAGGCATGTGTTTGTTTGTCAGACGCCCATTTATAATAGATCCGTATTTCAAAACAAAAGCAAACCATCAAAGTGTTTATCTTAATCATTACATCCTCTTCACTAGAATATTTATGAATCATGTTACAAGGAGGAAATTAGCTTAAAACCATAAAAGACTAGCATAAGTTTGGGGGTTTAGTGGTAGTTGATTCAGTGGAATATCAATTAGCATCCATTTAGTGGACAGTTCGCTCACAGAATAACAATCAGCTACTTTTGTATAAACTCAGAGTTTTCAGAAACACTGAAATATGTTTTTTTAAGCCTCTATGCATAGTAAAAGTATTACTTTTTGATTTATTCATATTCCTCTCAGATGTTGCATGAAAAAGTCCTCTGAGAATCTGCAGAGAAGAGTTGCGTCAACCCTGTTCTCTGAATAGACGAAGAAAGTTTCACGTGTCTCTGCAAGCTGGTTAAAAGGCAAATATCAAGAACTCTTGGATGTCCCATTCCAGGAAGGACAAAGTTCTAAGACAGAACTGGGCTCCAACTGCTATCTCCATCCACCTATCGTCTCCATGCTATCTATGTACTGCAGGTTGGAGCTAAATCTGCTTGATGATGGGCGAGAGGAGGGACACACCCAGGTCAGCTGTCATCACGGGGCTGCTTTTGCGATCACTACGCGTCGGGCGAAAGTGAAGGTCTGAATCATTTTATTCAAGATGCGTTCACAGCAAATGTAACAGCTGAGAGAGGGACGGTTGAATCAGACATCAAACAAGACCAGGAGGGAGGCCAGGAATGAGTCAGGGATTTGTTTTGCAGATATCGAATATTTCCAACAGTTTATATTTATTGGTGTTGATTTTATCAATTCAATTTTTAAAAAAAGAAAAACACATGAACACACACACACACACACACACAAAATACAGCAATAACATGCTGATAATATCCATCATCTCTCTACTGGACAAAATCAGATGCAAAAAAGTCTCCTGATCAACCTCAAAATCAAATCGCTTGTTCGTCTACCAAAATGCCATCATCCTGACAAATTGAATCAAAATTCAAAATCTCTCAGCAGCATTCTAAGTTACCCTGCAACGATCCCATGACCTCCCTGGTGGAGTAAATGAACCCTTCTGCTATAGCAGGACACTGCAAATTGTTGCAGTCTGTCCAGTTTCTGCATCTGAAATATTGAGCTCATGTAAGAGCAGGATGCAGAATTGATGTATTAGAATTAGTATTTTCTGCCTATTAAAGAAAGCGGAACCATATTTTCCACAAGAACCGAGGTTTTCTGCATTGACATCTATTAACTAGGATGAACTGGAGGAACGGATACTGTGGAAAGACTCTGTCCACACACAATAAGTTCACTTTATTATGGATGAAAGTTCACTATCGAACTCCGCCAGTATCTTCAGATGTCATTAAATTGAGCTGGAAAGCAGACGGGAAGTGAAACAGAAGTGTTTCTTCAGGTCTGTTCCATTGTTGTCATTAACTTTGCTACCTTTGACCTGCCTGAGTCAATGTGATTTATCCTACAAATGACCGAATATTATTAACATAGATTATAAATAGGCTGTTGCAAAAAAGATCCTCCACTTTAGTCAAAACTGCACAAGTAGAGCAACAACTCGGCCAAGCGGCTGAATAGGAGCCCAGGCAGGAGGTTTGGGAGAGTAATAGAATCCAGGTTATGACCTATTTTTGTTTAGATTCACCTTCGTTTGCATGTCATGTCTGGAACAGTTCCTGGCCTGACATTTACAAGGCCCATGATGAATGCGGATAGCTGTTTCAGGCTTCATTTTCTCACATGGTTGGGTGTCCTGTAGGGCAAAATGTCAGCCTGCCCTACAGCCGCACAAACCACAGAGCATCCTGACAGCTCCATGTTGCAAAACTTGTAGCACCACC
Organism: Aulostomus chinensis; assembly: GCF_037954235.1. Classification (NCBI taxonomy): domain Eukaryota; kingdom Metazoa; phylum Chordata; class Actinopteri; order Syngnathiformes; family Aulostomidae; genus Aulostomus; species Aulostomus chinensis. The sequence goes on along the minus strand of NC_141331.1, from coordinate 16,762,154 downwards.
GCAGGACTACTTCCCTCGAATTATTTTCCTCATTTATCAGTCAATCTTCAACACTGACTACAGTGATTCTGAAACCAAGACCTCTCTTTTCATAATTCATCACCTTCCCCACTTTCCATCACACCAGGCAGCTCAGCGAGGACGAATGACATTGATCGTAATCGATCACCATGTGAAGGTGCTTGCCTCGACTTTCTCCTGGTCAGAGGGAAATCTGAATTTGAACGTTAGATCGCGAACAGGCCAAGAATCAACAAGTTCCTGAGAATCTCTGGAACTCATTTGGCTCAGTTTCTGGATCTTGCTGGAAATGAGAGAGAACATCGCGGCTACACTGAGAGTAGATCCACTCTGTCAACTGTCCTCTCTCCATCCATCCTCAGGGCTCAGATGAGAGCTTTAACCCTGAGGGCAAGGCGGTGCTGAACATGTGCAAGTCATTTGGATAGAATAAATAACAGGATGATCCGATGATAGTCAGTGCAGCTGCTCTGGGCTTCGTTGTTGTTGAGGCAAACGCGCCAAACTGTTCACTGTCGATGTGGACGCCTGGAGCCGCTCCTAAGTAGTTCGAGGCCAGGTGTGACAGTTGCGTAACTGAACAAGCTCACTTTATCGTTGGCTGTTAACCGTCCGCTGAGAGTGAGAGCTAAAATAGGCCACTTTGTTTACATATCTGACTCAACCTTTGACAGAAACGTAAAGATTTCACCTGCATTTCACAGGAGTAACATTTGCCCTAACTAACCTAACTTTGACATCATCAGATCAGAATTCTGAATCAGTACTAAACTCATGTTGGTTGTTCAACTCAAGTTCAGTCATGCTACCAAATCCAATCAAAATCCATCCAGAACTTTTTGAGTTATTCTGCTAAAAGTCAAACTAACGCCAGTGATCACGACCTCCTTGGAGCAGCCTCTTCTAGGTTAGCATAATTGGATATTGCACTCCACGCTTGATGGTATTTCATGAACACACAGCACACTTGTACACACCGTATATTTCCTGGTTCCTGATCTCAGAGAAAACCCATGAGCTGACAACAACCCCCCGACAATAGAAAATGGAACACAGCAGCAATGTCAGCTGAAAGACAATGGTTTTGGTTTTTGTTTTTTGTTGAACACATGAAATTCCTGGTCCAACAACATAATATACGGGACATCGGTTCATGTTTTTTGGACGAGATTTTATAAGAATTTATCATTACTCACTTACAAAAGCTTCTTGAAATGAGATTCTTTTCTTGGAAAATCTAGTTTAATATGAGGGAGCGGGATCTCTGCCCTGGGAGGGAGTGGCTTAAAATGTACATGAACAGTCCCAGAATATTTTTATATCATGTTGTGAAATTGTCACATCTCGGTTTAAAAGAGACGATGAGAAGAAGAAAATCTTGAAGCTTCAAACCTGAAGCACTTTGTGGTACTTACTAAGGCTTTCCCTCCAGTCTAAATTCTTGCTTGTGTTGCACATTGCTTTGGACAAAAGCGCCAATGAAGACAATGAAGAGAAGAGGGCAAAGAGGAGAAAAGAGTGAGACGAGGAGACGAACGAAAGATTTTCCCGCTTGTGGGACAGGCAAGGTTAGAGATGCCTTGGTTATTGGAAAGTCTCATCAGCCACACAGACCTGGACTTTAATTACTGAGGCTTCATTAAGTCATTTGGATAAACCAGCTGGAATATTTTAGAGTCCAAGAGCAGGTAAATGATTCCAGAGAAAAAGGGCCTGCTGGTAGCGACTTTATAGCCTTTGAACTGTGGTGACGGACGGAAACAGGCCTGGAAAAAAAACACAAAAAAATATCCAATAATAATTTCTGGATGGAAAAACAAAGACCGAGATTAAAGTCTTTGTAGCCATCATGAACAGCAAATAATGAATTTTAGCATTATTTAGTGAAGGCGGTCTTACTGTAGTCATTCCTTTGATGATCTGATCAATAGAGGGTAGGATTAAATGAAACACCCGGATTCTTGGCTGTCAAATGTTGAGCAATCACAGTTTGTGTGTGTGTGTGTGCGTGTGTGCGACCAACATCTGAGTTTGATCAGAACCCTGACAAATATTGTGACATCTAATTTTCCAAAGCAGCAGAGCAGACCTCTGATTTAGTCATTTGGGTGCAATCATCGGTCTGTCTAGGACTTAAGTGTGGAGTGGTAAATATAACGACGCACACAGTGTTGCTACAAATACACTCCAGTTTATCTGATACATGAGAGTCTGACCGGAAGCCAATGTCCCGTTTGATCAAAATAAAATCATGGATGTCGTCCTCACTGCAGTGAGACTCATGTACAAACTGAGTTAATCTAAATTTAAGAAATACCAGTTCAGGTCACATGGTCAAAAATTAAAGCAGAATTATGCAGCTTTGCTGAGTAACAGTGACCTCTGCTGACAACAGTGACAACTACAGCACGAATATGATAAATGAAGGAACTGATTTTCAAAGATTTCAATTTATTTGTCACATGCCTAAACGATTTTGACAACCTGACTGGGACAGAGAGGAACAGGAACACAGTTTCGCGCAAGATGGAAAGAAATTTGCTTCTACCGGAATATCCTTAATGATTGATTTCATAACCGTGACTGTCAAAATCGACCCCCAGTACTTGTCTTGGTGTTAAAATGCAGTTGCTAAGAGCCAATTAGCAGTGGGGCCCTCTTAGCCTCCTCCATGAACCTTCTTTCATTTGAGAATGCATGCTAACTTCTAGAGGAGCACCCAAAAGCAGCACTACTACACGATCTAGTGAACAGATGTACAGAGCTCGGAGGAGGAATGAAAGATGGAGCATTTGTGCACAAGTTTTAGTTTAAGCTAAAAACGCTACATAATGTCACGTATTGACACATCATAAAACTTTATTTTCCAACAGGAACTTTCATTTCGAGAAGCTGTTGTCAATAAATACATTAAAATTGTGATTAAAGATGTTCTGGGCTACTAAACTTAACTGTGGTTCCGTGTCACTGATTTTGGTGACACGATGAAGCTCAGGCTCATTGTCCCGCCCAGCAACCCTCAGTATCGCATGTCTTTCAAGGATACGTTTTACATGTGAAGCAGCAGTGCCACCTCAGGATAGTTGGAAAAGTAATCTGTCACTTTTAAAAAGTCATTTCCATTCAAATGAAACAGATCTGTCACTACCCTCTGCCAGGATGCTGTAGGCAGATCAGTAATCTACATTATTGGCTTGATGTTTCTGGCAAGTCTCACATCGGTCTATGAGTCTTCTGACGTCCTGATTCATCCCTGGCCAGTAGCCTGTGTTTTGCTCATCTTTTGCATGTTTCCATTCCAAGGTGTCCCTCATGGATTTTCTGGAGCGTCTCTTGAAGAATGATCGTTCTATTCCGTCTCTGTAACATTCCATTTGCAATGCTGAGCTCTGATCTCATGTGGTAGTATCTTGGACAGGATCCTTTAGGCCGACCTTGATTGATATTTTTCATCACGATCTGTAGTTCTGTATATTTGATAGATGTGCTTGCGCATGTCCTGTCTGCACGGCTATTAATTGTGCTGCTGACTTGGACAGGACACCGGCCACAAAACAGATTTTTCATCTCAATGAGACTTTCTCTTGGTTAAATAAAATATTAAAACTTGAACGACACTTTACACAAAATCCGTTTTTCTCTGTCTTAAAAGGATCTGCCACGGTACTGAAGAGGTCCTGCCTCTCGACTTTCACACAGGTGAAGACAGAAGTACTGAAGAACCAAATATATAACACAAAGTGTGTCTTTACCTTGGGAGTGTGGCAGTGACCCAGTTATTGTGTGTGACTTCTCCTACACCCACGCTGACTCACGTCATGCTCCCAAGACTCACTGCAGTGCATCTGATAACACTTGGGTCCTTTTTCATGTCTGATGCAAAGGGATGCATCCTGTTGTCACTTAAGTGACAACACACGCGAAATAGCAAGCGGGAAATAACACCGCATCCACTCTCAGTCACGTTGGTTGTGTAGGAGTTCTTGCATGGCTACTGTTCTGTGGTGTAATTTTTTTGTTTTTTTATAGATGTTTATAGTCTTAGTCGTGTGAAATATCCTTCACTCTCTACTCCTTTAGTGAAGTTCCAGTTGACAAAAAGCAGAAGTTTTAAGTAAGTCTTGTTTTTTGTCAAGGAAAATTGACTTTCATTTCTTTGCAGTGAGCCTTGAAGTGTCTCTGTAGGAGTTTCGGGGGGGTTTTGGTTTTTTTTTTTTTTAAAGGTATTTCGAAATTTGAGCATCATTTTAGTCAACATAATCCGAGGAAGTGTAGGCCTGTTCAACAAATACGTAGCAACGGTGCTCTGTGCAGTTTAGTGGTGCATCCTTCTCGAGTGTGCGCCAATAAACTGCACGGAAGGGGAGCTACAGTGTGCAGACGTTTCTTGTTTTAAGTCAGCCTTATCCAAAAACCCTTTTTAGTCTACCTTAATGAAATTAATACGACTATTTTAACTAGACGGTTTAGAATGAACCGAATCGTCACATCAAAGTTAAGCATCCCACTTCGTCAAACCGTTCCTTTCTTGTGAGGGCTTAAAACAGAATTCAGGACTCATGGACATTTTGCAGTGCTCTAATAACTGCGCGCATTGAAGATTTTTTTTTTTTGCGAGCTGAACTTCATACGAAGTGTTCAGATATTTTTGTGTGGGTATTACAGCGTCTCTGTTAACTTCATCAAGGATGGACCGAGACAGGTGGATTAGATGTTCTTTGGATTTTCCCTTTCATCATTTCACTTTCACTTCATAGATGAAGTATGATGAGATGTGCTGTGTCCAGTTGTAGTGTGATGAATGTCTCACTCACAGGCGTCTGGGTACTCCATTTGTCTTCATTCGCTGTCTTATCTCTGTCCGCGCTGTTGGCTGCAGGCCAAACATTTTCTGCTTGTATCAGTGTTGTCACATGCCCCCCCCCCCCCCCAAAAAAAAAACGTTTCTGCTAGATCAGTGCCCTTAACTACATGGACAGAGTGTCCCTTTGTGTTCTGTCCATGGGAAAATATTTGCAGTCATTCTCACTGCTTTACAGTTAGTCAGTTAGTCTTTGTTGCTTTTCGTCGATGCTGTTTGAGCAGGAGAGTTTCGTTGCTCTCATCCCCAGCATCTCTCTCTTCCTCTCTGACCCTCAAATCATAAATTCCTAACACAATTTGGCCACAAACCATGGAACCTTTCAGATCAGTGAAGTCACGCATCTGAGCTCCAAAGCTGTCAAAAGTCTCGTTTTGCTGGTGCGTGCGTGAAGGGTTTATGTAGCTTTCATGAATTACATTCTTTTGTAGTGAGAGGTATATATCATCAAACTTTCCCAGTAACAATTTGTCACTGTCAGCTTCCTCTTTTCGAGTTGGAGTGTGTTGAAAAATTCAATGGCTCTGCGGCTCTGCCTCCCTGAACCGAATCTGTATCAGGTTTTGAGTCCAACTCGGTAACTAGGATGTACAGCTGAAACTGCGGCTTAAAAGCCCTTCAGTGGTCTCAAAGTTTCCATGTTGATGAACACAGTGCATGACATCAACCTTCACTACAGCTACGGTCGCCAGACAATACAACAATGAAACATCATTGAGGTAACTGCTCGCTTGTGTTCGTTGTTTATTTCTGATTACACCTACAGCAATTCCTGTTGACTTGAGCTGTTGCAGCATCTACTTGTTGTCTTCGCGTTTTAGGACAAACATTATAAATCTGTGTTTCAGACAAAGAAGCAACCCTAACACCATGTGGAGTAAGAACAGAATAACCGTGGAGCGCTGGTGACGAGGTTTCTACAGAGATCTAAAGGAACAACATTCTGGGGAGAATGAGCTTCTACGTCCATTCTCTTCAGAGCCAGACACGAGGATGGATATCTTTTATCTCCTCTGTGTGCGCGTTAGGGAGCTGAGACCTATACAGAAGCCAACTGAACGCTAGTTAGCTTAGCACAATGAATGGTCGTGGATTGGAAGTCTTAGCAAAACCTGCAGTTCCTCTTCTGTTTGGTCGATCATTGTCTCTTACAAGGCCGGCCATAATTACAGGTAGTACTCGCTTTACTTTGCAGTGGGGCTTTTGACATGTTGCATGAAATCATTTCCCCTGATGGTTTTCGTCAGGAAAGTCGTCCCACCCTTATGCCTCCTCCTAAAATTGAAATCATTTAACATGATTTTGAAACAAATGTACTGCAAAGCCCTATTTATATTAATGTAGGCAAAGACAGTTTCAGAGAGAAGCATGTTCCATGACTTTTGATCGAGGTATGCTCACACTTCCCACCCAGTGCTGTTCATTGCACTAAGCTAACTGGTCTCTGTGGATCTCAGCTATCAAATGCACAGGAGAGATGGGTTTCTTTTTTTATAGCCTGGATTTGGAGAAGATGGTTTGTAAGTGAATTTCCAAAAAATGTTGGCATATTCCTTGAAGGGGAGACGGAGAGACACCAATCAGTGGTTATCAATCTGAGGGAAGACATGGGAAATGTGTCATGGGAAGCAGCTTTGGAGCAAAGTACAGTTAAAACCAGGGTGTAAATGTACACATGACTTCAAATTCACGCACCGTCACATATGAAGGGTGGGAGTGAGCGAGTAATGAGTCATAAACGTCTTTGCTCTGTTGCAGCATTTTTTCTTTCTTTTGATCCTTGATGACTCACAGTACGTTGTCACGAAAGCAACCGAGCTTACGACTGTGTTTTAACCCCATCATTCCACTCAGACATCTAAACCCGACTGAAACGTTCCGGACGGATCAACCTTAATTCCAGATTGATCATTCCTTCTCAGCACGTCAGCTCACCTTGCCAGGGCAGGTACAGATTATGGATCTGTTCATTTCCTCTACAGCCAAAGAACAGATGGATTACACATTAAATGACTTCAGAGCTGCCAATTGCCATTTATAAAAAGGAATAGAGGCGACATCCTCTCAGGAAGGAGAGAGATTTAAAATCACATGATTTCCCAAAGGCCTCACCAACCCGAAAGGCAGTTGCTGAGTAAAATATAGTCATCTTGAGTTTGTGTTATTTTGACGATTTCAGATAGATGAAGCGTCTATGCAATAAAAACTCGATACCGCTCAAAGTTAAAATGCTAATTACTTAGCGTAGCTTCAGAGGGCAATTTAATTAGGACCAAAAAAAATTGAATTTGGATTGATATTCATGCAATTTTCACAAGGAGCAATATTCTGGCTCAGCTATTAGGAGGAAACAACTGGTTGATGTAGAGCAGAGATTAACGACAATCTTGGTCACACAGAACATTTACATTCGATGGATGAGAGCGGAACATTTTATTAGACATCTGCTCACACCAACTAATCTCAGACAGTTGGAACCGAAGCTTGTAGAACCAAATAAAGCGGTGAACTGTTTCTAACAGAGCACAGTGACTCGTGGTGGACAGTCATCCAAAAATACCACATAAAACCAAATCATTCTTATAAAGCTCTGCTGTCCCTGAGGCTTTGTGCTGGGGCTTCAGAGCTTATAAAGGGGATACTAAACCCCTTTAAGAGACTTTGTGGCCTTGGGGTTAAGGTAACAGCTAATTGTTTCGCTTGTGTCCTCAAGATATTCACAATGAACTCATGAATCAAGCATGTGACTTATGCATGAAGCCACATCCCCTGATTCTTCTCATGCAGCACGCGGTCTGTGATTTATGGCTGGACAGTGGCCTGCAAAGGTGTTGGATTCGATGAAATACAAGGGAGAACATCTGGAAAGACTATTCGCGCTGAATCACAGCTTGGGCCAGTTTGATAGCAATGGCTGATGCAAGTCTGGAATGGACACGCTGGTGCACTCTGAGGAACTGCTTGTCTTTTTTTTTTTTTCATCTGACGTGTGAACCGAGGTTGTTCACATTTTAAGCAGATCGATATTAATGGTCCTACTTAAAACGCCAGGTGAGCTAACAAGAGCCTCAAATGAGCCTCTTCCATGTTGCCCTAATGTCTCCCAGATGGAGTCAGTCACGCTGGCGTCCTTGGTTGGAAGTGAGAGTAACTGTTAATCTGAAAAATGAAAAGGCCTTGATGGGCTAAAACATCCATTTCAAAGCTGCGTGACACAGCCAGAGCTACACAAGTCATTCTAGTCCAGATAATTGGGTAAGAAGGAGCACCGGCAGGGAGTGTCTGAACAAGGTACCCCTGCCTCCACTCATCTCAGCGCTATAATAAGAGCATGGGGAGGTGTGTTGAAATACAACCCCGTCACTATTCATCCTCACCCCCTTGATGCAACAATGACTAGTATGCAGTCTGCTTTTCATTTAATGGAATTACCTTCGGGAGGCCAGCAGACGTCTCCTGAGTTGCTCTGTGTGTGTTCCTCTCATCCCTGCCGAGCTGTCTCATTAACACAGAGCCCAGCAGGCTGGGTTTAGCTTTAGCCCCATCTCCGTCCTGCTGAACACTACAACTTGCAGCACGGAAGATGAAAATAATGACTCACACATTACAAAGTCCCTGTACACAGTCCCTAGTTCCAGCACCACTCCCCAGCTTATTTAGACATCCATCCTCTCTAATGACTCAAGGCCATTTAAGAGCGAGGGAACCAGGCACCAGGCGGGGAAGTAAGGTGTTGTGCGAAGTGAAACAAGTAGCACTAGTTGGCTCTAATTTACTACTTTTATGCAAGATCTTATAACTGCTTACTTAATGAGGATTTTGATACAGGGGTTCAAGGAAGCCTGATCTGTTGTCTTCTTATTAGAGCAGCTATTACTCCTTTCCTCTGTAAAACATGTTTTACAGCCATTGAAATAGCCTAATTATTCAATCATCTGTAGGGTGGCTACTTCCTTTAGTGCTCTTATGAGTTCAGGCGTCATCTCACCAGGGTGTGGCTCATATCATTTACATTTCATTAAAGCACGCTGTGAGACATCATTGATTTCTCAGCAGCCCAGGAGTTTCCATGATGCAAGCTCATGGGTGGGGGTGGGGGTGGGGGGGGGGGGCAGGGCAGTAGACGTGTCACCCATCAGGAGCTGTCAGGGGCTGTCAGAGGACAGGATCCAGACCCTCGGCCAGGAGAGGCCAGGCCAGCCAGCTGTCACCTCTCTGACACATGGCTGAGACCATCCATCTGGCTCAGGGAGGCCCACCATGGGTGGAAAGCCAGATCCCAGACTGCATGCACATGACTGCGAGCATGTGAACACACTAGAAGATAATGTCCGTGTGCACTGGGACACAAATACAAATATTTATGCACATTCAATGACGCCTATGCATGTATGCACGCATCTAGTCCGATGCTACACGCCTGGGCTACTTGGAGTTATCACCAGCACAATCTGCGGTGCTGTCAGCAGAAATCATTCCCTCACAAAGAGATCTGGGAGGCAGAAATGACACCACCATCAAGCTTAGCAGACACAAACAATCCACTACAACGTTTGGCTGTGACACTCACTTTTACATTTGCAGCTCTATGTCTCACAGAGGAAGCTTTGGCAGCAGGAGTGGTTTTCCATACACTTACTATGTGCATCATTATGGACGACATAAAAAGTCCTCTGCTGGCTATAACATCTGAATCAGTGGCAGCTTCTGCTCCTCCAGATTCAGAGACACCACAGAGACGCCACATGCCGTAACATGGGTCCTAGTGGTCCGTCTCTCTGTCCTTGCTCGTTTTCTGTCATATTTGTGGAGGATTGAACCTGCCAAGATCATTAAAAAAAAAAAGTAGCAAATAAATAGCTAAATAGATAAATAAATGCCATTAAATGCATCAAAATACAGCATAAATTAGTTTAGAACATCTGACACAGCAATATTAATTTTGTATGTTCATATTTACTGGGTAAATCCCCCAGTTTATTTAATGCCCAATTTTGTTTTGTTTTATTTAGTAATTAGTTATGCACCTACACATTTCAGTTTATATTTATAGTAGGGGGGGGGGGTAAGTTTATTTTTCTCTTTGCATTTTTTCACTTTAATGCACCAAAAGTTTTCATTTTTTCATTTGAATGAAATTTGACCAGTGCTCATAAAATATATCTAATGCACTCTGCTGTTGATCAGCCAATGAGGCATCCGACCCGATGACAGCCCTCTTTATTTGGGCAATGAAGCAGAAATGTTGGAAAAGTTCATTTTGAAAATTATGAAAAGTTGAAAAAGTGAAAGTAAATATAGAAATTTAAAGCAAAGGTAAATAAATACAGAAGCAAATTCAATAAACATTTTTAGAAATTATGGAATGTCTTTATATTCCACACTGCGGTTTTGTTTGGTTTTTGGTGTATTTATTCATTTTGCTAAGTATTTTTTGGTCAGTGGCGTTGGTCCTGTGTTTCGTGATACTAATGTGATGCTGGCCAGGCGTGGAGGACTATCTACCGAAGCACGCTGAAGTAAGAGGGGTCAGTGCAGTTGCCAGACATATGGAGAGCATTTAGAGATATTCAGACTCCACATCGACCACAACAGAGCCAGAGAGAGTGTGGTACATCTTGTTTTGGTAACATTTCATTTTCGTGAAATGGTGTTGTACATCTTGTTTTGGTAACATTTAATGTTCATGAAAATCCTAAGTAGCCACAATTGCCCCCAAATTTAGGATCTATTTCACTGAAAGACCTACATTTAACTCAATTATTCATTTTACTGGTTTCAATGTCTCTTTTGGCTGAAGACTCAATTTAACGCCTGAGGACATGGGCTTCGACTAAGAGGAACATTATTTTGAGAGCCACCTTTAGCAGCATATTGGGAGTTTTGTTTGCCTGAATTACATTTGACCAGTGAGGAGTCCGATTAAACAATTTAACCCAGATACAGTTTAAATGTGGGCCATTTTCATAAAAAAACAAAATTAAAATCTCCCCTACTCCTGATTTCTGTTCATGCTGCACCTATTTACATTTGAGAAAACTTTTACAAGGTATCCTTAGTTAGCAGCAGGCTCTTGAAGTGTATATATATATAAATAAATAAAATGAACTGGTAAAGAAACAGTTAAGTTGAAATGATCGCAATTTCACTGGAGGGATGAGAAGCAACTGAAGCCGTGAGAATCAGGAAGGCAAAGACAGACACAGGATGAAGAGAGTAGAGTGGGAGATCAATGATAACGTGATCTGACGACATAGCTGAGCGAGTCGTTCCCCTCTGGTGGTCTCACCATCGACCAACCCAGACTTGAAACGAGCGAATGTTGTTTGGATTGGCTTTAATCTTCCCATCAGACAATACGAGGCAGGCAGTGTGCTGCAAGTGTTTTCCATTTTGCCACAAGAGAATTATGTCAGGATGTGCAAGTGCACAAGCAAAGATACGTCAGTGTGGCACATTGACAGGCAGCTTGTTCAAATAAAGAACTGACAAATCTCGGAACTCTGCGACTTGACTATTGAGAAACGCATATAGAAACACAGGCACATGACAACAGAAAACAAAACAAGAGATTCCCCCCTGTTCTCAGAAACTGTCTGTCCATGGTGCTGAAAGCCTGCTGAGAAGGGCGATGCACATTTTTCCCACCCCGGAGTGAATTAAAAATGGCTACAGTGGAGTTGAGTATGTGATCAAATGGAAAACATAAGCTCGTGTGACTGCCTTGCTTATGCTAAGTCAAGAGTAATTATCAACTTGTGCGGTGTGTTTCTTTGGCAAATAGCATCATGCGGATCTTGTTTGAAACAAAGGAGTGTGAAAGCAGATGATGAGTTGTACTTAGGCAAAGGAAACATTATCTAAATAAAAGTGTTAATGTGACTTCCAAGGTTTTTATGAATAACAGAAATGTGATGGTCTCTATTTGTGCCATGAAAACACACGCGGTAGCTGCAGCCATGCAAGTAGCTCTGCGAAGTTAGCCTCGCAGTGCTCTGTCAAATGTTCACTACAAGCTGTATTATTTTCAACAAATCACCATTTTTTACAGAAGAAAAAAAATCACAATAAATCCCTCAAATTTTGTTGAAGTTTAGTTTAAGGAAAGGTACTAAAAAAAATCAAGCATTTTTGCGTTTCACCAAACGACTTCTGGAGAGATTAGCTCGTGATTGTGATTAGCAACTGGCACTAGCTAATAGCATTAGCTAAGCAACTACGTAATAGGATAGTAGCAAAGCAAAAACTTTGCACAAGTGGATATTCACAGCATTAGAAAATATGATTTATTAAAGTTTATATTTAAAAAGTTGTTAATATATGTAACTGTACATGTCATTTAAAAGTCAGTATACGTAACACCACAGAATATCCTTGTAACCTGGAACTGGTTTGTCGCAGTGCCGATGCCGTAGTTGTCCGGGCAGTGACAGACGGCATCGTGGCTAGCCAGTATCTTGTTTAACACACCAGCCAACATGGCAATTTTTTGCTGGATATTTTGCATGTTAATTGCTTCCTAATGTTGGTATGCAAATAAGAAGGACAAAAGTTTTGCAGGCATTTGGTGCATTTTTTTTTTTTAATGACAAATAATTAACTAATTGTTAGCAGTTCACCCAAAACTGCACACATAAATCCAGGGGGGTGCATGAGGGGAATTCAGAGGACCAAATTCATTTTGAGTCTTTCTCTATTGGTATGACATGCATGTTAATGTTGCAAAAGTGGGGGAAATATTCTGATCGTGGGCACACTGACCACCAACACTTCTTACGTACAGTAAAGCCATACCACATCCAATGTTGTTAAATGTTGTTGTCATTAAAATAATGTTTTCAGGCATGTAACAAAAAAATGTCATGCCCCTTTCACACCAAGTAGTGTTTGGCTCTGTGTCAGCTTACTCACAATGTTTAGACAAATACACAAGTTAGGCCAGGTTCCACAATGATGAAAGCCTTCTCCAAAGAAAACGCCCCAGAGAAACTATCATGAAAACATGCGAATACTCAAAAAAAAAATTTCCTGGTCTCACAGCGGAAAATGTTTACTTTCTGACTTCACAATTTATGCTCCGGAGGTAAATTAATGCCAAGACATTGTGTGACGGAGAGAGTGCGCAGGATGTGACCGAGCTCCAAACTTCAGCCAGACCACAAAGGGATGTCTGAGACTTTTCTCAAGCAATCAAAAATCCGCCGTGACAATCACGCAAACATGGCCGCCGCTGCTACATTCATTCATCCTGGAGGTCTAATAACCATGTTCGGTATATTTGTGTACATGACAACAATGGGGCGTCTGATAAACCCGTTATTGCTTAAACAAAAACAGTGGGTCACATCCTGAAATTAAGTTCCATATTAGTGGTGCAATGAAAGCATTGTGTAAAAGTGTCAATAAAGATTATATCTGCTGCTACACACACACACATACACACACACACTCACACCTCCATTTTTTTTTGCAATCACCAAAAAAAAAGCTGAACTATATTGATGTAAGTGGATGAGGCAGCTGAGATTGTTTTGCCTCAGAGGACAGCCAAAACACTTTTAATCTTCTATCATCCATCTTTTTTATCTACACCACTGGCAGCATTTACATAAGTAGTGTATTGATAAGTGTTTCCACAGTGTTGCTTACCGCCATGGGTGTAATAATATCTCAGCCTTGGGCACAGTTGGATTTTACAAGATGATTCAATGTTAGCAGAGAAATAATAGCATCCACACTGAGTTGGACCTGAACACAAAGTCATAAACATCAATAGCCAAGAGGGAAATGTTGTTTAATGCAGTGTAATAATAACAATGACAAACAATGCTCTGCCATGACTCCTTACATTGTAAAAACTGTACCCAAAGACAAAGCAAGCTTTAACAGAGGTCTTTTATAGAAAAAGGAAATGATTTTATCCCATTATATAGTGCCTCACACAGCAATTTATCCACATAATTATGGTGGGCGTCCAGGTCGCGCTGTCACCCTTATGTACAGCCCACCAGGAGCCAAGAACAGTATTGAGCTGTTTTTAATTGATTTGTCCTGACTTACCCAGATCTGGCCTCCTGAGGCTCAGCTTCCTCAGTGGTGTAGTGCCAAGGCTCTGTCCGAACTCTGCATAAAAATAAATGAGAAGCTGTGGGGCTAGCCTCTAAAGTCAGAGGATATTGTTCGATTTCACGTCAGCCCTCCAGGAGGCAATTTAAACAAGCCAGCATGCTAATCAGCCTGGTATAAAAGGCAGTCCTGGAGGGTAGCCCACCCCTCTCTCCCTCAGTCTCTGCAACAAGGCCATAAAGGACCTAACCTGTACGAGGGAATATTACACTCCAGTGTCATGTGATGGGGAATAAGAAACATACCCCTGTATGCATGTCATTGTCGTGTTTTTCAAAATCCTGGAAAAACTCAAAAGGGCCCTCAGCGAAGTAGAAATCATCACGCCAGAGCAGGGACTCTGTTATAACAGTATACTGGCATGCACGAGCACAGCAGCACTCCACCGGGAGGATCAGGGCAGGCTCTCCTGCTGCCTTCAACACATCAACAACATCTCAGTGGAACCACATTGTGACCCTCAGCTGAGGAGCCAAAGCCACAAATAATTCAATACTCTAATATCCCCTCGGTATTTGTTGTGACCACAGAAATATGATAGTGTTCATTCTCTGCTTGTGCCTTGAACCCACAGGTCAGGTGGTAGCAGATCCCAGCCCGGTCTGTGACTCGGAGGTTAAACTAATCATGCGTGACTTTCTCACATGGCTCAAACTCCCAAATCTACGCCAGCTTGTCATCCAGCCACGGCTGAACCTGCTTTTACACCACTCAGGACTTCTGATTCGACAGTTGTTTTACTGTACCAACTGTGCTGTTTCTCGTTAAATCCTCTTTAATTATGTAGACACAGCACCAAACGGGCCTCTAGACCATTTCTCTGGGCACTCTTCTATCCGCGAAACCAACTCAGACCAACACATCCCTGCACACTGCTCCAGCACAATTCCTCTTTACAATAATTAAAGTAAACACAGAGCAATTTTCTTTGTCAAATCTGAACAGAAGGATGTACTGCAACCATCTGTGTTCATGTGTGAAAAGCAGGTTGTACCTAGGACTGACTAACACTGCCCCCTACTGACACAAGCATGTTCTTACAGTTGTTTGCAGCTCCACTTTGTCAACTGTTCTGTACAGACTGCTGATAAACAGAGGGACACGAAGAACAGAAGAAACACACAGATCTGAGGGTGCACTGTCTGCTTGGGTGAAGACGTCACTCACTGCTTTTACAGAAACCAGATCTCAGCTTAAATTTGTCATGTGGTAAATCATTCAGCCGACCCCTGTCAGGAGGCTGAAATGAGTTAATATGGAGAATTGTATGTTAAACTTGTTTGAGAGAAGTCATGATTTGGTTGAGAAGTTGACGAAATCTTGAAGAAAATGCAACAGTATGAGTCATTTAAATTATTCTTTTAATATTTTTCCTTTGATTCATTTTCGTTGCTATTGTTGAATCATACAGCTGTAAAATATCAGTATTTTTTTTACTATTTTATATACTTGTGTATTATTATTATTTACCTTTTTAACAAATCATATATACCTTCAAAGTGGTATTGAAATGAAAGTATTGCCACAATATTGAACTTTTTAAAACTGGTGTCCCTCCATTTCTCAGCAAATCTAGCAAACCTCCAAATATTTTACTGTTGCTTCTTCTACATAACTACAGTTTAAAAAAGACACGCATAGAATCTTCCTTGCAAAGCAGAGATGAAACTGGATAGAAACCAAATTTAGTTGCACTAGCAGTAACTTTTCTAGACAATGCAAATACAATTTTTTTTTAACACGAGTAAGAAAATGTGGGAAAAAAAAGTTTAAGAAAGACAGAGTGGAGCTGTGTGTGTGTGTGTGTGTGTGTGTATATATATATATATATATATATATATATATATTAGACAAAGCAATTCATTAGTAGAAGTAAGCACAAATGTAAAGATTCATTCACATTCTGTTCATAAATACAATATATGGAGGAACATATCTCCCAATCGAAGCATCTTTTAAGTGTAGAGGAGTTGCATTTATATTTTCGAGCAGTAAAGCCCCATGAATTGGTCAGCTGGAAATCCAGGTTCATTAGAAGTGGATTTTCGTGCATGATGACTCTTTCTAAAGCCTATAAAAACCACCTGGAATGGACAAATAAAGCTGTTTTTCTTCTCAGTCATGTTTTCATTGTGAGGCAATATATTAGGAATCAGTGGACCACTTAAACATCTCCTGGAGTCGTAACGTAAATAAAATTTCAGTTAAATATACATTAAGCTTATTTTTGATAATCTTAATCCAAACTAGTAAAATTAGTGTTGTTTCATCATTTTCACTCATGCCTGGAGGTTTTCTTCTCCATAACGTACCAATCATAATGGAACTGAACCGAAACTGTCACACCAGAACCACAATAAAAATCAAGCTTGACCTTGTTAAGCTGTTCCACCCTCATTATTTATATCCATACATCCATCCAAATTCTGTATCGCTTATCCATTGAGGGGCACGGGGGCCGGTGGTGTAGTGGTTAGCACTGGAACCTCACAGCGAAAAGGTTCCAGGTTCAAGCGTGGGGTCTTTCTGAGTGGAGACCGTAGGTGTGACTGTGAGTGTGAATGGTTGTCTGTCTATACGTGTTGGCCCTGAGATGGGCTGGCGACCTGTCCAGGGTGAACCCCGCTTCTCGCCCAAGGGCTGCTGGGATAGGCTCCACCCACCAACAGGATAAGTTGAAGAAAATGGATGGATGGATGGAGACTTAACGAGGTTAGAATGATGGAGTAGGTAAACATAAAGACTCAAACTGTCCCTGTGATGCCATCTTACATGTAACTTCCTCTGTTGGCTCCTGTTCTGCTACATTCACTCATTCACTTTTGTGCAATTTCTTCTTTCATTCGCTCCTCTGACATGAAAGCTATTCAGCAGCTTCACCTTTGCCTGGCTGGTCTTTGGAGCCACTCTGGACACCACTTTTCTCCTCAGCTTATAAAGGTGAATTCATCCTCCTCTTCAGCGCTGCAGTCTGGCTGCCATTCAGACTTTGTCTGAGTCATATTACGCCCTCGCTTTCTCCTCCATGAGCAGTGTCTGGAGAACCTGGAGAACCTTGAGAACCATTTGAACATTTGTTACTGTCGTCAGGTTTTCTTGGTGTGGTCCTCTGAGTGTCCTGGTAGCATCCAGGTAGTACCGTTAGATATTTTTTCATTTGCAGGAACTACCGGGTTCCTTTCTTGCTGGTTATCATCTCTCCTCTGTTTTTTTTTTTTTTTTACCTGTGCCAAATTTGAATCCGGATTATGATCAGTTATTTATGGCTCTTTCTGCTCTGGAGACTTGAAGGAGGATGGGGATGCTCCCTCTTCATCATCCACCTCCTTCTCTGATCCTGAAATAGTAAAAAAAAAAAAAAAAAAAAAGGCATAAGAACCACATCATTCTGTTAAATTGTAAAGTGGATTAATGTTCATGGGAAATTTTGGTTTTAACATCCTTCATCTTCATTTGTACACTGAAAATATGGAGGGAAATTTGCTTCCCAAAACCTTTCTACTTTTCTTTCACTTTCCAATTTCAACACATAATTTAAGTATATTTGGCAGATGATGTTCTTACGGAATCACACTGAGTCCTCCACAGTGAAATTCATTCAGCCTACCAGTAAATTTACTTCCAAGTTACACACTTGCTTTCTCTAAGCTTTTAGCTGGCTGGATGTAGTGTATAATTTTTTTTACATATCAGACTAAAATTTACTTCAAAGGAGAAGCTTGGAAATAAATTTCAATTATTGCTGGCAATATAATCAATGACCTTGTAGGTAGGGTTGTTCTCTGAAGCAGTGCTCTCAGTGCAGACAGAGTGTGGGGCTCGAGATCGAACCTTACACAAAGTCGAGATTCACAACCTGATAAATAATATAGACGTGTGTTGCGAAAACAACAGTCTTTGTCTGGTGGAAACCTTTTGATGAATCCCTTCACAAACAGTAACAAACTGAATCACATTGAGGGTCCCCTACCTTCTAAAGCGCCCATCGCTTGTTAGCTCTTTGTCAGTCCCTTACACACACAAGAAAACACCGGATCGTATTTGCCGTCTTTTACCTTCAACAGCGCCCATCGCTTCTCCACCGTTGCTATCAGGGTCATTAGACTCCACATCAGATACACTTTGGAGCAAAGAGTGAGGTGGAGGCTTGGGTGGAGGTTTGGGTGCACTGTGATGGAGTCGCATCCTTTGATCGCCATCACTTTCACCCTCACTGGACCCTGAAACACAAAATAGAAACACCAGAGAAAAGAAAGTGGTTGAAGACTGCGGAGAAAGACGACATGAGCTTCAGTCCAATAAAAAGAAGAGTGATAACCTGCATAAAGATGATGAGGAGGAGCAATAGATTTCATTGCAAATCTCCATGTTTTGCATTGTCTTTCCACATGGAGATTGATAGTAATTTTAACTGCAGCAAATCTCAACTCTCTTCGTTAAGCCTCATTCAGGGGTGATTCACGAAGAGCCAAGATTTTGTTTTCAGACAGAGGGCAGGGTTAGTGATGAGGATTGAACCAGCGTCATTGACGCTCCCTTCGCTAAGCTTTAGGTCACCGAGCTTGAACAGATGTATGTCTTGGTTATAGGCGATACTTTGTATATGTTGTATAAAGTATATAGTTGCTCATGAGTCATTGTAGGTCTCAAACCAGTCTTGCTAGCTCTTTGTCAAGTCCCTTACACAAACAAGAAAACACCAGATCCTATTGGGTGTCCTTTACCTTTGACAGCACCCATAGCTTCTCTGAGGTCATTAGACCCCACATCAGATTCAGGGTTGATCAAAGGGTGAAGCTGAGGTTTGGGTGGAGGTTTGGGTGCACTGTGATGGAGACGCATCCTTTGATTCACCTCACTTCCTCCCTCTTTTGACCCTTAAGAACATGACAGAAACATTTAAAAATAAGCAGAGCAAAACATCAGAGTGATTAAAAGAGATCAAAGAGAAAGATGACATAAAGCTTCAGACCAATAAGAAATCATTACTGTTTCAGCACATAACAGTGTAGGTTGAGATGAACCTGCGTGAAGCCATCCATTCATTCATCCATCCATCCATCCATCCATCCATCCACGTTCTACTGCCTAAACTGTTAAGGGTCATGGGGGGGTGGAGCCTATCCCAGCAGCCTTCAGGTGAGAGGCGGGGTTCACCCTGGACAGGTCACCAGTCCATCACAGGACCAACACATAGAGACAGACGACCATTCACACTCACAGTCACACCTACGGTCAATTTAGAGTATCAATCAGCCTCGTCCCCTCTTGATGTCTTTGGACTGTGGGAGGAAGCTGGAGTACCAGAGAGAACCCACACAGGAACAGGGAGAACATGGAGACTCACACAGAAAGACCCTGTGCTGGAGTCAGGAACCTTCTTGCTGTGACGCGACAGTGCTGACCACTGTGTCACCCTTGTATATATCATATAAAGTAAATGCTCATGAGTAATTGCATGTCTCGCGCCAGTCTTGTTAGCTCTTTGTCAGTCCCTTACACACACAAGAAAACACCGGATCGTATTTGCCGTCTTTTACCTTCAACAGCGCCCATCGCTTCTCCACCGTTGCTATCAGGGTCATTAGACTCCACATCAGATACACTTTGGAGCAAAGAGTGAGGTGGAGGCTTGGGTGGAGGTTTGGGTGCACTGTGATGGAGTCGCATCCTTTGATCGCCATCACTTTCACCCTCACTGGACCCTGAAACACAAAATAGAAACACCAGAGAAAAGAAAGTGGTTGAAGACTGCGGAGAAAGACGACATGAGCTTCAGTCCAATAAAAAGAAGAGTGATAACCTGCATAAAGATGATGAGGAGGAGCAATAGATTTCATTGCAAATCTCCATGTTTTGCATTGTCTTTCCACATGGAGATTGATAGTAATTTTAACTGCAGCAAATCTCAACTCTCTTCGTTAAGCCTCATTCAGGGGTGATTCACGAAGAGCCAAGATTTTGTTTTCAGACAGAGGGCAGGGTTAGTGATGAGGATTGAACCAGCGTCATTGACGCTCCCTTCGCTAAGCTTTAGGTCACCGAGCTTGAACAGATGTATGTCTTGGTTATAGGCGATACTTTGTATATGTTGTATAAAGTATATAGTTGCTCATGAGTCATTGTAGGTCTCAAACCAGTCTTGCTAGCTCTTTGTCAAGTCCCTTACACAAACAAGAAAACACCAGATCCTATTGGGTGTCCTTTACCTTTGACAGCACCCATAGCTTCTCTGAGGTCATTAGACCCCACATCAGATTCAGGGTTGATCAAAGGGTGAAGCTGAGGTTTGGGTGGAGGTTTGGGTGCACTGTGATGGAGACGCATCCTTTGATTCACCTCACTTCCTCCCTCTTTTGACCCTTAAGAACATGACAGAAACATTTAAAAATAAGCAGAGCAAAACATCAGAGTGATTAAAAGAGATCAAAGAGAAAGATGACATAAAGCTTCAGACCAATAAGAAATCATTACTGTTTCAGCACATAACAGTGTAGGTTGAGATGAACCTGCGTGAAGCCATCCGTTCATTCATCCATCCATCCATCCATCCATCCATCCATCCATCCATCCATCCACGTTCTACTGCCTAAACTGTTAAGGGTCATGGGGGGGGGGGGGGGGGGGAGCCTATCCCAGCAGCCTTCAGGCGAGAGGCGTGGTTCACCCTGGACAGGTCACCAGTCCATCACAGGACCAACACATAGAGACAGACGACCATTCACACTCACAGTCACACCTACGGTCAATTTAGTGTATCAATCAGCCTCGTCCCCTCTTGATGTCTTTGGACTGTGGGAGGAAGCTGGAGTACCAGAGAGAACCCACACAGGAACAGGGAGAACATGCAGACTCACACAGAAAGACCCTGTGCTGGAGTCAGGAACCTTCTTGCTGTGACGCGACAGTGCTGACCACTGTGTCACCCTTGTATATATCATATAAAGTAAATGCTCATGAGTAATTGCATGTCTCGCGCCAGTCTTGTTAGCTCTTTGTCAGTCCCTTACACACACAAGAAAACACCGGATCGTATTTGCCGTCTTTTACCTTCAACAGCGCCCATCGCTTCTCCACCGTTGCTATCAGGGTCATTAGACTCCACATCAGATACACTTTGGAGCAAAGAGTGAGGTGGAGGCTTGGGTGGAGGTTTGGGTGCACTGTGATGGAGTCGCATCCTTTGATCGCCATCACTTTCACCCTCACTGGACCCTGAAACACAAAATAGAAACACCAGAGAAAAGAAAGTGGTTGAAGACTGCGGAGAAAGACGACATGAGCTTCAGTCCAATAAAAAGAAGAGTGATAACCTGCATAAAGATGATGAGGAGGAGCAATAGATTTCATTGCAAATCTCCATGTTTTAAATTGTCATTCCACATGGAGATTGATAGTAATTTTAACTGCAGCAAATCTCAAATCTCTTCGTTAAGCCTCATTCAGGGGTGATTCACGAAGAGCCAAGATTTTGTTTTCAGACAGAGGGCAGGGTTAGTGATGAGGATTGAACCAGCGTCATTGACGCTCCCTTCGCTAAGCTTTAGGTCACCGAGCTTGAACAGATGTATGTCTTGGTTAGAGGCGATACTTTGTATATGTTGTATAAAGTATGTAGTTGCTCATGAGTCATTGTAGGTCTCAAACCAGTCTTGCTAGCTCTTTGTCAAGTCCTTTACACAAACAAGAAAACACCAGATCCTATTGGGTGTCCTTTACCTTTGACAGCACCCATAGCTTCTCTGAGGTCATTAGACCCCACATCAGATTCAGGGTTGATCAAAGGGTGAAGCTGAGGTTTGGGTGGAGGTTTGGGTGCACTGTGATGGAGACGCATCCTTTGATTCACCTCACTTCCTCCCTCTTTTGACCCTGAAGAACATGACAGAAACATTTAAAAATAAGCAGAGCAAAACATCAGAGTGATTAAAAGAGATCAAAGAGAAAGATGACATAAAGCTTCAGACCAATAAGAAATCATTACTGTTTCAGCACCTAACAGTGTAGGTTGAGATGAACCTGCGTGAAGCCATCCATTCATTCATCCATCCATCCATCCATCCATCCATCCATCCATCCATCCATCCACGTTCTACTGCCTAAACTGTTAAGGGTCATGGGGGGGGGGGGCCTATCCCAGCAGCCTTCAGGTGAGAGGCGTGGTTCACCCTGGACAGGTCACCAGTCCATCACAGGACCAACACATAGAGACAGACGACCATTCACACTCACAGTCACACCTACGGTCAATTTAGAGTATCAATCAGCCTCGTCCCCTCTTGATGTCTTTGGACTGTGGGAGGAAGCTGGAGTACCAGAGAGAACCCACACAGGAACAGGGAGAACATGCAGACTCACACAGAAAGACCCTGTGCTGGAGTCAGGAACCTTCTTGCTGTGACGCGACAGTGCTGACCACTGTGCCACCCTTGTATATATCATATAAAGTAAATGCTCATGAGTAATTGCATGTCTCGCGCCAGTCTTGTTAGCTCTTTGTCAGTCCCTTCCACACACAAGAAAACACCGGATCGTATTTGCCGTCTTTTACCTTCAACAGCGCCCATCGCTTCTTCACCGTTGCTATCAGGGTCATTAGACTCCACATCAGATACACTTTGGAGCAAAGAGTGAGGTGGAGGCTTGGGTGGAGGTTTGGGTGCACTGTGATGGAGTCGCATCCTTTGATCGCCATCACTTTCACCCTCACTGGACCCTGAAACACAAAATAGAAACACCAGAGAAAAGAAAGTGGTTGAAGACTGCGGAGAAAGACGACATGAGCTTCAGTCCAATAAAAAGAAGAGTGATAACCTGCATAAAGATGATGAGGAGGAGCAATAGATTTCATTGCAAATCTCCATGTTTTAAATTGTCTTTCCACATGGAGATTGATAGTAATTTTAACTGCAGCAAATCTCAACTCTCTTCGTTAAGCCTCATTCAGGGGTGATTCACTAAGAGCCAAGATTTTGTTTTCAGACAGAGGGCAGGGTTAGTGATGAGGATTGAACCAGCGTCATTGACGCTCCCTTCGCTAAGCTTTAGGTCACCTAGCTTGAACAGATGTATGTCTTGGTTAGAGGCGATGCTTTGTATATGTTGTATAAAGTATATAGTTGCTCATGAGTCATTGTAGGTCTCAAACCAGTCTTGCTAGCTCTTTGTCAAGTCCTTTACACAAACAAGAAAACACCAGATCCTATTGGGTGTCCTTTACCTTTGACAGCACCCATAGCTTCTCTGAGGTCATTAGACCCCACATCAGATTCAGGGTTGATCAAAGGGTGAAGCTGAGGTTTGGGTGGAGGTTTGGGTGCACTGTGATGGAGACGCATCCTTTGATTCACCTCACTTCCTCCCTCTTTTGACCCTTAAGAACATGACAGAAACATTTAAAAATAAGCAGAGCAAAACATCAGAGTGATTAAAAGAGATCAAAGAGAAAGATGACATAAAGCTTCAGACCAATAAGAAATCATTACTGTTTCAGCACATAACAGTGTAGGTTGAGATGAACCTGCGTGAAGCCATCCATTCATCCATCCATCCATCCATCCATCCATCCATCCATCCATCCACTTTCTACTGCCTAAACTGTTAAGGGTCATGGGGGGGTGGAGCCTATCCCAGCAGCCTTCGGGCGAGAGGCAGGGTTCACCCTGGACAGGTCACCAGTCCATCTCAGCACCAACACATAGAGACAGACGACCATTCACACTCACAGTCACACCTACGGTCAATTTAGAGTATCAATCAGCCTCGTCCTCTCTTGATGTCTTTGGACTGTGGGAGGAAGCTGGAGTACCAGAGAGAACCCACACAGGAACAGGGAGAACATGGAGACTCACACAGGAACAGGGAGAACATGGAGACTCACACAGAAAGACCCTGTGCTGGAGTCAGGAACCTTCTTGCTGTGACGCGACAGTGCTGACCACTGTGTCACCCTTGTATATATCACATAAAGTAAATGCTCATGAGTAATTGCATGTCTCGCGCCAGTCTTGTTAGCTCTTTGTCAGTCCCTTACACACACAAGAAAACACCGGATCGTATTTGCCGTCTTTTACCTTCAACAGCGCCCATCGCTTCTCCACCGTTGCTATCAGGGTCATTAGACTCCACATCAGATACACTTTGGAGCAAAGAGCAAGCCTGAGGCTTGGGTGGAGGTTTGGGTGCACTGTGATGGAGTCGCATCCTTTGATCGCCATCACTTTCACCCTCACTGGACCCTGAAACACAAAATAGAAACACCAGAGAAAAGAAAGTGGTTGAAGACTGCGGAGAAAGACGACATGAGCTCAGAGTTCATTGTGAATCTCCATGTTTCGCATTGTGTCTTCCTAATGGAGACTGATAGTAATTTTCCCTGTAGGAAGCAATACCTTGTATATAATATACAAGCATATAATTGCTCATGAGTAATTATGTGTATCTTGAGAGAAAGACAGAGGCTGAAGACTAAAGAGAAAGATGACATGAACTCTTAGATTTCAGAATGTGAAAATGAGGGTCAGTAATAAGAGCATACACTCAGACCGTAGGCCAACAAGGCCATCCTTCCTTTATTCTGCACGAAAAATATTCAAGAACCTCCTTGCTGTCAGGCTGTCACCACTACACCACCAGTTACTTTGAGGAAAAATATTTTTTACTTGGCTAAAACGGATGAAGATAAGGGACCTTCAGTGATGAAGCTGCCAACTGAAAGAGGACATAAAGAGAGCAGCACAAATGAAACTTTGACATGACCTTAACATGTCTGCTTTCTTTTTATACTGAAGAAAGACTTCTATCAAATACTTCTCGACTTTCACATGAGTAGACGTTTGAATGGTGCCTGTAACTTTACCAGAGTACTGCTTTATCTGGGAGTTTCTACTTTCTTGAACGGGACTATGAACTTCTTCCACAACTGATGTACCAAAAACAAAGGGAAGTAAACAAAGGGAAGGATAAAAGAAAAAAAGTGTGAATCTTATTATTCTAAAATTGTTTTCAAAACCTGTTCTAGACATTTCATTCTTTTAATAACATAAGACAATGAGAGAAAAATGTGACCTTCCATTGAATTTTAATTATGCAGTCTTTTTTCAGCCAATTTGCTTTAAATGAGTGTTTTTGCGACTGCCATATTAATGGTGGAAGTGAGACGAACCTGCTTGGAACCTAAAACCCGGAAGACACCAAATCCCATTGAGCGTCCTTTACCTCCTGCAGTGCCCGTCGCTTCTCCACAGTTGCTGTCAGGGTCATTAGACTCCACATCAGATTCACTTTGGATCCGAGGGTGAAGCTGAGGTTTGGGTGGAGGTTTGGGTGCACTGTGAGGGAGACGCATCCTTTGATCGCCCTCATTGCTCTCCTGAATGGACACTGAAACACATGACAGAAACATGTAAGAACACTAGAGAGAATGAAAGAGATCAAAGACTCAAGAGAAAAGTGGCATGAGCGTTCAGTCTGTGAAAACGTGAGAGTAGTAACCTGTTGTCAGCTAAAACAGGAAAACACACCAAATCACAATGAGAGTCCTTCACCTGTTCGTTTGCTGTCAGGGTCACGAGACTCCACCTCAGAGTCCCTTTGGATCAGAGGCTGAAGCTGCTGCTTGGATGCAAGTGTGGCTGCACTGTGAAGGAGACGCATCTCTTGATCACTGGACCCTGAAACACATGACAGAAACATGAAAGAAACACTAGAGAGAATGAAAGAGATCAAAGACTTAAGAGAAAAGTGGCATGAGCGTTCACTCTGGGAAAACACGAAACTGGTTACTTGCAGCTGAGACACCTTCCAGTTCCTACCTCCACTTGGAGTTGGTGACGCTCCTTCTAAATTACCCTTCTTTGCCTTGTGACAAGCTGGAAGGATGGAAGAGGAAGACATAAGACATGAACTCTTACTGATGATTTACAAGGAACATCTCTTTGTGTACCAGCTTGGTTTACTTAGTTATGGAAAAATATCTTCTAATTTCAAACTGTAATAATTTGAGTCATTGGTTGTAACATCATTTGTTTTAACTGCACCTTTGAGTCTTGTGCGGAACACGTAAGCCAGGACCGCGAGTAAGAAACACATCGCACCGATGATTACGACCACAACCAGGAGAGCGACTGTTCCAGAACTGAAGCCTGCACAGACACACAACAGTCAATCATTCATCAAAGTCCATGCACCGTATGTGTGTTCATTGTTACACTCAGTTTTTCATTGCAGTGTCGATTCACGGACGTAAACACCAGCCTTCACTCTTAAATTACAATCACTGGGCAACAGAATTTACTTTGTTCCAATCACACCGTTCTGAAGGCTCTACGGATCCATTTTTTTGTTGTTCCTGATCATGTGGAGCAGGAGAGCTGCAGCTAAACACCAGTTTCATCAAGGAGTAATCCATCCACAATTTTTTAGGAATTAGCAGATGATGATGGTTTCATCAAAAGCATGTCAAGAAACTGGAGTCTGGATTCAGCAAATGTTTTTCTTGAATAAAGGTACAAAGTAATTGATTTTCCAAATATTGTCAATGTATCCTCTTTCGATTGACTAGTCGCTTCATTGTTGCAGTGCTACAAAATGGCTGCGTATTTGCCTGTTCATGATGTCGTTGTTTGTGCTGTCAATCAATTTATTACATCGGGAGCTATAAATGTGCAGAATGTTTTTTTTTCTGTATTCGCGTCCCTGAAATGTACCGAATATTTTTCCATGTTCTTTGCTCTTTTTGTTATGTAAATGTTTTTAATTCAGATTGATTAACACTAGATCGTATCGGCAGTTGGCCAAAATTTATAAAATACTTGCAAAAAAAGTACACTTTTCAGCGAAAATTAGTTTCTTGAAAAGAAAACTTCTATGGTCGAGTAGATCAAATACCAGCTCTTACCAGGATAACAGTCCTTAGCGTTGAATGTAGCGTCTCCTCTGCTCAGGGGGTTGCTCACTTCACAGCTGTACTCTTCCTCCTCATGCTGCCCTCCCAGAGATATTGTTAAATTTGGCCCAGGCTGCTCGACTTCACCTGAGCGCCACATGAACTTTAAGAATTGAGGGTGTTTGGACTCTGCAGAACACACAAGTGTTGCCTGGACTCCCGACGTGTTACCGCGACCATTGTTGTTCATCTCACAGGCAATGGAGGGCTGGGGGACTTTGTCTATGCAGGCACATGAATGGAAATAAACATGTTTAGGCCAACCTAAAGAAATACAATACTGTGCTAAATGACATGGATCGATGCCCTAACATTCACCATATGAACCCATCAGCCATAACCTCATGACCACTGTCAGGTGAAGGGAACAACACTGCTGTCTCATTCCAGCGGCACCTGTCAAGAGGGGGATTTACAGTGTCTGGCAGAAAGTGAACATTTTTCCTTAAAGTTGGTGGGTTGCAAGCAGGAAATATGGCTGAGCGTCTGGATCAGAGCCACTCTGGCAAGGCTCCAGTTCTGATGTCTCGATGAACGGGTCACAGCGTATCCTTAACTTTGGGTATCAAGGACTGCTCTTGGTCTGCAGTGATTACTACCAACAAAAAAGCATCCCAAGGAATGATCGGTGGTGAACTGGTGACAAGGATACGGGTGACCAAGGCTTGTTGGTGTATGTGGGGAGGGAAAGACAAGCCTATGCTGTGCCCTCCCACAGATGAGCTACTACACCGATTCCCTAGATGTTGACCAAAAAGAACATCTTTAAGAAGTGCTGGACAAATAAGTTCGATCCATGGAGCCCCTAACTTGCAATGTGCAGGACTGAAAGGATCTGCTGCTCAGGGCTTGGTACCAGATACCACAGCAAACCTGCAGGTCTGGTGGAGTCCAGAATTAGGCAGGTGGTCATCATGTGAGAGCTGACGGTGTTAAAAGGTAGTGGTATAAGTAGAACAACATGCTAATTCTACAAAAAGAAGAACTTGATCACAAACAGGATTACATTTCAATGCAAATAGCAAATATGAGCAAACCCGTTACTTCAGAAAATGTGTTTTATATTGAACGTATGGAAGTAACTTACCTATAACCTCCAAATGATGACTTGAACGATGTAACCTCTTGTTCATGAACGCCTCCAACTCGTACTCTCCTCTGTCTTCATATCTGAGGTCTACGATCTTGAGTTCTGCAGAGGTCCAGTCCAGAGTGACCCTGTTTTCAAACCAGCCGTATACTTCTTCTTCTCTGCCATTAAAATCCACCACTTTGTTGCCATTATGTTTCCAGAGAAGCTCATCGGGTTGTCCAGAGATGGTCGGCACCATGATGATCTCCTGCCCTCTGAGAGCATATTTTGGAATCTGTCCAGCAGCTGGGAGTGAGAGGTGTGGATATTTTAGGTTACGACACGTGAATAAACTTTGAAGGGACTGGTAAACAAGTTAAGAGCTCAAAAGTCAACTTCATATGATGTTTAGTATCATGAGATCAGTGTTTAATGTTTGGTGAATCTGTGTTGGCAAGAAGAAAACGTAGGATCATTGTGTTGTTGGCAGCAGTGATGGTGTACCGGGGGGGGGGGGGGGGTTTACCTTCAGAACTGAGTTGCTGCTGGATTATTGGAGGTTTCCAGGTGTTGGAAGTCAACATCAGAGATGTCAGATCAACTCTTTACTCTAGCCTTTACCAACCTGTGTAGTTCCTGTAAGTTTACACATTGTGGCCTTGTTGTAATTGTAATTTTATGTTCAAATATAATCTTGTGAAATGCGTTATGGGTTTTATTTTCTTAATATTCTCTTTTAATGTGGTTCTTATGTTAATTATAATGTTTTTTTTCTCATTGGTTCAAGGAACATTCCCATATGAAGGAAAGCTGATTATCATTAATATTACTCCTCTCAGTAGTACACTTCTGTCCTTCCTCCACAAGAATGTAGTAGTACTCTTGTACTGAAGGGTTGTTTTTGCAGTAACCCAGCAGTAGGAGGGGTGCAGCTCACAGGTTTAATCCCAATCTGCTTCTTTATCCATGTTTTATGGTCTAATTTGCCACCTGCCTTCAGGTTTAAAAATGATCATTTCTAAAAACACATCTACTCTTGTCGTTACACTCTGAACTATTGTACCCTTCTCCTCTTGTCACATGTTTCTATCTAGACACAAATACAGTTGTGGCTGAAAATATTGGCACCCTTGCATTTCTTTTTTTCAAAAATCACAACATTTCTTCCAGAAACTTGGGAAATGAAAACATAATTTGGCATCAACGTGCGTAAGTCTTTGTTTCGCAGAGGAACAAAACAAAAAAACTGGCATAAATACTGAATCCTCGCTCATTTCACACAGAAATATGAAAATGGCCTGGACAATATTATTGACACCCTTCTAGATTTGCAAAAAATAAATAGAAATTTCAAGCAGGTGATTCACCTGTAACAGGTGACTGCAATCTAGTAATCAGTCATCCAACCAGTTTAAACGGAGCAACACCCTCATTCTGCTGTTTTGTGTCACTGCATGACCCACACTGAGCATTGACAAAAGAAAAAAAAAGCCGAGAATTGTCTGAGGAGGTCAGAGAGAAGATTGTAGCCAAGCATGGACAATCTCAAGGCTACAAGTCCATCTCCAGAGACCTTGGTGTTCCTGTGTCCACTGTGCGCAATGTTAAGAAGTTTAAGGCGCATGGTACTGTAGCCAACCTCCCTGGAAGAGGCTGCAAGAGTATTACTGACCAGAGATTGCAGTGAAGGATTGTTCGACTGGTGGCAGAAGAACCTCGGACAACTGCAAGACAGATTCAAGCTGATCTTCGAACACAGGGTACAACTGTTGCAGCGCGCACCATCCGTCGTCAGCTCAATGAAAGAGGCCTCCATGGTAGGAGACCCAGAAAGACCCCACTACTGAAAGGAAGACACAAGAAAGCCCGGCTGGAGTTCGCCAAAGCACACCTGAACGAGCCAAAAACATTCTGGGAAAAAGTCCTGAGGACAGATGAGACCAAATTAGAGCTTTTTGGTAGATCACATGAACTCCATATTTACAGGGGGGGAAAATGAAGCCTTCAAAGAAAAGAACACCCTCCCAACAGTCAAGCGTGGGGGAGGTTCACGAATGTTTTGGGGTTGTTTTGTGCTTGCATGTGTGTGTGGCATTATGAAATCAGGTGATTACCAAGGTATTTTGGAGCGAAATGTTTCTCAAGAGTGTCGTGAAGCTGGGTCTCCATCGCAAGTCATCCAGCAGGACAACGATCCAAAACACACATCGAAAAGCACCCAGGAATCCAGAAAACGCTGGATTGTTCTAAAGTGGCCAGCAATGAGTCCAGATCTAAATCCCACTGAACATCTGTGGAGGGATCTGAAAACGGCAGTTGGAAGAAGACACCCTTCTAATCTGGGTCAACTGGAGCGGTTAGCAAAAGAAGAATGAGCCAAATTGCCAGTGTAGAGGTGCAGGCATCTCATTGAAACCTACAGGAAGCGGTTGACAGCAGTTATTGTCTCCAAAGGCTGTTCTACCAAATATTAAATTTAGGGTGTCAATCATTTTGACACAGCAATTTCTGTTCAATCGATTATTTATAGTGTTGAAATGTTAAGTTTGGATTTAAAAAACAACGCTTCTGTGCTATTATCAGTTAAATAAAGAATTTTGGAGACCAATTACTTTTGTCAATTTCAATTTATTTTACAGACAGTTGAGCTGTTGGGTTGTTATGTGCAAGGGTGCCAATATTTCCAGCCACAACTGTATGTCTCTCCAGTTATTTGAAATCTTTGTCCTGCCTCCTGTCCTCTCTTCAACTGACAGCAGAGGTGAACCTGATATTCTCGAGCTCCACTGAATCATTACGAGCCTTGTGTTACAATTTGTAATCATTAGGCCTCAGATTGTCGCTGTTTAATGACCAATTTCACGTCATCATCCATCCATTTTCTACCTCTTGTCCTGTGAAGGGTCGCGGGGGGCTGGAGCCTATCCCAGCAGCCTTCGGACGAGAGGCGGGGTTCACCCTGGACAGGTGAAGCGTCCGCGACGGCGCTCACCACTGCACCGCGTTAATGACGTCATTAAAAAATTCATTTGTTGAACTTCACTATTTTATTTTAAACATTAAAATAACTGAGAAAATCCACTGCAGATGGCCACGAATGAAAACACTTTGTTTACAAGACCTCTGATTTAAGGAGTGGCAAGTACACCTCCTCCTGCTGCTGCTGCTCCTACTAGACATCAAACTCCTCAAATATTTAACATGTCTCTGTATGAACTTGGTCTGGCGGAGTATAATAAACACTCAGACAGCAAAAAGCAAGAGTTAAATAGTGCGTAACAACCAGAGAATTTACCAAGACCGAAGTTGCAGATAAAAAAGATCAGGATACGTGAATGAGCCATGGCCGTGAATCTCTCGTCTCCAGGCACGGACGAGAGTCCACACGTACACTCATGTATTTGGTCTCTTCTCCTCCAGCAGGTTCCGACAGATTAAAACCTCAACTCCACTGTACATTTCAGGGTAGGCAGTAGATGTGTTTAGCACGGGCGACTCTTACGGTGAAAGTGAAAGTATCAGTGTCTGGCCTGAGGCCATGAAACCTGAGCTTTCTTGGCGTTTCAGAAACGGGGTTTTCAGAATAAAAGTGCAAACTTGACCAGAGGGTTTTAGGATTAAGCACAAAACTTCAAGATAAACTACCTGAAAAAGTGTCACAAAGGTTATAATGAATACACACAATAGAGAATACCTGTAATAAATATTACACACAGCACCCATTTAGTAGAAATAAAGCAAATATAAAAATTGGTGAGTCTCTTTTTTATTAAGTACAAAAGATGACATTTGTCAACAGAATCATCCTTTTGATCTTCTTAAACTTGTTCATGGCTTTTACATTTATATCATCAGACAGTGCAGCGTCATTTTTCAGCTCCTCCTGAACCCAAGTTCAATATGTGACCATTCTCGTCCAGCCCGTGTTTTTTTGTGCTAAGAAAAATTCATTTAACTGACAACTACAGTTAATTTCTATTCTGCTCCTTTTTATTGTGACGTGGGTCAAACGTCATGATTTGATGTTCATATAATTCTTTCTGTTGATACTGTAGAATGTTCCTAATCCAATCCAAGGTCACGTCGAGAGCGATTCGTGCAGTTAAAAGTTAAGTAAGTTAATTAAAGCTTGATGTCATCAAATCAAAAGCTGGGTAGCGTTACACCCATGTTAGTCATAATTGCTTAATTCATGAAATCATATACCAGCATCATCACTGGACACATTTTTGAAATACTTTAAAATATCCAAACTAAAAACAAACACACAAAAAACAGCCACCCAAGCACAATAAAAAAAAAAAATTGAAAAGCAAAATAAAAGTCAAAAAGATTCCACAGCTTCTGTATGGTCGTTGTTATTTTCAGAATCTGTTGACTTCCAGACACAAGGACTCCCTCTGGTGTAGCAGCATTTATGAGCACGGGGAGCTTCCTCTAGTTCAACTGTGTCTACTTGGTAGATATGATAGGAAAGGGTGCGTCCGAAAGCTTCGGTCATTCGCTTGAGAAAACAAATTCGCTTCTGTTCTTGTGAAATAAGCCGATCAAGTTGTTGATTCAGAGTCAGGTGTCTGTTTCTTTCTTTAAGTAGATAAAATAGGCTTCGGTTCATAGTGTGTGCTGTTTGTGAACTTGGCTCCTTTGTTTTTGGTTGATTTCTTTATTTTATCAGAACATTCATCCCTCCATGTGAATTTCCCAGAAGTGGAACCTCAACGACTCATCTTCCTCTAGACAGCGTTACCCTGGAAGTCCCCGAAGCTCCTTGTCATTCCGTCTTACATGTAACTTCCTCTGTTGGCGGCTGCTCTTCTACATTCACCACGTCGCTTGAGCAGAATTCCTTCTTTCATTCAGTCCTTTCACATGAAAGCTAATCAACAGCTTCACCTTTCAGACTCACCTTGACTGGCTCGTCACTCTGGACACTGTTTGTCTCCTCACCGTCACTTCGTCGTCCTCCTCCTCAGCGCTGTTGCCTGGTTGCTCGTCAGACACACCGGAGTCATCCTCGCCTTCACCTTCTGGATCTGGACCTCCATGAGCAGCGTCTGGAGAACCTTGAGAGGTCCTTGTGTTACCGTTGTCAGCTTTTCTCAGTGTGCTGGTCTGAGAGTCCTGGGTGGCAGCTGGGGACTGAACATCTTCCTCCTCCGTAACTTGCTGGTCACCTTCCCCGTCAGATACTTCTTCATCTGCAGAAACTGCTGAGCTCCTCTCTTGCTGGTTATCGTCTCTCTCCCGGGATTCCAACGGTTGAGTTTTTTGTGGCTCTTTCTGCTCGGGAGAGTTCGGGGATGATGGGAGCTCATCATCTCCTGGTGAATGGGATTCTCTGACAGTTTCCCCTGTTGCTCTATCAGAGACCTGCTGTGACTCAAGGTCAACAGCAGCAGGAGTGACATCGCTTGTAGGAGAAGACTTTGCTCCCTCATCTTCATCCTCCACTTCCTCTGAGCCTGAAACAGTAAAAAATATAAGACACTGTGAATCAGAACAGGAACATGTAGTTAAATATTTGCGAAGCTGTTAAATGTTAATGTGAGGCTTTTCTTTTCAAAAATCAGTTTTGGGTCCATTTCTACAGCCAGTCATGGACTACACCGAAATGAGCAATCGAATCATGTAAACACACTTTTTCTTGAAACCGGTTGAGTTTCTCTTTCCTCTTTGAGCCAAGAAACACTGAAATTATTTTTCTAAAGAAACTGCATTCATAATTTCTGCAGCTCCCTTGGTACTCTGATGTAAAGTAGAGCTATGAAGCAACTGCAATCTACAATGTGTGTTACCTGCAAAGCGGCACGTTACTCTGACCGCTGGCAAACTTTGATCCTAAAAATGTCAAAAAAGTTTTGGGATGTTTTAAGCTTTTAATGGAGTTTTTGAGTGAAGGTAAGAATAACTTGGAAGTGCTTGATAGAATCCCCCAAACTAGCCAGAACCTGCACGGATCTGGACCTCCATGAGCAGCGTCTGGAGAACCTTGAGAGGTCCTTGTGTTACCGTTGTCAGCTTTTCTCAGTGTGCTGGTCTGAGAGTCCTGGGTGGCAGCTGGGGACTGAACATCTTCCTCCTCCGTAACTTGCTGGTCACCTTCCCCGTCAGATACTTCTTCATCTGCAGAAACTGCTGAGCTCCTCTCTTGCTGGTTATCGTCTCTCTCCCGGGATTCCAACGGTTGAGTTTTTTGTGGCTCTTTCTGCTCAGGAGAGTTCGGGGATGGTGGGAGCTCATCATCTCCTGGTGAGACAATCAATACAATTAAACCACAGATACTTTCAAGGAAAATACTTGAACCCAATTTTAACTCACAATAGGTTTTGTCTTTCTTGTAATGTTTTCTGTCAGACCGCTATGTTTTCATGTCCATTCACATTACACAGTGCGTGCACCTATCATCCATCCAAGCCTAACTCAGCTGCTGCTGCTGCTGCGAAGGTAAAATCAGAGATTTAAATACTCTGCTAATGAGGCTACAAGCAGGAGCTACCAGGCGAACAAGTGTGGAGCAGGGGGAGAATATTTGAGCAGTGCTGTTGAAACCAAGGCTGCACGGTGGTGCAGTGGTCAGCACTGTCGCCTCACAGCAAGGTTCAAGGTTCGAGCCCCAGCTCCAGCACGAGATCTTTCTGTGTGAGTCTGCATGTTCTCCCTGTTCCTGCGTGGGTTCTCTCCAGGTACTCTGGCTCCCACTCCAACCGAGTTGATGCATGTTGAAACCAAAGTCGACAACAGCTGTGACTCAAGTCATCTTCAGTTGGATTGGAACAGAGGAAGAGCCGAGGAGAGCTGAAGTTCTCAACAGTGAACCCATGACAGCAGCCCACCTCAGACAACAACTTTTAACCAAACGCGCATCCCTGAAGGATGAACCGCTGGAAAAACTCAAGTTTCAAGAATCCATTCATAGTTTTAAGTGACATCACCAAAAATGTCACTTTTTCTCTGGTACTATTATCTCTGTCCAAACAGTACTTGAAGATATCAGTTAAGAGTTTGAGTAATTTACCACGCGTGTCAGGGATATTACAAATAAAATGGTTCATTAATTCAAGAAAAAACAAAACAAAACATGAAGTTAATATGAAAAGTTGCAGGTGTTCTTCAGCAAAACAAAACCTTACCTGTTGCTCTTTTATTCAGGGAAAATGTTTCAGATGAAGTCTGTTTGGAGTGAATCTCAAAATTCTGTCGATGTTTGTTGACAATTCCTGCAAAGAGACCACAGTCACAGACTGCAATATCCTTCCACTCTCAGAACTGCTCTGTTATCAACATTTGTGTTCATTCAACCTTTTTGTCGAATGTCTCCTAGATCCATTTCTTTTGCTGTTAACAGAAAAACAATCAAGTCAAATTTTGATTCAAAAGGATTTCTCACATTTTTCCCTGACTTTTAAATACATTTCCTCACTTCACTCTGCAGTCTACAGTATACGGTAGAACTGATGTACAAAAACACAGTACAATACAGGAACCGAAAGAGGGGATCAAAGATAAAAGGTGAGTATTTTATTTTATTCTATATACGACCAAACAAAAACCAAAATATAAATCACATCTTATGTCCAAGATGCTGCCTTTTTTTCTTTAGCCAATCAGCTGTAAACCTCTGTCAGTGCTACTGTTGCGGCACAT
The DNA here is from genome assembly GCF_037954235.1 of Aulostomus chinensis. Taxonomy (NCBI): domain Eukaryota; kingdom Metazoa; phylum Chordata; class Actinopteri; order Syngnathiformes; family Aulostomidae; genus Aulostomus; species Aulostomus chinensis. The sequence continues at coordinate 16,726,484 of NC_141331.1, read as the reverse complement.
ATTCAGAGTGAAAGTTGAGCAGTAACCTGTTGTCAGCTAAAACAGGAAAACACACCAAATCACAATGAGTGTCCTTCACCTGTTCGTTTGCTGTCAGGGTCACGAGACTCCACCTCAGAGTCCCTTTGGATCAGAGGCTGAAGCTGCTGCTTGGATGCAAGTGTGGCTGCACTGTGAAGGAGACGCATCTCTTGATCACTGGACCCTGAAACACATGACAGAAACATGAAAGAAACACTAGAGAGAATGAAAGAGATCAAAGACTTAAGAGAAAAGTGGCATGAGCGTTCACTCTGGGAAAACACGAAACTGGTTACTTGCAGCTGAGACACCTTCCAGTTCCTACCTCCACTTGGAGTTGGTGACGCTCCTTCTAAATTACCCTTCTTTGCCTTGTGACAAGCTGGAAGGATGGAAGAGGAAGACATAAGACATGAACTCTTACTGATGATTTACAAGGAACATCTCTTTGTGTACCAGCTTGGTTTACTTAGTTATGGAAAAATATCTTCTAATTTCAAACTGTAATAATTTGAGTCATTGGTTGTAACATCATTTGTTTTAACTGCACCTTTGAGTCTTGTGCGGAACACGTAAGCCAGGACCGCGAGTAAGAAACACATCGCACTGATGATTACGACCACAACCAGGAGAGCGACTGTTCCAGAACTGAAGCCTGCACAGACACACAACAGTCAATCATTCATCAAAGTCCATGCACCGTATGTGTGTTCATTGTTACACTCAGTTTTTCATTGCAGTGTCGATTCACGGACGTAAACACCAGCCTTCACTCTTAAATTACAATCACTGGGCAACAGAATTTACTTTGTTCCAATCACACCGTTCTGAAGGCTCTACGGATCCATTTTTTTGTTGTTCCTGATCATGTGGAGCAGGAGAGCTGCAGCTAAACACCAGTTTCATCAAGGAGTAATCCATCCACAATTTTTTAGGAATTAGCAGATGATGATGGTTTCATCAAAAGCATGTCAAGAAACTGGAGTCTGGATTCAGCAAATGTTTTTCTTGAATAAAGGTACAAAGTAATTGATTTTCCAAATATTGTCAATGTATCCTCTTTCGATTGACTAGTCGCTTCATTGTTGCAGTGCTACAAAATGGCTGCGTATTTGCCTGTTCATGATGTCGTTGTTTGTGCTGTCAATCAATTTATTACATCAGGAGCTATAAATGTGCAGAATGTTTTTTTTTCTGTATTCGCGTCCCTGAAATGTACCGAATATTTTTCCATGTTCTTTGCTCTTTTTGTTATGTAAATGTTTTTAATTCAGATTGATTAACACTAGATCGTATCGGCAGTTGGCCAAAATTTATAAAATACTTGCAAAAAAAGTACACTTTTCAGCGAAAATTAGTTTCTTGAAAAGAAAACTTCTATGGTCGAGTAGATCAAATACCAGCTCTTACCAGGATAACAGTCCTTAGCGTTGAATGTTGCGTCTCCTCTGCTCAGGGGGTTGCTCACTTCACAGCTGTACTCTTCCTCCTCATGCTGCCCTCCCAGAGATATTGTTAAATTTGGCCCAGGCTGCTCGACTCCACCTGAGCGCCACATGAACTTTAAGAATTGAGGGTGTTTGGACTCTGCAGAACACACAAGTGTTGCCTGGACTCCCGACGTGTTACCGCGACCATTGTTGTTCATCTCACAGGCAATGGAGGGCTGGGGGACTTTGTCTATGCAGGCACATGAATGGAAATAAACATGTTTAGGCCAACCTAAAGAAATACAATACTGTGCTAAATGACATGGATCGATGCCCTAACATTCACCATATGAACCCATCAGCCATAACCTCATGACCACTGTCAGGTGAAGGGAACAACACTGCTGTCTCATTCCAGCGGCACCTGTCAAGAGGGGGATTTACAGTGTCTGGCAGAAAGTGAACATTTTTCCTTAAAGTTGGTGGGTTGCAAGCAGGAAATATGGCTGAGCGTCTGGATCAGAGCCACTCTGGCAAGGCTCCAGTTCTGATGTCTCGATGAACGGGTCACAGCGTATCCTTAACTTTGGGTATCAAGGACTGCTCTTGGTCTGCAGTGATTACTACCAACAAAAAAGCATCCCAAGGAATGATCGGTGGTGAACTGGTGACAAGGATACGGGTGACCAAGGCTTGTTGGTGTATGTGGGGAGGGAAAGACAAGCCTATGCTGTGCCCTCCCACAGATGAGCTACTACACCGATTCCCTAGATGTTGACCAAAAAGAACATCTTTAAGAAGTGCTGGACAAATAAGTTCGATCCATGGAGGCCCTAACTTGCAATGTGCAGGACTGAAAGGATCTGCTGCTCAGGGCTTGGTACCAGATACCACAGCAAACCTGCAGGTCTGGTGGAGTCCAGAATTAGGCAGGTGGTCATCATGTGAGAGCTGACGGTGTTAAAAGGTAGTGGTATAAGTAGAACAACATGCTAATTCTACAAAAAGAAGAACTTGATCACAAACAGGATTACATTTCAATGCAAATAGCAAATATGAGCAAACCCGTTACTTCAGAAAATGTGTTTTATATTGAACGTATGGAAGTAACTTACCTATAACCTCCAAATGATGACTTGAACGATGTAACCTCTTGTTCATGAACGCCTCCAACTCGTACTCTCCTCTGTCTTCATATCTGAGGTCTACGATCTTGAGTTCTGCAGAGGTCCAGTCCAGAGTGACCCTGTTTTCAAACGAGCCGTATACTTCTTCTTCTCTGCCATTAAAATCCACCACTTTGTTGCCATTATGTTTCCAGAGAAGCTCATCGGGTTGTCCAGAGATGGTCGGCACCATGATGATCTCCTGCCCTCTGAGAGCATATTTTGGAATCTGTCCAGCAGCTGGGAGTGAGAGGTGTGGATATTTTAGGTTACGACACGTGAATAAACTTTGAAGGGACTGGTAAACAAGTTAAGAGCTCAAAATTCTACTTCATATGATGTTTAGTATCATGAGATCAGTGTTTAATGTTTGGTGAATCTGTGTTGGCAAGAAGAAAACGTAGGATCATTGTGTTGTTGGCAGCAGTGATGGTGTACCGGGGGGGGGAGGGGGGGGGGGTTTACCTTCAGAACTGAGTTGCTGCTGGATTATTGGAGGTTTCCAGGTGTTGGAAGTCAACATCAGAGATGTCAGATCAACTCTTTACTCTAGCCTTTACCAACCTGTGTAGTGCCTGTAAGTTTACACATTGTGGCCTTGTTGTAATTGTAATTTTATGTTCAAATATAATCTTGTGAAATGCGTTATGGGTTTTATTTTCTTAACATTCTCTTTTAATGTGGTTCTTATGTTAATTATAATGTTTTTTTTCTCATTGGGTCAGGGAACATTCCCATATGAAGGAAAGCTGATTATCATTAATATTACTCCTCTTAGTAGTACACTTCTGTCCTTCCTCCACAAGAATGTAGTAGTACTCTTGTACTGAAGGGTTGTTTTTGCAGTAACCCAGCAGTAGGAGGGGTGCAGCTCACAGGTTTAATCCCAATCTGCTTCTTTATCCATGTTTTATGGTCTAATTTGCCACCTGCCTTCAGGTTTAAAAATGATCATTTCTAAAAACACATCTACTCTTGTCGTTACACTCTGAACTATTGTACCCTTCTCCTCTTGTAACATGTTTCTATCTAGACACAAATACAGTTGTGGCTGAAAATATTGGCACCCTTGCATTTCTTTTTTTCAAAAATCACAACATTTCTTCCAGAAACTTGGGAAATGAAAACATAATTTGGCATCAACGTGCGTAAGTCTTTGTTTCGCAGAGGAACAAAACAAAAAAACTGGCATAAATACTGAATCCTCGCTCATTTCACACAGAAATATGAAAATGGCCTGGACAATATTATTGACACCCTTCTAGATTTGCAAAAAATAAATAGAAATTTCAAGCAGGTGATTCACCTGTAACAGGTGACTGCAATCTAGTAATCAGTCATCCAACCAGTTTAAACGGAGCAACACCCTCATTCTGCTGTTTTGTGTCACTGCATGACCCACACTGAGCATTGACAAAAGAAAAAAAAGCCGAGAATTGTCTGAGGAGGTCAGAGAGAAGATTGTAGCCAAGCATGGACAATCTCAAGGCTACAAGTCCATCTCCAGAGACCTTGGTGTTCCTGTGTCCACTGTGCGCAATGTTAAGAAGTTTAAGGCGCATGGTACTGTAGCCAACCTCCCTGGAAGAGGCTGCAAGAGTATTACTGACCAGAGATTGCAGCGAAGGATTGTTCGACTGGTGGCAGAAGAACCTCGGACAACTGCAAGACAGATTCAAGCTGATCTTCGAACACAGGGTACAACTGTTGCAGCGCGCACCATCCGTCGTCAGCTCAATGAAAGAGGCCTCCATGGTAGGAGACCCAGAAAGACCCCACTACTGAAAGGAAGACACAAGAAAGCCCGGCTGGAGTTCGCCAAAGCACACCTGAACGAGCCAAAAACATTCTGGGAAAAAGTCCTGAGGACAGATGAGACCAAATTAGAGCTTTTTGGTAGATCACATGAACTCCATATTTACAGGGGGGGAAAATGAAGCCTTCAAAGAAAAGAACGCCCTCCCAACAGTCAAGCGTGGGGGAGGTTCACGAATGTTTTGGGGTTGTTTTGTGCTTGCATGTGTGTGTGGCATTATGAAATCAGGTGATTACCAAGGTATTTTGGAGCGAAATGTTTCTCAAGAGTGTCGTGAAGCTGGGTCTCCATCGCAAGTCATCCAGCAGGACAACGATCCAAAACACACATCGAAAAGCACCCAGGAATCCAGAAAACGCTGGATTGTTCTAAAGTGGCCAGCAATGAGTCCAGATCTAAATCCCACTGAACATCTGTGGAGGGATCTGAAAACGGCAGTTGGAAGAAGACACCCTTCTAATCTGGGTCAACTGGAGCGGTTAGCAAAAGAAGAATGAGCCAAATTGCCAGTGTAGAGGTGCAGGCATCTCATTGAAACCTACAGGAAGCGGTTGACAGCAGTTATTGTCTCCAAAGGCTGTTCTACCAAATATTAAATTTAGGGTGTCAATCATTTTGACACAGCAATTTCTGTTCAATCGATTATTTATAGTGTTGAAATGTTAAGTTTGGATTTAAAAAACAACGCTTCTGTGCTATTATCAGTTAAATAAAGAATTTTGGAGACCAATTACTTTTGTCAATTTCAATTTATTTTACAGACAGTTGAGCTGTTGGGTTGTTATGTGCAAGGGTGCCAACATTTCCAGCCACAACTGTATGTCTCTCCAGTTATTTGAAATCTTTGTCCTGCCTCCTGTCCTCTCGTCAACTGACAGCAGAGGTGAACCTGATATTCTCGAGCTCTACTGAATCATTACGGGCCTTGTGTTACAATTTGTAATCATTAGGCCTCAGATTGTCGCTGTTTAATGACCAATTTCACGTCATCATCCATCCATTTTCTACCTCTTGTCCTGTGAAGGGTCGCGGGGGGCTGGAGCCTATCCCAGCAGCCTTCGGACGAGAGGCGGGGTTCACCCTGGACAGGTGAAGCGTCGGCGACGGCGCTCACCACTGCACCGCGTTAATGACGTCATTAAAAAAATTCATTTGTTGAACTTCACTATTTTATTTTAAACATTAAAATAACTGAGAAAATCCACTGCAGATGGCCACGAATGAAAACACTTTGTTTCCAAGACCTCTGATTTAAGGAGTGGCAAGTACACCTCCTCCTGCTGCTGCTGCTCCTACTAGACATCAAACTCCTCAAATATTTAACATGTCTCTGTATGAACTTGGTCTGGCGGAGTATAATAAACACTCGGACAGCAAAAAGCAAGAGTTAAATAGTGCGTAACAACCAGAGAATTTACCAAGACCGAAGTTGCAGATAAAAAAGATCAGGATACGTGAATGAGCCATGGCCGTGAATCTCTCGTCTCCAGGCACGGACGAGAGTCCACACGTACACTCATGTATTTGGTCTCTTCTCCTCCAGCAGGTTCCGACAGATTAAAACCTCAACTCCACTGTACATTTCAGGGTAGGCAGTAGATGTGTTTAGCACGGGCGACTCTTACGGTGAAAGTGAAAGTATCAGTGTCTGGCCTGAGGCCATGAAACCTGAGCTTTCTTGGCGTTTCAGAAACGGGGTTTTCAGAATAAAAGTGCAAACTTGACCAGAGGGTTTTAGGATTAAGCACAAAACTTCAAGATAAACTACCTGAAAAAGTGTCACAAAGGTTATAATGAATACACACAATAGAGAATACCTGTAATAAATATTACACACAGCACCCATTTAGTAGAAATAAAGCAAATATAAAAATTGGTGAGTCTCTTTTTTATTAAGTACAAAAGATGACATTTGTCAACAGAATCATCCTTTTGATCTTCTTAAACTTGTTCATGGCTTTTACATTTATATCATCAGACAGTGCAGCGTCATTTTTCAGCTCCTCCTGAACCCAAGTTCAATATGTGACCATTCTCGTCCAGCCCGTGTTTTTTTGTGCTAAGAAAAATTCATTTAACTGACAACTACAGTTAATTTCTATTCTGCTCCTTTTTATTGTGACGTGGGTCAAACGTCATGATTTGATGTTCATATAATTCTTTCTGTTGATACTGTAGAATGTTCCTAATCCAATCCAAGGTCACGTCGAGAGCGATTCGTGCAGTTAAAAGTTAAGTAAGTTAATTAAAGCTTGATGTCATCAAATCAAAAGCTGGGTAGCGTTACACCCGTGTTAGTCATAATTGCTTAATTCATGAAATCATATACCAGCATCATCACTGGACACATTTTTGAAATACTTTAAAATATCCAAACTAAAAACAAACACACAAAAAAACAGCCACCCAAGCACAATAAAAAAAAAAATTGAAAAGCAAAATAAAAGTCAAAAAGATTCCACAGCTTCTGTATGGTCGTTGTTATTTTCAGAATCTGTTGACTTCCAGACACAAGGACTCCCTCTGGTGTAGCAGCATTTATGAGCACGGGGAGCTTCCTCTAGTTCAACTGTGTCTACTTGGTAGATATGATAGGAAAGGGTGCGTCCGAAAGCTTCGGTCATTCGCTTGAGAAAACAAATTCGCTTCTGTTCTTGTGAAATAAGCCGATCAAGTTGTTGATTCAGAGTCAGGTGTCTGTTTCTTTCTTTAAGTAGATAAAATAGGCTTCGGTTCATAGTGTGTGCTGTTTGTGAACTTGGCTCCTTTGTTTTTGGTTGATTTCTTTATTTTATTAGAACATTCATCCCTCCATGTGAATTTCCCAGAAGTGGAACCTCAACGACTCATCTTCCTCTAGACAGCGTTACCCTGGAAGTCCCCGAAGCTCCTTGTCATTCCGTCTTACATGTAACTTCCTCTGTTGGCGGCTGCTCTTCTACATTCACCACGTCGCTTGAGCGGAATTCCTTCTTTCATTCAGTCCTTTCACATGAAAGCTACTCAACAGCTTCACCTTTCAGACTCACCTTGACTGGCTCGTCACTCTGGACACTGTTTGTCTCCTCACCGTCACTTCGTCCTCCTCCTCCTCAGCGCTGTTGCCTGGTTGCTCGTCAGACACACCGGAGTCATCCTCGCCTTCACCTTCTGGATCTGGACCTCCATGAGCAGCGTCTGGAGAACCTTGAGAGGTCCTTGTGTTACCGTTGTCAGCTTTTCTCAGTGTGCTGGTCTGAGAGTCCTGGGTGGCAGCTGGGGACTGAACATCTTCCTCCTCCGTAACTTGCTGGTCACCTTCCCCGTCAGATACTTCTTCATCTGCAGAAACTGCTGAGCTCCTCTCTTGCTGGTTATCGTCTCTCTCCCGGGATTCCAACGGTTGAGTTTTTTGTGGCTCTTTCTGCTCAGGAGAGTTCGGGGATGATGGGAGCTCATCATCTCCTGGTGAATGGGATTCTCTGACAGTTTCCCCTGTTGCTCTATCAGAGACCTGCTGTGACTCAAGGTCAACAGCAGCAGGAGTGACATCGCTTGTAGGAGAAGACTTTGCTCCCTCATCTTCATCCTCCACTTCCTCTGAGCCTGAAACAGTAAAAAATATAAGACACTGTGAATCAGAACAGGAACATGTAGTTAAATATTTGCGAAGCTGTTACATGTTAATGTGAGGCTTTTCTTTTCAAAAATCAGTTTTGGGTCCATTTCTACAGCCAGTCATGGACTACACTGAAATGAGCAATCGAATCATGTAAACACACTTTTTCTTGAAACCGGTTGAGTTTCTCTTTCCTCTTTGAGCCAAGAAACACTGAAATTATTTTTCTAAAGAAACTGCATTCATAATTTCTGCAGCTCCCTTGGTACTCTGATGTAAAGTAGAGCTATGAAGCAACTGCAATCTACAATGTGTGTTACTTGCAAAGCGGCACGTTACTCTGACCGCTGGCAAACTTTGATCCTAAAAATGTCAAAAAAGTTTTTGGATGTTTTAAGCTTTTAATGGAGTTTTTGAGTGAAGGTAAGAATAACTTGGAAGTGCTTGATAGAATCCCCCAAACTAGCCAGAACCTGCACGGATCTGGACCTCCATGAGCAGCGTCTGGAGAACCTTGAGAGGTCCTTGTGTTACCGTTGTCAGCTTTTCTCAGTGTGCTGGTCTGAGAGTCCTGGGTGGCAGCTGGGGACTGAACATCTTCCTCCTCCGTAACTTGCTGGTCACCTTCCCCGTCAGATACTTCTTCATCTGCAGAAACTGCTGAGCTCCTCTCTTGCTGGTTATCGTCTCTCTCCCGGGATTCCAACGGTTGATTTTTTTGTGGCTCTTTCTGCTCAGGAGAGTTCGGGGATGGTGGGAGCTCATCATCTCCTGGTGAGACAATCAATACAATTAAACCACAGATACTTTCAAGGAAAATACTTGAACCCAATTTTAACTCACAATAGGTTTTGTCTTTCTTGTAATGTTTTCTGTCAGACCGCTATGTTTTCATGTCCATTCACATTACACAGTGCGTGCACCTATCATCCATCCAAGCCTAACTCAGCTGCTGCTGCTGCTGCGAAGGTAAAATCAGAGATTTAAATACTCTGCTAATGAGGCTACAAGCAGGAGCTACCAGGCGAACAAGTGTGGAGCAGGGGGAGAATATTTGAGCAGTGCTGTTGAAACCAAGGCTGCACGGTGGTGCAGTGGTCAGCACTGTCGCCTCACAGCAAGGTTCAAGGTTCGAGCCCCAGCTCCAGCACGAGATCTTTCTGTGTGAGTCTGCATGTTCTCCCTGTTCCTGCGTGGGTTCTCTCCAGGTACTCTGGCTCCCACTCCAACCGAGTTGATGCATGTTGAAACCAAAGTCGACAACAGCTGTGACTCAAGTCATCTTCAGTTGGATTGGAACAGAGGAAGAGCCGAGGAGAGCTGAAGTTCTCAACAGTGAACCCATGACAGCAGCCCACCTCAGACAACAACTTTTAACCAAACGCGCATCCCTGAAGGATGAACCGCTGGAAAAACTCAAGTTTCAAGAATCCATTCATAGTTTTAAGTGACATCACCAAAAATGTCACTTTTTCTCTGGTACTATTATCTCTGTCCAAACAGTACTTGAAGATATCAGTTAAGAGTTTGAGTAATTTACCACGCGTGTCAGGGATATTACAAATAAAATGGTTCATTAATTCAAGAAAAAAAAAAAAATCAAAACATGAAGTTAATATGAAAAGTTGCGGGTGTTCTTCAGCAAAACAAAACCTTACCTGTTGCTCTTTTATTCAGGGAAAATGTTTCAGATGAAGTCTGTTTGGAGTGAATCTCAAAATTCTGTCGATGTTTGTTGACAATTCCTGCAAAGAGACCACAGTCACAGACTGCAATATCCTTCCACTCTCAGAACTGCTCTGTTATCAACATTTGTGTTCATTCAACCTTTTTCTCGAATGTCTCCTAGATCCATTTCTTTTGCTGTTAACAGAAAAACAATCAAGTCAAATTTTGATTCAAAAGGATTTCTCACATTTTTCCCTGACTTTTAAATACATTTCCTCACTTCACTCTGCAGTCTACAGTATACGGTAGAACTGATGTACAAAAACACAGTACAATACAGGAACCGAAAGAGGGGATCAAAGATAAAAGGTGAGTATTTTATTTTATTCTATATACGACCAAACAAAAACCAAAATATAAATCACATCTTATGTCCAAGATGCTGCCTTTTTTTCTTTAGCCAATCAGCTGTAAACCTCTGTCAGTGCTACTGTTGCGGCACATATTCAGAGTGAAAGTTGAGCAGTAGTAACCTGTTGTCAGCTAAAACAGGAAAACACACCAAATCACAATGAGAGTCCTTCACCTGTTCGTTTGCTGTCAGGGTCACGAGACTCCACCTCAGAGTCCCTTTGGATCAGAGGCTGAAGCTGCTGCTTGGATGCAAGTGTGGCTGCACTGTGAAGGAGACGCATCTCTTGATCACTGGACCCTGAAACACATGACAGAAACATGAAAGAAACACTAGACAGAATGAAAGAGATCAAAGACTCAAGAGAAAAGTGGCATGAGCGTTCACTCTGGGAAAACACGAGAGCAGCAACCTGCATCAAAATAAATTATAATCAAAAGAAGAATTGTTTTGCACTATCAACAAACAACTGAAGAACAGGTAACAGAGGGGGCTTCACGGTCCAGCCATCTATATTTCATTGGATTTCCTGAAAAACCCGATTTAAAAAAGAACAAATCTGAAGTCCAACTACTGTCTTCAACTGGTTACTTGCAGCTGAGACACCTTCCAGTTCCTACCTCCACTTGGAGTTGGTGACGCTCCTTCTAAATTACCCTTCTTTGCCTTGTGACAAGCTGGAAGGATGGAAGAGGAAGACATAAGACATGAACTCTTACTGATGATTTACAAGGAAAATCTCTTTGTGTACCAGCTTGGTTTACTTAGTTATGGAAAAATATCTTCTAATTTCAAACTGTAATAATTTGAGTCATTGGTTGTAACATCATTTGTTTTAACTGCACCTTTGAGTCTTGTGCAGAACACGTAAGCCAGGAACGCGAGTAAGAAACACATCGCACCGATGATTACGACCACAACCGGGAGAGCGACTGTTCCAGAACTGAAGCCTGCACAGACACACAACAGTCAATCATTCATCAAAGTCCATGCACCGTATGTGTGTTCATTGTTACACTCAGTTTTTCACTGCAGTGTCGATTCACGGACGTAAACACCAGCCTTCACTCTTAAATTACAATCACTGGGCAACAGAATTTACTTTGTTCCAATCACACCGTTCTGAAGGCTCTACGGATCCATTTTTTTGTTGTTCCTGATCATGTGGAGCAGGAGAGCTGCAGCTAAACACCAGTTTCATCAAGGAGTAATCCCATTATATATTCATTCTTAGTTTCTTTGATTTGCTCTTGTTGTCACTAAAAAAAACAGAAATAAAACTTTCTAGAGATCGAAATTCATGCGTCTGCTTCACGGTCAGTGAATGCCGCAGTACATAACTCTACCTTCATGAAACTTATCACTAATAAAGTACACGTTAAAGAAAAGAACCACTGGTGATTCTCAATAATACCTGCACATCATCGGTACAGTTATTTTAATGGATCATTTTTGTAATCTGCTGCAGATGGACTTATCTTTATTGGCTCAGTTTTGCTCGAACTCTTTTTGCTGGTCTGTTTTTTCATGAGGAAATTGTGTGGTCATTTTCAGATCAGTTTAGCAATGTTTCAATTACGTTCTCACATAGGCAACATTTACATGTGATTTTCACTTTGTACAAAATGTCAGCAGCATGTAAATTTGGTTTTGTTTTGTTTGTTTTGTCTGTATCGGCTATCAGTCAAATCATTACTAAAACATCAGCAAAGAAATTCAATGTCATAAGTACCAAATACAGTAAAAATGAGTGAAAAAACAAGAGAGGACCAAGGTACACAGGTCTTTAGAAAATGGTTCAAATGCCTTTATGAACTTGGACCGATTGCTAAGTTGATGAAGGCATCTTCTCCATCTCAGAGACGTGTCTACCCTGGTCTGTTTTTCTCATTCACTGCATGCCTCTCACTAAAGAAAACCATCTTGGTTCAAGAAGCCTTCCTGATCTGCAACTTGTCAGAGGGAAAATTAGCTTCTTTGACTTCAACTGCTTGAAATGATGACTTAAAATATAAAGTGGATCAAATACCAGCTCTTACCAGGATAACAGTCCTTAGCGTTGAATGTAGCGTCTCCTCTGCTCAGGGGGTTGCTCACTTCACAGCTGTACTCTTCCTCCTCATGCTGCCCTCCCAGAGATATTGTTAAATTTGGCCCAGGCTGCTCGACTCCACCTGAGCGCCACATGAACTTTAAGAATTGAGGGTGTTTGGACTCTGCAGAACACACAAGTGTTGCCTGGACTCCCGACGTGTTACCGCGACCATTGTTGTTCATCTCACAGGCAATGGAGGGCTGGGGGACTTTGTCTATGCAGGCACATGAATGGAAATAAACATGTTTAGGCCAACCTAAAGAAATACAATACTGTGCTAAATGACATGGATCGATGCCCTAACATTCACCATATGAACCCATCAGCCATAACCTCATGACCACTGTCAGGTGAAGGGAACAACACTGCTGTCTCATTCCAGCGGCACCTGTCAAGAGGGGGATTTACAGTGTCTGGCAGAAAGTGAACATTTTTCCTTAAAGTTGGTGGGTTGCAAGCAGGAAATATGGCTGAGCGTCTGGATCAGAGCCACTCTGGCAAGGCTCCAGTTCTGATGTCTCGATGAACGGGTCACAGCGTATCCTTAACTTTGGGTATCAAGGACTGCTCTTGGTCTGCAGTGATTACTACCAACAAAAAAGCATCCCAAGGAATGATCGGTGGTGAACTGGTGACAAGGATACGGGTGACCGAGGCTTGTTGGTGTATGTGGGGAGGGAAAGACAAGCCTATGCTATGCCCTCCCACAGATGAGCTACTACACCGATTCCCTAGATGTTGACCAAAAAGAACATCTTTAAGAAGTGCTGGACAAATAAGTTCGATCCATGGAGGCCCTAACTTGCAATGTGCAGGACTGAAAGGATCTGCTGCTCAGGGCTTGGTACCAGATACCACAGCAAACCTGCAGGTCTGGTGGAGTCCAGAATTAGGCAGGTGGTCATCATGTGAGAGCTGACGGTGTTAAAAGGTAGTGGTATAAGTAGAACAACATGCTAATTCTACAAAAAGAAGAACTTGATCACAAACAGGATTACATTTCAATGCAAATAGCAAATATGAGCAAACCCGTTACATCAGAAAATGTGTTTTATATTGAACGTATGGAAGTAACTTACCTATAACCTCCAAATGATGACTTGAACGATGTAACCTCTTGTTCATGAACGCCTCCAACTCGTACTCTCCTCTGTCTTCATATCTGAGGTCTATGATCTTGAGTTCTGCAGAGGTCCAGTCCAGAGTGACCCTGTTTTCAAACGAGCCGTATACTTCTTCTTCTCTGCCATTAAAATCCACCACTTTGTTGCCATTATGTTTCCAGAGAAGCTCATCGGGTTGTCCAGAGATGGTCGGCACCATGATGATCTCCTGCCCTCTGAGAGCATATTTTGGAATCTGTCCAGCAGCTGGGAGTGAGAGGTGTGGATATTTTAGGTTACGACACGTGAATAAACTTTGAAGGGTGTGGAAGTCAAAATAAGAACCAGTTTGTCTGGTACACCCTTACAATCTAACATAAAATACAAATGATATATCCCACAATTCTTGTGAAAAAGCTCAATGAATCTGTGCTGGCAAGATACATTTGATGTCCTTGTGTAGAAACGTTTATTGGGTAATTTAGTGAATTTAAAATCCATCCCCTAGTGTCCCACCACCCTTTAGACAGATAAATAAGTACAAAAATAATGGGAAATGAGAGAAATCTTAAGTTTTAGCTCTTTCTCCCTCAGATACTGATGTGCGACTCCCCTGTAAACTACACCCACTCAAGAGCACTGCAGTCATTTGCTGCTGGATTACTGGAGGCTTCCATCAGCAGCACAACAAAGATCGAGTGATGCAGTTTTTATCAGATGCACAATGTGGCCCTAAACCCCTCCAACATCAGGGAAGCTCACCTCTTCACTTCAGACTCTGGCTAGCTTGCAATTGCTTTCTTGCTGCACTTTTTTAAACGAACTCTGTAATTTTGTTTTTATGTCAAATTGCATTCAAAGTTTTTATTTTAATTTCTATCATAACGATATGGCACAGTCGGGTTCTTTGAACGCTCTTACATCTATGTCGTAAAGCACTGGCGCGATGCGACTGGTGTTATATAAATAAAGTTGATTATCATTGTTCTTACTCTCATTACTGGAGGGGCCACCATGGACAAAGTTCGTGTCAGTTATGTCCTTCCTCTACAAGTGCCTGGTCCTCTGTACTTCTCTCATGAAGCATTATTACCCAGTTGCAGTACCGCTGTAATTCCCAAGTCAGTCCCAAACCGTCCTGGAGGCCATTTCTGACTGAGAGCAGGATGGTGTTGAGGCAGAAGAAGTTCTGATATTCTCTTGTTCCAGCTTCTAAATCATTCCATCTTTGATCATATAGTTACAATTCTGCCTCGTTGGGCTTTAAATCATTGGTGTCAAACAGCTGATTTGATGAATTGAATTTTCTTGATTTACAACAATTCACTGAGAAGGTCCATTGCAGATAAATCAGGGATGATAAATGATTACAAGTTGCAGCCCTGCACTTCCTGCGAGTCGCGTTTTGGTAAGAATTCCTACTGCTACTGCTCGTCCTCCCCCTCTTACACTACTACTACTGCTACTGCTACTGCTACTGCTACTTCCATTGTCAAACTCCTCAAGAGGCTGTAATCCCATTCAACGCAGCAGTACAAGGTACACGGTGTGAGCGTACCAGAGGCTCCCGACAGTTTGTTGTGTCCCTGATTGTACGTCACCTCCCCGCGTCCTGAGTGTTTCTATCAGTTCACGGTTCGTCTCTCGACACGTCAGGCTCGACAGATATTTACGACCAGAGAACTCACCGAAAGCCAAATTACAGAAGAAAAGAGTCAGTATGTGTGAATAAGCCATGGCAGTAAATCTCTGGTGCGAGGCCGCCGAGCAGGACATCGAGCCGAGTCCTCGCAGGTGTTGCAGGGTGAATCGGGATCCTCCTGCTTCGCAGAACCCGAACTATTCGGTCTCGTCGTCCCGAACACGTCCTGGCAGGTTAAAACCTCAACCCAACCCTATATCACCACAGGTGAACTGCTAGATGCGTTTCGTTTGGGTACTTCTTTTTTTTTCCGAAAGGGAAAGCACTGAGTCTTACTGTAGGTGTGACACCTGAGCGTGTCCGGTGTCTGATAGATAAGCTTTTCACAATAAAAGTGCAAATCTGCCCGGCTGGACAGTGGTTAGCGCAAACCTTTAAGATTGAATCAAATAAATTTGGTGATTCGGTTAGAAACCTTATGGAAGAAGACTGGGGTTACATGTGTAAATGGAAAGTACGTAAATCAGAATTGTAATTTTACACTCAAAATTCCAATACATGTATTTTGTTAATTACCTGGTTATAACATATTTGGTCAAAAAATATTGTTTACTAGAAACTAAAATTTGTGTTAATATAATTTTACAGCTTTGCAGTCTGCACATCTTTTTCCCCACAATTTCTGAATTACAGGATTGAAGGCCACGCTTAATGGATGAACGGTATAGAAAATGTCTGGACGTGTTGAACTGTGCTCTGTTTCAGACTTCCATCCATCGTCGTCTTCCGCTTATTCCTTACTAGTAAGGGTCACGGGGGGGTGGAGTCTATCCCAGCATCTACGGGCGAGAGGCGGGGTTCACCCTGGACAGGTCACCAGTCCATCGCAGGGCCAACATACAGAGACGAACAACCATTCACACTCACAGTCACACCTACGGTCAATTTAGAGTATCAATCAGCCTCGTCCCCTCTTGATGTCTTTGGACTGTGGGAGGAAGCTGGAGTACCAGAGAGAACCCACACAGGAACAAGAGAACATGCAGACTCCACACAGAAAGATCCCGCGCCTGAGCCGGGACTTGAACCTGGAACCTCCACCACCGTGCAGCCACTTGTTTCAGACTTACTTATCGATTAATTTGTATTACTGAGACTTAATTCAGTCAGCTTTAAGTATTTGAACTGCTTGGTAGACTCACACTTCCTTGTCAATATTCTAACAACATTAATATAGTTTGTTTATTTGGGTCCTTGTCTCATTTTGGATGATTTCTTTATTTTATCAGAACATTCATCCCTCCATGTGAATTTCCCAGAAGTGGAACCTCAACGACTCATCTTCCTCTAGACAGCGTTACCCTGGAAGTCCCCGAAGCTCCTTGTCATTCCATCTTACATGTAACTTCCTCTGTTGGCGCCTGCTCTGCAATATTTACCACATCACTTTAGCATGATTTCCTCTTTCATTTAGTCCTTTTACATGAAAGCTACTCAACAGCTTCACCTATCAGACTCACCTTGACTGGCTCGTCTTTGGAGCCACGTGGATGGAGTGACTACCAAACAACCAAAAGTCACTGAGAAGCAGTATTCATTTGTAACAAGTTCCTGTAACGGTGTTACTGTTATACTATCACTTTGTCCAGTAACGCGTTATCTTATTCCTGTTCATAACAGTTTTGCTCAATTGACCCAGCAAAGGTGAAGGATCGGGGGTCGCAGGCGACGGCTGTAGCCCAGTGCTGCCGTTACTCACACAAGTAGTTCAGAAGATGGAGCCAGCCAGGACTGTTATGACTGTTATCCCGTCCAAGTGGCAGCTCCAGTGCAGTAACCTACCCCATCTTTCATAGAGAGCTGCAGCGCCTGCGCCCCGTGGTCCAGCTGTTGCCAGTAACAGGCCTGTGCCCCTCGGGATAGTGCTGCTACATGCTAACTCTAGCATAAATAAGTCCTTCCTGCAGAGCAGTTTTTCAGCAGAAAAAAAAGGCCTGGATTTTCAGTTTCTGACTGAGACTTGGCAGAGGACCATGGATTACAGCTCTCTGACTGAACTCTGCCCACCTGATTGCTCCTCTATCTGTGCGAGGTCCTCCGAGGCCATGCTGGAGGACTTGCTCTGGTTTCTTCTTAGTGCTTCTAAAATAATAAGATTATGACGACTGGAATTTTCTCCTCTTTTGAGCTTAAATTAACCAAAGAAGACTGTTAAGTCTAATTTTACACATATTAAGGGACATATGCTGGGCCTTAGGTGTTTATTGTTTGTACATTTTTATGTTATTTTTTAATAAGATAAGATAAGATAAGCCTTTATTCATCCTTCAGTGGGGAAATTGGCACTGTTACAGCAGCAGAAACAAGTACAAGGGCAATAAATAGCAGATCAATCTCAGTACTAAAACTAAACATAATAAACTAAACTAAAATAACACTATAATAAACTATAATAAAACAACAGTCAACTGCAATCAAAACTAGCAGCATAAGTGTTGGCTATTGTACAGTTTAAGGTTTATTTTAATGTTTTGATTTTATGACCTCCTGGACACTGGTGAGTCATTCATGTGACATAGTGAAAGGTGCTGTACTCAATAAACTTCTGTCAGGTCCATTCACGTCAAGAAACACAAGAGATGATAATGAGCTTGATTAGTTTATTATCGTACAGATTGGCAGTACTGCTCTGTTCAGAGGAGTCCCCTGATCATTTTTCATGAGCACCATGCTGGGGACCAGCAGCGTGAGGGAAGGTTCTCCCAGTTTAAGACTGGAAGAGCAAACATACCCCCGTGAACAGAGCAGCAACATGACATGGAACAAACTATGCCATGTATACACGACAAGGTGGAGCTGGGGAGGTGGAGGGTAGCAAGTTGTGAGCAGGAGCAACTGTACAGCAAATAGCAGCAGCAGCAGCAGCAGCAGATAGCAGATAGCAGATAGCAGATAGCAGATAGCAGATAGCAGAGAGCAGCAGAGAGCAGCAGAGAGCAGCAGATGACAGCGGGCAGAGCAGCATAGCCAGAAGCTAGCAGAGCGGTAGTTGAGGCCAGGTGACATTTAAGTTGAGAGGGGCCAATCAGAAGTGAGGGATTTGATCAGCTGATGCGGAGCAGCTGTAGATCAGCTAATTGATCAGTTTGATTGATGGACACGGCCTAACAGAACTAACGCCAACGCTCGATATATCATTATCATGATGATTACTAGTACTACTGCTTCTGGTATTACTCCTGCTACTACTTTTACTATAACTACTAGACACTGTCCAACCCCTCTGTAGGCTGTAACTCAATCCACCATAGCAACACACACAATACAGAATAGGTTACATGTTGGACATGATCACTGTTAAATACAATGCTTGAACTTTAGTGAGACTAGTATGTAGGGATTGAAAATTTCAGGAACCCTATAAATGTGTGTGTGTGTGTGTGTGTGTGTGTGTGTGTGTGTGTGTGTGTGTGTGTGTGTGTGAGTGAGTGTGTGTGTGTGTGTGTGTGTTTCTATCAGTGCAAAGAGAGAGAGAAGAAAAAAAGATAAAAATTTAGAAGGAGCAACACAACCAGAGAATTTACTGAAATTGAAGATACGGATTAAAAAAAGCGGTAATCTGAATAAACCGCGGCGTGTCCTCCCTCATCATGACCCTGACCTTTGACCAAACAAAACTTAGAAAAAACCTTTAAGAGAGCCATATTAAATTGGTGATTTTAATTAGAAACCTTATGAGAGACGATAAGGGTCACAAGTTTGTTGTTTGGAAACAATAAAATACCTGACCTAGAATTTTGACTTTACAGTCGAACTTCAAATGTCCGTCCATCCATCCATCCATCCATCTTCTTCCACTTATCCTGTTAAGGGTCGTGGGGGGTGGAGCCTATCTCAACAGCCTTCAGGTGAGAGGCTGGGTTCACCCTGGACAGGTCACCAGTCTATCACAGGACCAACACATAGAGACAGACAACCATTCACACTCACAGTCACACCTACGGTCAATTTAGAGTATCAATCAGCCTCGTCCTCTCTTGATGTCTTTGGACTGTGGGAGGAAGCTGGAGTACCAGAGAGAACCCACACAGAAACAGGGAGAACATGCAGACTCACACAGGAACAGGGAGAACATGGAGGCGGGACTCAAACCTGGAACCTTCTTGCTGTGAGGCAACAGTGCTGACCACTACACCACTGCGCCACCCACAAGAAAACTCAATTAAAATAATATTATAATAGAACCCCAAAAATATTGGTTTGGCTCATATATATCTCTTGGCTTTCTCCACTTTCTAATCTTGACTCTCTAAATAAAAACTCAAGTGAAATAAATCTTATATGGTACAACATGACTGAAGTTTTTCACATTTTATATCCGGATTGAGTTCCATAAAATTCTCATCAGACTGTCTGCCTCACAATAGTGGTGTCTGCACTGACCCCTACAGGACAATAGGGGTGGTGGAGTGAGTATTATTGGTGTATTTTTATTTCCACTGATGATAATCATAGGTGAATGAGCTCAGCTCCCTTTTTGCAGCTAGCGACAGCTATCAGCATCATGTTAACAATTTAACTTGATGTGCTAGCCAGGTTTTTAATGATCAGAATGGGGAGAGCGTAGACTGGGCTGTCAGGAACGTGGGGGTTCTCGCTATGAACAAGTGGAACGGATCGGATAACCAAGCACTGGCGGAGGCTCGCCACCTCACAGCGTGAAGTGAAGGGAAACCAAATGATTTATGATCCGATTTAATGACTGGTTATATGTATTCTTTATTCAAACTCATTCTCCTGCATCTTTATATTGAATTTGTCTGCACGTTTTTGTAAAAAAAAAAAAATAAAAAAAAAAATATATATATATATATATATATATATATATATATATATATATATATATATATATATATATATATATATATAAACACCAAATTATTTAGGGAGGGTTTAAGGATATTTTAGGGAGGCTTCAGCTCCCCCTAAAAACGGCCTAATGATGCACATATGCTGATTTTTTGATTTATCTAGTTACATTTTTTTGTCTGAAAAAATGTTTTACCTAAGATTTTAAATTTGATACTTTTTATCTTAACTTCTTCAGGCAGAGAAGAACAAACCATTTTGATGTACTGACCACTAGGTGGCAGTGTTTGAAAGTCAATCATGTACCCCCCATTTTTTTTCTCTTCTCATCAACAATGTTCCACTGTTGCAGCGCGATGACGCTTTTCATCATGTGATTGCGTCACATGAAAACTACGCTGTTCCGAGTCTTTATTTGTTCTCTGTTTCGATGTACATAGTTTTGTTTCCTTTTAGACTCACTTATTGTTTAATTTGTAATACTGAGACTTTATTTCTTGGTTATCTTATATATTGAATTAATTTTGTTCTTTCTTTAAGGACACAGGTCAAGGAAAACAGAAATATGAGGACAAAGAATTGTGTGTGACATCAGACTCAACACAGTGGTGCTATAACATTATTTGATGACTGTAATGCAGGTAAAACTTTTTTAACTCTTGCAGTGCCAGTAGTTTTAGGGGTCGTGGGTTGAGCTGAGTAACGTG
The DNA here is from genome assembly GCF_037954235.1 of Aulostomus chinensis. Lineage (NCBI taxonomy): Eukaryota > Metazoa > Chordata > Actinopteri > Syngnathiformes > Aulostomidae > Aulostomus > Aulostomus chinensis. Next base: position 16,705,957 of record NC_141331.1, on the reverse strand, counting down.
GAAAAATCCCACTGACTAATTCAGGTTTTAGGGCTCTGACTTTAATGTCTTATTTTAGTTCAGATGATGTCACAGACCATCAAAGCTCTCCAGGCAGATGACCTCGTGACTCAGGTCCTGTTTGGTACGACGGTCTATGGCCATGTTAGTGTCAACAAAGTTAGACAGTTTTTGAGTCCAGACCCTCAAACTCCGTACTGCACTTCCTGGAGTTGCCAGCAATGATGTCAAGTTTGATGTCGATCAGATGGACAGTTGTTGAGATCCTCAACTCAAAGGCAGACATACAGAAAGACACAGATTTATTGCATTCGTTCATTCACTCTGAAGAAGGTGTTATTTTGTGTATGTGTGTGTAGGACTTCATGAGTGTGACGCTGCCGTGGTGTGACACCCCCATAGGTAAAACACATTCCTCCGTTAACATTCCGGTGACGACATCCCAGCACATCACCGTGGAGATGACTTGGTTCTTGTTATCCCGGCCCCCCGTGATGAAGAGCTTGTTGCTACAGGCAGCAATGGCGCAGCTTGCCCTCTCCACCAGATGGGTCACCAGTGTCCAGGAGTCGGACGCAGGTGAGTAGCAGTACATGGCGTTCATGGCGCCACCTGGGAGCACATGAGCAACTGGACTGTAAGCTTTCTTTGAAAATACACATCTCTTCACAGCAACTGCAGCTCGATCAGGATTCTGTTTTTAAATAATAATTGAAATAAAAGTCCTCATATTTGAAGTCAAACAAAGAAACAGAAACTTACCAACGATATAGATGCACTTCTTGAAACTGACTGCGTTTGTGCATTTAGTTTCGACTGGAACGGGGGCCCGCAGTTCCCAGCAGTTGCTCCCAGGTTCCCAGCACTGAACCTTATCAGTGGCCAACTTTCCGTTCGGTCCGCCTCCGATCACATAGATCGAACGGTCAAGGCTTGCTGCAGCGAAGGAGCTCACGCCGACCACCAGAGGCGTAACCTGCAGCCACGGAAACATAGAATATGTGAGCCGTGTTACATGCGGTGATCTTTGTAGAGAATCAGTGGCCCCTGACATTTCGACCTAAAAAGTAAGATGCACACATGTGATTAAGAAATATTAAAAAATAGGGTTACATAGCAACAATCATAATAATCTGCTCTACTCCTATGATTCCCAAAGTGGAGTCTGTAAATACCCTAAGGTTTCTTCAGAGGCCACTCCAAATCTGTACTATGCGCTTAAAATCCTCCATTAAAGATAAACTGGTGCTTTATGTTTTTCCCACTGGCTTTGAACTTCTCCTGTGCCTCCTCTGATTGGCGCAGGCCTGATCCATCTTACTCTACTCAGGTACTTGCCAATCAGAGGCAGAGTAGATTACTTTACTCTCACTTGACTAAAACAGCAAAAACATCTAAAAAAAGTCAGTTTGAAAAACGCTCAAGCACTGTGAACGAGTGGGAGTGAGCTGGTTCAACTCAATGCTCCAGCTGATCACACATGGGAAACTGGAAGGATTGTAGTTTGCTTGTTTTCAGCATAAATCAACGTGTTTTGGGGTTATGGAGCATACAGAAAGACAAAGATTTGCCACGATATGGGGACATTTTTGGACAGTTTTGCTGTTGTTGTCAGTTGGCGGCTATGGGGTACCATTAGCTTCAAGCGAAATATTCCTGATTAGCTCTTTCTTCATTTTGGTGTCACAGAGAACTAACGCAGTAGTGGAGAAGATTCTGAGTAAGATCAAGACATATGTTTGTAATTAAAAATATACTTCTGGGGGGGAGTATTATTTTGGCTGCACATTTGTAGATCGATAGGGATTTTATTGTAGCTTTATATGAAAAAATAGACTGTAAGCAACCCTTTTAAATAAATGTATTTTTTGTTTACTTGTGTCCAGCGATTGTGAAAGGGATCATAGGCCTCTACGGAGTCCAGCCTCTGAGCACCATCAAATCCACCAAGTGCGTACACCTTCCCTCCGTGAACAGCCATCTTGTGTCTCCAGCGTCCATTTGTCAAAGGCTCAATCTGGATCCACTTGTCCAGGGCGCCATTATATTTCCAAACATCATGCTGCGTCTCTTTACCTCCTACGATAACAGGAGTCTCATGTCACACACTGCAGCTAAACACTGATCTTGTTCATTAAGCTGTCTGACTCCGTGAGATTTCTCACTCTACGGCTGAGCTGGTGTGAAACCACAGCAGAGGGGTCAGTTCCTGACTTGGATAAAACATCAGATATATTGTTGTGTCTTTCTTTCTGGTCTGTTATGGATTCGGTACCTTCACATTTGAAAAGCATTCATCCTACAAACATGTATTAGTCTTACTGTTCTAGGTAAAATGAACTACCGATCGAGTAAATCATTCATCTTTCAAAACTTGTCTTTGTGTGAAAGTCAAACATTTCTCACCAGATATGTACACTTCATTGCAAAAGGTTATGCAAGCAAACTCAACCCATTTTCTGTTTAGGGACTCATCGTCCATTTCCGTCATTGGCAGGCGAGCAACCTCCAGCCTGCTGCGTCTGAGAGGGTCCAAACAAGTGACGGTGGAAATGAAGCGCTCATCTTTCGTGCAGCCTCCAATAATAAGGAACACCTCTGATAGAAAGTGTTGCAATCGTGGTTTGGTTCTTTCAGAGACGACCTAAAAATACAGTGACACATTTACACATCACATGAAATGATAGCTTTCTCCACATGTAGCCTCGGGGTTACAGGCTGAGGGTGTTGATGTATCACCAAAGAACATCTTTTCCCGTATACTGACCTCTCTGCCAGAGAGATGATAAGTGCGGGCCTCTTGCAAGAGGGGAAACGTTTCGCTGCAGCGGCGAATCAGTTCATCAGACTCTACATTTTCCACAAAGTAGGCTGGCTCCAATAGTGGGAGTCGCACACGTGAAAGCAACCTGGCCAGTAAAGGGTAGCGCTCATCCTGCTGAACTCTTATCCAGCGCATGAGTGCCTCAAAAACAAACTCCTCAGTCCTCACGTCAAGTTCGTCCCTTTGCAGTATATTCTCCAGTGAGTCACCTGGCAGGTCCAGGAAGTCCTGCCGCTGGATCACCTGAGAGAACTGACATGTGATGTACTCCTCAGCCCTCATCTTCAGAGCTTGCAGGGCGAAGGTTTCTGCTAGATTCAGGATCCCGACACAACTCTCGAGATGGAGGGATTTCCTCAGGAAGCCAGCACACGCGTCCACCACGCGCAGGAACTACAAAAAGGAAGGTGTTAATGTATATATGAGCTGAAGTATGCTGTGTGTGTGTGTGTGTGTGTGTGTGTGTGTGTGTGTGTGTGTGTGTGTGTGTGTGTGTGTGTGTGTGTGTGGACAAGTATAATAACTCAAGCTGCGAGGACATAAATCTGGTATGAATTATGTCATACATTTATCTCGTGTTGCCTGAAGTAGGTTCTTGGGGGAGGAAAAAAGCAAGTCTCAGGGGACCGAGATGAAATTCTGCTTAAACTTTTTTTTTTAAAAAAAAAGTCTCTACGGAATTTCGAAACATCACGTTGCACGATCTGAAACCCAAATTGGCTCTCAGTTTAGAGGAAGACGCACACATAAACACGTGGCACAGCTGTGGTGTTAATTTAAGCCATTATGGAAAACTCTTCCTAAGTGTAAACATGTAGGCAACTTTCACTTCCCTTTACGTGTTTCAATGAGATGATCGTTGCTCTGAATGAAGCTAACGCGGAGACTTGAAACATGGTTCTACACCACAGCCGCGTGGAGACGTAATTAAATCAGCCGTCCTCTACATTGTTGTGTTTGTCATTTCTCCTTTTATTAAAGTCTTCTGTCATGCTTGATGTTTCACATGATTTGATAGGCTATAGATATTGATATTGATATAGATAGTGATGTAGACAAAGATATCGATAGAGATATAGACATAGATATTGGTATAGACATAGATATTGATATAGTTATCGGTATAGACATATATATAGATATATATAGAGAGATATGAAGAGAAATGAGCACAGAGGTTTTGGGGGATTTCTGTGTTAGTTAAAACAGTAAAATACCCCAGATAAACAACACAATGGTGCCACCAGTGACTTCTCTAGGCAGGTTTTAGATGAAGATTCTTATAAAGTTAAGTCTGCACATGTTTTCTAATCCTAATGTAAATAAAAAAGATAAATTGTACTTTATTTGTGCTTTGATGGTTGATCAATGGGGGTATAACAACTTTTTAGCACGGTTTAATGTTCAAGTCTACCGAGGATATGCTCAATTATTGTCGAGTAAAATAATGACAGTTTTATATGAGCACTGGTTCAGTTTACCTGGAACTGACTGGCTGCCTCCAGTACTTTCTGAACATTGGAGTATGTGAAGAGTGCTCGGCTGGTGTATGTGTACTGCAGGAGGGTGTTCATGGTCCCTTTGTCCAACCCTTTCATTTCCACACGCTCCTCGTAACTCTCCCTCAGACCACTGCAAAACATGGCCCTAGACATACACACAGACATTCAATAAAACTGCAAGAATTTGAGATTTGATTGTCGCTTGATTATTATTTTACCTGAAGTACTGGCTGGCGGCAGCGAGAATGGCTCTGTGGCAAGGGAAGTCATGTCCTTCAACACTCAGTATCACATCGGTCAGCTCTCTATTGACTCGGAGGGTCTCCATCCCTTTCTGCAGCTCCACCGGGAGACCTCCATCCTCCCAACGTAACTCGCTTGAGCCCGTCACATCCCCTCTCTCGGGATCCGAGCTGAGGTCATCCTTAAGAGGTGGCGAGGGGCAGTCTGTAGTCTTCTCCAGTGATTCACTCATCTTTACTCTCTTATTGAGCTCCTCAAACTTGTCTACAAAGAATGGTGTGCATCCACTGTGGGCGCACCTGCAGCTGCATAAAAGATAGCAAGCTCCTGTGGTTTAGTCTGTCGCAGCAGATCTGTTGCTTTGAGATGAGGAATTGTTTTTTCCTGTCCGCTTCATACTTCCTATTCCTGTTCAGAGAAAAACAGTCATATGTCGCAACACTTGTTTCTACATACTTCCTCTTCTCATGTTGACTTCATTCTCCCAAGTGAACCAATTTTTTCTCGCAGACGGTAGGTTACACACAGCAGGCGGTTTTGTGAAATAGAAAACTGTAAATAATATTACTTGGAATATTATCATCAGTGAAGCGTTGCACATCTGCTCTTCCTAGCATTGGATCAAGCATTCTTCTCCAAAACTTGCCCTCCAACATTACCCAGAATCCCCTGGACAATCTCCTTCATCAGTGTCTCGCTACCTTTCAAACTTTGGCCCATTAAATTGACACAATTTCCTCAGCAAAGCTTTGATGCAGCAGCGTAATGAGGGCATCCAGGCCTGGATGAAAGCTGATCCAGGTCCATCACACTCAGACGTGATTTGAGATGATACCAGTATAAACAACCAAAACAGGACAAACAACTAGGTTTTAAAATGACCAGCGAAAGGCAGCTGAAAAGAAACGACAGGAAACCACCGTTCTATAGAAGACGAATCATTACAGTCAGATCAATGCTTTTGATGCAGCAGATTCAGAGAAAGGGAGGTTCTAGGGAAGTCCCAGTTCCCTCTCGGGGTACAAGTCTTTGCAAGTTCTCCAAATCCCCAATGCTGTAATGTACTGGAAGATGAAAAAAGATGAGTCTGTCTTTAAATGGACGTGTGCTTTGCCAGCGCCTGGAGGAAGTGCATGCTGAGGTTGAAGTCCGGGGGACAACGGGGCTGAGGTGTCAGTTGCTGAGCCACAAACCATGACCACTCGACCAATCAGCACTGCACGACTTTCGTAAAAGCATTGTTTTAGTTTTACAAGTTCCCCCTGACTATTTGTGAAATTCACTCATGTAGTTTTGTGATGATTTGTTGTATTTAAGGGACTTATTTGAACACCTTGGCCAGGGGACTACCAATGAAAAATACAAAAATTCTGTATTTTTCCTCATTTATGTTTTATTCTTTTGTGCCGTCCCTTCTGAAATAAACTCATCCTAAAGCTAATTACATTCCTTTCTTTCTTTCGACCACATCTATTGCAAGTTACTTCATTAAAGAAGGTCTTTATCGTTTGTTTTGAATTATTTTTGTGACCTCTATGGATTTATTTGATAGGTTTTTATTATTTATATCAATTTTGTCTTTAATGTCCATCCATCCATTTTCACCTGCTTATCCTGTTAGGGGTAGGGGGGACGGGGGGGCTGGAGCCTACAGGTGAGAAACAGATCACCAGTCCATCACAGGACCAACACATAGAGACAGACAACCATTCACACTCACAGTCACACCTACGGTCAATTTAGAGTATCAATCAGCCTCGTCCTCTCTTGATGTCTTTGGACTGTGGGAGGAAGCTGGAGTACCAGAGAGAACCCACACAGGAACAGGGAGAACATGCAGACTCACACAGAAAGATCCTGTGCTGGAGCCGGGACTTGAACCTGGAACCTTCTTGCTGTGAGGCGACAGTGCTGACCACTGCACCACTGTGCCGCAGTACCAGAACCATACTGGTCTAACTCTAGCTCAACTCTACAATGAGTATTTCCAACAAACATTTGTCCTTAATTTCCACCAGATGTGGTTGCACCGTGTTCCAGCTGTGATGGTTTTTATGTCCTCTGCCATTCCCACCGGCAGTGTGTCAGACGCTTCGCCTGCCCAGCTTTCTTAATTTGCTCAGATTCTGCTGATTTGATGTTGTCACTTGGTTTATGTGGTTCTATCACGGCAAGGCACGGCAAGGCAAGGCAAGGCAATTTTATTTGTCTCAAAGGGCTTCACATGGCATCATAACAACATCCTCTGCCCTTAGACCCTCACATCGACTGAGGAAAAACTCCATAGAAAACCCTTTTAACAGGGAAAAATTTGAGAAACCTCAGGGTGAGTATCACGTGCATGAAGAGTGGCTATAATGTGTCTGTGGCATGTGTCTTCTTTAATGTGTATCTCTCAAAACAATTCATAACAACAGCAAAACACAATGGATATCTTGGTCAAATCCTGTAACTATCTTTGTTTTATCCTTCAAAATAAAACCCTGAAGATCTAAAACTTGTATTGCCCAGTTGTCAGTCCACTAACAAATGGGCTATTCAAGGATTTTCTGAAAAATGGTGAAAGGTTTTTGAGGCAAGGCTGAACACTGTAGGAATTATCAGTTTCACATTTCTGCTGTAATTTTGTGACAGACCATGTGGTTGCTCAGAAAAGAGAGAGATGGAAGTAAGAAACGATCCTCCTCTTCCTCCAGGCTGTCAGACGATGTAAAAATGTGTTGTGCTCTGTCTTATTTCACAGTTCATGATGTGGAGGTCAAAACAACAATTTATGGTACTAAAGTCAAGTCAGTCAAGTCAATTTTATTTGTATCGCGCCAAATCACAACAAAAGTTATCTCATGACACTTTACAGGTAGAGCAGGTCCAGTACCACACTCCTTCAATGAATTTACACCCAACAGTTCTCCATCAGCAGCACATCCTGCAACAGCGGTGACGAAAACCTTCCTTTTAACAGGCAGGAACGTCGAGCAGACCCAGGCTCAATGGGGACGGCCTTCTGCTTTGACCGGTTGGGGGGAAAGAGAGCAGGAGAGCAGGACAGGGACAAAGACAGATCATGGAGGAAGACAGATATACAGAAGGAAAGAGTGGGACAGAGATGAAGAGGGAAAGGGAAGAGACTGATGGACAGATGGGGATGTGAGCAGGTGGAGCTACGGGTGGCAGCTTGAGCCTCTTCAGGTCTGCAGCCTCCTCCAGCAGCACCCGGGATCTGGGATGAGGGGAGCCCAAAGGCTCCGGAGAAGAAGATGAGTTAGTAATATGTGTGAGTATGATTTATGTATGACAAATATAGGAGGACAGAGAGGAGTAGAGAGAAGCCTAGTGCACCATGGGAGATCCCCCAGCAGTCTGAGCCTACATACCTAAAGACTAGCCTAAGGCAGACCTAACATAAAGCTTTATCAAAAAGGAAGGTCTGAAGTCTGCCCTTAAATGAAGAGGGTGTCTGGATCCCGCCCTGAACCTGGGAGGTGGAGGGGAGCCTGATAGCTGAAGCCTCTGGCTCCCGTTCTACTTTTAGACACTCTAGGAACCACAAGTAACCCTGCATCCTGGAGCCAAGGGTTCTAGCTGGATAATAGAGGACTATGAGCTCTGTCAAATATGAAGGTGCCTGACTGTTGAGGGGTTTGTTTGTTAGAAGGAGAATTTTGAATTCTATTCTGAATTTGACAGAGAGCCAATATAGAGAAGCCAGTACAGGAGAGACATGGTCTCTTCTACCAGTTCTAGTCAACACGCGGGCAGCAGCGTTCTGGACCAGCTGGAGAGTCTTTAGGGACTTATTGGTGCAGACTGACAAGTTTTTCTGCATCTTTTCGGAAGAGACGGAATGTCCCTGATCTTAGCGATGCTACGTAAATGAAAGAAAGCAGTCCTAGAAATTTGCTTAATGTGGGAGTTAAAGGATAAAGTGAGTAAGATAAAAACCAGATGGCCCCAGGTTCATTCCCCAAAGAATAAATAAAGAAGAAACAACACTTCTGTTTTTCTACATTTATTTTTTCTTGATTTACCTTTGCAAAGCAGAGCCACAGTTTAGTTTGGACGCTGCAAAGTGAAGTGGGACTGTCTGTGCTGCATCAGCGTCTCCACTAAGTGGCGCTATTGCATCATTTTAGCTCCAAAATTGTTTCAAATTTAAATCGGGGCCCACCTCAGTCTGCAGGACCCATGCTGTTACCTAGCAACAGAGTTCAACCACAGACTCTTTATCTTTCAGATTACGAAGGTGTTGATCAAGTTAATGATGCCGGAGGAATAAACCTGAATCCAGAAACTGAAATAAACTATGAAAGCATAGTGTTGCTTCTCCCAGTGGGTAACAATCATCACTTCAGTTTTTTTCGAGGCAAAGTGAGCAAACCACATTATTCATCATTTAATTGGCTTTGGTTAAAAGAGACTCACTTTTAATTGTTTAAAGTTGATTGACTTTTATTTTCAGTTTTAGGAAACCAAACAGTTGACTAGTCTTAAAAATAACAATCGATGGAATATTAATAAGGAAAAAATGAATAATGGGACAAAGAAGAAAATATGAACAAAAACATGAATCATGATTTAATTGTTATTTATTGAAATGTATAAAAATGAAACAAATGACACGTTTGAATTCACATGGCATTAAAAACAGGTTCAAGATGACCTATTTCAATTGTTAATGACCCTGATTGGCGGCTGTGTTAAAAAAAAAAGTAGACAGCAGAAGCTGCAGTAGACAACCACAACCAAGTGACTGTACACATCCGTAAATGTTAAGTCTGTGTTATGAGACCAATAGAATGCATATTATTTTGCAGGCAATATGTCAGACTTCCGCTTGTACTTCCCCCTTGCAGAAACCACTGTAATGTCTCTCACAGCACACACACACACACACACACACACACACACACACACACACACACACACACACACACACACACCCTTTCACACAGGGAAGCAGTCAAAGAGCCCGACGGTTAGGTGTGATGGTGTGAACATTCAGCTGCTTCCAAAGTTCAGGATGCAGTTCTCCCTAAGATTCCTCTGGGGAACTTCTGTGCTTTTCGTTCTGGATCTGCTGTCGCACTGTGGTGAGTAGAACATGGCCTTCTTGAGTTTGCCTCCAACTAAGGTGACAGAAATCTGACAGAAATAACTGACTGTGTTATAGACCTTCACTTACAATATAAGTTGATTCCAATAAGAAAATTGACATATCCTAGCTTTTTAAAAAACTATTTCTTCTCGGTAATAAATATTCATTTTTAATGTCTCCAGAATATATGCCCATTAACAGTGTGTAAATATAAATATAAATATATATATTTGTATTTTTTAGCCATAATTATTGTGGGTTTTTTTTTTTTTTTTTGCTGACCTTTTGTTAAAAACTTCGGCTACATTCTCCTAGAAATAATAATCCTTCTCACCCTGACCATCACAACTGAAAAGTCTAGAGGTAGATGGCATGTGCACCAACACCGGAGCACCTGCATAACATGGCTGACGTCACTGAGCTCACCTCTTCATGGGTTTTTATCCTCGGCAGCAGAAGCCGGGGTGCAGATCGAGGTGCAGGCCGGGCCCCTGTACCGTGTGGAGGGCGCTCCGCTCTCCATCTCCTGCAATGCGAGCGGCTTCATCAGCGACAGCGCCGTCAAAGAGTTCCAGTTCCAGTACAAGAAGCCTGGCAAACAAACAAACATGAACATCATCAGCACCGGTGACCAAAGCTTTGCTTACGCAAAATTCTTGACGCGTGTGAGAAAGCGAGAAATTGTACTGACGCACGTGACCCCAAACTCCGTCCTGTTCGAGATTCTGAGCCTCCAGAGGGACGACGAAGGGGAGTATACCTGCGCGGTGGTCAACTCAGAGAGCGTTTACCGTGAAACCTACAGTGCTACAACTACAGTTAAAGGTAATCCCGGGACTCTGGAGTGTTGACGTGTGTCGTGCTGGTGTTCCAGTAAATGTCCTTGTCTCTGTTTCTACTGCGGTGCCTCAGTGATTGACAACTCGCTGAGCGTCTCGTCTCCCGTCGCCCCCTCGCTGAGCTACAATGAGGGTGACGCTCTGACTGTAACATGCCAGGCCTCCAGCAACACCATCCAGCACACCCATCTGTCTCTGGCCTGGTATCTCGACAAAGACATCAAGACGCAGCTGATCATGTCTCTGGACCGAGATTTCACTCTGAGACCAGGTCCGGGATTTGAAGGCCGCTTCCGAGCTGGGCTCATCAGGTTGGATAAAACAGGAGAGGTCACGTACACGCTGACGATGGCTCAGCTGGAGCCGTCGGACGGAGGCAGGCTCTACTGTCAGGCTCATGAATGGATCCAGGATCCTGATCTGACTTGGTACGTTATTGTACAGAAGAATGCGGGGGAAACTAACCTGAATGTCAAAGCCAGAGGTGAGACAAATGCATTTGTTATTCAAAAAAAGAAGTTATTTTAAAAAGTCCATCTCAAGTGAGGATGCTCATTGATTTATACTCCTCAGCTCATGCAGTTTCCTGACAGTCTCTCACCCTGCTTATTTTCTGGGTAGAGTTGAGACCAGACTCCGCATCTCTGTCAGTGAGAGTGTCTGCACAGCAGGCGGCTGTGCAGGAGGGGCGGGACCTGCTGTTGTCCTGCAACATCGACACAGAGAACCTGGAGGTGAAGTTCTTCTCCGTGGCTTGGTTCCGGAGCAGCATTGAGCTGGCCCGAATCGGACCCACAGGCATTCTGACTGTGGGACCTGATTACCGGGGCCGAGAGAAAGATGGGGAGTTCAGGGCCGCCAGGATCGGGGATAGAGATTACCGACTGATACTCCAGACTGTCAGAACCGAAGAGCAGGGAGAGTACACGTGCAGGGCATGGCCAGAGGACCGCGGTCAGGATGGTGCCTTCACCCAGGGAGCAGCTCAGGACTCCAGGCCCTTACTGATCAGCATCACCACTGCAGGTCAGTCAGCAAAGACGCCTGATACCAACATTGACAGGGTTGGTTTCATTTTCTGACCTGTAGGCCTAGAATTGACACTTCCCACCAGAAGGTGGTTCCCTCTAGTTCAACAAAAATCTACACATTGTTTTGACATAGTGTGGCCTTTCATGGGCGGAATGTCACTGGAGAGTCAGCGTAAGCAGTTAGCATCACCGTGGCAACCTCCAACTGCAGTTGCTGTCTCGTTGCTTCGTCAGTGTACATGCTGCTGCTGCTGCTCTCATTCATAATATAGAATATTTATTGACACACCAGTCAAAAAGTGGCTCATGTTAATTTGTTCATTTTCTTTAAACATGTTCTGTTTTTTCTAGACATTTTAATTCATTTCTTGTGGAACATTAGATGGACCTCAGAGGAGGTCTGTGCCCTTCTAGTCAGTTGTTAACGTGATCTCCTGTGATGACTGATTATCATACTGATTATTAAAAAAATCACAGTTAATTAAGGCTATCTTATTCTTTAAAATGAGGCTGTTATATTTTACTGGATACGTACGTTCACTCTCAGCCTTCTCTCATCACAGGAAGTGGGTTCTCCGTTGAAATGCCAAACAATGTGAGCGTTAACGAAGGTGACGCTCTGAAGCTCACTTGTAAAGTGCATGGGGTCAAAGGTCAGCTCTCCATCACCTGGCAGCGCAAATTATCATCAGCGGCCATGTTCACCGGCGTCATCAGTCTGAGTCAGGAGGGTGTTATCGAGGATGGTACGGAGTTCAGGGGTCGCAAAATAAGGGCGACGCGTCCGGCGGGCGACACCTTCACCCTGGAGCTTGATGAGGTCACGTCCGCGGATACCGGGGTTTACCAGTGTGATGTATCTGAATGGAAAATCAACAGCAGGACCAACAGCCAATCACAGGCTGCTATCGTGACAGTGGCTCCCACAGGTGAGATATGTTCGTCCATGCGGACACATTCTGGTACTAATCTATCAGTCTTGGAGAGTCGGGTGAAATTGTTTGTCGTCACAGTGGCCCTCGTTAATCAAACGAGCGCATAAAACAAACCATTTAAATTTTACGCTCCAATATATTTGGGTTTTTGAAGCCTCGTCCCTCGGGTTTAAGACATGGAGAAACACAATCCAGCTCAGAGGAGAACGGGCTCAGACCTGGAGATTGAAAGCTTCCAGCTGATCAGCTGAACCATCTGGTTTTATTGACTGTAGGACTAAACTGTGGGAATAAACAGGAGTCGGAACATGCAGTTTAGATCGAGATCACCGTTTATGGCCCCCCGTTTCCTGTGGTACGTTGCTTTGAGAAATGGGGGGCCAGCGAGTTGAGATCTTTTCAGGTAAAACTCACTTTCAGTGTTACTTTTTAGCTCATTCTCCTCAAAGACTACAGCCTGAACAATAAAGGAGCTCTTGAACAGGATGATTGTACCCGCAAGAACATTTCCTCATCCACAAAACATCACGAATCCTGATCAGCAGTCCTCTCTCTGTGTGATTCAGGCTTTTATTTAATCCAGAGCAGAGACCCGCGGAAACACTTTTCCTTGTGCCGACATTTTTACTTCTGCTGAGATCCCGTATCATAGCAACTAAACTGTCTCCAAAGTGCTCTCAAGCGCATCTCAACCAGGTAGTTTCATCCAGGGGGAAAAAAAAAAGAAAAAAGACCTCGGTCAGCTGCTGGACACCAAATTCAAAAAGGAAAATCCCAATAATCCTAATTCCTAATGTTTTGTTGACACCCCAATCTTCTAGCAGCAGCAGCAGCAGCAGGATAACAGTCATATTCATGGTCTAAAGATGATAAACCTGTACCCAATTTAATATGATTTCAACAAATCATACAGGAGTATAAACTTAAGTTTGGCCGGATAGAGAAATAAATCAGCTGCTCATTCCTCAAAGTTATTGTTGTCTGAGGGGTTTCGTAGATGCTCGTGTTTCATAGAGATTAGTCGGACACTCGTATGAAACAAGTATCGGTACCGATATTGCGGTTGTGACGAGGCCAACTAACTAACCAGTAACAGTGTGTAATTATGCAGCGGTGTTTACACATTTCCTGACAAGCAAACATACACACACACACACACAGCTGAGAAGCACAGCTCACTGCGGCTGCTGCCGTCATCACACCGAAGATAGACGTGTTTCCTCATCGGCAAGTGCAGACGCAACTTCTTAAGAGAGTCCAGGATTCACTTCTGTAATTGCTGTTTGTTCATAGTTAAGGATTTATTCCTCCATGACGCCGTGTTTGTGCAGATTGACAGAAAAGTAGACCAGGTGCTTTTATTAAAAACCAGTTACTCCGCATCATCACCAGGTCCACAGTCCCGCCGTCAGTTCATTTAAACACTAACAAACAAAACTCAATCATCTGGCCTGCAAGTAAATAAATCATGGACACACTCACACACACACACACACACACACACACTTTCTCACTTAATTTATTTAATATCTTTTCTGTTACACACACTCATATACTCAGGACGATGAGGGACACAGATTGTCATCTGTCTGACAGCGACACTCAACCAGCAGCCAGCATCAAGTCAGCGGCAGTAGAAGCTCAGTCTGGGTTCATTTGGTCCTCTGATCAATGACATCTAAATCTTAATCTGGGCCTTTTTCAAATCAATGATAAATGTAGCAACTTCTGATCAATCCCTATTTATTCTGGAAACCAATTTAACAAATAACACGCTCTTCACAGTCTAGCCGGAACAACTTTTGGTTTAAGTCCCACCCGTTTCTGATTAAGCCCCGCCCCCTCCAAGTGCAGCTCCAGATCCAGATCATTTTTTTGATAGTGCAGATCCAGATCCAGATAATGGTGTCCTTACTCATCCCTAATTTTAATGCATGAAACTTAATTACCTTACAGATGGTGAGGTTAGTCGCCCTTCGTTGTTTTTTAGAAGCAGATGACATTAAAGATTATGTGCAAAAGTGAGCGCAGCTGAAAGAAGATGCATAAACAACATTTTGAACACCCGTCCACCCTTTCTCTTTTCTTCACAGAGTCCTTTGTCGAAGTGAGTCTGTTTAGTCGCAACAACATGGCAACTATGGGAGAGAACGTGGAACTGATGTGCCGCATCAGAGGGATGCGTCTTCCAGTAACTGTGACGTGGAGCCTTCAGCGTGACTCCACAGCCATAGATAACATCCTGACGCTGTACTCAGACGGTTCTATCAGCTGGTCTGGAGAGCAGCACCGCTACCAGCTAAAAGTGGCAAAACAACAAGGTCAGACAATTCACTATCTGCTCATTAATGGTGTGAGTCACAGGGAGGCAGGGAGCTACCAGTGTAGGGTGTCCATCTTCCAGGAGAGCGTACACAAGAAGCTGCAGGCATCCAACAAGCTAACTCTGATAGTGCAGAACCCAGGTGCGTCTGACTTTTCTGAGGCTTTATATCATGATGGATGTGTATTCTGTTTCTCATACGTTCACTTGTCTCGTTTTCTCAGCTAGCCACCTCATACTGACCTCCACCCGGGCTTTGACAGGAAGTATCAACACCGACGTAGAACTCCAATGCTCCGTTAGCTCAGCCTCGTCTTTGTCGTCTCGCTATGCTGTCACTTGGATACTCCAGCAACCAGCACAAAATACAACGATCCTAACCTCGGACCAGTTTGCTTTGGTAACATTTGGACCCCATATGGAGGTGAGCCATATACAGCGAATCAGCACGAAGCGCACGAGAGGGATTCATCAACCCAGATTTGAGTTGATGCTTCGGCAAGCTCGGATCTCAGACGCGGGATTGTACGTTTGTGAGGTAGTGGAGTTGCTGCAGGATCCTAGTGGTGAATGGTACCAGCTTCCCCCGGTCTCCACGACGACCAGTCTAACACTCACTGAACCTGGTTAGTTCATCTGTAACACCCTCTGAAAAATCTTGATATTATTCATCATTTAACTTTGGCTTCTCTCACTGTACGCTTTGATTTTCCAGCCAATGACCTTCAGTTGGATCAAAGAGAGCAGCAGGTCCTTGCCAGCGAGGGGGAAGAGGTGCACTTCAATTGCAGCCTCATGTCAGCGGCATCCAGTCCTTCTGTTTTCTACAAAGTCACTTGGCTCTACACTGGACATGGTTCTCCCACCGTGAGGCTCCCCCTGGTGGAGCTTGATCACACGGGCCTGCTAACGTACCCTGAGAACCAGGCGCCCCGTGGCCTGCAGGAAAGGCTTCGTCTCTCTAGACCCACTCAGAGCAGGTTCAGTCTTGAAATTCAGACGGTCCACGAGGGAGACAGCGGGTCCTACCAGTGTCAGGTGGAGCAGTATGAGTTAGATCACGAAGGTCTCTGGCAGCAGAAAGCTTCCGTCAGTGCTGGTCCAGTCATGTTGTCTGTAAAGGCTACAGGTATGATCATTTAAAGCGCTACCTTTTAAGAATGTGTGAGTTTCCTTCAGAAATAACTTGGAAAATGAGTCCCAAAACTCAGAAGTAAATTGTTTAAATCCCCTGCTCTTAAAATGATTGGAATACTCATTTAAGACACGAATACATTTTGTTCTACAAAATAAAATACATCAGAAAATACTACACCTGGAATTTATTAGCTTTTCATGCATCTTAAAAACAGTGGTTGTGTCGAAGCAGTTAAACAAGGGTTCAGATGTTGTCACGTACGATAAATGTCACCGCACAACAAACAGGAGCGCAGAGCTGCATCAGTCCTTCCTTGATTGTTGACCTACTAAACCCCAGCAGTTTAATTCTTGCAGCATGTCACGGGCCGCGTGGTTTCGTGCCAACCAGAAGGAGGTTCTCCTGTCAGTGCAGCAAATACGAATTTACACCTCTGACGGTGCTGTCATGTTTGGCTCTAGAGGCGTTTTTTTTTTTTTTTTTTTAATGTTCTGCTTTCAGGTTATTTGTTTGCTTTTCGGTTTATACGCTAAATCCTCCTAATCTTTTCTTTTTTTTATCCTTTCCTCAACTTCTCTGCGGGCTGAAAAATGTTCCACCAGAAACTGAATTTGAACTGGGCAACTTGAATCATTGCATTAAAAACCAGGATTTGAATTGCATAATTTGGAATGTAATTTATTATTTGGAACTGCCTCGCAATAGAGTTGAAACTGAATTTAATATTAAGGAACTGAATTAATTTTGCTTCATAAAAACCCTTCAAATTCAGTCTCTAGTAGCCCTGTCTGGAAATATAATGGTTATTGATTTCATTTGCCTGACTCAACTAAAGTTGCATGTGTCTTTGTGCTATTCACCAGAGAGCAGCCTGACCATCGCGAAGGAGGACTTGGATTTAAACGTGAGCAGATCCCAGGATTTTAGTATTTCCTGTAATATCATCAAAACATCCAGACCTGAATCTGGATTGCAGGTCACATGGTTTTGGCAGGAGAGGACAGAAACTAAACCTAGGCCCGTATTCACAGTTTACCGGAACGCCACCCTTCAAGACAGGTTGGGGAAGGGTGGTCTGCTTAGATTTGTCCACCCTTCGCCCAACCAGTTCCAACTTACGTTTTCGAAACCAGTTCCTCAGGATAGTGGAGTTTATTTCTGTGAGGTGGAGGAGTGGCTCCCATCTGTGTCCCGTGGATGGAGGAGGGTTGCTGCGGAGACGTCAGGATATCTGACAGTCAGGGTCTATTCTGCAGGTGAGCACGGTGCACGCTGTGAAATCTCCTATTACTGAGAGTGGATATGTGATTCTTCGCCGTCTTCACAGGAGATGCCGAAGCCGTCTCTGAGTCGGGATGCAACTCAGGTGTCTGGATCGGGATTCTCGTCTGTATTATCATCTTCTCACTGTTGGTTATATGTCTGCTGCTGCTGAAGATACGCCAGGCCAAGATCTCACACAAGAGTTCGGGTCAATCTCTGTGGGTAGAGCAACACCCTCTGAATACCAAGCCAAGTGCAGAGGACTGAACCTCAAATACTGGAGAGAAATGAAAAAAAAAGTTAGTTTATGTATCAAGTATTACATACAGGTACTTTTTATAACTTGAAAAGCTGCATAAATCATATTTGATAACTGCAGCAATGCTCAGTTATTCAGAACCTCTCCATTTTTGTAAATGAATGTTTCTCTAAATGAATAAAAACCTTTACACCGAACCAAACATTGCACCTTCGCATTTATGCATAATAACCAGCTTCTTACTGTCGCAGTCAAGTTAAGAAGCCGGTCAACTGTGAAATCCGCACTCTGACTGGCAGTTGATGAGTTTTTCAACGCAGAGAAGCGAGATCTTATGGTTTTGATGAGGAGACGCATTCCGTGTGTCGTAGAGCAGCTGCGGTAAGAAGATGGCCTAGCAGGAAGTGTGCTGTGGTTCTGCAAGAGCTGACTGTGTGGTCCAGGCAGCGCGCTGAAATGGGAGCGTGACTGATGTTTGTACAGGGCGTTGCAGCATTCATATGGAAGTCACAATTTTCTTATAGAGGTTATACAAAGTCACACACACAAAGGGGAAGAAGATTTCTGTTTTTGCGCTTGTTGTTCATGATATGTGCTTTTGTGTCATACAGAGACCATACTGACCAGAGAGAGAGAGAAATATCTTTTATGCCCGTATGAAGTTTATCACTTTTATCTCATGGCTAAACATCAATCATGTAGCTAATAGAAAAAAAAAAGTTGTATGCCTTTATGAAATGTAATTTGTTCTCACAAATTGATTAAATCGTGAATGGTACTTCTGGTGGGCACAAGTCAGTGAACGTGTGGGAACCTACCTCAGATCCAGTCATACAGGAGAGTTGTACCTCATGGCCAAATGAATCCACTTGTGGGAAGAATGAATATCTTTTGGCAACTAATTATTCCAAACATTAATAAGATTTTGTGAACAAATTCCATCTAGCGATCACAATTTAAACAAACTGTGGGAACAAGTTGTACCTTTTGGTCGAAACGTGTATTTTCTTCTCTCTGTTGCCAAGCCGCTGTTCTTTACTTTCATATTTGATTGTGGGGTGTTGGTGTGTTTCAATGTGTTTGTCCTTGCTGAATGCGTATTTGTGTCTCCGTCCTGTGAGTAATAATGGTGAAACATTTTCCATCATCCTGGCTGTCTCCTGTACGTTAAATCAGAAATGAAACCGGAAGTGGGAGATGAGATGTCTGTCTCACTTTGAGCTTCAAGGTGGTTAAGAGTTTTCACGCCTATGAGTCGCCTGGTAAACTTCGTCCTCTGACTGTGCGATGATAATGTGGGTCACGTTGGAACCCAGAGAATGGAGGTTCAGTGGAAAGTTGATAATTCTTATCTGTCCTGTTCAATTTTTGTTTAGCTAAAATTGTTGGACTGCATATAAATTGAACTTAGTTGGCTGCAAATGGCTTTAAAATAAACATTAAATTAATTCCCTGCAACCTGTTAAATCACAGTCTAAATACTCGCTAGCTGCTGCTGCTGTTTTGAACCTCGACGCAATGTCGGTTCTGCATTTTAACAGATGTTCTTATTCAGTAAAAGTTGAGCACAAAGTAATCAAATCAAATCTAAGGAAGAGTAGAGTAGTCTCTCTCTCTCTCTCTCTCTCTCTCCTCCCCTGCATCAGCCCTATCAATGTTTAACACCCCATCTGTGTAAGAGACTAGAATAGAATCCATTTCTCCTTCTCATTTTTTTGCCAAAACAGGCTCAGACACGAGATGACTCCAATACAGAGAAAGGCTCTTGTCCGATGAGTGGATGTACAACTGAAGGTAAAACCAACAGTGCTTTTCTAAAAGATGTCAGACTAAAAGTACACAGAGGAAGACCGACGATCACCCCCTGAGACACGAGGCAGCACCGTCTTAGCTCTTGAATTATACCAGCTCCTCACAATGTGCTGGACTGGCTCCCTCTTAACGGTAATTCCACTACCTTGTGTTTCCATGGCGATGCCTGTCAGAACAAACAAAGAAACATTGAATTTGGGAGGCAAATCAATGCCTGCGTCTACGCAGCAAAGACTCAGTGTAACAGGGACAAAGTTGCATGTATAATGACAGCTGACATCTCCCGGCTCTGTCATGATGGCGGAGGCAGGGGGAATGTGGAAATCAGCTGTAGGTGAGCAGCTGTTGGAGACAGATTTATTGCAGAGAGAGAGGAAAAAAAAAAAAAGAACAATCCGAGCAAGGTAGGCAATGAAAGTGACAGATCAGCTTGTACGACACAAAAAGGGGAGGAAAAAAAACAAGCAAGGAAAAGAGAACTGAAAGACACACCAGGACTAAAATACAACTGGACTGCGGAGTCAATCACAGGTGGTAAAACATGAGGACAGTAAAACAGGAAGTAAATACGACGTCTGACTGCAAAACCCTGAAATTTAACTGGCGCTGTGACATCCCCGTGCTTCCTGTCGCAGCGCGTCTGAACATTAGTCGATCAATCAGTTCTTGTTTGAAGTGCAAACTGGGATTTCTAGCTCTACAGCTGTAATGTACTTCTACTTCATAATATCCAAACCGGCTGACATTTTGGATCCCAGATTCCCAGCGTGTAGCTGGAAAAGCTTTAAGCTGGTTATCTCTGTGACTATGATCTCATTCCAGAATTGATTTGGCATTAGCTTGATGCTCCGTCCTTCATTTGCCATCCTCTGCCATGGATTTAGGAAAACTGTGCGGTCATTGTTCCAAAACTTCTTTGAACTACAGTGACCACATGCAGAAGTTTACAGGTTGCCTTCAGCGCACACACACACAGTGCACAACACTGAAAGGACATCGGTGATATATTACTTTGTTTACTGGTACTCTTTTATGGTTAATGAAACTGAAAGAGAGTTTGCAGACCTGCCCAGAGTGCAATAAATATCTGGCCCAAATGTACCCCACAGTTCTTTGTGGTTCATATTTGGCCTTAAACGATTGTGTTTGTTTGTCTGTCAGCACAACAAAGCTAAATCTATATAGACGATTTATCAGCAAACATGGATAGGTGTAGCATGGACTGTAGCTCACCCCACCCTGGTCTCAGGGTGCCATACGTGCTCACTAACTGCACCGCCAAAGCACCAGGCTCACTGGTAAGTTCATCCTTCGCACTACCCCTCCTTTAGGGAAGCGTCACACATCCTCCAATGCAATACTCCAGCTCCCAGGGCGGGGACCCACACACTGGGGCCACCTAACCAGGGGGCCCTTCGTACAGCTCACATTCTGGGTACACTTCCAGTGACCTCACAGCAAAGCATCCCACATCTGACATCATACGTAGCAGAGGTAGAGGTTAGTCATCACCCCCCTGGTATCGAACCTTGCAGGTGTTCTATGGGGTACCAAACCTACTCACTGACCACAGTGCCACAGAGCCAGGCCCGTTGGCATGGCAACGAGACTGCTTATTTAACCGTGGTGATGGCCATCTGTCACAATGACCAAGGAAGTGGATTAGTCATATGATTAGGTGGCAAAAGGAAATGACATGTCTTTTTACATTTTGATGGAATCCTTGTGCTGGTTTGAGCAGATTCCTCGCAAATGAGACCATAAACACCTGAAGAACCTGGTGATGAGTCACTGAGAGGGCGGCCGACTTTGACATTTCACCATGGAACAGGAAACTGTTCATTGTTCAGTCAGCGTCCCTGCAGACACATACATGTTGAATTCATAGACATATTGCCACCTTGTGGTTACAGGAAGTATGCCCGATGGAAAGGAAATTTGATTTACACCAAGCTTACGCTGAATTATTGAATTATTGCCTAGATATGTATGTGTGCGTGTGTGTGTGTGTGTGTGTGTGTGTGTGCTCTAGTACCACCTACTGGGGGTAGGAAGTGATTTTTGCACCATAGTGCTGCATTTGGTCAGTCCTTCATGTCAAACCCAAATATTACCAGGTTTCTCCAGATGCCCGGTTCCTCGCTGCGTTTAACTCAAGTGGCCTATTGTTGGCTGTGGGACTGTGAATTCTAGGTTTTTAAATGACTCTCCATTCTGGGTTTATAGAGAAAAGTTATTTCCCTCATTGTGGGAGCTCTCGACAAGTAAGTTGACCTCACACTTCACTTACTTTAATTCCATTGAGAAGTTTGTGCCGGGTCAGTATTCAGATTACACTGTTTTGTCATAAGACTTCTTTTCCAGCCCAATTTTTTATTTTTTTATACATTATCCTCATTTTCTGTATTTGCAAATGGGAATTGATTTTTAAGAGTTGAATAGTGTTTTTCCTTCCATATTCACAGTTGAAACCATTTGAGTGAACTTCAAGAGGATGTCAAGGCTTTGCAATGGGAACCATCATCAGCGAATGTCAGATCTGTTTCTGCAAAATAGCACCAGGGGCTGTGAATTTTTTGCAATTGTTCTCTTAATTTAGTCTTATGAATATTGAGCAGAGTCGGGATCACGTTGTATGAAGTAAGTGGTTCTTTTTCCTATGTTTGATTTCACACCGCTTATTTTGATACATGGTTTTAATTAGTTTTCACACCATGTGCCATTTTTCCAAATATCTATAAAAGAGCCTCTGATGCCAAATACAGCCTGTTTGAAACCTACAAAACTTGAATGCATTTTATTTTTATTCTGGTGTGTGTGTGTGTGTGTGTGTGTGTGTGTGTGTGTTTCACTGAAAGTGAGAGAGATCAGGTATCGAGGCAATTACCAGGCTAATTATTGGCTCCATATTCAGTACTTCAAGAAATATTATCAATTTAATCTTATTGCTAATAAAAAAGGGGTCAACTCCAGCGGTGCAGACAAAGTGATGAGTGCTTTCAGCTGCTGCTAGAAAGTTGTGTGTTCCACATGAAGCCATTTCCATTGAAGGTTTTGCAGTTTTCTCAGAAGATACTAAGCAACTGTCATCCTAACCTGGTGCTGCTGATTTGGAACTAATTGAGACTCAAAATTAAGTAAAAATGTAAGGTTTTTAGTTCCTCCCTGTTTTATAAAACCTCAGGGAGCAATTTTATTTAGCCACCTTTTCATTTATTTGTTCAAATCTCCAGTTCACCTTCTAGGAAATGCTGCTAGGAGTTTCTTCAAAACTTGGTGCTTTCAGAGCAAGTTGAGAAGTTCTCCTGTAAATAAACCTGTGTTTAAAAGCACTTCCGTGAATTGTTGAGTTGAAGTTTTTGACAAAAATATTTGGCATTTTAATTTCAAATGAATGCCGGTTTCAGTCGCTGTAATTACTGATTATCAATATCAGCACTTAAGTAAATGTATCAGTTGTCCCTTGTGGAAATCCAACATTATAGTGCTGCAGCAGCAGAGACCAAACCGCACGTCTCTGTAATTCTGATGGTTGGAATTATTGTCACTAAAATATAAAGTGTAAAAACTTATTTCAACTCTCTCTCTTTATCTCTCTGACGCAGACACACACACACAGACATAAACACACATGCGCGCGCACACACACACACACACAATTCAGCACAACAAAGTTGGCCCTGAAACTCCCTCTTCAACAGGAAGATAATATGTCCTGGCAGAAGATGGGATGACACGGGGAGAGGGATACGAACGCCTCCCCTGGAACCTGAAAGCTTTCTCTGAAGCACGTCTCACCTCCTCTCACTTCAACTCACTTAATCTCGTTGCTTAAACTCTTGATTCCTCTGTGCACCTTTGTGGTCTAGTTTTTGCCTTTGATATTCACTTTTCCCACAAGGAAAGGACATCAGCCTGACAGAACTGCCTTCTCTTCCTGTTTAAAGCAGAAGCTCCATGGTTGTAATTTCCCCTGATTAATCTTATGATCTGTCAGCACTAGAGGGAGCTATTACAACCTAAAAGGATAAAGCCATATAGAAGTCAGCAGGTCAGCATGGAAAAGTGAGAGAGCCTGTCACTCAGTCTGCTACCTGAAGAGTTGAATTCTTTTTCTGCCTTCACTGAGAGAACGGAGGAAAAATTCCTCCAAAAGTTGAGACAGGGAGAGAGCGTGAGGTCTCAAGGTGTCATGGTGACACCTCACACGTCACCGAGAAGAATTTTAGAAAAGTAGAAGCAAAGCCGAGATGTCTTCATGCAAACACAGCGAGGGGATTACCTCATTTATCCAGCAGCCTCATCCCTGCGCACAAATATACAACTCTGCACTGTTAAGAGCTGTCTGCCTTTTCTTGTTGAGGCCTGATTATTATCCCCCGAGACAGCGTCGGCTGGTAGAAGGAGCTGGGGAGTCCAAAATAAAAACAACTTAAATGGTGCAATATGAAGTAATAGCCTGTTGTGCTCCCTGACGAGAGAGCTCTCAAGAATCTGAGCTCCAAGCTTTTCTCTCACAGCATCACTCACACACGCTGCACAGATAAAATGCATGTATGACTGCATGCTCTCCACGCAGCTTTTAATCATGTTTGTGGTATACAGCTTCTCCCTGTGGACAAGATGAAGATGACAAGTTCATTTTAAAGGCATCATGAAGCTTTTATTGATTCATGTGACAAAATGAAATCGGCCTTTTCGTTTCTCTCTCTCTCTCTCTCTCTCTCTCTCTCTTTTTTTTTTGGAAGAGAATATTGCATCGGTAGGCTCATGAATAAAACAGAATTTTAACTTACTCTTGATTTACCATATGTCTTCTTTCTCATTCCATCTCTCCTGCTCTCCAGAGACCACGCCGTTTAACAAGACGGCCAAGACATTTTCCATCCCGCTGACAAACAAGAAGTTGGTTGTGTTTTGGTGTTAAATACTTTTAAAGCTTCCCTGCCGGACCATATGCACCTTTTGCTGTGGCTAATGGTAGAGCTGATGTCAAAGTCATTCCCCCACATCATCCTGCAACACCGAAACCATGATAAGGGGGACCCAGGTGCTGCATTAATCTATTGTGTTGTGAGAGGATGGAGAAATGACCAGGATTACCTGTTTGGGTGAATTGGCGATGTAAAAATGGGGAGAAAACAGGTGGTGGCGGTGCTGGGGGGCACGAACTGCAGCGAAAACGCCATTTATCATAATTTTTTTTGCTACGTTTGTGATGTCAAAATAAAGGATGCTGGATTGACCGCACCGAACTTTATCAGGCACCTTAAAACCTATTTGAATAGCTGGAAGGATAGCAAACATCTTTAGCATAGCTGCATCAGCTACATGTTCGCTTGCAACTCGCTTTGTGGGACGTTAACTTGATTAAAGAGGAACGCTTTCCAGAGCTGGACTTGATACGACGTCTATAACACATCCTTAGTCCACGCTGCCGCTTCCTGCTCCTAAACCGAGACAAAGACATCACCTAGAGAACTAGCATACTACTATATTTGGAGAAAATGAGGGGAAAAGAGCAAGAAATTTTAGACTTGACTTTGGCTTGAGATCCAGGAATTGGGACTTGACTTGGACTTACAAGAGAAGAATTTTAAGCGTATCTGGAATTACTCCCGGAGACATGAAGTCTTGTTTTTCCCAGGAGACCAAACGTGAAAACAGCACTTAGCTGGCTCAACACTGTCCGCGTGCAGCTTGACGTTATCTGATTTTGATACTGACAGAGCTCCTGCAGAGAAGAGGCCTCTTACCAGGGGGATGAGAGCAGAGGAAAATGTCAGCTGCTTCCAAAAACATTCAATCATTGGTGTATCAGAGCCGGGGAACAAATATAGCTCTGCAGCTATTAGAGAAGTTTATCATCAGAGGCCGTGCCAGAAGCGTATCAGCCAATATATCAGTTAGCAGCACTTGAAGCTTTCCTATCAACCTAAATGTTTTTGTGAAAGGTAAAGAGGGAAAATGTCAGGGTCAGTAAGACATTAAGCAGTTTTTTTACACAGCCTATATTGTGTGGGGGTAGAAGATAAAGCGGTGTTGTTTTTGTTTGAAAGTTTCTGCAGCATCTCTGCATCTTCCTCCACACTTGCATGATGTTGCTTTCATCTCTGTAGCCTTTTATCTCCCCATTTTACCTTCAGTTTTACCAATTTTGTGTTTCTCTATTTTCACTCCAAAAAAATCACTGTATGATTCTCTTACAAAACTTTAAAAAGATGCGTCCTCCAAAAGTGAGAAGTACATATTGTACCTGTAGATTATTCAAGTATTTGTACATTTTATTTGTTACAACAACTGTTCAACTTAAACACAGATATCTGTGCTTTATAATCCTTTGCAATTAAAAAAAAAACAGGTTTTTGCACTTAAGTTTTGATGCACAACAGACAAAAACAATGTAAAACACATAATGAGTGATACAAATAAATTCTATGCGTGTGTGTGTGTGTGTGTGTGTGTGTGTGCGTCTACTGAATAAGTACTTTTTTTGTGTCCTGCTGCTGTTTGCTCGTTTTGTGTTGTTGCGGTCCTTCATTTTTTCCTGAGTGTGTGCTTGTTTTGTGTGCCGCCGGTCATCATGATGTACTTGTTTCTAAGCTCTTTTCCCTCTTTTGTCTAATGTGGACTAATAAATTATTGATCAAATTAAAAAAGGACGAGACTTTTATTTAAGGGGGCCGATAACTGGTTGTCCGTCCAACAAACTGTAGGTGGCAGTAATGCACATAAACGCTGGTTTCCACTTTCTAAAACATACACAGTAAAAGAAGAAGGGGAGGCCATCCGTCCGCAACAACATATTTACAGAGAAGAGACAAGTCAGGGACACTTTTGAATCAGTACTTTTACTTTTAGCAATCTTCTTTTACATAATTATCTGTTCTTCTGCTGGAGTTATTAATACTGGTATTGCTGCTTTCCAGTGCTGCCACCCTTACGGCCATGGTGCCATCATGAGCACTGACAGAAATGAAAATGAATAAAAACTTTCGATTACCTTGGCTGCTGCTCGGCCACCCTATTCCAGCTGTTCTGGATTACTGTCTTTGCCTTTGTACCCTGAACACACAGGCACACACTGTACCGAAGGACTGAGATGAATGCAAGTCAAATTAGACAGATCCTCCAAACAAACACAGCCAATCTGATAGTGTTTGCTGTTTTCTTAACTTACGTTCTGCACATTTGACTAGCTGTACAGAGCCACCATGGTTGCTGCCGCAGGGGGATGATTGCATGTTGACAGGCACTTTTCTTTTCTTTTTTTTTTTTATCCCTGTAGGCATGTGCAAGTATTTCTGATCATCTTCTCCATGCCATAATGCCAGTTTTGATGCTTGTGACTAACATGGGGATGCTAGTGAGTTGCTGTCTTCATTAGCAGTGGTTTAGATGCTGTCATATCACCTCCTCTTCCTCAGTAACTAGCTTCGATGCTCTGCTGGGCCCGTCAGCTTCCATCAGCCTTTCTGTGCATGTGTGTGTGTGTGTGTGTGTGTGTGTGCGTGTGTGCGCGTATGTGTGTCCCACAACTGCTGTCATGCTTACATATGTTCCTAATTAGCTGACAAACACTGTGTAGTTCAAGCAATGATTGTACATTTACAACACTCATGTTTGTATACATCTTTAACCACACACACACAGACACATACATATTGAACATTAGTATTCATAAAGCCCTAAAAGTTACACATGAACACTTTTCCCTAAATGTGTCTATTTTTGTGTGCTGAGCTCTCATTTACATTTCTGAACCTACGTGACCCAGGAATACAGTAGAAATGCTCTTAAGATAGCATTCTAAACCTCATACATTAGCATTGATGCTTTATGGGTTCATAATTATTTCAACTAAAATAGAAGATGTGATTACCCTCCTCCTCAAATCACCCACTGCTACCATGGCAACCCATTCCTTACGAGTATTAACGGTAAAAGTGAAAAAAGAAATGTGCTCGTAATAATCACGAGTGACATTAATCTCTACTTTATTTAATTCTTTATTTCTGTGAGTGCATTTTTCGGTGCCATCTATAATTGCACCGTCTCTGGTCAAATCAGGTAAGTTCATGCAGAGATATGGACGGGAGTGAGAGCGAGTGAGAGAAAAAACATAAAATTTAAATCTGTCAGTGCCTCTCTCACTCTCTCACAGCTCCTCTTTTTCTGAGCAGCTGGTTGATGTGACAGTGAGGCAGGCAAGCCTGTCGCACATCATTAGGGTCTTAGAGTGTGACACACAAGCCTCCAGGGCAAAGACATGGTCTGGTCTACGTCTACATGCAGGTTTATATATTTTTCCGCTCCGGAGAGCAGCAAGGCACAAAGTTAAACTGTAGGTAACGAGAGGTCCCACGATACTTAAATGTGATGTGTTCTTTGATTCGCCTTGTGCCAGTCGCTGCCTAATTACATGCAGTAAGTTAGTTAGGGGAAGGGGATGATATATTGTTGTGAAAACTATGATAAACTAGTCTTTGCTTTCACATAAGTTTGAATTAGGTTGCACCGAATTGATCACCAGACACGGAGTTGATGGAAACCATTTGAGGGTGTGAGACGTGAATCACTTCATCAGAAATGCAGAGTTACTGTATGCAGAGTTCAGGTTTATCCTCTTGATTCATTCTTTTAAGTAAACAGATCGGTAATGGTTAACCATTTTGTAAAGCAGGGTTTGTCAACCTTTTCTACCTCAAGGTCCCCTCACAAAACAGCCAGGGCCCATAAAAGAAAAGATCCCAAATCAACGCACACATTTTTTTTTTTTTTTTTTTGCGCCATAGTAACCAGCTTTTGTTGTTTTGCTCTTGGTAGTTTTTATTCACCACACCAAAGGATAACGTTGCTGGTTAAATTGCCAACGTGAGCATTTCAAACGGATGACATTCAAAGATGGATTTTCTAGAACAAATTACATTTTGATTTGTAACTTTGTGACGTGTGCATTTCTCCATAAACCTGTACAAAATTCCTCGCTCCACGTGCAGTCGTACAAATGAGTAACAACCGTAAATACTCGGCTCCTTCAGGGTTTAGTGGGAAACAACTAAACCACTCCACACATCACCATCCTGTCACATTTCTGTAAGTTATTATGGGATAAAACGTTTCTCAGTTCTCTCTGTTGTAAAAGTTTGAGTGCAAAAGAACAATTGGTAAAGGTGTGTCTCGCTGCAGGTAGACATTTGTCCTCAGCTGAAGCACAGCGCCATCTTTGTGAGTGTGGTGAAAGGGAGGTACTGAATTGGAACCCTCAGAGGATCTTGTTCTTGATTCAGGATGAAGACCTCCACAGTCTATCTGACCAAAGTGACCTGGCCTGCACACCGCATGTGTTCCAAAAAAAAGGAACATGCTTTTTCACACAGCTGCCTCGAGGAACTAGACAATAGACAGCACTGATGGAGGCACGACCAGGTCCTCAAATCCATTGCTGAGACAATCAGAAAAGGGATCAAGGGCAGCAGATACACCACAGCCAGGGCCTTTTACTTTGTCCATGAGGGACGGAGAGCAAAGAAAAGTCCAAAGGATGGCTCTGCTGGTTTGTCCTCCGCGGCCGGAGGAGCGGCTGAGTCTGATCAATCAGCCTGGGTCGTGCCGCCTGGATTTCTGATGCGAGACCTCAAACGTCCAATGATTTCAGGAAACAACAGTGATGACGTGTCCAAGCACGTGCACCAGAAGATGCTTTCAAAAACTGAAGAACTGATGCATAACTTGTGTCTACAGATTTACACAAAAAAGTCACATGGTGAATTCTGGAAATTCCATGGTGCTGTCAGGGAGATAGACTGTAAACCACAAGCTGGATTATAAAGTGTAACCCCAGAATCACCCTCAAAACTATTTCATCCTCTCTCTCTTTTTTTTTTTTTAACTGGAATCAATCCAATCACCTCCCATATCATCATTTCATAGGTTGTTTTTTTTTTAAATTTCAGTACATTTCACTTCACACACATAAACAGAACTAATGAGGGCTCAATATGGTGCTCAGAACATATATAGCCCTTTCATGAATTCTCAGCTTAGAACTGGTGAAGCTGCTCATTTCTCTCTTGCTTCAATAACAGTTTATGGTCAAGATAAACAAATCGGCTACAGTTAACATGAAAGGCTCAACCCCTGGCTAACTTCAAGCAAGGGACAATTATGGATTCATGTTTGTCATGCTCGCATTCTCTGTGAAAATGTTTGGTGAAACCTGGTTTACAGTCACCGAAGGGCAGATGCCGCTCTTTCAATGAACCGTATAGTAAATCTAACATAAACTGAACAAGAAAAGGATTCAAAGGATCATTAGGTTCTTTAAAAGAGTAGCGTTTTGACGGCGGGACAGTAAGCTGCTGAGAGCTGAGACAGGTTGTCTTTCATCCTGAGCATGTCTCTGACACAGCAGGCCCATCAAAGCTTCATGATGCAGTGTGCAATATTTGGTGTTTCTGTTGGCGAGCAGCTTCTTTATCTAGTCTCGTGCTGTGCTGGAGACTGTTACCAAGAGCTGCAGAGAACACATGACTGAACCTGCGCGTCGAGTGACAACTCACTCTGATAAACACCTCCGAGGATGAACAAATTCTTTACTGGCAAACTTCCTTGTACATTTCACTGGAAGGGATTCAGTTTGGCTCCTCTTCCACCTCTCTGGAGATGCGCGAAGCAACATGGATAAACGGATAGCTGCATATCTTAAGCGTACTCACTGGGATGACCCTAACACAACGAAATAAATTAGCATCTCTCTTAAATGCTGCGAGTCATCAAAACTGGCGCTTCAGTTTATACAAATGGAGAGATGGTGGCTGCCCCTTTGATGTGGTAATAGGCTGTTTTGATTTCCATGTGTGAAGCATGTTTTAGCAGTAAGAGGCATTCCCAACAGCTACTGTATCAGAATGAATTAAACCTCTTTCTTTTTTTGCTAACAGCCCTGCCCGGTTCATAAGAGTTAATTCTCTCTCACAGCCATCTGAAGAATGTGGACCGAGAGGAGCAGAGAGAGGGTTTGCTGCAGGAGTAAGTCCTGGATTCACAAAGCTCAGCTCTAGCGATACTTCATGTGCACAGCTCACTGCACAGATAAAGTAAATAGGCCCAACTTACTCTCGACAGTATTTGCAGTGTTAGCAAATATTTTCTAGGACAAAGCTAAAGGGTATAAGTTATTGTACAAATAAAAAGCCTTTATTAAAGTTTGCTTTGATTGCTTTGAATAATAGTGTAGCTATGAGGAGCGTAGCACAAAATTCTGCTGCCCAGATAGGCTTTATGAGTAAGGGGGCTGTGGGCCCCCTTCCTCTCTCGATCCATGCCTCTCGTGCATTTTTTCCTATTTTTACCATAGACTTGAGCCAACAGTAA
Source organism: Aulostomus chinensis (assembly GCF_037954235.1). NCBI lineage: Eukaryota > Metazoa > Chordata > Actinopteri > Syngnathiformes > Aulostomidae > Aulostomus > Aulostomus chinensis. The sequence goes on along the minus strand of NC_141331.1, from coordinate 16,675,317 downwards.
TAAAAAGCAGGTGGTGTCTGTCTCGTAATTGCAAAGAATCAGTTGAGATCCAACATGTCATGCCAGCTCAATGGAAAAGAGGCAATAATTATTGCTCCAAAATATATAACTGTCTTTTATAGAGACCCCCCATCAGCTGAAATCTGCGCACACAGATTTGTTAAGCTACGTGTACAGATTTTCACATCTCCTATACTTTATTTTATATTTTTTAGTTTTTTTTTTTTTTAAGCTGATACCAGGGGACCTCATAGTCTTTACTACAAGGTCTGAGAAACTTCAATGTCAGTGCTTGTAATAACGTAACCACTTGATGAACTCAACTTCCTCTCATGTCCTTGGTAACAAGTTCGTGTACAACATGTAGTAGGTAATGCAGATTATGTGAATTTTACTGTTGTAACTGGTACAGCTTGTGCTGTGACTTTATTAACTGTGGAGGCATTCATGTTCACCGCATTCAAGTCTGAGACAAATGTCTCCACCAGGTCAATGGAATCATACTGTTTTGTATCATATGGCATTGAATGATATTATATCATAGCGTATTGTGTCGCGTCATGTCATATTGTTGGGTGTTGTATCATATCATTGTTTCTGAAAATAGAGAAGCATGAATTTGCTTGTGTTAAAATTTACATGGTAATTATGACGTTGTTATCAGGCAGAAACATGAAGATGTCTACATTTTCATCGGTTTAAATATTCATCCATCCATCTTCTTCCACTTATCCTGTTAAGGGTCATGGGGGGCTGGAGCCTATCCCAGCAGCTTTCAGGTGAGAGGCAGGGTTCACCCTGGACAGGTCACCAGTCCATCACAGGACCAACACATACAGACAGACAACCATTCACTCTCACAGTCACACCTACAGTCAATTTAGAGTATCAATCAGCCTCGTCCTCTCTTGATGTCTTTGGACTGTGGGAGGAAGCTGGAGTACCAGAGAGAACCCATGCAGGAACAGGGAGAACATGCAGACTCACACAGAAAGACCCTGTGCTGGAGCCGGGACTGGAACCTGGAACCTTCAAGTGCTAACCACTACACCACCGTGCCGTCCCCGTTTAAATATTTAATTATTTATTTTTCTGTTTGTTATTAACTAATTCACCTTTTACATCCGTCTGAGTAGTTTTTAAATATTTGAACATTGAAAAATTAATTAGAAAAGGATTGTGGATGCATTTAAACCCTAAACCTGTTGTAAAACCTCAAATTTCAACCTCACCTCCATCTGCAATACAGCAAGTAGGTGGTAAACAGTGGCGGGATGATTTCACCTGAGGACCCAATAAATTGCTTGCAAATGATTATTTATTTCCTGACAGGTTTTGGGCATTCCTCCTGAAAACGATCACACTTATGATGCTGTTTACAATAATCATTTGCTTTCTTGTTTGTTTTCTTTCCAGTGACTAGTTATTGTCTTTGTTGGGGAAAACATGACTCGATAATTAATGTCAACAGACATTCCGAATGCAGAGGCGGACCAAACGTTTTGCTCCTTTAGTAAGTAGTGGGAGGGACCTTAGATAGCAACCACTTGATATATGGGGAGGGAGAAAAGTCCAACTGCTGATACCTGTTGCATTGGACCTTAGAATACAAGCGTGTCGGTGAAAATCTGAACCTCTTTTTGAATTTAATCGGTAAATTTGTGAACTAACCACCTGGAATATGCCTGAACATAGATAACAGTTACTTCATGATCATATTTACTAATCTGATAATAAAAAAAGCAAACATGCAGTATCTTCAACATCTCTCTGTGCCAATGGTTGAATCCAAAACCAAGAGGAATTATTTCTGTCTTCATGATGTAAGTTGAGAATGTCAAGGCTTGCTGAGTGCATGTTATGATCCATATGATTCAGGATCCTCTGTCACTCAGGGAATCACAGTGTGAGGGGACAGAGTTTTGTGTGTGTATACACATGTGAGCGTGTGTGTATCTGCATGGCAAGTCCGTTCATGTCGATTACCTTTGCAAGCTGACATTTCTATGACATGTTGATATTTTGCAACTTCTAAAGAACAGATATAGCTCTTCTCGACAGACTAAAGTGTACATGAATGTGGCTGATGAAAGCTGTCAAGATGGTAAAAAAAACAGCCGGCTCACTGCAAGCGTGAGATAGCGTTTTCCATCATAGCAGGTGAATCCTAAACTGTGCATGTGAGGTGGTTTTTTTATGTGAGTGTGTGTGTGTGTGTGTACGAGTGTGTCCACAGAGATGAATATGCAAGTGTGTTTGTTTAAGAGAGTGAAGTGCATGACTCAGCCCGTGGTAGGCAGGCAGCTCATGTTTTTCTGCTTGGCAGGCAGGAGAGATAAGATCGTACTGACCCGATCATTTGAGAAGCCCTGGGCTCTACCTCTGCCAAACAAGACTCTCTCTCTCACACACACACAAAACCGGCTCCCAAATCCGTATCTGTTAACTCTCAACTCCCGTGTGATGCGATTAAATATCAGTAAACAGATTTCCTCAGTCTAAATCACAATCATGCTATATCTTGTCTGTCAATGTGTTTGTTAGAGTTCAAGATAGATAGAGGGCTAGAACAATCTAGCACAAGAATGAAATGTTAAAAAGTTAAAAAACTCAGTCAGGGACACTTTTTGGTAACCACAAGTCTCAGCCGTGAGCTGACATCTCCTGGCAATCACTTTAACAAGACCAAGCTCCAATATAAATGAACTGGCACAGAAGAACTTAATGTATAGAATTACCAAGAATAACTGGTGAAACAGTGTTTAAAAATTTTGAAGGAGACTTTTTGCCACAAAATAGTTTAAAATGCCTTTTTTTCAAGGTTATACTTCTACAACAAGTGCAAGGTTTCATGACACAAGTGTCTTTCCAAACTTGATCCAGGTGATGTTCGCCTTGTATGTGTTGAAATAAAATGTTGTGGTTGGATTTCGCCAAGCATTACGGGTTGTTTTTTTTTGTGAAGCTGACATCTACCTGCCCATTTCTGCCTGCAGATAAAACCATTTTCAGCCTCTAATAAGCAAAACCACACAGTTTCACCGTTCAGCAGACGACTGATTGTTTGGAGGATCGTATGTGTCATACAACCACAATCTTACATCTTTTTTTCTATTAAGGATTCTGTAAGTGGTTTGTTTTGGTTGGTAATTCGATTGTCTGGAATCCAATATGTAATTTTGTATGTGAATTTGACTGAAAGCAACACAGAGGCTCAATGACAAACATTGTCTGTGCTCATGAAAAGATTAAAAAGACTGGAAAAATGCTTTTTCGCTTTTTTGTTGTTGTTGTTGTTGGAGAGGTGGGGCGATCAATATCGATCTCCCGGTAAAGCTCAATGAGAATGATTTATAAGGGTTTTCTTCTCCATATTCTCTTGTTTTTTTTTGTCTGTTTGTTTGGTTTTTTTACATTTGGCTTCAAAGTTAGCATTCAGATATGTTTCCATACCTAGTTTACACCAGCATCTCTGAATCACAAAACACAACATCACTTCCCAGCCTTGTCCGCTCGTATGAAGGTGAGAGTTCATTTACTTCCACCAAGGAGCTGATGTTTGCAGTTGTAAAACTACCCGTTGATTTAGACCTACCGCCATTTGACTGTCAATCGAACTTCTATTTGAAATCATGTGAATGTCCAAACACGTTCTTTGATCAAGCTCTACTTTTAGAAATGAGCTGCAGTCAATGATGGGACTGGTCTACCCTGAGCACCACAACCTTGCTGCTGTTTTCACTTATGGCAAAACATACAGAATGTGTCTCGGTAAAAGTGGTGGTGAGTTTTAATTTCATAAAAACATTAAAAAAAAAAATAGAACGTGTCTGGACGTTTTCATCCATTTCTCAGGAAATAAGACGTGGACCTTGGCAGAGGTGCAGTATATGCACGCTCCGATTCCTCTTCTAGGTTTTGGCCTTGAGAGGAAAAGTATAGTCTCCTGTGCCTTGAACTCAGCAAATGATTGATAATGTCGGCATCTTCCAGAATAACATGAGTTGAAACCTTCAGATCACCTACTAGAACTGGTTAAACTGCAGTGACCCTCTTTAGCAACTAGCTTAGTTAACGCTCCATTTCAGTTATCTGGTAGATCTCAACTGTTTCTAAAAGTGTTTGCTGCTTACATACCTTCCAGCCATTATTCATGTTAGATTTTATGCCTCTACACAGGCAACAGGCGTAGCCCGAGGCGTTATGTCTCTGGGGTTGTCTGTCTGTCTGCCTGTCCATACGTCCGTCCATCTGTCCTTTTTTTTGCAAATGCTCAGGAACGCCTTGAGGAGAAAATTTGTCAAATTTGGCAAAAACAGCACTTGGAAAGATTAGAATTTGATGGTCAAAGGTCAAAAGTTAAGGTCACTGGGGACTTTCAAATCACGACAACATTTTACACAAGTTGATGAAGTGATGGCAACTGTCTATCCAACGGTTAAAGGTCAAAAGTCAACTTCATTGTGACATCATACCATTTCATAAAAAACACTTTTTTGGCTGTTATCAACGCCATAACTCAGGAACAGAAGGCGGACGCTCAATATATTATGGACAGACATGCATATGAAACTGCATCTTGACTGATTGCCTGAGGCTTACAACCATGAGGCCGTAATCTAGGCTTATTTTTAATTTTAAAAACCTTGCACTGCACACACAAATTAAAACCTCCAGTAAGTGTGACCATGAAGAGCAAATTATGTGTCTCAGCCTGGAGTTGATTGATAGCATCTGCTTTGTTGTTCTTGCCCAACAGCAAAGGACAAGCCTGTACCTGTTAGTGACGATGATGAGGTGTGTGTGTGTGTGTTTGTTGTGTAATACTGTTGATGTTTTAGAGGCGTTAAGTCAAACAATCTACACAGCGTGTAGCTTGCTGTTATGAGCTGTGCGTGCGTGTATGCGTGTGTGTGTGTGTGTGTGTGTGTGTATATATATTCTATGAATAATGTATGACATTCAGCTGTCTTTGCACATTGGGCAACACCCACATAATCAAGATGAGAAGGGAAGACAAAGACAGACAATCAGAGAGAGGACAGCAGATGAATGAGACGCAGAATACAACAGAATAATTTCCTTAACTTTAGATAATTGGGTGTCGCTCTGTTATTCCGTGAGGCCTAGTGGCTCTGCTGCTACAATACAATGAGTGTGTATGAACATCTGGTTAAACACGGTATAATAATACCGAGAGTGAGCCGAAGAGGGTTAAAGGATCTGCGGTTGCTCAGATGTTCGGCTATTTCTTCACTACATTCAAAAGCCTCTAATTGTTACCTGCAATGTAATAAATGTAGGATATTTCATGCAACCACCTGTCAACCAATGATTATGAAAATTGCATGTGGTGTGTGGCGCTATCGCAGTGTCAGCTTGGCTGTAATTTGAAGGCGAATCACGTGTAACTAAACATGTATTAATTTCATTGCAGCCACCTGGAAAACACTAAATGTTTTCCCGTTTGCTTTGCAATGACTGCAGGACTTGTGTGTCTGAGAGCATGTGAAGGTTTTTAAACGCACGTAAGTATAAATTGATTCAAAAAAATGTAAACATGTGATGTAAAAAAAAAAAATACCAATGACATGCAGATAGAGAAACTAGATGCAGTCAGCTCCCTGCAACGGATGCAGATACAGAATCCACCAAATGTTGGACGGTTGTCCTCACAGGCGTCACAGGACGGCAACCAAATGGAAAAAAAAAAAAAGAGTTCCAACTTATAGACACACTGAAAACATGTAAAGCTGAAACTGAAAATTAGACTGTTCTTGAGTAGCAGCGCAGGCACGAAGAGCAAGTGGTGCTGGTGACAAATAGCAGCAGAGCAGCAAACACGTAAGATCCCAGACAGGAAGCATTTTTCAACTGAAGCATTTTAGCTTGTTGTGCAAGTAACTATAATATGCAACGAATTCTTTTAATACAAGCATATAAGAGATATATTTGAAATTCGGTAAAAAATATTCTCAACATGGCTGGCACAGAAAGTTTGCAACAGCGAGCAAAACCAAAGGGAGTTTAGACCATTTTGGATTCATGTGTAATTTTTCATAGGATTCGGTTTTAGTTGAGCTTACTTTAGTTTAGTAAAATTAAGAGTAGATGAATTCACTTTTGTTAATTATACCCCCTTAGCTATTGCCCAAGGTAACCTCTATTCTTCCTGCGGTTCACCCAGAAATACACACAAATGTTCTCGAGCTAATACACCGATACAAACAGTGAAGGCCAAGGGGTTGCGTCAGTTACAGGATCAAATATCCCTGCAATGTAAGAGCAGATTCAGTCACCGCCATTTACACACACATCAGTTTACTAAAGCCACTGTTTCAGTCATGACACAGACTTACATTTATTTCCCAGAGACCGAGGCTTGTTTCACTCAAAATCTGGCTCGACAGCGAAGACACAGGTTCCAGGTTCAGGGTAGAGAAAAGTCGAACCTGAGTCAACAATCAGACATCTGCAGTGTAACGTCACGCTGCCAAACATGTAAGCCAGAGATCAGACCGATGATGCCCACAAGAAGAAGCGATTCATTTTGGTTTGCCATGTAACACTGCAGCATTCTGCTGTTTCCAGAGCAACAGAGAACATGGACAAGAGACCGATGACCATTGCGATGCCCTTTCCAAAGCTGTACACCCCTGCCCTGAGGGAGATGTAAATTTGTGGGCAATCGCATTAAAATGTCCAGGGTTAAGAACAGTGCTTAATTTGTAAATCTTAAGGTACCGGAACGCAAAGTACATATGACACCCCAGCGGTGACGAGATGGACACAGGTCCCGGAACGCACAGAAAAACAACATGTAAAACCATTGCTTAATTTGTAAATCATAAGGTGCCAGAACGCTAAGTACAGTACATATGACAGCTCAGGGGTGAGAGAGGGGCACAGGTCTCGGAACGTACACAGAAAACAACATACAAATGCCCACTTGCCATGATGTGGGACTTACAAGCCGCCATTTCAAATAATATCCATAGTATCAATGTTATGACGATAATTCACAGTTATTTAGCCTCCTCTGCGCAGCACAGGTGAATGCCCACATCACCACAGGTGGGACTTAGTCTACAGTCAGCAATTCTTTTCTCAACAGATCTAACTTGTAAAACAAACAAAAAAGAGCTCACAATAAATCACACAAATCTTCCATTATTATTATTATTACGGTATTTAAAGATTGGAACGGCGGCCTATTATTAGACGGTATGCTCACCATTTAGTTGTCCAAGACACCCCACATCACGTTAGACCCGGCTAGGCTAGCTGGGGGTCAGCCTGGCTAGCTGTGGCGGCGCTAGCCTCCTGCTGCAGCCGGTTTTGATCGTCAACATGACCGCTGCAGCTGCCCTCGTCGCCGCTTGTGGAGGCTTTTCTGACTCGTTTTAAGAGTCATGCGACTCTTCCTTCTTTTTGAAAAAAAAACAGCAAATTTAACTGTCTTTTTGACACGTTGGCGTTGAAATAGTAACTGTTTATTTCCTTTCTGCTTGCTCCTCAGAGGCGGCGAATTTCGAAAGGTAATTTGTTTGTGTCGGGGGCGTGGTCTGTTGGCATCAGTGCATCAACAGATCTCCGACTCTTTCAAATGACGTTGAATCTTAATAAACAACATGACATTCAAAGGATTTGGTCTGTAAATTTATCTATGCGCATATTGTTGTATTCTTAACATTTTTAAAACGTTTTCATATTTTCTTTTAATACAAGAGGTACCGGATCTGCCCAAATAAGTACCGGAACACAGGGAAGCCAAAATTCAGAGGTGCCGGATCTTGTTCCGGCTCAAATTAACCCCTGGAAGAATCTTCTTCCTTTCAGTTATTGTTTGATCACATTTACTGACCTGCTTTTAGGTGCTTATTACTGCCACCTGGATTCTGGATTGGGGGGGGGGGGGGGGTTACAGTTTACAGCATATGTCACACAAATGGCCCATATAGTGATACACTGCACACTCTTTACCATCTTTTGATTAACACTAAACCATCCACTCCCTAACTGAACATGCCGTCTCAAGTCTGGATTCTGTGCCTGAAAATGGTGCGCTTGCGCGAACACACACACACACACACACACACACACACACACACGCACCCACACACACACACACACACACACACATCCTTGTACTTATATGTTTGTGAGGACTTCCAATGACATAATGCATGCCCTAGCCCCTCACCCTGAACCTAACCATCTCAACTGACTGCCTGATCCTAACCTTGACCCTCAACCTAACCAGAACCTAATTTTAACCTCGACCCTAAAACCAAGTCTTGACCTTCCAACAGCCCTTTGAAGATGTGAAGACCGGCTAAAATGTCCTCACTTTCCAAAAATGTCCTCACTCTGTTGGTTAAAGACGTATTTTAGCCCTCAATATGTAGCAAGTACAAGAACACACACAAGCACACCATCATCATCACCATTATCATCATCATGTAATCACGGCAATCAGAATGTTCAGACTGTAGAAAGAAAAGAGACAAGGAGACATAACATCTGAGTAACATGTGACACCAGATGGCAAAGAAAGTGGAGTAAAAAGCTTCTCAGAGGTGAGAGATGGAAAAAGAGACGGACTTAAAGAAGGCAAAAAATTGGTGGCTTGACAGTCTTTTCATATTAATAGTCTACATTAAGAGCCCCTATGATGAATTATTAATCAGCTGGAAAATGTAAGTGATTTGTGCTCTTGCAGGCTAATGCGATGTGAAAATACAGCACAGTGAGAATGAATGTATACAGCGGACCTCTGCTGTGCAGCACAATTAGTTTCAAGAACTGCACTTGATTTTTAGTTGAAAAAACAGTACAACAACTTGTGAATGGCCTTGGGTTTCAATCATGAGGATAAAACAACATCTCTGAATCACCATCGCTGCAGTATATAATCACAGGTTACCTGGCAATTCAATGTGTCATATTCAGAGCTGAGTTGAAGTGTAGCGTAAGAAATTGGACTGTATTACTTTGACTGAGTTAGAGATTCAGCTCACATTAAATCTAGAGAGAATGGCATTGTTAAATCTGGTTGTTTCCAGCTGCAGTGTTTGCCTTTTATAACCTGCATGTCCATTTGGTGCCTGTCGTTATGCGCTCTACATGGCTACTAAATTAACCTGTCGCAGGTGTTGGGTAGGAGCAATGTTAGTTTTGGTTATGAGTGTGTCCTCAATTGTTGCTGGGTTTCAAATGCCCAGCCCCTTATTATCTGTATACACGTCACTCGTGCTCATCTTTATACTCGAGGAGCTACATGTTGCAACACTGCTTTGTTACTGTTGCCAAGTGGGTCATGTTCTCACACGTGTGTCTGTAATGTTACCTGGATTGCGCAAAAACAACTGCACTGAATTCAAAGACACTTGGTGGTACGTGTCCAGGAAAAACGAATTAAATCTGAATCACCGGGTGCTTTTTCAGCTTTGTTAACCCTGACGATTTATTTGACAGAAGCGCAAGTGGGAGAAGTTATTGACACTGTTTTCAAACATGCCGCATCATCATCATCATCCTCATCGACTCATCATCTTGACCACAAATTTCCCTTTCCACGCATGACTTTTTCCCAGACTAAAGACAAATGTCTCTCATTCTTTAGCAATAAAGGCAAAAAGATTCCAGAAGGGGTGGCATGGCTCAGTGGTAGAGTGGCTGTCTAGCAACCTAAGGGTTGCTGGTTCGATCCTCACTTCCCCAGTCCATGAAGCAAGACACTGAGCCCCTAATTGCTCCTGATGGCCCTGTGACAGACTGGCGACCAGTCCAGGGTGAACCCCACCTCTCCCCTAATGTTAGCTGGGATAGGCTCCAGCCCCCCCGCCACCCTCTATGGATAAGTGGTATAGAAAATGGATGGATGGATGGATGGACACCAAGTGACAGGTGTTACAGCCTCGGATATTAAAGGCACTATATGTAAGTTTGCTATTACACTTCACACTCCAAACTGATAGGGGGCAGCAAGTCGAGAGAATGTGATGTGATGTTCCCGTATGTACTGTAAAATAAAAGAAATGCTAGCTTCTGTAGCGTGGGCAGGCGGGGCTCTCAGTGTACACAAACAGCCAAAGTTGAGTTTCGCTATTTGTCAAGCAAATTCTTAGCAAACTGCAGCTACGTCATGAAAGGAAATGTGCAGTGTTTCCATCTAATGGTTTTGAATTAAAAAATACGGGAGATGTAATGTATGCACATGTTTTTAGAACTCATTGTTCCTACCAGGGCCCGACCAATATGGCTTTTTTCAACAACTTCACTCTCACTTTGCTTTTGAGTGTGATGTGAGGAGTCGCAGCACCCTCTACTGGAAATACAAAGGACACAATTTCTAAAAAAAAAACCCCAAAAACTCCATATTAATCGCATTTTATTGCTGAAAATTACTCTTTAAAATTGGTGTCAATAGGCCAACTTTCGCCTGATTACTGATTATGCCCTAATGGCTATAATTGGCCAATTAAATCGATTAATCAGTCGAGCCCCAGTTCCCGCGTACCGCTCCCAAGCTTCCTAACAATGCTGCTCGAGGCAGCGAGGATTGTGCAGTGTCTCTTCATTGTGATTTTCCACTGAGTGTGCAATATGTCTTCTGTGCAACTGGGGTTATGTGCATTTTACTGTTGTGACTGGTACTGGTATTATGAACTGGGATAAGTGCTAACTGCTTAGAAATCTTACAGATAGTATGTTTAAGTAAGAGACTTGAATTTTGGGGGAGGGGGTCAAAGGGGAGGGGTCTATGAGACTTATAATTGTTTACAGTCTTTAATAAGTCAATCGCTAAAGAGGTGCCTGTAAGCTGAATCTCACTCGGTAGAATTTAAGCATCACCATGGCAACCGCCAGACGTTGTTCGGTTCTGTTACATCAATGTCAAAGTTATAAAAAACACAAAATTTAAATTGAAGGAAGATGTTTCTTGGAGGGACAATCACCAGTTTCCACGTCAACAACTGAGTTATGGATAGTTTTATGGAGAGTTCTTATTAAATTAGAGAACTGTGGCGCCTTGGCTGAGGTTTGTGCTCTAGTTTGACAATGACATGTTATGTTTTCCTGCTCTCTGTTTATCTTCCCTCCATCTACACCATCTGGATTATTTCCCCATCCCTCCATGTTTTGCTCCTGTTAGGGAAGCCTCTGGCTACACGCAGTTTTGGGTTTTTCCTTTCTGGCTCCATGAAAACACTGATCTTTTATTCACTTATTTATACCATTTCTCATTTGTTTCAGAAGTCATTTATGTAACAGAAATCACTGTATCATCTATTCGGCCCACTTTTTTTAACCTCCTTGAGTCATTGTATTAAATTGTAGGTGGTTTCTCCAACAGTATAAAAATATGTGAATGATGAAATAAGTGAATAAATCTCCACATCGGCTTCTCTCTGGCCTCCTGTGTAACCCGGCGGACACTAGCTGAACAGCTAGTGATGTAAGGCTACTAAAATATTTCAAACGGTGAACTGGGTCTGCACAAGTCTCAAACACAACCAGGACCCTGGCATGAAGTGCACACAAAGCAGACTCCTGTGTTTCCATGGAGACCCATTATGATCCCCAGCACCCATTTGCAAACATTCCTCTGAATCCTTCTTTTTCCCCTCCAAGCAAACATATTTGTGGATAGTTGCCAGAACTGACTGGAGTAGTCAAAGGTGATTTGATCGCTCTAACAATGTTCTACTGGCCTTTGAGCGGCCTGCTTGTGCAAACTGTGCCATCACTCAGCCATGCAATCTGTGGAGAATAGAGCTAAATTTAGGTGTGTAGCATTATGTAGACCAGGTGTAGAGCACATGGCCTACCTAGGTCGCCGGCTCTGTTTAGCTGTGTGTTAATTCAGCAGCTCTGGACCTGGATATACATTTGGTGCAGAGGCCGAACCAAAAGCCAACTTGCTCCGGACCAGTTTGGATTTTGTTGGCGACAATATGCACTAAATCTCACATAGTGAACAAATCAAACATAGCAAATACAGTCTTTTTCTGTTAATGACACAGAAAGAGGAAAAAAAACAACAACCTGGAAAACGGTAATTAAAATGTGAACTTACAGTTTATTAACATACTTCATTCGGTAAATATTTCTCCTGGTGCCTTGGGGGCCCAGACACCATTTCAGGAACTTTTATCTGCACTGAAATCCAAGAGCACAGCAAACAGAGACGAATCATTTTTACTGCTTCCAAAAAAAAAAAAAAAAAAATCACATTCATGTAACATTCGCACAGTGTTTGGAACTCGCAATTCCCAATTGATGCTGAATATCAGATGGTGCCATTGCAACTGTTTTTTTTTTTTTTTTTTTTGCAGGCACATGCAAAGGCCTGCTCATTTATTTATGTATTACACAGGAGGAGGTTTGGGGTTTCACCAAGTTAGAGCTTTTGGGGATTTTTATATTTCAATCCTCTAACCAAAGCAGCTTTCCATCGCAGCTTCACACCAAAGCAGTGTCATATCATTGTGCTATTTTCTGTGCTGCTGTATATTCGGAGATCCTCACTAATAATGGAGCGTACTCAATGAATCATGTGTCAAGGTAATACTTGGTTTAACATATGATCTCAATTACAGATGAAAGAAATTTGCACCTCCCCCAGCGGTGAAATGTATCTCCAACACAAAGAGAAAGAAAGAGTTTGCCGTGATATTTCCTACAGTTTCCAAACAGAGTGGCAGCTCATTATGCTGATTGCCAGTTATTGTGTGTGTGTGTGTGTGGGGGGGGGGGGGTATAAAATATCTTTCTATACCACACTGATAAATCACCCAAGTGAGTGGGCGCCATAACAGAAAACCCTGGATTGGTGTATTTCCTCAGAAAGACCCTATCATTATACTCTTATTATACAGTATAATGTGATTTTGTGCCACCAGCTTCAAAAGGTGGTTAAACTCTCGCCTGAAAATAAAACGCTAAGAAAATTGTCAGCTACAGAAGCTTAATTATCCTCCACTTCGTTTAACCTATTCAACCCTTGTTCAAGCCTGGAATTTAAATTCTGAAAAATGTGGCGTGGTCTCTCACGGTGGTGCTGGAGGCAGCGGCGGCGGGTGTCCCACACGGCCGGCCGGGGCGTGGTCTCCGTGAGGGGGGTGGGAGCTGCCCGGCAGCACGCTGGTTAAGTTTTCAAACAAAGTGCTTTGGCAAGCAGGAAGCTGGGAGATAACCTTGGAGGTGGAGACGCTTGAGACTTTCTGGGAGCTAATAAAACAGCAACGGCACTTTGGAGATATGAGTAGACCTATGTGACTTTTAGTTAAAATATATTTGTTATGAATGAGAATTGACATAATTGAGAACCAATTGGAGACAAATAGTCATTGATTTATCCGGTGTGCCAGAGCACAAAGCCTCATCTGGAGCGCCCGCCCATTGGGCTTTCTGCGGAGCGATAGTGAGAGATTGATTCTAGTCTCCGGGATTCGCCGTGGAGGAGGACGCCGGTGGAGCCTGCTCGGAGTGCGATGGTCTCTCATCAGTGGAAGAGCTCTCGGATCATCGGCGAGGACTTACACCAGCTTGACTGAATCCTGTCCTCGTAAACTTACTTCCCCGGGTGTCTAGATACCTGCAAGTCACGCAGGACTTGGCCAGGGAGGGAGGCTTCTGCCGCTGCCGCCGCCGCTGCTGTTGCTGAACCGCCTGCTTCCGCAGTCTCGGATGCGTAGTTGTAAACGGGGAGTGGGTTGGGTCGCCCGGGCGCCTGGCAGACGCACGTCCTCGGCGACAAAAGCAGAAAGGTGAGGTGGGGAAAAAGCAAGGGGGAAGCGACGACCAAGCAGGAGGCGAGGTGAGCCGGACACGGAGGGGGCTTGTGTCTGTGGATTTGCCCCGGCTGCTGTCGCCTCGGTGGAACATCGGAACCGCACTGACAAAGCATCCTCATTTAAGGGAATATTTGGAGTGAATCTGCGGGGCAACAAACAATGGCAACCGGTGTTCTTCTCTTCTGTTCCCTGCTTGGTAAGTCAGCTTAGAGGCGGGTGCTGTTCCACCGTCAGTAGTCCCACCTGTATGAGACATAGAAAGGGGTTAGTTTGGAGAGTAAGTACTGGTCATCATGAGTCAGGTGCAAACAGGCGACATCGATAATCACTGCAACACTAACAGATGCATGTGAACATCTGTGTGTGAGTGAGGGAGTGTGTGTGTGTGTGTGTGTGTGTGTGGTGAACTAGGTTAATGTGATATTTGGACTTACAGTCACAGATTAACCCTTTAGCTACAGTCTGACCTCCTGTGTGCAATGACCTGCTATTGTCTGTAATGAATCCATTCACAGCCATTAAAAACACCTGGATGGAGGAGATGAAGTCACTCAGCTTTTGACAGTTTATTGAATTTCGCAGTCAAATGGGAGTTCAAGCAGCAGAAGTGACATGTACACATGCAGGCACGATTACTGGCACATTCTGGCCGTGAACTGTCCCAAACAAACACCAGATGGCTTTTCTGGTCCTGGATAGGAGGCGACTGGGTGTGTGTGTGTGTGTGGGGGGGGGGGGGGGGGGTGTGTGTGTGTGGAAGGAGGCCCACTGAAGGGCCCCACTTGGCCAAGAGGATTACCAGTCAGTGCCTGGCTTCGCCTTCATTCAGTCACTCTCACTTTGAAGGAGAGTGTTATTTTTATTAGAGGTGTTTGTTCCCTAAGTGTGAGAGCACGATACAGATCTAATCTACAGCGCAGGAGAGATAAGGCAGGCTTTTGATATTACATAATAAACGTGAATCATATGTTGAAATAGGAAGTGCTCTGAGTGGGCGAGGAACATTTCAGGTGTGGGGAAGCTGTAATGTGTTTTGCGGCTCATGGACACAAATCACAATTCATGATATTCTCACGTGCTATCATGATGTGATGCTGGGTGATCCTGTTAGCTGATAATATGGCAACATGTTGCTTTTTTAGAAGATTAAACTAACACGTTACTAAAGAAACCCTATTTAATACCAGTTTGGTTGACATGTATGTGGTTATGATGGGAGTCTGGCTGCATGTGAATATCTTCCTAGTTGGGGACTTAAAGATCTTCAACACTGGAATGTTGGCTGCACTAAACAGCTGAGGAAAAAATCACATCAGTCTCTGCCTGCTTGTGATACAGTGCATATTATATGCTCACATTTTATAGGCGGTCATCAAGTTGATCATGAAATCCATCGCTGACTGCTTTTTCTAATCATTATTGATTGATCGTACATTGTAGAGCCTGGCTGATGAGCTGTGTAAACTATGTGCAGCGCATGCCTTCACCGGGGTGAGCCAAACACAATACAGGCCTTCACACCTCGCACACTAGTGAGTGTGTGACCGCTCATTAGAGTGAGAGGGAGGTGACACCAGATATCTGGATTTTGCACAAAGGGGCAGACTAATGTGTGCAGATGTTACTTCCTGTGTCCACTAGACGGCGCTAGAAAACACGTCATCACCAGGCGGCGCTATGATATTCAGCTTGTAGATGTTGTCAGAGACTCACTGAACATGTGAAGCTCGGAACAGATCTCACCACTTGGAGTCCAGTTACAACTGGTTCCTGCTCCATGGTGAAATATCAGAATTGGACCCGTCGCCACGGTGACAGTTTAATGAAAACTCTGTCCTCACAGTAACTCATCACCATGTTCTAAAGGTGTTCCTGACCAAATTTGAGATGGATCTGGTGGACCCGTGAGATGTACTTCAAAATGTAGGGAAAAAAAAAACACTTCGGTCATTTCTTGTTTCCACCAGGTGGCGCTAAGACCGATCTATCTCCCGCAATCGGCGAAATATCCCAAGTGTCAAGTGAAAGATGATCACACTTTTCTGTTTGAACGCGTGTAAATAGAATGGTGTCCGATTTGAATTTTTCCCATCATTTTTTTTTTCTTACCTTCGAAATGCTAACCTAGCTTTCACGCAGCTGTCAAGGTTGTTGCAGGCGAGCTAACGCAGTAATCAGAAGCATGAGTTACAGGTCGGCTGTCCCAGAAGAGTTGCATTTCACCAGCGACCTAAAAATCGCTGTGTGAAGCCAACACTCATCTACTGTCACCACTCCACCAGCACACTTGCTAGGCTCGTTAGCAGTACACCCCGAAGATGCTGCAGAGCTGGAGTCGGAAAAAACTCTGTGACTACTTAAGCCTCTTTTTCTACATTGCAATCTAAAAAAAAAGAAACTTGAATAAAGATAGATTCTGATATGTCAGAGGAAGACCGAAATTGCCGATGTCGTCGCTGAGGCTTTCCACGCACTGAAGGCTGATCCTGCGGAAATCCGAGCGCGTTTCAGGTGCGTCAGTCAGCTGGCTGCAGCGCTGCTGCTGGTGTGTTCACAACACGTAGCGCTTGTTTATGACATCACTAGTGTGCATTTCTAAGTGAGATGTGCTTGTGTCTGGCGATGAGTGATCAGCTGTGAGATTTTTTTGCCAAATGTGTCATCTGGCACACGTTTGTTGCTGTTTTAATTTGCGGAAAACGTCTTCAAAAAAAATCTACGTGACTGCCATCATTGATAGACCCAAACACTTGTTTTTAGAAAGCCGGTCTTAGCCGCTATGTTTTTGTTTTTGTAACAGAGGTGTGAGTGGCTATTTATGGTGACCAGGTTTGTGTGATGATGATGATGGTGATGATGGTGATGATGATAAGCATCACACATACGGAGTGAGAAGATTTTTGTGCCGTGTGACTCAGTGTGATGTCTGAAATGCGGAACCGAGTCCAAAGCACCCAAGACGTCTCAGTTGACGGAGCTAAAGTGAGAGTGTCCTACATGTGAGGGGGCTGGCTGGTTTTAACTGCGAAATGGCCGAGTGGTTTCTGTTTAGCGGGCTGACAGCAGGGCGGGTTCAGACGCTGGTCCTGGTTATCAGCTGGCCTCAGCGCAAACTCTCAGCATCCAGATAAGTCTTCTAAAGCCTCCGTTAGCCAAAGTGTGCATCCAGCCACCTGCTGTTTCTCTCACTGTCATTTTCGGCCGCTTTTAGATTAATTTTGATTAGCGCTGCCAAGTCAGTTGTCACCAGACTCTGCCTCGTCACATACTGTCTGAGCACGTTATGAATACATTTGCACAAATCTTAGTTGGGACGGTGATTGTGGGGGTGGGCAGCGTCATGCATTTTTCATGTTGCTTGGCTTGGAGGGGATGGGGGTGTGAACTCTTATTCAGAAAGGACAAAACTTGCGAACAGCTGCACACTAACAGCAGCGGAACATCCGTCTTTGTCGGGATAACGATCAAATATAACTTCATATTACCCTCGCTGATACAGATGCTGATATTCCAAGTAAAAATTGTGCTGATTCTATTATTTTTGTGTGTGTCATCTTCATCTTTTATTTCTGTTTCCAACTATAATCTCTTGTTCCAGGGGGGAAACAAACAAACAAACAAAAAAATCACTATAAAATAGCGACCTTGCTTTAATTCTTTCAGATAGGAAGCGTCAGTATCTGTCAGTGTTTGTCTCCATGGCTACCAGGTGGGATGAGATGGCCGATGTTTATGTGTTGATGTGAGAGGTTGTCTTAAATGTCATCACAGAAATGCGTAGGGCAGCGTTTCTCCTCAGAGGGCAGCTTAGTCGTGTATTAAGTTGCATCTGTTTTCATCGTTTAATATCTATAAATATGGAGTAGCCTCCTCTATTTTGCAGCAGAACAAATAGACCTACAGGTACGATACAGTCACCTACACCTGAAAGATGGCCACGATGAAGACTTTCAAAGGTTTGGAAAAGAATCGTTTTCATTTTAGTTTCCCTAACACAACAGATGGAATAAAGATCAACGAACGCAACTCAAACAAATGCTTATTTGCAAAAAAAAAAAAAACACTGAACAAAACAAAACATCGGTATTAGCCACAAAAAAAAATGGTATCGACTACCTGCCGAATACTTTACGATCGATGCATCCTTTCTGTGCACACGTTTACAGAAATAACTTCTAATTAAACCTTCTTTTAGATCAACAGATAAACAGTCCATCCCCCTGAAGACAAAATCTTACGTGGCCTCATGCCTTCAAGCGTCTTTTTTGAACTCTTGCCCTCAGGACCAGGGTGCTTAGACTGAACAGAAAACTATAGAAAATCCTTAGTTCCTCAATCAGTGGTCTCTCTTTTTTTTGTTGCTGCTTTTATTTTGACCTTCATGGAAATGTGTTTTCTTCGTCTGCTGCTTACAAGTAAAAGGTTAGGTTGTGTTTTTAGTATATTTGTACAGTTTTCTGCGCATGTAACGAGACAAATTGCATGTCAAATGTAGACAATGAAGTTTGCTCTGTTCTTTATTTCGTCTCTTGAGGAACACATTTGGATCTTGTGGTTTCAAGTACAGTTTAATTAATCATCTTGAAGTCCCAAATCACACGTAGTCTTAAGGTAGTTTAATCTCAACTGACATCTCATACTTCTGAAAGTGAAAGATCTGCTGCGGGCTTTCAAAGGTGGTAATCGTCAGATAAACCTGTTTTATATGCTAATGGAGGCAAGTTGGTGTTGGTGGTGCTATTTTGGTTCGGTGGTTTCATGTCAGTCGAAGAAACGGGAGCAACAGCTCGTTAGACTGGCGCGACACAACGCTATTGATTGAAAAGAGAAAAGTTTGAAGCCTCAGAAATACAATTAAGCTCATCAGCAGACACGAGTATGAAGTCGGCCCTCTATAATTGGCCCAAACAATCAACATGAAAGTGCTCATTTCTGTTTCCATAACTACTCTTGCCCCCCCCCCCAAACGAAGGCATTTAAAGCCACTTATGTTTACATTGATGTGGCGCTGAGGCTATTGTTACAAATCCATAAAAGTAGGCAATCAATTTTTTTTCTTCTATTTCTGTCATACTCATTAAAAAATGTGCATGTCATTATACGAAACGCATTTATAATTAGGAATTAAATTAAAATCTGGAATGTGGAACTGATAGTTTCTACTTCAGTAATTGCCATTTATTTTGTCAATATCAGAACGAAAAATGATGGAGAAAGACGACTCCATGGTTGCACAAAGATGAGTGAAACATTAAGGTACTTTTAAAGGAACCAACTTTTTTTTAGGAAATTCTCTCTCTCTCTCTCTCTCCCTCTCGGGATAGCAAAGAAGATAGAAACCCTTCTCTCATCCGTTTGTGGCATCGTGAGCTGAGAACCATAGAGACCAGCTGAACGCTAGTTAGCTTAGCACAGTGAATGGTAATGGATTGGAAGTGTTTGCATGACTGTTGTTGACGTTAGTGGCAACTAGAAGAGCTGATATCATGGCCGACTTTGACGAACCAAAACCTTGAACTTCTACTCTTTAATGGCAATTGTCAGAGGACCGCTAACACTTCCCACCCGCTACCATTCATTGTGCTAAGCTAACTAGAGGCCTGCCACTTACTATGGGTCGCCCCTAATGCTTAACAGAGGAGAGAAGGGTATTGATCTTGTATTGGCACATCAGGGAATTTCCTAAAAAGTTGTCATGTTTCTTTAACTTGAAGTGGAAACCAGGCAGTGCCAGAAGAAGAATATGTGGCGTCATTATTTATTCTGTGGGAATGCAGAGGTCCTCTCAGAGGCATGTCAAACTTTCAGTGTTTGCAGGGCCGCTCCCTGACGCCCACCCTTGTCCCAAATAAGAGTGACAGCTGGAGGCCCCAAGCCCCAAACTGACATGGGATTTTTAGGTGTGTGTGTGTGTGTGGTCAAGCTATGCGTCTCGACTCAGCTGCTCCTACAGCGGGAATGTTTTCCATGTGTTTGTCAGCTGACACAAGCGAGAGCGCTGTCTAGACTGTGAGGTAAATGCGTTAACTAACTGTCTTGCCGTTTCTGTAGCTGTTACATCACTATATGTTCACTGCACAAGAGGTTTTTTTTATTTTGGGGGGGGGTGGACGGGTTGGAGGGGTGTCTACCAGTAGCTTCAGTCCGTTAGGGGAAATGTAGGCTTGTCTGTCTGTTTGATTCCAACATTCTCCTTGTTATTTCTCTTCCTGCTGTAGTTGCATGCGTGCTTGTTTACATCATAAGCACGTCTTTGTGTATACCCATGACAAGATGCCTTTTGTGCTATTGTTTTTACACATCATAACATTCTTGACTCAAGTGACAAAAGCAAACAATAGAGCAGCTGAAACGGGACTATCAGCTTGGCTATCATGCACCAGCTGCATGCTAGTTTCCAGTAAATAATCATTAAAGTTCACGTGCGTGTTTGAAGGCTAGTGTTCTGCTGTTAGCTGAGATGTCTTATTCGTTGGGATCGATAGAAGAGCGGGTTGTGATTCTACCAGCATGGGCTTGTTTTTTGGACTGCAGACTTCAGCTAGAGGCAACTTCAAGTCGTAGTCTCATCGCCACTGGGCTAGTAATTGCCCTGTAATAGTAACTCACGGCCAGCTATGGAAACTCGCACCCAACTACTGCAGTTCTGCTTCTCCTCCCCCTCTCTCCATGCCCTTTCCAAGTTCCCCTTCAACACTTCCCTACAATGTACTTCTCAGAAGAGATTAAACGTTTGATATTGAACAGACTGAACTTTATTGCCACCAGAGCAATAAATCAAAAAAAGGAAGTTAGTTGTGGATAATCACTGCTAATCTTCTCATACAGTGTCTGTTTTTTTTTTTTGTGTTTTTTTTTTTTTTAAGTAATCCTCCCCCGTGACCCAGATCTGAGCAGTAGTGTCTCTTCAGTTCACATGGAGAGATAAGTGACAGAAAGTTCTGGAGGGAGGCTTCCTGTCTGTGGATCAGGAGAGTGGCTGAGGCCAAAGAAGAGGCAGCGTCTGCTTTGTGTCTGATCACCCCTTCATCACGCACGCACACACACACACACACACACACACTCAGCCTCACTGGGCCATCTCCTCTCGCCTGAGATGATATCTATTGTTTTGTGATCACAACCCAATGATAAGCCTGAAGTCATTTGTAAACTGTTGGAAGTTGCTGTTTGCAGCTGATTTCCCTCACACACACACACACACACACACACACACACACACACACACACACACACACACACGACTGGTCCTGCAGCTGTCTCTTCCTCCTCCTCCTTCAGTGAATAGCCTCTGACCTCCCTCCCCCACTCGCTCCTAAACAATACACAGCTCGGCCCACCGCCTCTTCAAAGACCACTCATTAGAAACTGCCCTCAAGTGTGAACAAAAGAGAAATTTCCATCTCCAGTAGATTAGTTCGACATGAATCCTTTTTCATATGATGTTTAAAATAAGAATCTTCTTCCAGATGGGCACAATCCTGGGAATTTTCTCCATCCACACTGACCTGAGAAGGCTTCCGTGTCACCTGACTACGCTTGTTGAAAATGTGTGTGTCACATTTTACAACATGTGGTGAAATGTTACTACATGTTATAACCCGTGTTAAATTTTTACACATGTGGTCTACATGTCGTAACATATGTTTTCTATGTTGCATGTATTCGCGTGAATAACAGGTAAAATTGCTGCTATTGTTTTTAAGGGATGGTAACATGCACAACCAGGTCTTTAATGCCTGTAATTTATGGAAGTAAACACCGGTGGTCACCGGCTGATGGTTTTTTTCCCCCTGGAAATGGGTCACGAGTGACATGTGACTGATAAAACCCCATCATGACACTGTGTGTGTGTCTGTCTCATTGTTTCGAAAAGTCTCCTGTCCTTCCCGTCCAGATTAAAAAACAAACTCGAGGTCGCTCTGCGGCGTTTCCATGCGTCTCAGTGTTGTCAGCAGGACACGTCTTTGTTAAGACACATGGAAAACTCTCAGTTCACCTGGTGAATTCAGTTCCATCCCATCTGTGGTTACTGGCTGTGGTTAGTGAGTGAAAGAACTATAGAAATAATTTCTTCCGTCGGGAGGTGGCTCGTCCCTGCCAAAGCTTTCCCTCTGCTTGCTAACTCACTTTGAAGTTCAACCAAAAAAAAAGAGCTTAACGATCAGTATTTTATTGATATCGCAATACGGCCAATATCAAGATCATTACCCCGACCTAAGAGACACCGTGACGCTGGCTTGTTCTTGCCAGCCCGAGGCCTTGTCTGCACCAAACACAGATACTTTTAAAGTGGTTTTTGCCTTCAGTCAATACGTAGTTTTCTGAAAGGGCCATTTTCTAGGACCTGAAACACGCTGCGTGTCGAGGAAAGACATTTTAATTTGCAGTGAACACGCAGACAGGGAAAAAATGGAGTTTAACGCTGTCAGAACCACAACCACTTCTTTTGTCCTCCACTTGCCAAAATTCCCCAGGATCCCCCAGCTCAGTAGTGATGATGGTCACGACTTAATTGACCTGCATTCGGAAACTCTTGGGATGTCTTAGCCGATGCTGTTCTTGAACAACAACCATGACAAAGTCCACAGTCCGCACACCTTTCCACCTTTCCCTCACGTGTCATTTGTAGCCACCAGGGTAGCTTTTTCTTCTTTCAGGCTTCCGATTGTCCAGCATGTCTTCTGGGTCAGAGTTGTTTTACCTTCTGTTGTTTGTGTATTTGCATTTGGCCTGGGATTCTTTTTCTAAACCAGTACTTGTGTGGATGTGTTTTTTTTTTTTTCTAAAAATTGGCTCAGTTTTCGAGGGTCAGAGGGAGAATCTGTCTTTCGCAGCCTCGTCTCCCTTCCACTGTATACAAGCACCTTCCTTGCTCACTTGGAGCCAGCACTGTTCCCCTTAGAATTCTCTCAGCTCCTCCCCCCTTTGCTGGCTTGTGTTAAAAGTGTTGATGACAGCGCGGCCAGAGGATACCGCTTTACACCTCCACACACACACACACACATGCACATACACACACCAGAGCCCACAGTGCTGTGAGCTGCTGCCGTTCACTGCAGCCACATGCACTTGCTTCCTGCTTGATCCTCCACCCAAGTAGATCCCACGCTGGTGGGATACACACCAGGTGTTGTAACTATGGTGACCGCTCCCCACCTGCACACCGCTGATCCATATTTAGCAACTCATGCTTTCCAGAGTGCAATATTGTGTGTGCTCATGAAAACATGCAAACACACATGCTTTTCTTTTTTGAAATGTGCTTGTGTGAAAACGAAGAACATTTCTCTCACCCTGCCATTATGCTCACTTAATATGCTTTCTTCCTGCTTTACACCTAAAACCAAAGGGTTGCGTGTGTGTTTGTGCATCAAATTGCTTATGCATAAATGCATGAATTTACAAGCGCATGTCTTTTACTGCCTGAAAGGCAAAATGACTGACAATGGCAGAAAAAGTCTGTTTGAAGTCGACTAATTAATAGTTAATTAGTTTTCTTTCCAATCTGCAGCTTAATGCACAAACGTGAGGACTGATTGCAAGCTGCCAGTCACACACAAAAACTAACCACTGTACATAAAGTAGATACAGCTGTCAGGCTTAATTTTGCATGAACAGAAGATGGATAATGAGGCAAGATAGCAAAGTGTTTTCATAGCCTCGCATACATTTCCAAAAATTACCGCAAACGCTCGCTGTGCTCCAACACTCACCCATGACAGGATTTTATGAATTGGGTTTAGTTGTTGTTGTTGTTGTTTTCTCCATAATCTGTAATGTCTATAGATTTGAGACCCCAGTGCTTTGTCATTCAGACAGGATGGGGGTTGGGTCGGGTGGGGGTTGGTGGATATGAGGTTTATGGGGTAGCAGGTGTTCATATGGAGTTAATGGATTTGTTGGTGGGGCACTTAAATGTACTGTGTGTGCGTGTGTGTGCGGGTGCGTGCGTGCGTGCACACCCTTATGACAAGACTTCCCTCCATCCCCTCTGTTGGTCCTTTTGTCTCTTACACAATTAAACCAACATCTTACGTGCCATTGAGGAATGACTGCTGTGGTTAACAGTGACTAACTAAACACTTCCACATCTGGTTTCTTTAGTCACTGCAGCCCTGAGCTAACTGGCATCACCTGTCACGCGTTACTCAGCTTTACCCCACTCAGAATCGTACATTTGAAGGGACTTTGTATTCTCTCTGCAGTCAATACTCAGTCGGGTGATTTGATTGCAAATCAATAGCACAGTTATTTTATACACTTTCTTACTCTGTCCCGATAGTTCACTGGCAAGTTCTGTCAATGTGCTGATCTGCCAAGAGAACCCTTATTAGCAAGAAGCTGCGGAACAAAATGGTACTTTTGACTTAAGGCTCAAAGATGGATAATAAGATAATATTCAACTGCGATTATTATTACCTGATGCTGCAGTTGTTCTGTACTATGTCACTCACGAGTGATCGTCTCTTCATCTCACGTTTGGAGAATGAATAAGTAATTGCGCAGCCCCGTAGCAAAATTAAAATGTTATACTTACTTATTACACTTGTATCAAATGCTGATAATTCTGTGATACTTTTATGAAAGCATTTGCTATTGTCAAGATGTTTCTATGGAAGAAAAAAAAAAAAAAAAAGGTAGTCGGATCAAAAAAAGTGAGTCTTTGTTGAATCTCACAAAAGTACTTGATTGTAATTTTCCTCTTTCGCGGTTCTTTTCCTCTCAACGTTCCCTTTCCCTGTAGATTCCCCTGTCAACATTCTGACTTTAAATTTCAACCTTCACAGTAATAATATGTTTTGTGTTGTTTTGATGCTTGCAAAAGACTTCGCCCTTTGTTGTGCATTATTTGATTCGGGAAATTTCAATGTCATGGACCTTTTCACGTGCATTTGTTCTTCAGTTACACAAATAAAGAGATCTATCTGGACTGTCTTACAAATGTATCAAGTGGCTGCTTTGTTTTGTTATCATGGGAAAAAAAGATTGCGATCATATTATGTTAGGCGGCTCGGTGGTGCAGTGGTCAGCACTGCCACCTCACAGCAAGAAGGTTCCTGGTTCCAGTCCCGGCTCCAGCACAGGATCTTTCTGTGTGAGTCTCCATGTTCTCCCTGTTCCTGCATGGGTTCTCTCTGGTACTCCAGCTTCCTCCCACAGTCCAAAGACATCAAGAGGGGACGAGGCTGATTGATACTCTAAATTGACCGTAGGTGTGACTGTGAGTGTGAATGGTTGTCTGTCTCTATGTGTTGGTCCTGTGATGGACTGGTGAACTGCCCTGGGTGAACCCTGCCTCTCACCTGAAGGCTGCTGGGATAGGCTCCAGCCCCTGCAACCCTTAACAGGATAAGCAGTAGAAAATGGATGGATGGATGGTATTATGTGTTTATGCGATGAATAAAGCACCTACACCTTCTACAAACTCCCATTTTCCATGACTCTTACCAATGTTTAAAGTGAAATTTTTAGTGCTTGACAGGGGTGATTGGAGGAATAATAATCATACGTTTTGTATTTGTCGTGACAATCGTGCTTGATTTTTCTTTGTGCAGCTTTTGATTGATTTGTCCTTGTCACTTCTAGGCTGAATGAAAGTCTTGGAATGGTAGTGTAGTCATAATCTTTCAGTGTTTGGATGTGAACGGGTTCGCCTGTGAGTGGAGGTGTTCTTTGGTTCAGTGAGCAGTTTTTTAACATTGTTACTCTTTATGAACCACAGCTACGCAGCTGCTGTTTCCTTCTGTCCGTCCTTTAAAATTATTTACACATAAAAAGGTTAGTATAGAACAGTCTGCACACAAACTCAATTTTATTTATACATCAAGCTTTTGATGAAGCTTTGCCATATGTGACTCTGGTGTCGCCTCTTGCTCTGCACAGCCCATCTCATTAGCGCAGTCATGTAATCATTCCCTAACATGTTGTTGCTCTTGATGCACATCATATTTAGATGTTCTCACCTTCTTATTGAGCAGTCGAAGACATGCAGCATTTGATTAACAGTCGTATTTCTGGAAGAGGAGGAACTTGATAGGTTTTGGTGATTTCTTGATGAGAAATGTGACTGGAATTCTTTGAAAATGTCATTATAAGGAGTTGAGAAGTGTGACTGAGAGCTGATTATCTGTTTCGCACGGGCATGAAACCAACAGGAGGAGGCCAATCAGCTGAGGGTGTAGGAGGAAGAAAGTGGAGAGACAGCTCGTTGCTGTTTACGCTTGACAACGTCTATTTGCAGCAGAAATGAACAGGAGAGATGAATGGACCTGAGTGGACCAATCATAGTCATACGTTTAGCCCCCATACACTTTGCTTCATTTAAAGTGAAGTCAAGAGTAAACTCCTACGGCTTACAGCAACACAGTGACTTAAAAGTGTGAGTCAACCATGAGCAGCCCCCCCTTCTCATCCTGGTCCCACCAGCTGCTCTAAGCAGTGAAGCAGGTGGGGTCATGGCTGTTGTAGCCCAGGGGGCCCATAATTTAAGAGTAGTTAGCTGAGGAGGAGAGGTGGTAACGGGGCACGCACAACTTCACACACGTGTATCAACAGGAGTCCCAGTTCCAAATCCCTGACTACATGAGTTTTACGTCATACTTGACAGCGGAAAGATTCATGAATTTACACGCTACATTAGCTTAGCTTAGCTTAGCGTAGCATAAAACTGACTGTCTGGCTCTGTCCAGCGATAGTAAAAGAGGTTGCTGGCCATGAGCACCAACTCCCTGAAGTGTTGACATCAGGTTGCTATGTAAACAGTAGAAACTTCTGAAAATAGTCCAACTCAACTGCCAGGATTAGCAAACAAGATACCGGGTTTTTACTGATCTTCAGGGGTACTTGGAGACAGATCTCGTAACCTTGGAGTGAGCCAGGCTGGTTCCCTCTTTCCAGTCTTTAGACATGAAACTCCCAACAGTCCTGTCATCTATGTCTCTCAGCCAGTAAGTGAATTAATGTATTTTCCAAAAACAATTTTCTTAAAACTAGCTCTGTATCAATTATGAAAGATACACGGAAAAGAAAAAAACAAATTGAGAGATTTACATGTGTACTCTCGGTCGTCTGAGACCTGTTTTTCTCAGGCTGTTCAAAGTCAGAGATATAGCGGCGCTTTTGCACCTCACCGGGGCCTACTGCAATTTTCAAATGGCAGGAATATGCATTACTTGTCAAAGGCTGATTGTGTGTGGAAATATTTTAAATTACATACTGCACTGCTGCAGAGACGTCCCTCTTGTGCTTCATAGTCCGTAGACTTGAGGTCTTGGTTTGATGCACAAAAATCACACCATAGTCATTTTAGTTTTTCAGCGACAGTGAGAATAATGATGGAAAAATGAACAATACACCTCATATCGCAAACCATATCTCAAGCGCAATATTAATCAAATTAATTGCAGTTACATGGTTTGTCGAAATGCTGCAGGTCTCCTTGCTAGAAGAGTGTGTTAGATTGAATGCAACACATTTACTATTTCTATCTCATAAAGGTTGATATTATTTTTTTTCCCACATTTCTTGTTGCACTGATAACAAAACCAAAAACTATTTGAGGCAGTCGGACTCGATCATTTAATAGTTGGTTCCTTCAGAGGCTGCATGCGAAGGCGTCCTTATCATTTGACTTTGTTGAATAGTGTCGAACAGCTATTCAGTCGGTACCACAAGTTTGCAAAGATGCCAAATTGCCTCATGTTGGACCTTCGATTTGACGGTAGTACCAAGAATATTTCATTTTTACATCCTTCTTTTACCATTAGAATGCAATCTTCCACTGTTGCTCTTGTGAAAAATGGAGTGCGTAGACTGCTCCCTGTACGTATGTGCGTGTGCGCGCATACACACGCACACACACACACCCCTGTAGCAATTACAAGTTCTTTGGTTGACGGTAACAGGTTGGAAAATTTTACCATGTCCTCGAAGCCTTATGGAAATTGCTTCTTGATACGCTGCTTACAACAGCATTCTACCTTTCATGTCTTTATCTTGTAATCCTCACATCTACGGCCTGAACGCCGCCCGGCTGCCTCTCCTTCCTTTACAAAGATGACATAGTAACCTACAGTGTACCCACTTCATCCTCCCACTCGCTAAACACTCCTGTTCTCTCTTGTTCTTGCTCTGATTAAAGCTGCGTGGGCGTAATGGGCAGTTGCTGGAACTGTTTGTCAGCTGTTGGAGCGGCCTGCTGGTTTGTCTAACTGGCCCTTTATGTCTCTCTTTCTGTGCGTGCTTCTTCATGTCACACTCTCACACACACCTGTCTCCCAGCTGACGGAGCCTCCAGCGGCTAGAATGACTTTCCTTGAACGAAGGAACGGCTTCTTTCTTCTTCTCTTCCACCCCCCCCCCCCATTCCATTGTGTAGCAGAAATCTTTACTTAAAACATGCTAGCTAATAAATCAGGCAGTGGATTGGCTGAGGGTTGTGAAGGTCAGAGTTTGGTCACGGCAGCTCTGCTACACTGATTCTTACCCTCTGATGGGGGCGGGTGGGGGGGTGGTGGGGATGATTATCACAGGGGGAAGGACAGGGAGTCATAACTGGCAAAAGAGCACTTGAAATGTAACATTTGATGCTGCAATCAATGTATCAATTTCAAGAAAGCGATGAGGGAACAAGAGTGAGTTGCTCCATTACACGGTTTATACCAGGTTACCATGCCTACCGGTGCTATGAACAATGAGTGAGATTTTAATATTTCTCATACGGCTATCCCCGTCACACCAGCCACAAATTCACTTCCCTACAATTTGAAGATGCGAGGCAATGAAAGAAAAGAAATATGAAAAGGAAGAGCACACTGGTTTATTTTGTAGCAGGTCTGATAATTCCTCTCTAAAGCTTTGCCTAGGACATGAAAATGGCTGCTCTTTCTGCAGCTTCTCTCCCTCCAGTTCTTCCTCCTCCTGGAATCTCTCACACTTTTGCTCTCTGGTAATGATGTTAACGGGTCAAATGCTCTCTGAGGCCTAGAGGGAGAAAGATGCGGAGTGATTTAGAAAAATGGTTAAACAGTGCTGAGAAGTGTGGAGAGGAAATCGCTCTGATGTTCTTCATCTTTCTCCAGCGTTTTATTTCTTTCTGTCACACATATGTGCTGCACATACACTAGTTCTGTGCATTTTTTTCTTTTGTGTGTGTGTGTGTGTGTGTGTGTGTGGGGGGGGGGGGTATTCAGCACCCTTGAGGCAGCTGTCGTTCCTTTTTTAGTTTCCCTCCGTTTCCTCATTTCTCTCTCCCTCTCTTCGTTTCTACCTCGCTGTCTGAGAATCTTCATAAGATTTCAGATCTCTGGGATGAGTCTAAGCCTCCCTTGGGATGATGGGACATTGACTGGGTTCATTTTTTTTAAAAATGTCTAGCAAGCAAGTTCATACTTAATTCATGTCACTGGTCAGAGTTTCTTCAGTTCCCCTCTCTCTTCAACTTTTCCCTGAAAAGTTTATGGGTGAGGGAATTCTGCTTTTTCACACCATCAGGGGTGAGTTGATACCACAATATTTGCCTTTAGAACTGCTTGTTCAATTTTTTTTTTTTTTTTACCAGTAAATGAAACATTCAAGACCAAATAAGCAGTAGTTACAGCTTTAAAAAAAACATTCAAAAGTCAATACAAATGGTCCTGGTGTTTAAATCACCTAAACCGAGCGAAGTCGTACTAAGACCAGAGTGCACAGAGACCAAGACGAGACCTGGACTTTTAGAATCCAAGACCAAGACCAAGGCAGCATGAGGCTGAGCCAGAGACAGAACAAGTGCGAGGCCAAACCAAGATTGAGAGTAAGACAGGGCGAGACAAAGACCAAGAAAGGGCAAGACCGAGCCACTGGTTAAGGTTAGTCTTAATGGTATGGGTTTAGGTCAACGATTTAGCCAAGTAGTGGTTATGGCAAGTGTCAGTTTGTCCGTGTCTCTGTGTGTTGACACGACCATTAAGTGTCTTCAGATGTTGAAACAAACAAACTTGTAATAGTCATTGTTTACCCTAACAGAGGTACAATGGCAGAGAGGAAGAACACAAAGAACAACAAATATAGAAATCCCTCATGTGAAATAACCAAAATGGATTTAACCTTGGCAGATCGTTTCTCCCCCCCCCCCCCCCCCCCCATATAGCACCTCATCACTCATAATTGACAACAGCCTTTTTAAGGGGACAGTGACCCATAACTGTCATGGCATGGTTTATGAGGTGAATGCATCATTTAGCCACTAATGAATATGTGTCCACTGCCACCAACATTTATTTTCACTATCTATGATGCGGTCACATGCTCCTGGAGCAACTCTAAATCATACCCTTCTTTTATCCACTTCAATTTTCCAAAATAACACGGTGGTGATCAGAAGGTGACGGTGGAGAGGCAAGCTTCTCTACTCTCAATTAAAGTGCAGACACCACATATGAATTATAAAAACATGACTTTGTTTGTGTCGAAATGTTGTTGAGGTGTCAGTCCGCTCCAAGCTGGTGTGCCATACGCTACCTTGGGTTCTTCTGTATTTATGCGACACCTCGAAACTCCGCATTAGCACTTCCCTACACTGCTCTGAGTGTCCTCTTATGATTGACACCCTGTGGCGTTTTTAATATACACCTCAAGAGGTGTATAATTATTACGTGTCCTAGAAGAGTGATGATGTGAGTAGGCCTCAATGCTAGTAGCCTCACTGCTGTTTCCAGTGAGAATAAGACACTGGCCACAAATGATTGGATTAGTGTTTCCCCCCTTCCACTTAGCATAATCCTCTTTGCAGCTTTCCGTGTATGTGTTTGTGTGTGTGTGTGTGTGTGTGTGTGTGTGTGTGTGTGTGTTTGAGTCAAATGCTTCCATTGCTCTATGCTCCAGTCCAAGGTCTGTTAGAGTACTTGTCCATGGACATCCACCATCATCTGACAGGGGACACGTGTTTCCTCTGTTCGTCCAACAAGCAGTGTGGGAAGGAACTGGCAACAAAGATGAGACACAGGAGAGGGAACCCAGAGAGAGTGAGGGCTGGCGGAAGAGGAGAGTAGTAGGCCTACATCTGTGCTTAAAGATGGAGATGAGTGTTAATAATAGAAAATCTGAGGCCCCGTTAAGCAAATATGGACACTTGGTGATTGCGGCAGCAGCACAGCTAGAGGTGAAGAAGTGTGGGGAGATTGCAGGCACAGGATTATTGTGGATGGGTGGCAGTGAAGTAGAGCCATCAGTTGAAGGTCTGCAGGGTTTGGTATGTCATTGTCATTGTCAGCCTTTCTAAACAGCCCACAGAGCGATGGGCACTTTGAAGTTACATAGAGCTGTTTAAATCCTGCCTGGAAAGACACAGACAACCATAAGGCAAAGTGAAGAGACAGAGAGGGAGAAAGAGACTGGAGGGACAAGACAAAGGGACGGACTGATTATGGCTGAAGCATTGAGGACAGGAAGGAGAGTTATCAGAGTAAGTGAGAGTAAAGAGGCAGCTTGTTTCAACGGGAGACAGGCAAGCGATGGAAGGCTCTTAGTACCCAAGCACAACGTGACTGGTATGCGGGGTTTTTTTTGGGGGGGGGGGCTGTATGAGTAATATGTAGCAGTTTTTAGATGAGTGGCTGTAACATGAGAAGCAGTGGTGCAGCAGTCAAACTCTAAGCTGCTGAGCTGGATGCCAGTAGAACGGATGCCACCTGATTAGCACACTGACATCACAGCGACCAGGAACGGGAACTAAGATCTGAGTCAGAAGAGACGGCTGATTCTCTTACCTTATAGGGCCATAATGTTTCCGGACACATTCAGTCAGGACGCTTGATGGCGTCAGTTTTTAACTTCAAGGATTTTTTTTTTTTTTTGAGCAGACCCCTAAGTCCAGCACGAGAAAGGGTTTGACCTGACCTAGTTGCACCGTTGATGTGGAGGTCAAGAGTTGTAGTTTTCCATTTGATGTTGCTCTTTCAAAATTCAACCTGTCTTCTCATCGGGACGTGTAGGAACCTGTTCTCTACTACGTCCTCAACAGCTGACAAACAGTTGTGTCAGTAAGACAAGTGACACATCAGTCATCAGAATACCTCAGTGTGAAGACATCAGCTCAGGTCCCCTGCAGACTTAGTCCAGTCCAGACCCTGTTTGGAACATCAGTGATTTACCGCAGCAGGGGTCCTACAGGCTGTTGTGAAGGGCTGCTTACAAACCCAAACCCTTTGTATTCTACCGTAAACGGTGCTCACGCCACACTGTGTAGGTGTAACAAAGAACTTTATAGCTGAAAGAGCTTTTTAGAATGAGGGAAAATTGGTGTCCGGAGCATTGTTAGTACTTTGTTTTGAACCGATTTAATACGCTTCACTGTATCAACAAACAAGGCGTCAAAGTTTTTTACGACTGCCACTGCTAGGACAGTGTTTACAGGTACACAAATGCTGCACTCAAGACTTCACATTAGTTCTGCAGTGCAAGCTTCTTCAGACTAATTGTCTCCAATCGTCTCTCACAGCAAAACCTCTCCAAATGTCCTCAGTCTTGACAAGGGAAGTGTTTAGAGACTGACCCGTGAGGTTAGCCCAGACTCTGCCCAGAAGCTGCCGTCCACCGGCCCCAGCAGCGCCGGGAGCAGGTGGTGAGCTTCATGTCATGAACAGAACCTGTTCCCCCATCAGAGATGTGACATGCAGCGGGGACCTGTGCAGCAGCGAGGCAAAATAAACTGCTCGTCCAGCCAACATTGTCCTCCGCAAAGTTCCAGAGGAGTCAGATTAGAGCGAATTTGTTGATCCGCGGAGAGTTTGATGCTGCTAGTATGTAGCTGTTTGTTGCTGAAGGGTTTGGTCAATTGAATAAGATGATGATTAAAAAAACAAATGGCAGCCAATGTATTCCTCATTTGAGGGTCAGTGATGACTGTACCTTTTTAAAAAAACAACAACAACGTTGAATTTACTGAGTTCACTGCCAAAAGTTGCAGATGCAGTAAATATCCAGGGATTCTCATTATAGACAACACTGGCCACCACCTCTGTGACAAATTGGCCACATTTTCCAACAAGTCTATTGAGACACATCTATACCAGGTTTTGACCGACAGTCTCGTCACATATCAGCTGCAGGTTGTTTTGCTGCTCGGCCCACAGAGCGGGAGATAAGTGCAAAGCTGCTGACAAAATTGTACTAATGCGAGATAATTAGCTGTGTCTGTGCAGCTGCCATTAAAGGTATCATAAATGTAAACAGTTTAAACATAAAGATTTTAGATAAGCACTCATGTAATTAATTTCTTTGGTGGCTTGTTTACTTTCGTGTGTGTGTGTGTGTGTGTGTGTGTGTGTGTGTGTGTGTGTGTGAATAAAAACTAGTCTTTACCCCGTATGTGAACTTTGCTGAGTTATGGTGATAATATTTGTGTCAAGACATCATCTGGAGATGTATTATATTATTCAGCAGGACTGCAGTGTACAAATGGGAAAAGCTATTAGGAAGCAATGAATAATTACAAAGCACTACAGCTCTGGGAGATATTTCTCAAGTATTTCCTAAAGATATATCAGTGAAGATGTCAGGTAGGGATTGATTGTACAGTGAGCATAACAGTATCGACAACATCCACATCATATTTTAAGATATTCTCTCAGTCTTGCCGATATGCAGATAGTTGTGTCCCTTGGCCAAATAAAATTCTTCCCTTTTCTACTTCCCACTTCCTCTGCGCAGAGTTAACAAGTTTCAATTTTAAAGTTGATGCCTTCATGAGTACATTCAGAATTTATATCCTGATTAGTTCAGTGAGGGTCCTTTGAGAGAAATCAAGCCATAAGGCATGGTTACTCTAATCAGTTTTCAATTTGGTTCACCCCAGTGACGGAATATAAATCCCAATCAAGGATGAGGCTCCAAAGGAAATCCCAGATTTGTAAAGATTGTATTCGCTCACGGTGGAATGGGCTGCAAAGCGCAAGCAATTGACATAAGACCTGAAGCTCCAAGCACAGGAAGGAACAACAATGTATGATGTTCACACACAAACACACATACACACACACACACACACACACGCCCATGTATGCATACAAAGCATAACAAGTGTGGACCTTCCTCCCCTTTTCCCTCTGTTTTGCAGACTCCCTGTGCACAAAGGTGTCTTCACTTTTCAAAGAGATATGCTTGTCTTACAGTCGAGACTCAACATTGAACATGCATCCAATCTACACACACACACACAGGGTGTAAATGAATGGACTAATAAGAGGGAATGAAAGGTTGTGGGTGCCATATACTTTAAGTGTAAGAGAAAGTTACATTGAGAAGAGGCAGAATGCTGATGTTAAAAAGCTGTCTGGTGAATTATTAATGCCAGGCATTGTGTCCTTAGTCACAACCTCTTACAGATTCTCTCTCCCTCTCTCTCACTCACTCACTCTCTCACTCTCTCCCTCTCTCTCTCACACACACACACACACACACACACACACACACACACACACAGCTGCAATCCCCAGTTGTTTGTGCAGACAGGAAACAGCGTACTTGTCGCTCAGTCTGGATTTTGTGTAAGTGCTCTGTTGTCGGACCCAAATGAGAGAGATGTTTGTAGCTGTTCCCTGAATGGTGAATGCTGTGTGTGTGTGTGTGTGTGTGTGTGTGTGTGTATTTGTCCATGCAAAAGACAGAGGCAAGATTCACATTTTATCTGTCCAAATGGTTACTAATCATCAGTCTTCACTGGCTATTAAAGCTACATGTAGACCTCAATTTCATACAATTAGGAATGCAATACACTGATTATATATTTCATCAAATGAAACATTGTGAAGAGCTTCTTTTCTTCTAGAAAGCTTTTATTGTCATATTATAGATCTGCATACAATAGAATTAAGTGTGCTGTTGCTATTTGATGTATTTGAAATGTAAAGCAATCTAAAAAGATTTTAGAGAAACAAATATAAACATATGTACATATATCAAACAGTGAGTTGGAACGCTAAAGCTATGACTGAAGTTGAATCAAAATCCATTTTTATTGGATTTGTATTGTACAGTGGTCCCTCGTTTATCGCGGGGGATACGTTCTAAAAATAACCCGCAATAGACTAAATCCGCAAAGTAATCAGCTTTATTTTTTACAATTATTATACATGTTTTAAGGCCGTAAAACCCCTAACCACACACTTTTATACACTTTTCTCAGACGGGCATTAACATTTTCTCACAGTTCTCTCTTATTTAAACACTCTCAAAGTTCAAACTTTTGCAGATTTAAAAAAAATAAATACAATATTAGTAAATGAAACCAAAGATCAAAACCTGTTTTCAAGCCCAAACATTTTTCACAAATTTAATTTTAATGATCAATCTACGAGGTTTGACACATACGAAATTATTACCAGTAACTCACGCGTATTTCACTGTTCCTCTGACGGTACTTCTTTGTCCTGGCGCTGCTCCGCTGTAACGTCTTTTTCCTCTGAAGGCCTTGGTGCAAGTTTTCTACCCGAAACCAAGTTTTAAGCTTTTAAGTTTTAAGTAGAAAACTTGCAAACATACATCACTTCAAAGTCACACTGCTAGCGATTGAACATTTATGTAAATCTGGCTAGCCGAACACATTCTGTACTCCCTTAGCTAATCAGGACGCAGAACACATGTGCGGTTCTCCCTTAGCCAATCAGGATGCAGAACACAATGCGCATTCATACTGTACGCTGTAAAAAAAAAAAAAGCATGCAAAATTACACTAAAAAAATCCGCGAAACAGTGAGGCCGTGATAGGTGAACCGCGTTATAGCGAGGGACCACTGTATATGTTTTCTATTGTAAAGGTATAAGAAGCAGTCATCTAAATCCATCCATCCATTTTCTATACCGCTTATCCATTAGGGGTCATGGTGGGGGGCTGGAGCCTATCCCAGCTGACATTGGGTGAGAGGCGGGGTTCACCCTCCAGTCCGCCGCAGGGCCATCGGGAACATTTAGGGGTCAGTATCTTGCTCAAGGATACTTGGACATGGTCACCAGGGGAAGTGAGGATCGAACCGTCAACCCTTCGGTTGCTAGACGGCCACTCTACCGCCGAGCCATGCCGTCCCAGTTGTGTAGTTGGACTAATTTCCCTGAAAATACAAAACTTAGCCATGAAATCTGTTTAAATACAGAAAACAGTGTATTTTATGTCTGAGTCTGAAGGCAAAAGAGACAAGTTGTTTTGTCAACTGAAAAATCTAAATGTATCTTTTTTTTTAGTTGTGACCTCTTACAGCAGAGTTTAAGTAAATGAACTGGTTAAAACATATTCACAATTTCAGCTCTGTATCATTTTGTATCATGAAATATCGTTCGTCTGTATTAGAGTCTTACATCTGGTCATTTTAGGGATATATCTCCCACCGCACTCTTACCACTGTATCATTAATGCGACCACATCAACCAAAGGGATACAACTAGCACTGAGCACGACTGGATCACTGATGTGTGAAAGAGGAACTACTGTGAGGGTTTGGTGTGTGTTTGTGCTCACCTCAACCTGACTAAATGCTTTTAAACATGTTGCACTGTTTCTCTTATTTCCTGGGAGATGTGCGGTGCATAAGCTCTGTTGGTGCTGAATATTTAAACTGCAGTTTTGTAACCCATGTTCTCTCTTTCCTCCCTCCCTTTTTTTCCCCCTCACTTACCACCCTCTTCCCTACCTTTTGCTACCTTGTAGCTGGTGTTGCCGTGGCTCAGAGAGTGGTAACGGTGCAGAGTGGACCGCTGGTACGGACTGAAGGCTCCCACGTGACCATCTGGTGCAATGTGACAGGCTACAAAGAGGGCGTGGAACAGGACTTTGAGTGGTCCATGTACCTGGCATCAGCCCCAGACCGGGAGATCCGTATCGTGAGCACAGCTCAGCCAAACTATGCCTACGCCGTTTATGCCCAGAGAGTGAATAGTAAAGAGATCTACGTGGAGAGGCTGAGCCGAGACTCAGCTTTGCTTCATATGACCAAAGTGCAGGCCAAGGACCAGGGTCTGTTTGAGTGTTACACCCCCAACACAGACGGGCGGTACCTGGGGTCCTACAGTGCACGCACCAACCTCACAGGTGAGTTTTAATGGAAAACTATTGCTCTTCAGATGTATTGTAACTGAGAGAGCTGGCAGACACAACACCAGCACGACTTGAAAGTTGCTGAATAGCTGAATCCAATATTGACTGTTCTGCCATCACTCATAAAAAAGCATTAACAAATAAGTAATGGCCACTCAAATGCCTCTCCAACTGCCTCAATACATCATATTTCTCTCTGCTGTCTATATTTTTCTCTATTGTCTTGTGCTGTACTTTCAAACGCACAAGGACACAAAGTATGTCATACAGGAGCACGCTAAGCACACAAACATGATAGGAATTTTTAGATATCGAGCGACCTTGGCCCGGCTAGTTAGTTGGGATGCACTTTTCAAACGCAGAAGCTCCACAGGGAGCTATTTTGGAGATGGATTTACCCGGTAGGGGCTCCAGGGACATAATTAAGATGGAAAGCCTCACATATTCTTTGCATTGAGTAAAATATATTTTCTAATCCGAACAGCTTGCAGTTCATATCACATACACAAAATCAAGAGGGGGCAGAGGAGTACCAAAGAGTAACCCCTGTAGTAAAAATAAGGAAACCTCACGCAATGATCTCAATTTACTAGTTGATTTATATTCCAATACTCTTCCATAGTCACAAGATTTATGTTACTTGAGGATGGCTACTCCCTCACACTGCGATGTGCTAGGACTTGTGTATTGTCCCAATATCCCTGCCATTGGCATGTGAAGAGCTCCTGAGAGAGATAGTTAACTCCATGAAAATAAGTCGCAGTCCTCTGGTACAGCCGCAGATGCTTCATCACACTATAGTGACTCACTGTAGCCAGGTGACAAACCCCGGGGAGAGATTGGAGTAGAACCAGGGCCCAAGTACCCATCAGCTATAGCGTATGAGGTAGTTTACTCATTCCAGCTTTAATATGTTGTCACCAACCCCAGAAACCAATCAGTATACTTAATCCGGATTAATAGGCTGCCCTGGGTTTAATTTTACGTAACATTTACTTGGATACATGCACCATAGACACAGAATCAGCAGAACTGAAAAGGTATAGAAAGTAGGAGTTAATGCAGGTTCAGCGTTCTGACATAAGGCCTGAAGGATCTGTGAGGGTTCCTGAGCCTCAGGCAGCTGCCCTGTCTGAGTGTGCTCTCTTCTTTAACTGTTTTGTGACCAATTTCTTTTATTTCAACTTCTAGAATCAGAGATTTATGGATGATGTTTCCCACCCGTCCTGTAATTCCACGGTTGCATTTGCAGTGAACTTGAACTGAATGCCATGTCGTTAATGGTTTAGTCCATTACCCAACAAGGGATGATTTGTCTCACAGTCAATCAGTAGCAGCCAGGCTAATCATCATATATAAATAAATCAATAACCACAGACCTTCCAAAAACTAGCTGTGATGAGGTACATTATAGAAAGAGGTGCCAGGTGGTGTTGCTCTGCAGTCCCACCTGTTCTGACCAGGGAATATGATGGTCTTTGCACTGACTCACTCACCTACCCATTCACATACCTATTGTTTCCTCCCAGAGCTGTCTCAAAACACCCGGTGTGTTGGCATGATGTGTAAGAGTTTCAAACAGCAGGATGAGGATCCCCTTTTTCTATTCCCTAGCAGCCTCCCTCCCTGAGACATACAGCCCTACAGCGCTGAGGACACAGCTGTCATCCCTGGGAATTCCCGTCCCTTCAGAACCTCATTCTGTTATGTGATACTTGGCTGACCTTCCTCTCAGGTTCAAAGTGCAAATTAAATGCTTTTTGGCTGTAAACTCTAGTTTTGTTTGTGTCCAGGCTAAGAAATAACTGGCATTGTTTCTTTTTGAGGCTGCATCAGGCCAGCTTGATCAATAAAGAAGAAAATGTGTTTGTAACAAATCAATTGGCTGGGTTTTCATGTAATAAGTGTTATTGTTCTGCATTATTGTTGGAATCTCACCAGTTGCATTTGTGGAATGAGCAGAATGATGTGAATGTGGGGCAGGGCTTAGGCACAGCTACCGCTGATAGGACACAGTATTTATAGGTCTGCGTTAAAGTGAACGAGATGCAGGATTGGAGTGGAGGTGTTGGGGGATTTGTTATCTGGTCCTGCTTTGGTATCTCTAACCTGTTAACCTAGTTTGGGGAGTAAGGGGCACAGGATCCAGGGTCTCTCCTGTCTTTTCTGAATCTTGAGTAGCTGTACGGCTTTTTGTACCATTGTGGGTGAACAATACCTCTTGCCTCCCCTCCTTCTCCCTCTATCATTCATATTGTCATCTCCCTGCCTCCATTCATCAGTCCTTGACACTTCGTCTAATTTGCCAAGGCTCTTTTGATAATGCTGCCTTTTAAGGCTATGTTTTACA
This sequence comes from Aulostomus chinensis, assembly GCF_037954235.1. Lineage (NCBI taxonomy): Eukaryota > Metazoa > Chordata > Actinopteri > Syngnathiformes > Aulostomidae > Aulostomus > Aulostomus chinensis. Next base: position 16,636,097 of record NC_141331.1, on the reverse strand, counting down.
AAGGCACCAACAGGAAAGCATTATGGAGGGAACACAGGGAGTAATACATGAGACAAAAGGGGTTTTTGTGTGTGTGTGTGTGTGTGTGTGTGGGGGGGGGGGGGGGGGGTGTTGGGGTAATTGTACAGCTGGAAGGTCATGCAGTAATCTGTGCCCTGAGTGCTGCTCTAAGGCTGACTCACAGGGATGTGCTTCATCCACTTTTTGTGCAAAGAACAGGAAGCTATTCAGTTATTGCGTGTGTTGTATTGTGTGTCACATAAGAATCAGAAACCTCATCTGTGGGTGCGGTTGATTGGCTTTGGTGTCCAAGAGCGTTTTTGAAGGTTGTGAGCAGTTAGTCTGTGTGTGAGAGTATCTTTTATACTCTCTGTGATGCTAAACTTAGATCAATCAAATAAAAATGCAGCTCCGCTCAGGCCCCAAATACCAATACCGCCTTGGGCGCTGCAGTAATTCGCATGAGAACGAAGTAATTGGCTATCACGGCACAAACACAGGATTATTTCCACTAAATCACGGAAGGACATTGAGATGCAGGAACATCACCTTTCTGTAATAAAGGAGAAGGTTACGTTTGAATTAATACGACCAAGTTATTGTCTGTGTAGCAAACATTTATTTGTTAATGACTTTGAGATTGCATTTGGTGGCTTTTGCCGGCCGCACCTGTCCATATCAATTCAATTCAGTGCCTCCTGTAGTCAGTGCACATCTGTACAACGAAATTTGGTGTCTCTAGTGCTTCATGCAAAAATGTCACGAACATGCAGACACATTCAAAACAACAAATAAGAGTATTCAACTGTAAATAGATATTTTAAGAAGGAATTTTTTTTTGAAATAATCACAGATTTTAGAGCTTTTATTTGGATAAACAATGAATTAATTATATTAATAAATAATAAAACCTTTCCAAAATCTGGAAATGCTCTGGTGCGTCTTCCTGAGGGCAGCAGAGTAAAAAGGTGGCGACCTGGGTGGGATGAATCTCAATGTTTGTGCCTTGATGAAGGCTTCTGGTTCTGTACATGTCCAGTAATTTGTTGCAAATTGTTTTGAACATGAAGAGTTTTGAGGAATAAATCACAGCAATTAAAAAAAAAATAGTATTCTGTATAGTGGATATACTTTCAAAGCAAGGATGTATGAAAGCTGTACCTTTGCTACAGAGGCTATCCTCAGTTATTTGGATAAATCTTTCTTATAATACAGACCAACTGGTTATGACCCTCCGAAATAAAAATGTTACATATTTTCAAAGGTTTAATTTTCTGTTTTGTGACTTTATCATCTCTTATGAGTCTCTCATTTGTTATTCATTCTCAGTGTTAAAAACACAATTAACCTGGCCGTTGTGAAGATCTTTGAGGACAAATGTTGCCTCTAGTTCCACCATGCACACTTCGGTTCTCTGATCTTGCAAATTTCTGAAGAGGTTGGGTCGCAAGAGATTGACTAAGCTCCGTCTGTTGCATTGGAGTGTGTGTTTGTGTGTGACTTCCTCCTACACATCAGATTTCAAAAGAAAAGGACAACAGCCTGACATGGCCATCGTGGTTGTCCTTATCCTACGCACCATCCTGTGCGTGAGCAAGTCCAACAGCCAGCCCAACAACAAACCCTTGCTGAGACAAGCACCGCGCTGCTCTTACTTATGCATCCTCCATATACCCTCACTGTCGTAGAAAGCACCACAGGAGTCACCATGCTGGCAGATGTACAAAATCCAGCCTCCGCACTTGGAAGCATCATGTATTCCCAGGCTCGTAGTAATGTAGTACAGAGCTGGAAAACCAAAGCCTCTGTGAATTCTCTGACAGAAGCATTCTTGTTTATTTCTGTTATTCACCACCATTTGATTAGAGAAAGAAAGAAAATGTCTATCTTCAGATGTGTCATGCAGTGAGCAGTTTGGAAGAAAAGAATGTGAGCCAGGTCGTGCAAAAAAAGGGCAGAGATTAGGAAATAGAGGAATAGGGATGGAAGTACTACTGTTGGAAATGGCTTGCGCTGAATAGTGTGTGACCAATAAATGATGAGCTCTTCCTCTCAACTCCAGTGTGATTGGTCACACGTCCCCCAGGCATTACCCACAATACAACTGGCGCTCTGGGGGTGCGTTTTAAATAGTGTCTGTCTGATGCGACTGGGAAGGTTAATGCCGTTTCTAACCACCATACAAGTTCTAAATGCAATTGGCCAGCACAAATTGAGGAGACTGAAAAAGAAAGAAGGAAAAGAGTAGAAATGAAACCGAGGAGTTTCAATTGAGACAAATGAAAGCTGATGGGCGAATAATTTTCAGAGCACAGCACGAACATTTTAATGCCACATTTCTTCAGACCCACTTTTCTTTTTCATTATATTTGTGTCCTGTAATTCTTTTCTTTACCCTCAATAGTGGAAATGATCTTAACTTGATAAAACGGAGTCTTCCGTAAGTTATAAATCTGTTTTTGTAGTGAGGACATGCCTACCCAATGTTTAAATGTGTTTTTGGGTATGTTTCTGAGTAGGGTGCAACCCTTCTCCTTGATCAGTATAGACTGAGTAAGAACCATTTATTATTGAAAGTATATATAACTTTGCATCGGTACCTATTGGTATATCCTCTGTCAGTGGGTGGCAATCAGACTTTCTTCCACTTCACCTTTTATCAAACAAGGTAGAAAGTGACAATTGACTAAAATTCAAAGACTGTTAAAGAAAAATGGACAACTTCATTGCACTATACATTTGTCCTCATCTGTTTGTCCTTGCACTGTCTTGATACCTCCTTGACAGTGAGCTCTTTGAATTGTGGGAAAAGTAGTGCAGTGGAACTTATTCTGGGCCTAATTAAAGCATGTTAATCCATTCCCAACAACTTTATGTAGGTATGGTGGTCTGACTTAAAAAAAAGTTCAGCTTTGTACAATGACAGTCGAATAAGTCCAGTTTTAGTGGGAGCAAAACAATAAATGGGCTTTTTTGTGAAAGTGGCTGAAGCATAGTTATACTGAGCTTGGTGTGTGTTTGTGTGTGCGCGCATGTGCATGTGTGCGAATTGTGTCGTTCCTCTTGCCTGCCTTTCATAAGGGATCCTGCGTTTCCAAACTGCACTCCTATACTTCTTTTAATGAGCTAGACCGAAGGGGCAAGATGTCATCCACATTCTGCCTTTTACAGCGGGTGACACTGAGACCCCACACCCCATTTCCCTTCGCATCTGAATCCCACTTTCTCTATCAATCCAAAGCTCCAGAGTCAATTTCATTTGGCCCCTGCCTCAGCCTCAAGCTGGTGTTTGGTCGTGCAGGTGTATGGTTTAGTCAATACAGCTGTTCATTGAGCTTCAGCACAGTAGAAGGGTACACGGGTGATTGAAGCATGCAGTATAAGGTAGTGGAGGGAGCCAGTGATTGAATAGACACAAAGGAGGAAAGATGGGGAGAAAAATGAGGATAAGCATCTTTGCAGGGACAAACTTATGGGTGAAGCCTTGTGTTGACAAAGAGAGATATAGTCGTTCAAGGATACGCAAAACGGTGGATAGAGGACAGAAAGCGGAGATGAATAGACAAGGAAAGTTGTATCTCTGTGTCTGTTGGTATTGATTGGGACCAGAGGCCTATGTTTGACTGGCCCATTTTATATTTTATCTCTCTCGCCTCTCCTTGGCGTGACCCCTCCCCCTCCCTCATTCTGGCCTTAACATCACCCCTCAGTTTAATTTACAATTACATTCCCGTCTCTGTCTTTTGTACATAGTGGCTCTAAGCTGCAGACCAGGCAGCACTCCAAATGGAAAGAGATTTTATCACTATGTCTGGCTCGCCATTTCCTTGCGCATCTCATCTACTTTAGCGGCCAAGGATTCCTACTCTGTAACTTTTACTGTCATGCTGTCCCAGCGTACACAGGCTCATGCATATACGCGCATAAAAATACAATTGCAGTCACACTCTGTAGCAAGCTGTCAGTCAGGACAGATGTCATAGCCATAATTGAGTTGGAGAGAGACGATGCTGTAATGCTCCCACTGGTCCAGAATTCATGCTTTCCACTGATCACTGAAGAGGGCTCGAACAACCCAGCAGATCACTTTGTGAGACAATAGAAGTGCTGATGAAACTAGCTGTTGAATTTGGCAACAGACACCTTGATACTCTCTAGTCTCACAGGGCTATGTTCCGTATGCACATACTGTAGTAGCGTAGGGATCTTTGAAGACCAACCTTCTACACCAGTCTAAAGGCCTCAAAAAGCTGCTGCTGCAGTGGGATTAGAAATGTAGACTTTTGGTGTTCAAATGTCATCTGGCTATGAGGTTTTCTCTCAGGTACTACTTGTTCTTTTCAGTGACTTGAAAAATTCTATCCCTAACAGACACAGTCAGTCAAGAGCAGTAAAATTGTACATATTTATCTTTTACTTTCCCAAGTTTTTAGGGAATCGCAGTGGTGGGAGGTCAAACTGGACCCAGTCCTTCACAGGACCAATCCCTTGACCAAGTTGACCCACATTGAGAACAGCAATGCTTGCTGCAGCATGATATGCCACTAATTAGCAAGTGGCTGCATGACACAATGTTAGCTCTCTGGTTTGCCATGAAACCACCTGCCAGCAAGCTCGCACCTCTCGTGCGGAATGGGTACTGTATGGTTCTCAGGGGCCCTACCATAGACCAAAAGCATGCCAGTTTGGTTAATTGGTGACAGGTGTGAATGGTTGTCTGCCTCCAAGGCTTAGCTCAGACTTGATAATAACGAGTGTGGAAAGCTCTAAGTGCAGATGCATTGAGATCAGATCACTCAAACCACATTTGGAGGCAGTCTGGACAACATCGAAGGACCATTTCAACTGATGTTCCCTGTCTGATGGAGGGACTCATTCACATGCCAATGGCAGCATATGATTATTTTGATACTATTATTACACAACATTTGATTTCAGAAATCCCATCGAGATATATTACAACTATGGCAAACATCTTGGGCGAGTTGCCTGGAACAAGCCAGGGAATAGACCCAGTCTGTATTGTTTTAATGTCCAACTGACTTGGCAAAGCAAAAGCAGTGCTGCATCTCGCCGTTCAAGTGCTGCAATGTGCCGTTCTCTCACTAGTTATAAGGTCAGTCTTGCACACCCATTCAGAAGCTGTTCAACATGATATACTCTAAATGCTATTGTCATAGCCTAGAGACACACTTTGAAACAAACACCTCCTTTTAAATTTTGGCTGTTACCCACATGAAAATATAAATGATGTCGGAAATTCTCTGCATTTAGCTTAGTTCAACGCCCACGCTAGCAAGCCCTGCTAATGAGAAAGGATTTAATACATGTGTGTACATGTTGGTGTGTGTGCTGAGTATACTGTATATGTCTATTTGTTTATTAATGTTTATATAATGGGCTAAAGATGCGCTACTGTTCCTGTAGTTGATTTGATTAGTTTAGCTAAGCGCTAACCCTCAGGGGCCTGCTGCCTCTTCTCTGTGAGATTAACAGAACACAGCCACAGTTTGAATATGAATACAGCATGAATATGGATGTGAATGGATGTGCTAACGAGTATTTGTATTCATGTCTTTAAAATGTGTGTTAGAAAAGAGTGGTACTTGCAGTATAATAGCCTGCGGGATTCATGTGGTTGTGAGTGTGGTCCAGGACAGGCTGTTTCCGCATTGTTTGATACTCGCAACGGCTTTGAAGTCCCATCTCAGCACTAGGGGGTCAGGAGGTTCACATTAAACATCTGATAACCCCCCTCGACACAAATACATACACAGAAAATGCATTTAAACATATTCATGAGATCATACACAGGTATAAACCTATCTCAAATGTTAAACACTTGACACGTTAGAGATGCCGAGAGGGATGAATCACATGTGTGAAGAGGTTGTTTAACTGCAAGCAGGCTAAAAGTGCTATGCTAACCATTGGTTAGCGATTTAGTTTTGTGCACATGGCACCTCATAGATTTGCTGCAGCATGTTTTGATGACTTTATATACTGCGTGTTGAAACTATAAGCCAACAGGCATAATGATGAAGTTGAATATTATACTTTTAAGCTTTTAGGACATAGTACAGCATCAATTTCATCATCAAGCCATTTGAGCTAACATTCGTATGCTAGGTACAAACTGGTGCAAATCTTGAAATGCACACGTAGACATAATTTGATCACACCTCGTTATGATTATGGATGCAGTCAGAGGCTCAACCTCTCAACCCACAGAGCTACCAACTCCAGTGTGGAGTAACAATTCTGGTTCTGTCAGGAATGCTGATACCAGTTTATAGATTAGCATAACACTCACCACATTACCATGCTAATCCCAGCCTCATTATTTGCAATGAGAAACAGAGGTTTACTTAAAACATCTGAGGTAATGGATTTGAGCGTGGGTGGTTGAGCCAGCCGGGAGCTGTTTTTGAGTGCTTGTGTAAAAGTGAAGAAAAAATTAAAAGAGAAGATATTAAACGTACTGTCCATAATATTGGAACAAAAACAAACAAACAAACAAACAAAAAAACCTAACTTGTTCAAGTTTGCCCCTTCTCATAACATCATGTTTGTAGGTCAAGGATCGCAAGCTGTAGCGGCTCCAGTTTTAGCTCCATCCAGGAGGCTCAGTGGTTTGTATCGCTGCCTCAGAGCAAGAGGGATTCGAGTCCCAGTCAACCCAGGTCCTTTCTTCATGGAGTTTGCATGTCCCCCCATGTGTATGGAGAACCTCTACCATCAAAAACATGCATGTTAGATTAAAACTCCTGACCACGGCATTTGCACAAAGATTGCTCCCCTTAGTCTGGCATCATTCATTACATGCCCATAAAGAATTCTTCAGATGTCTTGGGTTCCTCAGCCTGTCGCTAAGGTGGACCTTAAGACAGTTCATCATGGCACTGCCACTGATATTTTATTGTCTATTAGCCCAAACTTTTCTCATTCATGAGACAATGTCTGCTTGCACTCAGACTTACGTTAATGCTGAGTTAACCCCCATTTTATATGAGGTCATGGTAGTTGTATATTCAGTTTGCCTCCGTTTGGAAAATCATAGTAAATCAAGCCAAATCAAGAAAACCATGTGTCTTAAAGCTTTCATTTGGACTTTTTTAAATAAAAAATAAAGACATACTACAAACACTTGTGCACACAAACAGATCAGGACTGACTGGTGTCTCTGTTGGCTCAGGAGTGGATAGCAGACATATGCTGTCACCTCTGCCCCCGTGCCAGGCAGCCACATTGGGATGTGGAGATGGGTGTGGGTCTGTGTGGGGGTTTGTGTGCGGTAGGGTTGGCATATGTCTAATTCCCCTCAGAGTTGGCAGCTCAGACAGACAGTTGCTAGCTCATCTGTTGCCCTGCTTAGTGGGCGCCAAGTGATTGAGCACAGGCCACTTCCTTTAGCCGTTCTCTTGTTTCTTCTTATCACTCACCAACACTGTATGCACCTGCTAATACTCCTCCACTTCTGTTGCACATCTGGCAGGCCGCCATAGCTCACTGTGTCTTCTGTATTAGAAATGTCTTTCCTATCGCTTCAGGTCCGACTTTGACACCTACATTCGGATACCAGAAGAATGATGGAGTCAGTAATGTTGTAACTTAATAAGATTGTAAGTAAGTAAAAGTGGCCTTCAGGATTTACTGGTTGGCAAGAGGGGACCTCGAGTGCCTAAAACAATACTGTAGTTGTTGAGTACATGTATTTCCCAAACCTGTACCAAATTAACATCAGTACTCAAACATGTACCATTACACCCCTGCTATAAAATTCATCCCATTACTCGAGCTGTTCACAATTCAGCCCCCCCCCCCCCCCCTCAAAGGGAGTGGAATATTCATTCATACTCATACTCATTCCATCCTGGCAGAGGTATGAACTCCCCACTTGCCCTCTCGTTACAAGTGAGTTTCAAATTTAGGGGAAATTTTCAAAGAGTGCAATAGGAAAATGTCAACTCTGTCATCGGGGCAGTGGGCTTTCATTGTCACGGTTACTATAATAACTAGCTGGTAAAGGGCAGCGAATGTTGGGATTTTTTTTAAAAGACGGACTTAACTTGCATTTGAAAATGTGAAACTCACAGGTGGGAGTGAAAAACAGTCTGTAGGGATGAGAACTGATCAAAGTTTATCGATATTGATGCTATTATCGATTCTGCTTATTGGTCTGATTCTTTATTACTTCTCTTACTGATTTCTGATCAATTATCCATGAGAAAAAAGAGAGGGTATGCACTGGGTTTCCTATGTTGTGCCTGAACACAGTGTAGAAACACCGTCAACATAAATGACATCATTCTTTGTGTTGGCGTAGACTCGTGACATCATTGTTATGCAATGAGCAACTGTCAGAAAAGCATGCTGACATTATTTAAATGTATCAATGTACTCAGGATGTCAGGTGTTGATTGTCTCAGTTGATGATTCTGACTCGTGATACCAATCCCTGACAGTCTCTCATGGCGAAGTCGGCTGCTTTGTTTGATCGGAATGTGGATTAGAGATGTCAATCTGAGTTAATTACATCAATCAATACATCTGTGGCATTTGATACAGATATTGGATCAAGTCTGTCTCAACTCATTTGTATCTTTTCGTTGTGTTGGTGCACAAAACAAAAAGGTATTACACATGCTAATGTTCCCCATTTTCAGGGGGAAGGGGTGTGGAACTGGCAGAAGACAAGTCTTTGTACACTGATTAAACACATGGATATGTTTTTTCAAGATTTACACACATACACAAACACACACACACACACACACACACACACACAAACTTGCGCACCGAAATGGTCAGATGGCTGAGGCTATAACTGGTTCTGTCCTCAGGGAAGTCTTTAATTGGTCACAGTGCTTTACCATCTGGGGCTGGAGTGATGGACGGAGGGAGGGATGAGAGAGGAGGGTTGGAGCCCCTATAAGGGGTATAGAGAGAATAAAGAGGGAGGGAGTAGAGGGGAAGGATGAAACCTATTAGTTTTAATAGTTGGACTTCTGCTAATTACACACACACACACACATATATATATATATATATATATATATATATATATATATATGTATATATATATATGTATGTATATATATATGTATATGTGTTCATAGTGTGCATATGAAGATGTGTTGAAACACACTGTTCTTGTGTCTGATGGTTGCCTGTAGGTAGACAGGTTATAGCTATGGTGTGTGTGTGTGTGTGTGTGTGTGTGTGTGTGTGTGTGTGTGTGTTTAGAGGTGGCAACAAGAGTGGGCTGTTGGCAGATGGAGCAAAACCCTGCACATGTCCCAACAACCTCCAGGCCTGCAGAAATGGGGAAGAAAAACAGACACGCACAGGTCTGGCTGTGTGTATGTCTCTCCTCTTGAGCACCGGGTGTTTGGTGTAATTCATGTCATTTGGATACATGAGCAGGTCGCAGATGCTAAGAGAAGTGTGTGACAGATGAAACACTGGAGGAAGCGGGTCTGTATAGCTTGTATAGATGGGGAGAATATGCACGGAAAGGGAAAACAAGAAAGGTGATACTAAACAGGGGAGTGTGGGGGGGGGTTATCCCATGTGTGTTTAAACATGATGAATAAATCTCTGATGCTCTGAAGGATTTCAGTCAACGATAGCTTTGCACATAGCTCTTCTGGAGCTCTTTTAGTAAGATTTGTCTTTCATACTCCCACCTCTCTTCAGACTACCCCTCCTCTCATGCCTTGCCTTTTAATCTGCCGCTTACTCTCCATCTTCCCTACACTCACTCAGGCTCATTTCCTGGCTGGGCCTCAGTGAGAGGTAGTGTCATATGTGTGTATGAATGTGTGCTTGCCGATGTGTGTTTGTGTGTGTCTTAGTTGGTGTTAAATCCTCCTCTTCGCCTTTGTGTACAGCGTCTCATATTTGAAAGCTTCTTCTCACCACGGATCCCTCTCTTATCGCAACATTCAGCCTTTTAAATCCACGTCACCATTCTCCTGTGACAATAACAAAGCCCACTCTTTCACTGTTTGCCCATCTCTCTGTTCTTTCCTCTCCCACTTTATTCTTTTGTTACACCTCTCCCTCTCTGTTTGTGCCGTCCAGTTAGAAAACCTGGACACATGCACAGTTCGAGAAAATAAACCAGTGAATCTTGCGGGGTGAGTGTTATACATGCACGCCATGAACCGAGCGCTATCACACACAGGACGATCATTTTTTTTCTCCACATGGGGGCAGTTGATGGTGAACATCATAGCAAATAGGTTTTGTTTTCAGATGATGCTGTCTGTGTCATTAGTTGATAAATGGTCAACACCTAGGACGTTACTATTGTTACCTTTCGGTGAATAAGCTCCAAACCATTAACACACATGCTGTAACAGTTGTCAAAGACCTGGCTTGGATAATTGGCCCGGCCAAGGAGACGATAGCTGATTCCAGAAACTTCTCAGACTTCTCACACACACTTCCATCTGAAGTCCAGCAACCTGAGACTGAGATCAGTGAAAAGAGCAATTGAGGGTTAGTATTCAAGCCACTTTCCAGGAAGAACATCCACAAAGAGGTTAGAAACGGGGCCTCTGAGGATGAACTATTCAGGGAGTGCAGAAGATGGTGAGGGAGAAGCAGAGGTATCATGCAGGACTAAGCCTTTCCGTGGGATGTACTATGGACAGACAGATTTGGCTGATATCGAGAAATCCTAGAAAAAGCTGAAGGACGGTGCAGAAAGTGGCACTCAACTCCAGGTCAGCTGATGTATAACTCTACCACACCAAATTAAAGACAAGTACACTCCTGAGAATTGTCCAGCACTTAGTTTAAAGTAGGAGGATGCTAGCTAATGCACACTGGAAGTCCCCAAGTCTGAAAGGGAGACGGTGCCGAAGGCGTTTGAGAATGGCAAAGCTACTCTCCATGTGGGACTTGTGGTCCCAGGCTGAAAAGCGAGTGCTGGCTGCGAAATCAGAAATTGTGGTGATGGACAAGGAGCTGAAGGGAGAAGCAGTGATTGATTTAGACATCACAAGCATCTGCAATATCACAAGGAAAGAGCTTGGGCAGCTCAAGAAGTACCAAAGATTGAAGGAAGAGCTCCATCAAATGTGGAAGGTGTGAGATTGTTGGATATTTCTTATTGAAATAAAAAAGAATAGATTCTTGATCTCCAAGTCTATTTTAGTTGTGGTTCCCTAAAAGTGTTTGCTCTCTGCTAGTCTATCTGACCCAGTGGTTGGAAGACTTGAGTTATAGCCTGCTCCGAAATGCAATGTTAATGCAAGCGATGGCTTCCTTTGCAGGTTGCCCAGAAATATGTTATTGCCTTTGTCATGAATGGGCATTCAGGATGGAAGGATAGCAACATGGCTACTGCTACAAGCAGCCAGGTGCTTGTTTCTGTCTGGGTACAAGCAGAGCTATTTACCAGGTCTGTGATGGACAAAATGCCTAGTAAATGCAAGGCTTGAAGAGAACATACCACATGCAGAGGGTGTCATTATTCTGTAGACTTTTATAACACGATAAGTTCAAGCAAAAGAAGGTTTCCATGGGCACTTTAAAGGGGACACTTTCAAAACCTGCAGGAAATCGTAAAATTGCAATTCTTAGCCTTTTAAAAGCATGCATTTTGAAGTTGGTGACGTGTGAGAAAAAAAACATCTCGTGACTTTGTCATGAACATACTGGGGAAAAATAATGACAATAAGCAGCTCATCTCCTAAAACTGCATGCGATTCAGTGACCCAGTACGGCTGAGTCACGACTCTGGAGGAAATGTTTGGCCAAGTAAAAGAGGAGTACCTCAGTCATTTATACCACTCGGTGTGTGTCAGAGAGCAGCTGTCCCCTCAGGCCTGACTATCTGTGTTGGATGGAAATGTAAGAGGGGAGTCAGGCTTGATTTTGATCGGCCTCTCCTTCTGGCTTTAGGTATAATGAGCTCACTCCCTCTCACACACACTCAGGGGATTTTACTCCCTTTAATAGTTTTATGACCCAGTGATTGAAAAAAACAAAACAAAACAAAGGCTGATGTTTTTGTACAATCCATTTGTCCGAGAGGGCTCAATCAAATGTGGGGTTCTGTGTTTCTAAGAAAGTCTTAAAGAGGACAAGCGGGTGAAGGAAGACGGCTGAGAAAAAAGAGGAGAAAGTGATAATTGGGTGCTGACAAGCAACTTGTCAAATGAAAAAGAAACTTGCACGATAATGTGGTCGAGAAAGGGTGCATGAATGGGGGGGATGGGATTTCAGGGGTTGCATCGATGAAAGAACCCCCGATCCAGGAGAGAAATGGGACAGGGCCTGAAGAAGAATAACGGTGTGATGACACAGGAAATAATGCTTCAGAGACCCTTTTATGAAATGAAAAGACCTTTTCCCTTTCAGTCATTGTGACCTCTGTGTTACAGCGCAGGACACACACTCGCCTACTGAGAGTCAGGTTCCATTAGCAGGGGACCTCGCAGCTCCTAGCTGAAAATCTCATAACCGCATCTGTAAGATCTCTCATATCCCCTCGCCCCTTTCTTCTGCCCCCCCCCCTTCCTTTTCTATTTCATCTCCTCACATTTTTAGAAGATTGCATTTGGTGTGTTATGATAGGACTGTGGAAACCTCTTTAATCAGCCGGCATATGAGGCCTTCAGCTCACAGCGCTTCATTTACTAAGCAACATCATTTGTTTTCATTTGCATCAGTTTTACAAAAGCAGTTACGAGGGACAGACAATTGTTGTTGCTGTTTCGGTCATCTTGATAATTCATCGTTGCCTGTAGTTTGCACACACTGAGCTGAGAACAGAGAAGCTTGCAAGTTTTTTTTTTGTTTTTTTTTTAGGCCTTTTTGATTACATTTGGATGAAAATGTAGCCATAATGCTTCATGTAGTTTTTCTAACTTTAAGGGCCTTGTCACAGTGGGTGCTTCGTACTGCGCCCAAGCACGTTTGTCCCTCCAGATATAGCTTGTTTGACTAATATGATCGATCCAGACCGCTAATATTTGGAATCGCGGAATATGCGTATCCCAGGAGATTGAGGAAGATTCTCCAGATATATACCAAGCTAGGTTGTTTTTTTGGGGTTTGTTTTTTTTTTTTTCGCTGAATGCAAAGCTAAATAGAAATGAACAGGTTGGGTAGCAAACTTTGTATATCTTGCTACAAAGTGTGATTCCGCGCCCCTGCAAGGTCACTCCAGTACTGTCCCGCTCCTGTGGTAAAACATAATTTTGTCCGTCAAGCTTCCTGACTCAGATCAGACTCAGCTTTCTGATATCAGAGTGAGGAGAGGAGAGCCAGTCGTGCTTTGCCGTGGTTTAAGGCAGCCGAGCAAAGTATGAGGGTGCCTGAGGACCCAAGGACACATTAGTATGATTCTCTTTTTATGACAAGATGCAAAATCCATGTAATATTAGGTGTTGGTCATTGATTTTTTTTTTAAACTTTTAGGAACGGTAACCTTTTCTTTGGTTTTACTTTCCACCTGCTACAAAGGTGGAGAAATAAGGTTTTTAGTGGGTGTTGACATTTATCATCATTTTTTCAGAACAATTCAGAAGTTCTTTAGGTTTTTTTCTGTGTGTTTTAAGGTCTAACCGGGTATAAAAAAAAAAACATCTTAACTATTCGCACTGCCAGTCCATCTCAAGTGAGATTTCTGGTATGACTAACATTTACGGATGTAATTTATGACAACGCAGTGATTGTGCTAAAAAAAAAAAAAAAAAAATTCCATGGCTGTAAATGAGCTAAGAGAACTGAAGGGGAGTCAGAGTGAGCCAGAGAACTTCTTCCGTAGAAGATTTGTGAATTTTTGGTGGTCTCTAAAAATATTTAATCTTCTTTTTTTTTTTTTTTTTCTTCATGCATTTTCCATGCAAGAGTCAAAGTCAGGTCTCTGTGGAAAATTACTCCCCCCCCCCCCCCCCTTGTTTCTGTCAAACAGAAAGTGAAGAAGGTAACTAATGTATGTGTGGTTACACTCAGGATTATATAGGTGTACTTGCTCCTCACAGAAGGTTGGGTTTGTAAAATAACTACAATAAACAGCGTCTCGCTCTGTCTCCACGATTCCCCTGTGCTGACTGATGCACGGCAAGCAGCAGTGACTTTTCATTCCATGTCTCTTTCTTATTGTGTTTCTTACTAAAGGCAGAAGCTAAAGTAAATACTTTATAAGCGATTTGTCATTTTTGACCACAGAATAGGAAGCGCCCCCTGAAAGTCATTATACAGTTTGCACACCGACTCAAGGTTTATGTAATCAAGGCCAGTCGCACATTCTGCAGATAGTCATTATGTGGTTGTGAAAAGGTCCTGAATCCTGTTGATTTTGTCACATGGATGAATCTGATGTGTTAATGTAACATTTACTTGTTATACCCAAATGTGTTCTACAATGTGGAAATCATTAATGCCTCTGACCTGAGACCTTCGCTTTGTCAATGTCAAATATTTGACGTCTTTGCAAACAGAGCCTGTCACAAATAATTGCACACAGTATCGTTCTCATGCAGTCCAATGAATGATTTTGCCATTTTCCTACGCAGTACGACCTCGGAACTATCCAACTCTGTTAATTTAATTTGATTGAATTTAATATCCCAAAAAGATCTAACATCGCCCCTGAGATGAGTTTAAAAAAAACCCAAAACAGACAAAGGTACTAATGAGCTTACGGTTTCAGCCTTTTTCTTTTTTTTTTTTAAATAAAGGTTGTTTTGAAATCACTGGCATTTGTTTTGAATATTACAAACCAGATTTGCCACCACGTCATCACCCTGAACAACACCGACCTTATTAAAGAGAGAGATTTACTCTGGCCAAGCACATTCCTGTCATTAGAAATAAAAAAAAAAAATAACAGGGAAGCGCAGTCGTACAGCTGGGAAGTGGGAAAGTTCCATGGTCTGATGTGGGAGAAGACCGCAAACAACTGTCAAACTTGGAATGTCCCTCCAGGAACACGGGAGTTTTCAAGAGCTCCGAGGAACGAAATTGACTTCACTTGACCTCGCAGTACTTGTGGTGAAATATGAGGAATGAAATTGCTCTAAGTGGTGGTAAATTAGTGGAAACTACACAAACATGAGATTAAATTAAACGCTGATTAAGACTTGACAAGAACATTGCATTTTAGTCAAGCAGCTAATAAAGAAACAAAATCAGGCGCCCAAAAGCCCCGGCCTCAGTCAGTGAATCAGACTTTATTTTATGTAGCACTTTTCATACAAATAAAATGTAATTTTATTTATATGAATATGATTCAGTGCAGCTGCACGGTGGTGCAGTGGTCAGCACTGTGGCCTCACAGCAAGAAGGTTCCGGGTTCGAGTCCCGGCTCGGGCGCGGGATCTCTCTGTGTGGAGTTTGCATGTTCTCCCTGTTCCTGTGTGGGTTCTCTCTGGTACTCCAGCTTCCTCCCACAGTCCAAAGACATCAAGAGGGGACGAGGCTGATTGATACTCTAAATTGACTGTAGGTGTGACTGTGAGTGTGAATGGTTGTTCGTCTCTGTATGTTGGCCCTGTGATGGACTGGCAACCTGTCCAGGGTGAACCCCGCCTCTCGCCCGTTGATGCTGGGATAGACTCCAGCCCCCCCGCGAGCCTTACTAGTAAGGAATAAGCGGAAGATGATGCTGGATGGATGGATGATTCAGTGCATGTGTGTGTGTGTATATGCAAACATTAAAAGCATCTTCTTTGTTACTAACATGAGAGACCTCATTGAACGGGCAGACACAGAACAGAGACATCAAAGTTTTCATCGATTGAGATTAGACCAGAACAGTTTAAGATCAAATGCTCTGACTTCGTCCTGTGAAACTTGACTAAATAAAAGCAGGAAGAAGATTATTAAATTTGATAATATCTAACAAGGAGATTTGACTTTAGACGAAGACAAAATTACTCATTAACACTAGTCCCAAACGCAAGTAAATCTCCCTTTTGTTAATGAGCATTGCGCTCATTAGTGGACTGTTTAGTGATGTCGGGCGATATTCAATATTTTCCTTCTGTAATTTGGTCTTTGGCGTGTAGTTAGGTCTTGATTAACCGATCGGTAATGTTAACCTTCTCGTGAGCCACTTCTCTTTCCAAACTGTCAATACTGTTAAATCATCTGAAATAACCTCCTGATTGTAAGTGGGTTTGTTACTTGTCATTAATTTAACAGCAGAAACACATCAGAGTTGTCATTATCTGAACGTTTCCTACTGGTAA
This sequence comes from Aulostomus chinensis, assembly GCF_037954235.1. Taxonomy (NCBI): domain Eukaryota; kingdom Metazoa; phylum Chordata; class Actinopteri; order Syngnathiformes; family Aulostomidae; genus Aulostomus; species Aulostomus chinensis. Next base: position 16,619,883 of record NC_141331.1, on the reverse strand, counting down.
TCTTTCCACATGAGAAGTGATCCATTCCCAGCTGCCTGAATGCACTGTAAGCTATGCACGGCTATGAGGCTACAATGGCACGAGAGCCTCATCTTTGATTTTCTGCTCATACATGTGATACTAATCCTAACATGCTTGCAGGACAATAATGTAAATGCTCCTATTTATCAGTAGCTGCTGTGTAGGCTGGCTTTCTGCCGGGGACACCGTGGCAACAGATTAATTCATAGGCAAATATGACATCCTTTAAAAAAAAAAAAAAAAACCTACTGTACATAATTACACATTATACAAAATTATTTCATTGGGTCAATGCGTTTCACATCTATTATGCTCGTATTACATAACACGGAAATATGTTAATGCTGAGAAACAGATGGAGTGGTGCTCTGTATCTAAGACTCAATACGTTGCCGTGCTCCTCTGATCATGTGCGTGTGTTGTATTATGGATGTAACCCCCGCTGAGGTTCCAGATCCCACACTGCAGCCTTCAACTCCTTTTTAAAAAAAAGAAAAACCTCCCTTTCCTCTCTGCTACACAGAGATCCCACTTGTCTCTTTTTGCGTGCTCCTTCCTCTGCCCTTTTATCTCGTTATTTACTCCACATCTGTCCTTGCTGGCTCTTGGGATGGTTTGCAGACCTCAGTTTGTCAGAGTTTGCTTTACTTGTTGCTCACAATGCTTTGTTTGAAGACCTGCTTGATTTCCCCGTCTCCTGGGGAAGTGTTTGCAGTGTGTTGTTCCACAGATTGGTGTATGTGTGCGTGTGTGTATGTGGGGTGTGTGTATGTGTGTGTGTGTGTGTGTGTGCATGAATGTAAGTTATTGAAGTCAGAGTGACAAGTACACTCCCTATTTATAGGATACAAACAGGATAATAATAATCTATCTGAAGCCATTTTCCATTTCCTGTATAGAAGTCAGGCTGTGTTGTGTTGGATGCATCAAGCAAAGTGGCACTACCTCTTTGTACTTCCTCTTTCATGTCATTCCTCTTCCTCCTTTTTTACCCTCATTTCTTCTGTCTCCTAATGTCCCAGTTAAACCTCTTCATCCCTCATTCTAACTCATCAACAGCTCTCAAAGAGAAGAACAAAGAAGTGGAGGATTTGAATGGGCAGGGTAATGGATAACAAGTATGAGAGAGACATGTGTGGGCACAGTTTCTGTATTTATCTCTATTTCTATTACTTCCTGACCCAATACGCCTGCATGTGTTGCAGGCATCCTGGGTCAGTAAGTGACGTCTGCTCAGTGAGTCCGGACTCTTATGAAGTAGTGCTGAAGATCGCCCACTCACTGTTTTTCCTCTAAGCTGCGCTCTCAATTTCACAGAGTAATTAACAATAATTACCGCACTGGCATTGCCAAATGGCCATTTGCTTTACAGCAACACACACACAGACACTTGAGGCCATTATAACCCATAAACGGTGACCACTTCAGCTGGGGCTGAACATCTGTAATCCCAGACAGTTGTGTTGTGAATATCATAACAGGGTTTATTCAGTCATGAAAACTTGGAAAAGAAGTGGTATTCTGAAATCATTTCCTGGCCTGGAGACATTTTGAAAGAGTAAGTAAAGACAAAGTGTGGAAAAGTAATGGACATTTTCTTCACAAATAATATATTTGAGTATATATGGTTCAGTAAATGTTGGCTAAGAATAGTCTGTGTTGCTTCAAGTCCATTAGCTACTAATAATAAATGTTAATTTTGGTTGAAACCACATAGCTCGTCATTTATTGTATTGAAAAATACTGAGGTGAGATTTATTATTTTTCATTGTGTATACAGAGGATGTATGAAACTACACTTATTTAGGTGTCAGCTTTGACTTTTAGCTCACATGTGTTTGAGTGGCATATGTTAACTATGAAAAAGATTTTTTAAAGAAATTAAAGTAAAACAACATAACCTACAAGTTACAGACTTGAATGTTTATTGCCATTATTATCGTATGAATAAGACTAGTCAAATAATGATTAATAGTGACAGTAAGCTTTATTTATATAGCTTCTTGGACTCAAAGTACTTTACAACAGAGACGGAACAAAATGTTAACATTAAAATCATGTTACAAGACAGTTTTGAAAAGAGAACAAAACCAGAACGCACATTATTACATGGAAAATAAGATGGCAGTAAAATTATTAAAAAGATAGAAAAGAAGTAAAACAGATACAATTACAGAGCGTGTTTAAAATATGCAGCAGAGAGCAAATGTTGTTTTTTTTCTCTCCAGTGTATTTATTTTTTTGTTTAGGGGTTGGCGTACTTGTTAGCTTATCTTAGCTTAGCTTGATAGCTAGCAAGCTAGCAATTCAGCTAACTATCTCATAGAGGTGAGTCAGAGTACACACTGTATGCACATTGTCTTTTCATTACCAGCATATTCCCTTGCCAAGCAAGGTCTGCCTTGTTGAGAGTAGAATATTCTTAGACTTTAGAAGTTTGAAGCCCCCCCAAAAAAAGAAAATGTTTAGTTAGTTTAGCAAGTCAGTAGCTCTCACAGGAGTTTCTTAAGGAACATCTCCCTCTGCTGCTTATAGACATAAATATATTATATAGCAGACAAAGACAGGCAAAAAGTATTACAATTTCAAAGTAATAAACTTTAAAATATTATTTTAATGTTAAGCAAAACAAAATCAAACGCTCTTTACATCGCCTTTACCTTCATGCACAATATATATAACACAAACCTGGTTTGAGTTCCTGTTGTTTCCATTTCCTCCGAGGAACCTTTTCTCCCGCCACAACTTAAAAAGACTTTTTCACACAGTGCAAAGAGATGTTAAATTTTTTTGATGCATGCAAAATGTACAGATCACACTTTTTCTCTCATCTTAACAAAATCTCCTCCTCACTGTTTTTTTTTTTTTTTGTGTGTGTCCTCGTGTCCCCCGCATTTCTATCCCTGTGTGACTGGACTTAAAAGGCCAGCTTGAGGGATGACAACCATCGCTCACTTCAGAGCACCGACAGAGTAGGAAAGATCGGGTACGCAGAGAGATGAAAGTAAAAATTGTAGATGAGGTAGAGCAGCAGGAAAGTAGTTTTAAAGCTTTATAAGGGATTGACAGTATCTGTGTCAGTCAAAAAGGTAGAAATATACAGATCATAATTCTCTTCACATTCACACATGAGAACATGCATAAAGATTATCCGATTCATTGGTTAAAAAAAAGGTTTAATCATGAGTACTTGGAAACTCCTGCAGATTTGAGAGTATTATATAAATGAGGAATCAAATTAATTTTGAACATTTGGGTATAAATGTTGGCTTTATGGCTTAGTTACTCAAAACACAAACAGTTTTATGATGAAACAGCCTAATGTTTTAAAACGCGTTAAAATACAATCAAAGTAAGGCATTCTGAAAATATCAGGCATCTCCTTAAGTACTGTTTGTGTGTACTCTTATAGTTATGACATTGCAGGGACGTCTGCCTGTTTCCTACGTTGTGGGGACTGACCTGTTATTCGGGACAAAAAGTTGGTCTCTGTGAAGCTATTTTTAAACAGTGATGATGCCGTTTTCTTTTGAATCAGGCGAATTGCAGTTATGGTCAAGGTAAGACGATACAGTGTTCAAGTGACAAGATTGTGTGTTTGTGGCCGAGAATGCCCTCTCATTCTGTTCTTAATCCTCTCCCAGATTGAGGTCAGTGGGGCTATTGGAAGATCTCAGTGTGTTTACAACCTCAGCCTGACTCTTAGAAATGCTGAGATTGGGTGGCGCTTTCTGATTGGTTCTTTCTCCTGGACATATCCGTGCGTAGGGATCCGATTGGCCCAGATGTCTTGAGCTGAAGTCAAAGTATTAAATATCTTTATAGGAAGGGTACTAAGGGATATTTTCAGTTTGGGTCTCAAGAGGGGACAGGAGTTTGGGTTGAATGATGTTGGGGGGGGGGACAGTTTTTATAGTAACTCCTTGCATTTCTCAGAGGCCTATTGCATTATGTGGGAGGGTTGCTATGGTAACGACAGGTTGTAGCGTAGGTGTGTTGTTGTGGTAACAGTATGTCTATGCCACTCACTCTGTTGTCTGAAGAGTCAAAGTGAGAGGACTCTTGTCTCACAATCTTGATCACAATAATCAGTGTCTGAACTGGTGCACATCACAAGAGTTTGATTCTTTCCAAACTTCACTGACTTCTTAATTACTTCAAGTTATTAATTTGGAAAACACAACTTCATGAAACAAACAGAACATTCCATCATGATATGGTTCCACTGAAAGTAACGGAATGATTATACTGAAGAATTAGCGCACAACAGTAGGAACATTAGTAGAGCCAGATCGCTCGGACTAAAACTGTTATAAATAAAGCGTTTTAATATAAACACATGAACAGGCCGACTTAAATTCCCATATTGGTCATTTGACCATACAACCAACAAACAAATATATCAGCAGAAACCTTTTATTGGACCCATGACTAACATTCCAGCAAAACTGTTTATCAAGCAGTCCAGATAATTGAGAACTGCTTTAGGAGACATTTTTGTTCCTGGTCGGTATTCTCAAGTCCTCTGCCGGAGTTCTTGTCTGGACCTCGTTAGGGTGCTGCAGGCTTTGACCCACCTTATTGCTCCCTTTTCTGTCCTGACACTTGTATTTTATCTTTATTTCTTTCTTTGAGTGTCATGTTCCACTCCAGTGACTACATGGCCTCTCTTCTCTTCTTCTTGCCAATCTTTTTCTCTGATCTGCCTTCCTGTCTGCTGTTGATTGATTTTGTGTGTGTGTGTGTGGGGGGGGGGGGGGGGGGTAATCAATCAAACACATGCTTGCTTACTTCATGTGTATTATATGTCTAATATGTACACTACCAGTCAAAAGTTTGACACATTCTCATTCCATGTTTCTTCTTTATTTTGCACACTTTCCTCATTGTAGATACATACTGAAGACATCAAATATATGAAGCAAGATGTATGGAATCATGTAGCAAAGAAATAATTGTTAAATAGCCATTAATATGTTTTATATTTTAGATTCCTCAAAGTAGCCACCCTTTGCTTTGTTGACAGCGCTGCAGACCTTTGGCTTTCTCTCAATGAGCGTCATGATGTCATCACCTGAAGTGGTTCTCACCTCACAGGTTTGCCTTCTTAGGGGTCATTTGTCGAATTTCTTCCCCTCTTAATGAAGTTGGTGTCAAGAGTTGCATTGTGCAGAAGTCAGGTTGGTACACAGCTGACAGCCCTATTTGACAACTGTTAGAATTCATATTATGGCAAGAACCAACCAGCTAAGTAAAGAGAAATGACAGTCGATCATTACTTTAAGAACTGAAGGTCAGTCAGTCTGGAAAATTGCAAAAACTTTGAATGTGTCCCCAAGTGCAGTCGCTAAAACCATCAATCGCAACAGTGGAACTGGCACACATGAGGACCGCCTCGAGAAAAGAAGACCAGGAGTCACCTCTGCTGAGTTCATCCGAGTCCCCAGTCTCAGACATCACAAGTTAACAGCACCTCAGATTAGAGCCCAGATAAATGCCACACAGAATCCTAGTGGCGGACACATCTCTACATCAACTGTTCAGAGGAGACTGGGCCAACCAGGCCTTCATGGTCAAATGCCTGCGTTGAAACCACTACTAAGGAAAAGCAATAAGCAGAAGAGATTTGTTTGGGCAAAGAAACACAAGGAATGAACATCAGACCAGTGGTAATCTGGGCTTTGGTCTGATGAGTCCAAATTTGAGATCTTTGGTTCCCCTGCTGTGTCTTTGTGCGATGCAGAAAAGGTGAACGGATGGTCTCTACATGCATGGTTCCCACTGTGAAGCATAGAGGAGGAGATGTGATGGTGTGGGGTTGCTTTGCTGTTGGGGATTTATTCAAAACTGAAGGCACACTGAACCAGCATGGCCACACCACAGCATCCTGCAGCCACACGCTGTCCCATCCAGTTTTTTCAACAGGACGATGACCTGGCCTCCACAGTCACCTGACCTAAACCCAATCGAGACATTTTAGGATGAGATGGACCACAGAGTGAAGGCAAAAGGGCCAACAGGTGCTCAGCTTGTCTGGGAACTCCTTCAAGACTGCTGGGAAACCATTTCAGGTGAAGTCCTCTGGAAGCTCATCGAGAGGACGCCAAGAATGTGCAAAGCAAAGGGTGGCTATTTTGAAGAATCTAAATTATAAAACATATTTGAGTTATTTAACACTTTTTGTTTACTACATAACTCCATATGTGTTCATTCATTGTTTTGATTCCTCCAATGAGAATCTACAATGTAAATAGTTACGAAAATAAAGAAAAACCATTAAATGAGAAGGTGCATCCAAACTCTCGACTGGTTGTGTATTTGCATACATCAAAATAGCGGATTAGCTCATTGATGCCTGCTTACTTCATATTTAACATTGCTGGTGTTGTGCTGGGCTGCCTGATATCAAATCTGTTTTTTATGTCACTCTGTGTTTTGTTTTTAGTTTAAACGTGTTCTAAGATACAGCACACAATACAATAAGCGATGAGTAAATAGTGAAATTTTTGAATAACAACTACTAACAAACCAAACTACTATTGGAAATTCATTTATCCATTCCTTTCTCCTCCTCCTCCATAATCTAAACCCAAAAAATGGAAATGTGGTCCCAATATTTTCTTCCTCTTGAAAATTGTAAATCATGTTTATATTGCACAAATAGAATCAAAATTGCACAGAAAAATCATATCACGTGTAGGGTTATTAATATTAACATGATATCCTACAGTGTTCCTGTCGGGATCCAGCTGCTCTTTTCAGGCAAGCTCTGCCCAGTGTCTGTGCTAACCAGGCGACATTAGATTAAATTACATTTTTTTAATGCACTGAAAATAAAAACCCTAAATGCTGAGTGTTCATCCGTCTGTCAGCTGAAAGCTCAGGCCTCTGTCTTTCATGTCATCTTGTGCGCTGACAAATCACAGCGGTGCCAGCATAGCTCTGCTGTTTTCGTCTTCACACTGTCGGCCCGAGGTCTTGTGCTGAGTCGCTGTCGAACTTCATATCGGCAAACTAAAAATAGGACATAATTTAAATTACTACTGGTGTATTCAGACAGAAGATTTTTTGTATGTTCTTAGAGTTGTTTTTGTATGAGCTTTGCGCAACTATTTCGTAAATTTTCTTTGCCTAAATTATTTTTTGCCCACAACACTTTTGAGTCAGAAACCTCCAGTAACAATTGTACTTGAATACATGTATCAGTTTCTATATTTTGAAAGTTTTACTGACAAGTTTAATGACTCTGTTACATGATATTCCCAACAGCGAAATTGTATCTTTTCATTTTGTATATCTTGCGGCATATAGTGAGTAGAGGGATCCCAAGGGAAAGGCATCATACTCTGGCATACCTCCAAAATAAAAGTATAAGTAATTTCATCATTGTCTAGGTTGGAGTGTATTTCCATACCAAATATCAAGACTTTACACCTATCAGTTGTTTCTCCTTAACAAACTTAACATAGTCATTAATGGGTTAATTGGCTTAGAACATGAATGAATGCTTGACTCGTCATAGAAGGTGACTTGAGGAGAAGAGCAGACCTCAAACATGCTGATTTATAGTCCCCACAATGAGAATCCCTTAAGAGCCTGCATAGCCAAACATCTTGACAAAGCACTTGACTAGCATTAACCCACACAAAGCACTTCCATTTTCTGCTTTCTAAGAAGTTGCCACACAGCAGTGCGAGAAAGCTTTTCTCTGCATTAATTCATTTTTTCCCCCCCATCCTATCTTAAATGGTTGACTGCGATCCATTGTGAGTGCTGAACATCAATATTGTTGTGTATTCCCTGCTTTCTCGGCCATTGTCTGCACGCATGTGCATTTCTATTGATGTGCCTGATGGATGCCTGTAGCCTCAGTGAAATCACCCTTTTCATAAACACCACCCTGTTGCAAACAAAGTAATGCTGAAAATACTTTTTATATACTTCTTTTTATTATGACATTATTGCACCATCCGTAAAAAAAAACTCCTGTTGCTCCTTTTAAACGCTACACATGTTTATTTCTGAAGGCAGTGCTTCCTGCCTGCTCTCTGAATTTATCACATCATGTAAAACTTTGATGCCTCTGTTCTTTCCTTGCACTTCTCTGTCCCTCACTCTCATCTCCTCTGCTCTCGACCATCTGGCTCCAAGTCCTCCGTTCTCACCCGTATAGATGGGGCTGATTGTTTATTACGGCAGTTTAACTTGCTGTTTGTATATTTAGTACGTGTGATCGAGAAATGTCTGAGAAGTTCAGCGAGAGGGAGTGCAGCCCTGAGATGCCAACAATGAGCTGTTGTGTTAGTTACAACAAACCACATGTCATCTAATCGAGTGGCGGGATCTGGCTGAGTGAGGCAGAGAAAGTTCCATTAACGCACAGTAACATGCGAAAGTCATGTATGAAATATAGATGGCGGTTACCTCAGGGAGAAAAATTGTGTAGTTGCATTAACAACTCTTCCTCATACTAAATCAGAACCTGAGGCGCTTACAGTAGTTTGCCTGTTTATTTCCATAACTGGAGGCATAAACCAAACCGGTCTGCATTATTGAAGCTAGTCCTTCACATTTAAGAGCTAAAGTATACACACTATTTGAGATATTTTTATGGACAAGGAGCATAAGTCACTTTCCCAAAATGAAATATTCTAACATCCCCTCCTACATAACCTCTGCAACACTTATTGTGTCTTTTAAGTCTAACCGAAACACCATTCCAAGAGTGTCTAACTGCTGTTGTGACTTATTTCTGAGTGAATAATGTCAGAAAGGCGGGATGCAACAAAGACTCTCTTGTGCTCCATGTAGCTGCTGAAGCCATCCTCTGTAGAATGACTTGTGCATAATCTGGAGCTTCAACCACTCACACTTTCCCCACAGTCACGCTAATAGACCCATAAATATGATGTTTGGGGGGAAAAGAAAGCTCATAGGCATGTATCCAAATTGAAGATTGACAGTTGAATGTCATGATTTTTTTTGGTGGACATAAGTTGTTACACACTTACATGAATGCACTGCGTCCTTTGGTCAGGGGGGAGGGGAACTGGGGGGGAATACCATGATACTCCCATACAATATGTCCTCCTTGTGAAACTCCAGTGAAAAGATGCAGCCAATGATTTCACATATGACGCAGGAATCATGTCCTTGTATCATGTCTTCTCTTCTAATCTCTTAGCAGCTGAGTAGGTGGAGTAATGGCCATTGCAGCTTGGTTGGATGAATTTGCATAATCTAGGAGAAAAACAGGGGAAAGAAAAAAAAATGGTGGTTGAAAAAAAGTTCTAATTTTGTGTTTTCTTCTTCTTTCAGTTATCGTTGACTCACTGACAGTAACGGCTCCAGCCCAGACTCTGTCCAAAGTGGAGGGTGACACACTGCAACTTGCCTGCGAGGTGTCTCGCACCACAATACAACACACTCACCTGTCAGTCGGTTGGTACCTGCGGGCCCCAGAGGATGCAGCCGCCCCACCTCAAGAGCTGGTCACCCTATCGAGGGACTTTGTTCTTCGCTCCGGAGGGCCGTATCGTCAGAGGATGGCAGCGGGGGACCTGAGGCTGGACAAAACCAGCGCTACATCCTATAGGTTGACCATTCACAAGCTGCAGCCGGTGGACCAAGGCCTGCTCTACTGCCAAGCTGCAGAGTGGATACAGGATCCGGACGGCAGCTGGTTTGCCATGACTCGCAAACAGAGTGACAAGACTCAGCTTCGCATTCAGCCCACTGGTGAGTGACAGGGGAAAGGATTTTGTCAGAAAAAAGAGGGGGTGAGGCGAGGGATGGTGGGTATATTCTTAAGTCTCCCCTGTCCTTTAGACAGGCGCACTGACACAAACGTGTGGGCCGGCTTCTTCTGATTGCTGATCACTATCTCACACTAAGCTCATTAGCTGACTAAAAAGGGCTTAATTCAACCTCCACAGATTCCCCACTTTTGTATTTATGTCTGCTTGATGGGTAACATTACAAGCACATCCAAGAATCTTGTAACTACGGTACCTCTAAACACCACAAGAAACCAAAGGTTGCCATATATTCCATCACCCCAGGCTGATGTGACACATATTTCGCCAACAATTATAGCCGTCTAGTTTGTGCTGGAGAGCAGGTGAGTGGGAGACGCACGCTGCATTTGGCAACTCTGATCGTCTAATTGTCTGATTGTCTAATGGAAGGGCAGTGAGATGTGGGGTCAAGTAACAAGGGGTGCTTGATGGGAGTGTGTGGGAGAAACAAAAGATTGTGTTGGGGTGGATATGCGTCATGATAAGGATCTAATAAGCTGTCAACCTCCAGACTTGATGGATCAGAGAGAAAGACAGCTTTATGACTCTTCCCATGTACTTCGTCCACCCTATCAGACGCACTGGTTTGTATTCCACATACACTTCCAAAAAAACAGTCTCGGACACGTGTGATAAACGATGACATTAGCTCAGCAGGACGCAGCGCGGAGGGTCTTGTGTCAGTACATCACTTTGAATTAGACTCGTTTTGCCGTTCTCCATTAAGCATCGTATTGAGTTCTTGCCCAGGAAGACTTGATGGGACTACTGAAAGCGGCTGGCTGGATGGGAAGGAGAGTGGATGTAAAGCATATTTGTCAGATGAGTTCCTGCTACTTCAGGGAGGAGACAAGAGGCACAAACAGCTCCCCTCTAAGCACCCCTCGTCACTCTCGGTCGTCCCTGTGATCTATAATGGATGGAAGTGTTGTTGCGTGACAAAGAGAATATAGCAGTTACATGTGGGCGTGCCTGCCTTAAGTTGACGTAGGCCTGCATGTGTGGTTTTATTTTGTGTCCCCTTTGTGTGCTTAGTCATTTCATAGGGAACTCGTGTATTAAGTGTTGCGCTTGTCACTTGTCTATATGCATATTTAGAGAGAGACAGAGAGAAGATTGGAAGAAGAGGGGGCAGCTCCTCCATTAGGCTCCCATCATAAAAGATGGAGGGGATCTGGAGAAGGCAGCCATCACTAGCTAATCACCCACAGCTGGCATCAAAGACACAAGCCACCGGCAGAATCCTAATGTACCTTTCGCTCCTAGTTTTTACCATCTTCTCAGCCCCCAACCCCCACCCACCCTGTCCCCTGCACTCTCGTCACTCTAATTTACTGCAGTCAAAATGTCTCACTGTTTTTTTCTCTCTACTCCCTCAGTTAGTATGCTGTCCTTTTCCCTCACCCTCAATCTGCTGTTTGTGACTTCTATTTTTTGTTTGTTTGTTTTGATTGTTGTTTTTTTCATCTCAGGTCTCTTGCTGTATTCAAGACAACTCTGATATACAGAATTCGGAAAAATTAATTGAACGGTATCAAATTCTGAAATTATCAGGTATCACTAAAGAACTCTGACTTCTCCAACTTGATGTCAGCAGTTTGGCCAAAAAAAAACTGCCTACACCTGCTAACATCTGGCCGTGTCACTGCTTAATCAGCATTCACTTGTGCGTCAAATGATACTGCGACTCCAATTAGCACTGTTCACACAAAACCCAGCCGAATGCGGCAGTTTGTGGCCCACTTCAGCCCACTTCACCCCTACGTCTGCTAATTCCAGTCTCAGACCCTCATATGACAAGTGGTCTTCGGTCAGTCAGGATTGAGATTGAAAACCAAAAACCAAAAGATAAAACAGCAACTACAGAAACACCGGCGCTACCCTCTTGCTACTTTCTACCCTATCAAACATTGAGGAATCCTGCAGTCTCTGCTGTTATTTTGACATCACCGTTTCTCATGCGACGTAGAACCAAAAGAACCTCCACACGCTGTTCCTCAGATGTTTTTTTGGTACTATGATTGTTCGCTCTGCTTGATATTGTCCCCATTCTGTGTAACAAAGCCAGATTAGCTTACCTTTCCGACAGGTCAAAGGACTCCAACAGGTCAAACTGATGGAAGTTTTAGATCGCCCTCTGCTGGATAACAAGGGAGCTAATCCATAATGGCTTAATGAGCTCTTATCGTTCACCCTTTAAATGGTTCTGAGTTTGAATGGGAACTTTTTACCCTACTGTTGAACTAAACACGGAATAAAATGTAACAGCCCAAAAAAACTGGCCATTGTGGTCAGAAGGTAAAGGGGTATTGATGAGGGGACTAAATCACTTGGTATATCCCAATGTATATTTTAAGATATGAACTCAAGGGTACAGCACATTTTTTTTGAAGGTTAAAAGCACATCAGTTATAATGTAGCACAGGAGGAATGTGTTACCCAGACTGAAAACCAACTAATTTCTATCAACAGTAATCAACTTTGTTGTTACTTAGCAACAGCAAGTTTATTCAGCTATCTAAACTGTTTGAATTATCTAGAATGTGCACTCATCTTGATGGTGTCTCCTCAGTTCTTGATGTGCTCTTGACATGTCAAGAGAGCAACGATGAAACGCGCGTCTGATGTACAAGTTGTCTTGAACGCAGCATTGGAATGAATTCCTCTATAACAGCTTGATGCTGATTGGTGGCTCTCACTGTTGCAATTTACGTCTGTCAGTGCATCTGCGGGTCGTAACCTTCAATAATTATATCTATTTTGTTCACAAGATGTAAAAAAAACAACAACAAAAAAAGTAAAGCCATTCAGTCAAAAAAAAATCTCTTTGCTGCTGATTTACAATGTCGTTTTTATGTTATTATTACAAAATTTTCAATCAGTTAATTTGATTGGTTGAGTGGTTTTCAGTCTGAGTAACACAATCCTCCTGTGCCACATTATAAGTGATATGCTTTTGGTCTTCAGTTGTGCTCAGCCCTTGAGTTCATATTTCAAAATATACATTAGGATATGTGTTTCTGTGTCAATATTTCATACATGTTTGTGTGTGTTAACAAAGTCCCCCTCCCTCCTTCCCACCCATCATCATGTTCGCCTGCATAACCAGTATATACCAACGGCGGGCTTTGAACGTTTCCACATGAGCGTGTGTCTCAGGAAGTCTGTTTAAAGTCTTTGTAATTACAGCTCCAGGCTACCACCTCACAGAGAGGCAAAGCAGCCGTCTTTGATGCATACCCGACCCTGCTCATCATCTGGAAATTAATACAGCAAATAAAACTGAACACACAGATACACACACACTGACTTGCACATGCGTAGACCATGAGCGTAATTCGACTAAGTGGAAGAGCTAGCACTGGTTGTGTTTACTCGTTAGACCGTGCAGGAGGACGACGACGAAGAGAGAGAGGGACAGACAGACAGACAGACAGACAGAGAGGGAGAGAGAAAGCGCCTGACTCTGTTTGAGACTTGCTGGAGAGAATTTTAATTAGATTTGTTTTTATTGCAGAGGTGAAACCCGGGGAGGAGAGCGAGCAGAGCACTCTGAAACATCAGCGTTTTAGCCGAGTGCTGCTCTGTGTGACCTCAACCTTCTCTCTCCTTTCTATTCTCTCTGTGTCTCTCTTTGGCAGCAACTGGCCTCATTTTAGTGCCACCTCACACACACACACACATGCACGCGCGCGCACAAGCACACACACACACACACACACACACACACTCACACATACACATCCATCTTCTAGTTTTCTATTTTAGTATTCAGGCAGTAACCCAAACTGTGGATATTAAGAAAACTCAGCAGTGTTATGCATTTCATATGCAGCTATCATTTAGACCTCATAAACGAGTTGTGAATTTAACAAATATCACACCCACTCTCTTTCCATCGAGCTGCTTTATTTAGAATCCACTTGAACATCCGAGGGTTTGTATTCACTCATATCTGATCTAATTCCTATCTGCTATTTCCTGTTTTTTTTCAGTCAAGTGAAAATGTTAACCCTCTCTTTTCCCCGTCTCTTCCAATCAGATCGGGACTTCAGCATCCAGGTCAGCACGGAGCGACGGTCCTTCACAGCCGGTGAGCCGCTGGAGCTTCGCTGCACCATTGAGGCCCAAAATGTGCCCGAACGTTTCTTTTCGGTGTCGTGGGTCTTCAGCAGCTCACCGGTGGCCGTGGTGGGCCCCAGTGCTGTGCCTGTCCTGGGCCCCGATTATATCACCCGCGAGGCTGCTGGTCACATGACTGTACGCAAAGAGAGTGCCAATGTGCACCTGCTCAAACTGCAGCACCTGCGCCCCGAGGATGCTGGGAAGTACATCTGCCGTGTGACAGAGCGGGAAAAGACACCCACGGGAGACTTCATCGACCGCAGCAAGAGGTCCCGCAACGTTCAGATCACAGTCCAGCCGCTCAGTGAGTAATAATGTGTTCATGACGAGGCCACTGGCTTAGTTGTCCTGTCCTTAGCTGTCAATTACAGTAAGAATGATGAGCTACTCATAGTAGCAGTTTTATCTTCATATAGGCAGTATGGAATGGCCTCTCTCTCTGTCTCCCTCTCTCTCTCTCTCTCTCTGTCTCTCTCTCTCTCTGTCTCCCTCTCGCTCTCTCTCTCTCTCTCTCTCTTTCTCTCTCTCTCTCTCCTCCTCTCCAAGGTGGCCTATAACAGATAGCCGCTCAGCCTCTATTGTTAGCTGTGAGTAAGTAGGGGAAGGATAATGCTGCTCTTATTCCTGATGCATTTTCTGTTTGAGTGGATTGGTAATGCAGAATTATGGTCCTTCCCATTTCCTTGGTTTAGCTGGGAGGGAGGGAGGATGGGGAGGGATGGGGGGGTTACACTACTACACTATGACACCCTGATAATGGAGAACTGAAGAGTCCAGACTCATAGAAGCTGAACTAACAGCCATGAAATAAAAGTGTGGAGAAAGAATAGAAGCATACAGAGATGTTTATGTCTCCAGGGTGTTCTGAGAGGTTCCCCGGGCTAAATGGGCGTGTTCTGCCGGGCCAGACCTTGTCACACAGGTTCAGCACGGCTGCTTTTGTGGATGTAGCAGCTGATCAACGTAAATCTACAGTCACGACCCCTGCTCTTCACTGGGATTTCTATTTCTCTCAGTGACTACTGATCCTCATAGACTGGATTAGGTAGATGATTGAAATCATTCTAATCGAGACAGTATTTTTATTAAGGTGTTTTCAGCAGCTGCTTATCGAATATTCTATTTATGTTTCCATTTACATGTTAGAGTTGGACTAATGACCGAAAGCACACGTTACATGTTACATCACCATGTTCTACATCTCAGTTTGCTCTCGCAAACGTCACAAACATTTTGCAGGATTTCACTGTGCAATTAAGATGAGGGTCATTAAAACACGGAAAAGTCACGGATTTCAATAATAGCAATTTCTGGGCTTTTTTTTTAATGAAAAGTAAATGAACCCTGACAATTTTGTAAAAGTCATGAAAATTTGCTTCACATAGCCCTGAATACTGGAGTCCGTGTGGTTCTTTTGATAAAATATTAATGTACTTTAACACACTTTATGTCGCATCAGTTAATGAGTTAAACATACTGGTATATTGCACATGTAGACTTTGATTTCTCTGTTATAATTTCATGTGTAAGCAGACTTTTCGGAGACTGTATGGTCCTGGAAAATCATGGAAATTTACTATAAACAAATATTTTCAAGCTCTGTAAGGTGAAAAGGTGTTTACATCTTGCTTCAATAATGAAACAAGCAACGGTTTCTTCTTTGGGTCAGTTTTTGCCAACTATGGCTGTATTGTGATAAGAATTCCAATATTTTTAGGTTTTCCAGTGGGGAAACTTAATGGAAGGCACACAGCACATCGAAGAATGGAATGAGCAGCTAAAGGAAACACAAATGTCTTATTTTAGTTCATGTAAATGTCGGAAGCGGCAGCAGGAAAACACCCTCTTCCTCCAGCTTGGGTCATTAGCTCAGTCCCCACTTCTCTCCATACCACCAGGTCTCTTAGGACTAGGTTGGTGTGTGTAGCCAGCTGCTACCAACATAATAAAACATAATAGCCACAAAGTAGTATCTCCTCTCAAGCAGCCAGCGCTACCTTATACTGACCTTTCAGCGCCTCCTGCTAAATCAGCCCAAAACAATGGCCCCAAGCCTGCGGCTGTCTCCAGGGAAACTCCCTTTATGGGAGGTTTTGTTTTTCCAACAAAAGACCTTAATGCCCTATAAATGATGTTTATGGGGTTTACACAAGATAATAGCCGTGGTTATTGGAGAAGAACTTCCCTGAAATACAGCAATAGCAGATATTTCATGTATAAACTGTACCGTTACCTTCTCACCTGCATGGTTTCCAATCATGCCTCGTCTCTCAAATTGGGAAAATTGAGTGTGAATTCTTACTCACATGCGGGAGGTTAAAGGTCACTGAGGATGGAGGTAAAAACCTCTTACAGATCAGTGCTGATGACTGAGTTTACCTTTTCAGGAAGAAAAGAGAGAGATTGCCACACTTAATTTCTGAAATACAGAAATGAGTCAAAAGAACTGGTGGAAAATGTAAACATTTAAAAGATAATATTCACAGGGAAGGGGGAAAGGAAAGTTAGAGAGACTGTCCACAAACCACTTTAAAAGAAGAAGAATTTATGAGTCTGCTACCTAAGGTTTTAGGTGTCATCCCAGCTTTGAAAACAGATATGAAACCGTTCCAATGAGGGGAAAAAAGAAGAAAATGATGAAGGGCTTTTCCTTCATTCCGTTGAGTTTGATAGAAGTTAATAAGCGAGTTTATTCCATATTCATAGACAGCTCCTGCTTATTAAGGGGGAAGCAGCAGAGTTTGGCCTGAGGGGGGAAAAAAAGGAGAAACCTTTAGCTGCATCCTCTACTTTTAGGTTGACCAGAGCTCCATGGTGTTTGATGGACATCGAAGTGTTGAAATAAAGCAGAAAAAAACGAGCAAGAGAACCAGATTTTTCTCCTCCTCTTCTGAGGTGCTGCTCAGCTTTGTGATCTAAGCCTGCTTTCCTGTGCCCACGTGGACTTGGTCAACAAGCTACAGAGGGTTCAGAGAGAGACTCAACCCACATACACAAACCCACCAGGGCCTCTTCTCTGGCTGTCACTCTGATCTGCCTCAGGCCAATTACAAGCTCACTATCATCCTCACACACAAACACACAGAGATACAAGCATGCAAACACACACACACACACACACACACACTGCACTCACACAGGATTGTGTGAGACTCCTGGGGACAGCCTCAGCGATTTGTTTTATTGCCCCTGGCCTCCTGTTCTCTTGAATGTTTTAACACAAAAATTGTGATTCTTGTTGTCTTTGGGAGTCAGTGTGAGGAGGAGAACTAATTCAGAGAAACTTTCTCTAACTCTTTTCCCCCGCCTCTCTCTTGTTTTACACCTGAAACACGCCAGAGACGTGCGCAGTTCCATCAACAGCAAGTTTTTAACCAGCCACACTGGCTCTGTTAATTCTGGACACCCTGCAGGCCGAGTCACTTTAAACACCTGGAGGACCGTGTTGTCGTGCACAATCAATGCTCCAGTTGATTTCTATCAGTATTTACTACATAAACTTAAGTTACACGCTTCTTTCTAACATGCACATCTCTTTCTTTCTCTCAGAGAGCAACATCACAGTGCTGCTATCCAGCAACACCTCAGAGGTCCTAGAAGGTGACGCGATGCAGCTGACCTGCTCGGTCCAGTCCACCTCCGGTCCTCTATCTGTTGTTTGGCAGTGGACAGATAAGCAGGCAACCGGGCCGGCCCAGGAGATAGCCTCTCTTGATCGGGACGGCACTGTATGGCACAGCCCTGCATACACTGAGCGCGCCAGCTACGGTGAGATACGCATTGAGAAGCTTCGGCCCGACAAGTTCTCTCTGTCCCTGTACAATTCTTTACCTGGAGACGAGGGCCGATACAGCTGCACAGTCACAGAGTGGCTTCAGACCGGCACTGAACCGGAGCTAAACTGGGAGAAGATCGGAGAGAAGCCGGCCACCAAGACGATCACTGTCAGGACTGTTGGTAAGTCTTCTGTGGCCTAATCCAACCCAATTTTTATCTTCGGGTCAGCAAAGCGTGTAAACTCTTTCAAGGCAGCGTGTCTCCAAGCGTGCAGATCAAATGAAAGCAAGGCATATGGTTGTGATTTACTAAAGACTGATGAATGGCCCAGGCAGCATGCGGTCCACATAGTAGAATACACCATGGTTTATTCATGCACTGCCCTGGGGAAAGCACTATTATGACACACACACTCACACACCACCTGCCACACGTCAAGTGTCACATGCTTCAGTGACACCCATCATACGCACACACACCCATGGATTAGCTAGAATTATTAGAATGGAAATGCAGCGGAAATGTGTTTCACAGTTCTGCAGGTCTCCTCTGTCAGTGCGGAGTTGAGCAGAACATCCTCGGTACAGGCTGAAGAAACCAGTGGAGCGGAGCGGCGAGGAGCTGGCAGGCCAGGAGCAACGGGCTCCTTATACACACACGCGCACGCACACAAACACACACACACGGCCAGCGGATTAGTTTCCAGTAGCAGCGCACAGCGGTGCTGCAGAGAAGAGATGTCAGTTTTTAAGTGGCCATTTGTTAAGTTCAAGCAACAACAGAAACATTAGTTTGAGGAACAAGGGACGCATTATGCAAATCAGGCAAAAGAAGTCCGAGGCTGCTTGTCTCTCTTCAGTTACGCTCCTTGACACCTCATCTCGCTTTCCTTCATGCTTGTTGATCAAAGGATATTCTAAATGCGCTGTTGTGTGACGGTCATTGTATGTTTTACTGCTTAGATTTGTTGTGTTCCATGTTTTTTTTTTTCTGAGTTTAGCTTCCAGCAGGAGTTTTACTACATCTAAACCTGCCATGCCGATAAATCCACATTGCTTCGCTATATTCTTCTCTACATCTTTCAAAATACACAAAAAAAAAAAGGAAAAGTCCTTCCCTCCGATGGCTTTCAGAGTTCAGATCAGGATCTAGACTGCCCGTGTCCTCTGAGTGAACCGATCGACAGCCTGATGCTCAAGACATTATGTATGATCACTGAACCCTAATTGAGGTCATTGCTTCCTCTATAATGGGCTCCTGCTCGCTTATCAGAACGGGAGGATGGGAGAGGGGCGTCCTCTGTAAGACTTGTTTTGTTGCCACGGTGAGGACAAATGATTGAAATGATCGAGAACTGCCATTTTTGCTGTAGCTGTTTTGCTACGGTCATGACAGCATACGTGTTTGTTGAGTTGTCTCAAATGTTTTAAGCATTTGTAAAATCCAGAGAAATAGCTACATTTCTTCAAGATAATGTTGTTGTTTTTTTCAATTTGGTGTTCCATTGAGCCTCCACCAAGCTAATGTGTACAAAAATCTAATTTCAGAACATAGTTAAGGATTTTTTTTTTTTTTTTTACCTCAGGATAACACTGCTGAGCTTCCCTTGGGCAAAATAGCATCACAAGGTTAGCTACTGTAGCTATACAGGTAAGAGACTTGTCTAACAGCAACTTAACTAATCGATTTTAAAATAGCTAATGTTACACGTAGCACATTATAAATTACAATGCGAAAAAACGAGATTAAATTTAATGTGAACCAGAGGGTGCTTGGAGGGACAAACGCGACGTAGAACAAGCAGTAATCCGCCTTGTCATGATAACTCTGTTTTAACTAAAACTCTCAATCTTCTCAGTCACCCATCATCAAGTTCCCGAGGTGGTTCTGACCAAATTTGAAATGATCTCATCAACCCACTAGGAGGGGTACATTAAAATGTCAAGAGTTTTACCAACAGGTGGCGCAGTGACTAATCTGACCCAAAATTGAATGGGTTCTGCTTGGGCCCATTCTACACCTCTCCAGCAAGTTTGGTAAGAATCGGCCCCATGTTTTTTTTTGTGCAATCCTGCTGACAAACAAACGGCTGGCAGAGCTAATAAAGCTTTAATTCCCGTCCTTGTCAGTTTAATCAGGAATGGCAGTTGTTGACAGCTTTGATACATTTCTCATTTAGAATTTAAATTCTCAAAACAACTTCCACATCATCTAGTCACTGGCATGACATAAAAGCAACGTCTCATTCTTTTGAACAAATTGTAAATTGTCTCAATGATTTCCCACATTAACAATTGCTTATGTCATTTTGATGAAAATGTATTTCACTGGCTCTCTGTTGAATAGTTTTACACCCCGAGACATTTACAGTAGACATTAGTTCATTACCAGTCATCACATGCAACCAGTCGTAATCATCTGTCAAGCTTATTTTCCGTCTCTATTGGTTTGACTTTCTTTGTTAATGTGTCCTGAATAGATGAAGCGCTATCAGGTGAGCCTCTGCTTTGACTAATGAAGAGGGACGTGTGAAACGGTAGATCAGTTGGCAGCGCACAGGCCTACCAGTGCTCTGGCACACCTGAATGGAACAGGGCCGTAATTGATGTGATTAATCGCAGCTGTGTTTACCCTGCAATGACACCTCGAAACTGCTGCAGTGAAGCGAATCTATCGTGGACCGCGTTCTAAATCCTGATCCCACAATGGCCAGTCGGAGGAGAGAGAAGTACAGTAATTATCGCTTCTTTATTACATTTTTTTCATCAAAAACCTAGAAATTAGTTTACACGAGTCCAAATGGTTCTGTCTATCTTCTTCAAATCCTGTAAAAATGACCCTTATTCCATAAGGATCATGAGCATGAGTTGCTTGTGCAACCATTTGCAATGATAAGAATGATTAAGAAGATATTTATTTTGGACATATGGTGAGAGCATCACTGGGCTAATGAGCTGAAGTCTTTGTTTTATGGTTTGCTGTCTGTTTTTGTTTCTTTCAAAATAGGCTCATTTCTAACGTACAGGACTAAACTTGTTTCTTATGAATAAGGAAAGTCGGTCCATGGAAATGTGACACACACCTAAATTACAAACTTTGTACTGTGGCTGTTCATAAACTCCTTTAGGAATTATAATTGGAGCAAATGTCAAAGATGTTCAGGAGCACTAGCGTTAGCGCTTGAGACCAGTAGGTTTAAGACCATCCCGGAAGAGGAAAGAATTTATTTGCTGTGGGAACTGGGTGAAGTCGTGGGTGAAATTCATTTTTTTGTTTTACTGTCCTGCTTATGAGGACTTAAAGGGTTTGTTATTGGGTAAAATGTCCTCTATTTATGATCCTTTTTTGGAGATGGATAACTATGAAAAAGTTTGGATGTGTTTCAGGACGAGAACTTTCTTGATAGCAGATTTTATATGTCAAGCCTGGGCGAGAAGGCAGAGGAACACTGAAAATGGGATTTTGCATCAGATTTATTAATTATGAATTATAGGTTTGGTTGCTGCAACAGCGTTGTTTTTTTTTGTCGTTGTGTTAGTTTTGTTGTTTTGGTGTCTTGTATAACCATGAGTGTAACATTAAGGATGATTTGAGAAATGTCACAATGACTTGAGTTACAAAATTCAGGGAATATTCACAATTGGAAATTCATGGGAAAATAAGTGAATCAACAGGAATCGACTGGCATTTTTAGGGTGTTTTTATATCAACTGTAAGTAACGATCTACCTTGTCAAGTACAGATATGCACTGAACATTTTGCATTCTTGTAAGCAGATATGCACGGAAATATGTGTAATTCCCCTTTTAAATATCGCGTGATCCATCCGGGTGGGGCTTCTCGCTGTCCGGTGAAAAGATGCTGCTGTGTGACGGAGTAACTTTGATAGTTTTTGATGCTCATCAGAGTGGCTGAGGGGCGAATGAGCAAGAAAGGGAGGAAAACAGGGGAAAAAAAATATTGATTGTATACTTTTTTGTTGTTTATTCCTGTTAACGCCCATCTAAATATTGTAGCTCTTCACGTAAATTCCCAAATTTAATAAAAAAGCCAGAAACTTTGCAGCCCTAATAACAAACACACTGGGATCCCCAGCTAGTTCAGGAAATCAGTAAACCTCATCTCTGATTATCGTTGGGATCGAGAGGCTCTTAGCAGCGGGGACGCTCTGGAGTAGTGTGTACAGCACATGCATTCATATTAATTAACCTTAAAAAAAAAGATAGAAAAAGTTGTACTGGAGAAAGGACAAATCTGTCAAGCAGGTAGAGAAGGAAAAGGATGGATGGAAGAGCAGCGGAGGGAAGATGAGAGATGCTGTGAGCAGGGGAGAGTTATTGTCTCCAGGAGAATTATGACCCCGGGCGTGTGTTCCAGCAGTAGCCGAGTCTGTACAGAAAGCCATTGATTACACACCCTGAAGGACACCGGGGATGATGGCTGTCAGAGGAGGACAGGATGAGGGACAGGAGGGGGGGCGGGGCACGATGGGCCTGTTGACAAGAACATAATAGAGGAATGTCAAGGAAATAAATTAACTGATTAAGCATAAAAATCCGACCTCCTCAGCATTTCCACATTTCCTCCTCCATCTTTTTTTTTAATCTCATCTTTTAGCTTCAGTCTTCCACATTTATTGAAATGCCACCAAATTGGCGGAGGACCACAGAGGGATTTTCTTTATCTCGTCTATCTCGTCTATCTCATGTCTCCCTTGAATTTCAGTGTAGGTGTATCTTGGCAGAAATACACAGAGTTGGGAGAACGTCTTTAGTTTAATGAGGATAGTTTAGACTCGACAAAGAGCGGGGCGGGGATCGGACGCTGATGCTTAGAGGAAATCGCTCCCTTGTCCTTTCTTCGCATCACCATTAATTTAATAGTGAAGCTGCTGCTGACACACGAGGCTGTGCGTATGTATACATGCAGACGTGTGCGCAAGATGCAGCAAATTGCTGTCTTTGCCCTCGCTGCACTTATTACTGATGGAGGAAAATGCTTGTGGAAGTGCTTGTACTGTCAGTATGAACTCTGCTCTCTTTCACTAAAGCCTCTGAATTTGTTCCATTAAGGGACTTTGATGCTTCGATGATGCTTTATATTATATTGATCAAGTGCTTTATGTTCCTTATTAACAGACACCCACGCTCTTCTTCTTCCCCCTCCCTTCTAGAATCATCCTTCATGGTGTCTGCCTCGTCACGGACGCCGTCTGTAACCTTCGGAGATTCCTTTGACCTCCTGTGCCTGGTCAAACCACGTCACAACCCTCGCGTCCCCACCTCGGTCACCTGGAGCTTCATGCCGACTGGCTCAGAAGTGGCTGACGAGGGTCAGGGAGAGTTTAAGGACCTGGTGACTTTCACTCGAGAGGGCACGCTGCAGTGGGGGGAGCAGCTGCTTGGACTGGGCACACGCACCATCGTGGATCGCTCTCACTCCAACACGAACTTCCGTCTGTCGGTGACACGCGCAGGACGTCGTGAGGCCGGGAAGTACCAGTGCACTGCCGTCCTGTGGAGGAAGAACTACGATAACAGCTGGAGCCGAGTGGCCAACCGCACCTCCAACCTGCTTGGCATCAGTGTGGTACAGCCAGGTAAAGCTGCATGGCTGCCTGCCAGGAAAGCACACACATTTCTAATTGGACTAGACATAGAGCAGCACACTACATGCACACACACATACACACACGGCCACGCAGAGTGAATTCAGCAGAGCTTAGAGGATTCCAGCCTGCTCTAATTGCTCTTAGTCTCCGGTTTTAGCTTCTAATTGGAGTGTGTGTGTGTGTGTGTGTGTGTGTGTGTGTGTGTGTGTGTGTGAGAACATGTGTGCATTAATGTATGTGTCTATCTGAGGAAGGCAGGGTGGAGTCTCCTAATGGAGCGCAGTGAATGGATCGCTAAGTATCCCACAGGAAGAGAAACGGAGTGGAAGAGGTAGGGAAGAGTGAAGCGAAGGACTGAGACAGTCGAGTCAGAGTGTGATGAAGAGACTGAAGATCTCTCCTTGAACTTTTTTTTTTCTCAGCGGAGGCATTAAACTGTCGACACCTTCCTCATCGGCGCTCGGTGCCACACACTCACACACACACACACACACACACACACACTCAGGTTTGAATAGCTATCTTAGTGAGGACGTACATTGTGTGTGGCACCAATTTCTAACCGAAACTTAAAACCAGGTCTAAACCTTCAAACTGCCTTTCCTGCTCTTTATCTTGTTTCTCATTCAGTTTCAGATATTCTAGTGTCATATTATCCGGTCTGTCTGAGCGCAGTTGTTTACCCACCTGTTTTTAACCCTGGTTTAGATGTTCTGCATTGGTGTGTGACAACTGTTGTGCGTGTTGCAACGCCCTCTGTTGATGGCGCAATAGCTCACCGCAAAACTGGTGAAAATTTCTGGCCGGTTTTGAAGACAGAGCCAAGTTTTAGAAAATCTTGAAAAGCACTCATGGGAATTAAGATGGCTTAAAACTCACCCTGGTCCTCTCAAAGATAGCTGTACAAGCACACATATACAGAAGAACACATTCACACACAGCCTAATCAGTGTCAGAATGAAAACAACAGATCTCTGTACACACACACACACAGATGCACAAAAATGCACAATTTAGCCCAGTGTTTTCCACCTCACCATCATAGAACATCAATTATTCAGGCGAATGCACCTGAGTCAAATACTCTTCCTGTTGCTAAAAACACTGTTGCAGAGCAGCGTTCACAGCAACGTGGTACCTAGAGTATCCACGGCGACCACACTGCATGAATTTGGTGGGTGGAATATGAGCGGGTCATTGCATCAGCGATTATCCAGACCTATTTGAAATGCTAAATGTCTGACTGTAAACTTAGCATGCATGAGTAGAGTGCAGCTGTGTATGTGCAGCACTATCTGTCCTGCTGAGGAAGAACCAACCAAGACGCTTCTCAAAGACAGACTTCGGTGATCAATACCACTTTCAATGTGAGCCAGTGGAACACGGTCACTCGCCAAGCATAGACAGTCTCTCATTGCTGCTATTGATTCAGACACACACACAACCAGATGTAAACAGGCCGACACACAGGACGGACACTGCTAGACTGTCTGCGCTGTGACCTTAACTATTCACGTGGAACTCACAGCGTCTCTTGGCCCTTCAGGAGTTATTTAGAAATCGACTTATCATCCCGAATGCTGATTTACCTCCCTTCCATGTGCTGTTTAGTTTTGCTTAACCAGAATCTGAGGACACACACACATACATACAGATATACACATACACACAGACTGAAAGACATTTTTGCAGAGGAATAAAAACTAGGTCCTCCTCCCACTCTCTCTCTTTTAAAGGCGTCTCCATGATAAAGTGATCAGCTACCTTGGTAATGCCATCCGTAACCGTGACGGCATGATACGTCGTCAAGTGAAAGCCTATTGGTAACCGTAGCAGAGTAATCATTGTGTACATAAGTACACGATGGCTCAAGTGAATGTATTGTTACTTACCGAGGCTCTGCTGTCATATTTCCTCCTTCACCTTCTACTCCTTCATTTAGACTGATGAGTCACCCCCCCCCCCCCTTTTTTTTGGGCTAAATGTTAAACAATCCTGGCTAAATGAGCTGCTGGCTCTCTCCAAAGAAGTAGGATGAAGGGGAGTGTGTGTGAAATGAGGTGTGAACAAACACAGCGACTGACCAGATACATAATTGAGAGAGTCTAACTAAATTATGCTTTCAGACATACCTGCTCAATATGTATGAGCTGCCTCTTCAGCATACTGTGTGCATATACATGTGTGCACACACTCGCATGAACAACCACATGACCGTGTTCCTTGCGATGTGCCTTTGAGAGCTTTCCTATGCTTACTTTGCATTTTGCTGTTTCTCTCGGCTTTCTGATGCTCCGTTACACCACCATCTCAAATTCAGATGATATATATATATATATATATATATATATATATATGCGTGTGTGCGCACGTGCGTGTGCGCCTGACATGAAAGGCTCTGCAAACACCGAATGATACTCCACATCAAATTATTGTACAACTTCAAAAGCGGAGAGCATCAGAAATGGCAGCCTTGATGAAATGTATCTTAGATCAGCAAAAGTTGGATGTAGATAAAAGCACAGTGAGTGTGACGGGTGGTCAGGCTAGCGAGGTGCCTGTAAGCCCAGCCCGGGCCTACTTCCTGTTCCAGATTACATTTACAGCGCACACATGATGCCCAGGTCCTGTGGGTCATATCAGGGGAGTTCACCACCATACACACCACAGCTGCCCAAAGTGAAACGTAATGGCGGGCTAGGGGCCAAAATCAAAGGCATATAATGTTGTTGAATTTCAAAATGGTACTAGGATCCCAAGTTCTCTGAATCAAATAGTATTTTAGCTTTATTTATTAGAATCAAAGCTAAACCATTCACGTTTCCGTTATGAAAAAAAATTGCTGGTAAGGTGCTTGCATTTACATTAGAGGTCAAATAAGGTCACCAGGAATAAAATTCCAACATGTTGAATGTTTGTTTTTTTACTCCACAAGAAAAAAGAACAGCATCAACAGAGACTCACGTTCTCATTTTTTAAATATGGCTGGTATTATAATAATTAGATTTTTATTAGTGTGTGTGTGTGTGTGTGTGTGTGCGCGCGCGCGTGTGTATGTGTGTGTCAGGGCTATTAAAAAAATTGGACCTGCAGGCCAACTAGAACCTTAAGATGAGCCAATTTTGACAAACACACACACATACATACACACTGTATTTGCTCATTGTTAGGGCAGCTTGAATCATCCAAGTTCATGCACAGGCATTATCATGCTTACGTGCGCACGCACACACACACACAAACAAACACGCATATGTTATGTACGCATACATACTGAGGGGGCTACCTCCCAAAGCTGATGTGTAATTGTCTTATGACAAAATATGATTCAATATTAGCATGCACAGCAGAGGATCTCCACACACACACACACACACACACACACACACACTTTCAAAAAACACACATACAGCAGCAGTAATATTGAATTTCACCTGATTGAGTTTTCTCTTTTTGTCTTTCTGAAATGCAATACTAGCAAACACATGTTCAGCATGGCAGATCACCAGGGAAGCCTCTGTCTCTGCAATCTAATATCGTCTACTCATAACTTTAACTGCACACGCGCACACACACACACACACACACACACACGCACACACAGAGAACACACAAAACTAATTATTCCGTATCTTCCCTAATGGAGCTGCAGTTTAGATTAATGACGGTTTGGGGAGTTCAATACGTTTTTCTCATCATTTTAGTGTGTGCATGTGCACGTTTGCCCACGTGTGTCTGGGTGGGTGGGTTGGGGGGGGGTTTAAGACCGTCTGGTTATTGGCTGAGCTTGAAGGATGATGGTGGTGATGATGAGCGGGGGGTGGTTGAGGGAGAGGGGAGGGAAGGGGACTGTCCCACTTAGAGCTGCTCTTCATCTCTTCCTCACACACACACCTACGCTTGCTTAGCTACCTTTCACTCACATGATCAAACCTCATGGCGCCAGAACTGATGCCTCTTTTTTTTCATTCTTATCCTCTTGTTTTGCTATCTTGTTGTTGCACTTTGAGTTAGAGCATTTCATGGCATCTACTTTCTGATACTTTATCTCAACCTCAAAAACTTGAGAGAGGACATCTTTTAGCTTCCAGTGTAGGCGAGCATATGCCACATGCGAAGTACTCGCCACCATGCGGTTATTGATAGCGACTCCAGTGAATGGAGATTATCAGGCCATGGAGCTGTCTATCTTCATTAGAGCCCAGCCCGCTCCATCTCTGTCTATCTACATTTTGTTCTCACTCTCACCATAAGTCTCTTTTAATGTCATCCAACCACTTCGCTCTCACTTAGCTGCATGTTTTCCTCCGTGCACGCCCCCAGCCTCTTTCTCACTCCTGCGATTTTTCAATATTTTATAATCCCCTGATTTCCTCCTCCTCCTCATAATTCTCTCCATTATGTTTACATTTTTCTCCAAATAGCTCCTTCGCCATTGTCGGTGTTTCATGAATAATAAGGACACGGCTGCTGTGCTTCTTTGCTCACAATGGTGGCTTTTATCGCTGTGCGATTGTTTGTGACAGGGTTTTATTAGGGCCTGAGCCTGAAGGTACTTCAGGCGAAGACCCTACTATGTTTGTTTTATTTATTTATCTTTTTGTGCACCATCTTCACCTGCGGTTGAGATAGTTTCCCACGAGCTCACCTGAGGTTTGACTCTGTATCCATGTGACACACACACACACACACAGCAGGCCCCTTTCTTATGCAGTTTTATGTTTTTTATCTTTCTGCCCGTTTCGCACTCACAAACACGCAGGGTCATAACGGGTGATAAATGACAAGCCTGTGAGGGGAGCACTGAAACAGAAAATAATCTCATAAAAGGCTTTTAATTAATCACGTCTGTTTCAGACGTTCAAGGTCAAGCTCCTTCTCTTTGTCGTCCTCCTCCACAAGAGCGAAACCCTGCACTCTCGAAGACATGGGCACATTTTTCTGTCAAATCTAATCCAATCTAGGCCTCATTTCCGTGTTCGGCCACTCTGCAGACACAATGAGATTGTGTTTCTCCATCTCTCTTAAGCATGCGTGTGTGTGTGTGTGTGTGTGTGTGTGTGTGTAGTTCTGAGCATGTGTGTGTGTGTGTGTGTGTGTGTGTGTTTGTGTGCCGAGCATGTGCAAGCCCTGCTTCTGTAATTGAAGTCGTAACTCAAAGCTAGCTACAGTGCTGCTGCTCGCCATGTAAATCAGTAGCTAATAGTCAGAGAAGCTCACTGCCTCCTGAATACACACACACACACACACACACACTCAAACACACAAGCCTCCTTCCTGCCTGGACCCAATGAATGACCAACATTCTCTGTGGTTTAATGAGCATAATGTGTTTTATGTGTATTGGCTGACCCCGTTCAAACACACACACACACACACACACACACACACTCACGCCTCAAACTGATATGTCTTTATGCTTTCCCGTCTGTGCCAGCGTCTTGAGGGCCATTAATCTCCCAGAGTTCCCCTGCCCTGACCTCCCTGTCTCACCTCTTTCCAATGCATCCGTTTTCTGCTTGCATCCAGCAATCACTCACTCCGACAGGAAGGCAGGAAGAGGGAGAGTACAGTCAGCTAACTATGTGTTGTGTGTGTGTGTGTGTGTGTGTGTGTGTGTGTGTGTGTGTGTGTGTGTGTGTGTGTGTGTGTGTGTGTGTGTAGAATTGGTGGAGGTTGCGTGGGTGTGTTCAAGGCCGATGCTACGTGCACACGTCCTCCTGATAAGCTAATCTTAATAATTTTACAGTGGGAGTCGGAGAAGGGAGGGCTGAGGAGAAGTAATATCCCTCTGACACAATGGGATCATAGATACATTGCTGTCATTAGCATAGCAATGAGTCTCCCACTTCGTCAGGGAGCTACTTTTGAGTCAGGGGAACCCCATCGCTCATTGCTGCTGTCTAGCACCCCGCTCTCATCAATGACAGAGGTCCAGGCGAGCCGGGGCGTAGAGAATTTTGTTTGTTTATGAAGTGGCGAGGAGCAGCAAGCCAAAATGAGCTGTTCTGCAAGGGATCAGGACGTGTCTAAGCCTTCAGTCCTGACATGCCCGGGGTCCCGGCCACGGATTAGCCCCGGGCTGTGCTAAAGCTAATGCTAAAGGCGGAGCAGGCAGCCATTAAGACTATAAGTCCTCTGGAGCAGAGCTGGAGAGACTGCCTGCTGCTTTCCCAAATCCCCCCAGGAGCATGTTATCACTTTCTCTCTTTTACATCTCTCTCATCTCCCTCCCTCTGCACTCGCTCACACTCCTCCGCTCTCTGTTGGCAGGTGCTTGAATATCTGTTTAGTTTGGTGATTTATCCCTTAACTTTCCTACTTTTCTCTCATCCTGTCTTATTAAAAAAAAGAAGAGAGAAACTCACCCCTCTCTCTCCCGGCCTGCCTCCATGCTTTTATTCATCCCTCTTATCTCTTAATGTCTCTTCCTCTGAGTCTCTCGCCCTCCTTCAAGTAAGTGGGAGCATTTCATCTACGGCCAAGTGGATAGGTTGTCAGGTCAGTGGTCATTAGGAAGACTATATTTAAAAAAAGAACCTAAATGTTAGGCAGACACCCAGCAGCACCTCTGGGAGCGTACTTCATTTAGACTCCATCAATATTAATGAACGCAGGTGAGGCTGTTGAATATTCAGGTTGGTGTCAGGTGATTAGACCCAATGTGATCTGGAGACACATAAATCATAGTGACGCAGAGGGGACAAAAGGTGATAATTGGTCAAAACAAAAATTAAGGGAGTGTCAAGAGTGAACTTCACATGGAGACATAAAACAGATGGAAAATCATGAGATTTCCTCTTGAGGCCTTCGCGCACTGAAGCTTTCATCCGCTTGTTACACACAGAAACCTCAAACAGTCTGCAGGTCAGATTTGCTTTATTATGAAGTTTATGCTTTACAATAAGAGAATATTTATAATTTTTAATGTTTATTTATGTTTAAAAATACTGAATAAGCATTTCTTATATATAATAATGCAGAATAAGCATTACTTATGGCTAATTAATCATTTATCAATGCTCCTATTGTGAAGGGGGCCATGTGTCACTAAATTCTACCCCCCTTAACTCACCCTAACGTCACCTTTTTTCCATCCGTAACTAGTCAAGTTAACACGAACACCTTTAGGAAATGACACATTAATTGTTAGCAGCTGATTATTTAGGCAGAACTTAAATGTTATTAATGTGCCAGTTACATACAGGTGTTACCCCTAAGACCTCTGGCTGTAAAAACATTTGCTGATAGATCCAATACTATCACTGACGTACCAACCAGAACAACCAACAGGCCAGTAACAAGAGTGAGAGATGAGGCGAAAGGTCTTTTCGGCAGCCATTTTGGATGATGTAATGTCTGCATGCACTCTGGCAAATCCTGGAGTGAAAGTTTTTTTTTTGTAGTTGAGGTCCCCCAGAGATTTCTCACAGGGTCCCCTGATAGCGACTCTCGCAGGACTTACAAATATTCGCCAAGCAAGAAATTTGCAGAAAGATGTGCGGTGAAAGTCACCATGATATATCAGGTTGTGTCAGAGAATAAAGGACAAGCAAGTCCTTTATGCTCTCTACTCTCAGAGCTGGTAAGTTTAACCATCACAGAGACAGAGCTAGCAGCAGATTCCAACATGATTTGCCCACGGCTGTTGTTGCCGTGGGACCGTGAGTGCTGACACCTGGTCGTTAGCAGCTGGCAGGCACCTACGCTAGCCGAGAGTGTTACCTCAACAAGGTTTTGGTTTCACATCTTTGAAAACCAATCAATAGCAAAAGCAATACCTAAATAAATCTTTACCTCCTGCAGGGACACCTAAGTTGGAGGTGACCTTCAGTACGAGTTGGTGATGAGGGGCCAGGTTCAGTGGCCCTGCAAGGAGCTGTTTTCAGCAGGGGACTACATGAGCTGAACACAGCTAGTTAGTTAGTAAGGCATGCTTACTAGCGTGCCTCACTGCTCGGTTAGATTAAGTAACATGGGTTACATGTGAAACTCCTGCGAACTTGGATGACAGCCAGGACTGCCACAACTTAAGGTGGTGAATGAGGTTTTATCTGGATAAAACCACAGCAGATTAAAGGTTTGAATCCCTACAACAACATCTGCAGTAGTATCTTCTCCTCTATTGCGGAAGAGAATACCCGCAGATTCCCCTTCTTGAGGGGTGAATAAACACGGGATAATGCAATCAAACTCCCGCGAGTACAGCAAGTTGAAAATTTGCTTAGTGTTATGTGTAAACACAACACTTTGATTCACATCCTCTTGCTTTTTAACACTTGACTGGGCTGTTTTCTTGCTTCCTTGAAGTTATCCTAAATTTTTTCGAGTGTGTGTGTGTGTGTGTGTGTGTGTGTGTGTGTGTGTGTGAGCAACAGACAATGTACGCCAACGTGCCACAGTAGCATCCTTAGCTGCGCACATCTCTCGACTGACTCAAAGATATTTTCATCTGCTCTTCTTTCCAGCCTCATAAACAACACTCTTGTGCTGCAGCTTTTTGGGTGCAATTTGCGATCTTCCTCTCTTATCTTAACTGGGCTTCTGTTTTGTACAAACCTCAGCTGAAAAATAAAAGGCAACAAAAAGACAGCTTGGTTTCAGCTCTGCAGTTTTGTGTTGCTATTAAACGAGACAAATTGGGCACACATGGGAAAGGGTTGAGATAAGGGTTCAATGAGCCAATTAGAGGCTGTATTGTGTGGATTTGTGTGTGTGAGTGTTTGTGTGCACTGTAATGACTGTACATGCCCAGAAAACCGCTGAAGCACAAGTACCGCATGTGGAGCTGAGCTTGTTGTGGGGTAAGAGGTAATATCGGGATACAGCTTATATCATAAGATTTCCATTCCGCCCCAATAAAGTATTTTTCATGCATTTTTACAAGAGCAAGAATCAGACTTTTAATTAAATTTAATTCAATCATGCCTCAACACAAAAGTTCTGGCATAGTTTAATTGAGTCTGTTCTGTCTTGCTGGGAGATCAGATAAGTGAGGAATCCTTGTCATGCCCTGTTCTTCATGGTGACAATGTTACCCTGGAAACGGCAGGTAAAATCAATGACAGGGTGTCAAAATGAATATTCAAGGTAAACCCCACATTTAAGTTTCTGTCTCCTTTCTGATTGGCTGTGAATTAAATGTTGCTCTTAAAAATTACAAGTCCCCACAGTTCTCTATAAGCCTGTTCCCCCTGTGGAGAAATAAAATTGCCACAATAAATGAGCTGAACATAAGGACGACTGGAAACAAAGTTGGATGAATGCGTCACTCACTTCCACTGCAAAAGTCTTGACAAATATATTTGTCTAATTACTTGTTCAAATAATCTCATTAAACTTGATACCGTATTGAATATATCATGACCCAATTTCTTCAGATGTATTTACAAGAAAAAACACTAGAAAAGAATAAGAAGAATATGGAACATTATTTCAATTACTACAAGCAACAACAAAAAAAAGAAAAAACCTCCTGTTTATTTTTCTGTGTTATCTGTCGGTCCACCAATTCTTTTTAACGCGATAGCTTGAAAATATTCAAAGCGAATTACATAAGAATTGGCACAAATGTCCACTGGGACTCTTGGATGAATTGAAAAAAAAAAAAGATTAGTGATCAGGCACGCATGGCAACATTTCTAGTTTTGCTCACTACAAGTTCAATAATCCCCCAGTGACTTCGGTTTTTGAAGCTTACACTGATGTGGAGTTCAAGTGCTCACCTACTGCAGAGTAGTGAAATCAATTTACAATCTCACTTTGCAGATTTTTTTACCCTTGAGGCTCATTAAAGAAAGAGTAGCCAAGATGTGACACTCAGGCCGTCAAGGGAATGCACATACATGATGAGCAGCCTTGTTATGATGCGGCTGCCTATGCAGAGTCTATTCTCCAACACGCTGAGGCACCCCTTATTAATACCACAACATGGAAATGTACTGTACTTGCATCATATAGAATTGGAGAGTCTTTTCTCCTGCTTGCATCATCAGATGCATGGATGTGGTACAGTACGATGGCTGGTAGCTGAAGGAGGAAATGTTTCTTTCTGTGGACACGTGTCAAGAGGATGTGACATGCTGGTCTGTGAAGTCGTCGTTCTCTTAATGTGACATTTCACAGCGAGAGTATTCTGGAGGGAGAACAGACTCAAAGGTTGTTTTGGGACAGAAAAGATGGCTTTTTTTCTCCTTCCCTTCATTTCTCTCATGCCTTTTTGCTCTTCTGTTTTATTTGTCCTTCGCTCTCTGCTTGAGCGAATGCTCCATTAAAATAACTTGTAAAAACTCACGATGCTTCTTTTAAAAGGGGCTTGAATAATTAGCATATGTTTGAAAAGGCATTTCTGTAACCACTGATGTACGGCAACAGGCTTTCAACCCCCAGTTTTTTTTTTCTCTTGGGTGTGGATTCCATCTTCAAATGGGAAGAGAATTGCTTTGTCCTGTGCCAATCCAATCTTGCATGGCTTCACTTCCGGAGTTTCGGAGGTAATTCTCTCTGGCTGCCAGGATTCTGCAGGGCTCGGCGGTAATTCCGGATGGGGGAGATTTTCAGGCTTCCTACCAAATCTCTCATGGGCACCCGGGCAACCATGATGACTAATTGTAGATGCTTGCTTAAAATGCCGTTACCCAGTAGGGTGGTCTGGCAAAGCCTCGCGGTTATGTGTCTTTTTAAATGCAACCAGATTTACGCCTCCTGCATTATACTATACATCTAAAGCAGCACCGGGTTCCTGCATGCTCACGAATCTGTAGATGAGGGTGACGTGCGGGCAGATGGCAATGACCCTGGGCAGTCAATCAGCCAGTCACTCATAGCAAAGCTCAGTCAGAGTGAGGAGAGTTCATGAAATGTGAAATGAGGGGGCTGGTAAAGATTGCAGAGGCACAGACCGAAAATGGAAATGTAGAGTTTCATATGAGGTCAGATGAGTCAGTAAAATCATCACAAGCCCAGATTTGACATTTTAAATGGATGTCAAGTTTATTTAAAAAAAAAAACAAAAAAAACCTGAACCGTGTATATTTTTGATTGGTGGTAGTTTGTGTGGATGGAGGGGTGTTCCTTCCAAAATTATGAATGCAGACTCGTGCTTATGTAGTTTGCTTACTTGTGCATGTTTTACCATAAAACCAAACTACGACTGGGTGTTAAACTTTTATGGAAATAAATGAATTCCTTCAGCTTCATTAGGTATCAAAAAATGTCTTGTCGTGACCAAATTCTTCGATAGCTGACGAGTAAATCCCCAAGTTACAGTTGTTTTTTTTTTATCTTGTAAAACAGCTTTGAGTGGATAAATGCTAATCTGAGGAAACAATTGAAATTGACAAACCAGATTTTGGTCAATAAATTTATCATTTTTTGATCAGGAAATTGTTTCTGGTCAGAAAAATGCAGGGAGCTAAAAAAAAAATTTTAATTGATTTGTAAGATTTGAAGTAATGTATTTTTCATTTTGTTAGAATTGATTTTATACATCATTCAGTATAGAGCAGTACCACACTCTATTAACAAATTTCATACATAACTTACATTTCTTCGAGAAATTACCAAAAAAACCAAAAAGCATGATCTTAAGTCAACATTTTCATTTTCAAGCTTTTGGAAATTTGTTTGTCCTTATTTACATGCTATACATTTCAGTAAAACTATATGTGAATGGCTTTTTCTGCATTTGTCCACGAAAGCAAACATTTTTTATGTATGTTTGTTGTCTTAAGAACACCTGTTTTGGGTGGTTTGATGTGTTTACTGGCAAACGGGTATGACTTCTCTAATCCAGCGATGACAAAACTCATAATCGCTGTCTGTTAGTCAAAACTAGTGCAACAAATCCAACCTTACAGTGAAAGATAGTAGAAGTTTCAATTTCAGAATAAACGTGTTGAATTGTTGGGTAGTGTTTGTTTGCATGCAGGTGAGGAGCATTTTGGGCATTTAATAATACCAATTATATCATCAGCAGCCAATTCATCCATCCATCCATCCATCCATCTACGTATCCATCTTCCTCCACTTATTCAGGGTTGGGTCATGGGGACATCAGCCTAAGCAGAGACCCCCAGACTTCCCTCTTTCCGGCTACTTTGTCCAGCTCTTCATGAGGGATCCCGAGGCATTCCCAGGCCAGTTGAGAGACATTGTCTCCAACATGTCCGGCGTCTTCCCCGAGGCCTCTTTCCATTTAGATTTGCCCTGAACACCTCCACAGGGAGGCGTCTGGGAGGCACCCTGACCAGATGCCCAGGCCACCTTATCTGACTCCTCTTGACGTGCAGGAGTAGCGGCTCTACTCCAAGCTTCTCCCGGAAGGCGGAGCTTCTCACTCTGTCTCTAGGAGACAGCCCAGCCACCCTCCAGAGGAAACTTATTTCTTGTACCCGCGATCTTGTCCTTTCAGTTGTTACCGAAGCTCATGACCATAGGTGAGGGTAGGAACATAGATCAACTGGTAAATTGAGAGCTTTGCCTTTCAGCTCAGCTCCGTCTTCACCACGACAGACCAATGCAGAGTCCGTATTACTGTAGATGCCGCACCAATCCGCCTGTCTATCTCACGACCCATCTTTCCTTCACTCGTGAACAAGACCATGAGGTACTTTGAACTCCTCCACTTGAGGCAGGGTCTCACCCCCAACTTGAAGATGGCACTCCACCCTTTTCTTAGTGAGAACCTTGGACTTGGAGGTGTTGATTCCTATCCCAGCCGCTTCACACTCGGCTGTGAACCAAGGTCACGGCCAGATGAAGCCAGCAAGACCACATCGTCCACCAAAAGCAGAGACCCAATCCTGCAGCCACCAAACTGGATCCCCTAAACATCCTGGCTGCACCGAGAGATTCTGTCCATAAAAGTTATAAAGAGAAACAGTGACAAAGGGCAGCCCTGGCAGAGTCCAATCCTCACTGGAAATGAGTCCAATTTTCTGCCAGCAATGCAGACCAAGCTCTGGCACCGGTCATACAACTACAAACTACCCGAATCAGGCAGTCTGATACCCCATACCCCCTGAACAACGCCCACAGGATTCCTTGAGGGACACAGTCGAATGCCTTCTCCAAGTCCACAAAACCCGTGTAGATTGGTTGGGCAAACTCCCATGTACCCTCAAGGTCCCTGCTGAGAATGTAGAGCTGGTCCACAGTTCTATGACGAGGAAAAAAACACACTGCTCCTCCTGAATCCAAGGTCTGACTATCCAACGCACCCTCCTCTCCATAAACCCTGAATAGACCTTACTGCAAAGGCTGAGGACTGTGATCCCATGATCGTTGGAACACACCCTCCGTTCCCCCTTCTTGAAAAGGGGATCCATCACCCTGGTCTACCAGTCCAGAGGCACCACCCCCGATGCCCATGTGATGCTGCAGAGTCAGGTCAACCAAGACAGCCCTGCAGCATCCAGGGCCTTGAGGAACTCCAGGCAGTTCTCATCCAACCCCAGAGCCCTGCCACTGAATAGCTTTTTGACCAACTTGGCAACCTCAGCCCCAGAGAAAGGAGAGCCCACTCAAGAGTCCCTAGGTACTGCTTCCTCACTGGAAGATGTGTCAGTGGGATTGAGGAGGTCTGCATAGTAATACCTCCACCGGTTCACATCTTGAGCGGGATGCCGTCTGTATCATACAGACAGTGCACTGCGTCCCCTTCCTAAGACAGCAGATGGTGGTCCAGTATCTCTTCCAATCCGTCCAGAAGTTGTTCTCCATGGCCTCGCTGAACTCCTTCCATGTGTGGGTTTTTGCCTTGGCAAATGCCAAAGCCACATACCTTTTGGCCTGCGGTACCTGTCAGCTGTTTCTGGAGTCCCATGGGCCACAAAAGCCCAATAGGACTCCTCCTTCACCTTGATGGCATCCCTCAACGCCAGAAGGGGTACTGGGATTACCCCCGTGACAGGCACTGACGACCTTACGGCCACAGCTCCCGTCGGCCGCCTCAAAAATGGAGGCATGGAACAGCTCCACAACACAAGCTGTTGAAACTCCTTCTGACAGGAGACTCTGCCAGATGTTCCCAGCAGACCCTTACAATACATTTGGGCCTACCAGGTCTGGCCAGCATCCTCCCCCACCATCAGAGCCAACTTATCACCTGATGGTGATCGGTTGACAGTTCCACCCCTCTCTTCACCTGAGTGTCCAAAATATACAGTGTGGGTGCAAGTCATGCCTCCCCAAGTCTCACTGTCATCGCCAGCATTACATGTCCCCCAGCAGAACAAGGGAATCCCCAGAGGGAGCACTCTCCAGTGCTCCTTCTAGGGACACCAAAAAGAGGGGGTATTCTAAACTGCTATTTAGCGCATAAGCGCAAACAACAGTCAGGACCTGTCCCCCCACCCATAGGCAGAGGGAGACTACCACTAACCACTGGGTTAAACTCCAACCTACAGACACTGAGTCAAGGGGCAACAAGTATTCCCACCCCTGCCCATCGCCTCTCACTGCTGGCAACACCAGAATGGAAGAGAGTACAAACCCTTTCAAGAGGAGTAGTTTCAGATCCTTTGACATGTGTTGAGGTGAGTCCGACTATGTCTAGCCGGGACTTCTCAAACTCACGCAACAGCAAAGGCTCCTTCCCCACTAGAAAGGTGACAATCCATGTACCCAGAGCCAGCTTCTGCAGCTAAGGATCAGACCGTCAAGGTCTCCGCTCTCGGCTGCCACCCATCCCACATGGCACCCGACCCCTTTGGCCCCTCCTACTGGGTTGTGAGCCTATTGGAGGGGGGACCCACCGTTCGTTATTTGGGCTGTGCCTTATAATCTCTTAAAAATGACTAAAGATATTAAAGTCTTGAGAGTTTTCAGATTATTTTCATTGTCTGTCTTTGATCATTTTGTATCAGGGAAGTGTGTGTGTGTGTGTGTGTGTGTGTGTGTGTGTGTGTGTACATGCTTTGTGCCAAACTAATCCTCCCTGAAGCATGTGTCTGCGGAGCTCTGGTTGCGGTCACACCTGATGTACCTGCAGCTAATCCCATACCACTACCAATGTCGGTGTAACCAATCCTGTCACAGCACGCGGGGCAGCCTCGGGTTCTTCCTGACATCTCAGTCACACTGCTCCATCTTCTCCTCCCTCCCTCCCTCTCTCTCTCTCTCTCTCTCTCTCTCTCTCTCTCTCTGTTTGCTCCTGTCTTGTCCTTGCCTAACTTTATAAATGCATACCTTCTTCCTCCTCACTCTGGCAGACTGACAGACCCCCTGCCCTGCTTTTGTCTTATGTGTCTCCTAATAATATCCATGCCCTCTGTTACAATCCCCCGCACGTCTCCTTCACTCTTGTCTCTTGTGCTGTTCTACATCTTATCCTGCCTTACGTTACAACAATGATACCAACAGACCTTCACATCCCCTCAGCTTTGATTTGTCAGAGATTTCCTCTCCTTTCTTACTCCTTCATATTTCTTTTCCTCTCTTTTGCCACCTGCTTCACCCATCCATACACCACTATCTTCTACTGTCCTACTGCCACCCAAAATAAACCAAGCTATGGGTCGGGTGTCACTAAAGAGAAATTGCATTGTGCACCTATTACCACATTTCCTGCACCCACAGGAATGACTGCCTATTCTCTTCTTCCTCTCTCCTAATTCCTTGCAGAGAGCCAGCTACGAGTGCAAAAGACCAACCAATCTCAGGTGTACCTGGAGGACAGCCGTGTCACGATCAATTGCTCCATTGCCTCCAAGCCCAGCCAGGATTCCCAGTACGCTGTGTTGTGGTATGTGAGGCGTGCCGCCGGATCAGAGGCCGATGAGCTTTTGCTGAGAATTGAACGATCTGGGGCCTTTGAGTACGGCGCCTATGCGGATGAAGAGAGACTGCGGCGGCGTGTGCAGGCAGAGAGGTTGTCACCTCGTCTCTATGTGCTGACGCTGAACAGAGCCGAGAGCAGCGATTCTGGGACGTACTACTGCCTAGTGGAGGAGTGGCTGAGTGATCCAGATGGAGCCTGGTATCGACTCTCCAGGGAGTCATCTGGGTTCACACAGGTGCTGGTGAGACAGCCAGGTGAGCAGCAGGGTCCAACTGTAGCTCTCTTTAAAGGAAAATGGCAGCTTTTGGGGAAATAAGGTTAAGTGTCATCCTCCCTGGAGTCAGGCATGAAGATATATACCATTTCTGTGAGCGTATCAAGGAGCTGAAAAGCCAACACTTCCTATCCACTACCATTCATTGTACTAAGCTAACTAGCAGTCAACTCTGAGTCTTAGCTCCCTGATGCACACCCAGAAGAGGGAAAAGTATCTTTCATCTCATGTGAGACTGAGGAGGATGGACAGTAATTACCAAAATGTTTACCTTCCTTGAAAAAGCAGCCGAATCCAAAAGCTCACGTCATCCTCGTCCAGTCGGACATGGTTAATCCAATCCCTCCTTTAGAATACTTTCTCCCTGTCCAACACACTTCATTCAAGCCCTCAAGGTTGTCTCACTCTGAGATCAGGTGGCAAAAACACGGTTTGAAACCATACCAGCTGTCATACGCCACAAAAGAGGAAAGGAAACGAGTGACCTTGTTCATTACAAAAGCTCTTAAAGCGCTACAGCCAGGCATCGCACCTTGAGACAGTGATGCAAATTAAACGATGTAAATTAAACCTCCTATGGTTTTTCTCTAAATTACCCTAAGTCCTCAGTCCACACTTACCACACAGGTCCTTCCTCTCTCATACAAAGTAACTCTGTTCTCTCAAATAAATAATAAGAACCTCTAACCCTCTTGCTATTATTTTTTTTTTTCAATGAATCTATTCCCTGGACCAGATGAAGGTCTGTTCTATATGAAGTGCTCTTTTTTTAATTTGTTTTTTTTTATCTTTCGTGGGAGATGTCTTGTTTATAATGCAGAGTGAAATCATTGATATGGCATTTGTCCAACAAGAAAGCGAAGATCAAACGGCAGAAGGGCAAAGAAAATACTTAATTTATGTAGACAGAGAAGTCGACTCTGCTTCCAACCATAAATGTTAATACAGCACTCATAAAAATGCAGAGACATGGGAATTGTTTATTCACATGCATGGGTCTAGTTTAACCTTTGATTCAGAGAGTTACAGGGTTGTTTGCTTGGAAGCCCACCACGGGACTCACTCATAATAAAGAACTACATCAGGAGGGTGTATGTAGTATATTCAACATTGATTTGTACTTTTAATAATAGATCAACATCGTGTAAGATAAACATCATGGGTATTTATTAAGGTGCTTAGAAGTCGTTATTCCTGAAGGGCTGTACCAAAAGAGCTGGGGGGAGGGGGGGGGTGTGATGGTGATGCCTGTCAGTGCCAGTGTTCTGAAATTTTCTCATTTGTTTGCATTTTTAACTTTTTCCTTTCTTTTTTTGTCCCTTGTTGAAGAATATTTTGCTGCTTTTGTTCAAATTAGGGCAGCAACTAATGATTAATTTCATCATGATAAAAAAAGTAACTGCATTTATACTGCACCTTTAAAAAGACACAATCATTTTTTTAAAAGTTTTTTGACAGGCGAAATAAATACAGGATAAAAGAGAAGACAAGATGAAAAGAGAGACAAAAAAAGAGCCAGACTTGCCAAATAAAAGTCAGAATTATGAATTAATTTGCTAATTATTGGTGAGAACTCTATTCACAAAACTACTGTATACTTAGCCACTCTTTTCTGTCCCTCAAATGGCCTGGGCAATAAAACTGAAATGTGTTTTATTTCAGTTGATGTTGATGAGTATGAATGATTGCTAATGACCTGTTGTAATAAATATGATGAGGAGGAGAGCTCAGTGTAGCCACTTCATCAGTCAGACGTTTTCTCACTTCTCAATTTTGCATGGTTTTGTTGTTACTTTGGTGTTACTACATTTAAATCAAACTATTTATTTGAACATTTTTGCTGTTGTTCAAGCATCTATTGTTTCTTCCTCCTGTGCGGCCGCAGAGGTTCGACTACAGGTGGAGGAGCAGGAGTCAAACGTGACGGTGCCAGAGTCTGGTTCTATCCGACTGGGTTGTAGCATTCCCTCACAGTCGTCCCGAGACTCCCGCTTCTCGGTCTCCTGGTATGTGGAACATTCGGAAGACGAAGACGATGAAGAGCAGCCAGGGGAAGAGGAGAGAGAGCGAGAGTGTGTGTTCTCCATTGGACACGACGCCATCTTCGGGAACGGAAACTGCAGCCCCAGAGAGGAGGCGGGGCCTAATTCACGGCTGCAGTTTGAGAGGATGACGTCAGACCAGTACAGCCTGACCATCCAAGGGGCACGGCCGACAGATGCAGGCCGATACTACTGCCACGTAGAGGAGTGGCTACTTAACCCTCGCAATGCCTGGTACCGGCTGGCCACCAATAACTCCGGCTTCACTATCGTCAATATCGTGCAACGAGGTTTGTCCCTTTAGCTTGTTTGGATGTTGGTGGGAATCTAGTTTTAATGAACTTCTTTGAATGGTTCATCTCAGATTTTCCCTCTTTAAGTTTGTATGAAAAAATGCTGAATATAAACAGGTCAGTTATGGAGCTATAAGGGTGCTTACACACAAATTTGTAAACTAGAGAGTGTTCTTGCACTGAGAAAAAAAAAGTCACTACAGGTGTGTCTGGAGCAAGAGAGGATCTATGACTGCATTTGCAATCATCATCTTCTCATCTACAGTTTGGATGTTATGCTACATCAAAGCACACTTGTTTACAGGAGCCATTAAGAACAAGCTAGCAATGCTCACCTGGTCGGTTAGTTGCACTGATCACATTCCCATCATAAATAGGATTTTGTGTCCTTCTTGGTCCCTTTTCGGACCTCAAAGTGAATTCAGACTGATGAGTAAGTATTCTTTCTTTGCGCATATTTGAATACTCCAAACAAATTCAGACCCGTCTGATGCGAGCCAGACTCAGACCTCTTCCCAGTCCGTGTTGTGGTTAGCAGTTCACAAACACTTTGTGGTCGCCATTGAGGTTTGTTGTAGACAGATCACATGACCCAGGGAGCTTAGTGCTGGAGAAAAAAAAACAACAACAACCCAAAAGCACCAGCCATCTTGTTCCATATGAGTTCAGTAGTCTTATAGAGGACTGTATGAAGAAACACCTTCTGAACCAAGTCCCCCTTTTCAACGGGCCTCGGTGTGGTTGATTTGGTGCTTGTGCCAGCTGATTACTGTGTTCACACCTGCTCAAAACAATCCGCTCCAAGACCACAAACCGCTCTAAGAACACAAACCGCTCGAGGAACACAAACCGCTCCAGGGTTTTGATTCAGCTGAACTTTAACCAGGAAGATGTGAAGGCACCCTTAGATACTTTCATGAGAAAAAACTTTGATTTGTTTGGTTTACTCTCTCTCTCTCTCTCTCTCTCTCTCCCCCTCTCCCCCCCTCCCTCCCCCTGTCCCTCAACAGCGTCTACTGTTCAGTCAGTGGTGTGTGCCAATGACTCCCTCTTCTACTTCGTCTTCTTCTACCCCTTCCCCATCTTTGGCATCCTCCTCATCGCCATGCTGCTGGTGCGCTACAAAAGCCGCAACAACAGCAAGAGCCAAGAAGGCAAGAACGGCGCCCCGCTCCTGTGGATTAAAGAGCCTCACCTCAGCTACTCTCCCACCTGTCTGGATCCACCTGCGCTCAGCCTGCACCCTGGATCTGTTGACTAAGCGAGAATCCACCTTACTGCCTCGTGCGCATCACGGATCCAGCCAACACAATGCCAGGGAGCGGATCTGGACTCCACCTTCAGAACTTATGTCGTTCACTGCTGTGTTGAATTAGTCAGTTTATAAACGCAGCCCCTGATGGCTGCCTGTTTAGTGTGTGTGTGTGTGTGTGTGTGTGTGTGTGTGTGTGTGTGTGTGCGCGCGCGTGTGTGTGTGCGCGTGCGTGCAGCATTAGCACAATTAACTGGGTCAGTGAGAATTGAAAGGGGCAAGAGAGCATCATGAGTCTCTCATTTTTTGTTTTTAGTGAAACTTCTCATGTCTGCTTTTTTCCTTTTTTTATCCTGGATATCTGTCTATTTTTCAAAAGAAAAGCAAGTGCACATGAGATCAGTGGCCAATCCCGGGAAGAACATTTAAGAGAAGGAACTCTATAATCAACTCCGGTACTCATTGGATGCCAAAAAAGTCTCTGCAATGATCCAAGAGCATCCACAGCCTGGCCCACTATGTTGGTTGCCATAGTGATGCTCTGCGCCCACTGACTCCATAGCTGATGACTTGGTTGCTAGCCTGCATAGAGACAAAGGATAGGACACACTCATCTATGTCCTGTGTGTGTGTGTGTGTGTGTGTGTGTGTGTGTGTGTTGGCCCACCTGCCTCCACAATGAATTTGCCTTGGCAGACAGAAAGAGGTCTTGGTGCGCCACTTCAACACTGCCAGACACTCTGGCCTTAGTGAGAGACTTCTCCGCTTTCCTCGTCCTCTCCACAAACACAGCGAGAGAGGAGGGGAGGAGGGAGGGGAGGTCAGGAATGATGGAGAATAAACGAACATACTCTCTCCTGCTGAGGACATACGTACTTTCACATAACGGATTTCTTTCAGTGCTTATTTCCTGGCTGTCACCGGCTGCCATGCTAAATAGTCTGGGAAAGCTGATTGGTTCTGAGGCAGATTGTAAATATGTCTGCTTACCTCCTGCTGAGGGTTTTAGGGGTCTTGCGGGCAAAAAAAAAAAAAATGGCCATTTTCCCACTCCTGTTTAAATCAGTTGAATTGTCCTGCTTAAATAACACAGTGGGGGCTACTGACTGAAATTAAATTCTTGCACATTTCTTTAAGTCGCCCAGTATGACCACTTCATCGTGTCTTTAAAAGATATCAGAAATGCTTCATATTGGTTTCAACAAAAAAAAGACGAGTTATGAAGAGCCACGCTGAAGATTACAAGTGTGTAGATATACAGTATGTAGGAAAACACACATCACATAATTGATGATGTTTGACTTTTTTGTTTATTTTAAAGATTTTTCTATTTATTGTTTTTATACTACTTTGCATCGCTTTGTTTGACTTTCTTTTTCTCTTTTTTTTTTTCTTTCGCTTTTGAAATTCTCCAAGAACTGTGCTGCTTGAGTTGCCTGGCAACTGCACCAAGCAGATTATGTCAATAGCCTGTGTGACGGCAATGTGGTAGATGTAGAAATGCTAGATTTGTCCTGCGCAGTGCAGTTTTAAAAGCATTTCATACCAGATTGTCAAGTTTGGTCAGTGTCAAAACACTGTATATCTTATACCTATAATGAAACTTAACTGTGGCTTTACATGTACAATAGTTAAAAAGACAAATCACAATAATGGATTCACTTGATGCTTTTTTGCTTGAGTCGCGTTTATTTTGTGACATGTGACGTAACGCCTTGGTAGGATGGTTGATCGAAGACGTCTGCAGCTGAACTCTTAAAAATGTCCTCTAATGTTTTGGATATTTCTTAACTGAGGGAAGCCTCAGTCCCACGCCCCCCCCCCCCCCCGTCCCCCCCAACACACAGCAAAAGGGTTGTAAAATCACTGGAATCCAGCAGCCAAGCCGAGCTGTGA
Organism: Aulostomus chinensis; assembly: GCF_037954235.1. Lineage (NCBI taxonomy): Eukaryota > Metazoa > Chordata > Actinopteri > Syngnathiformes > Aulostomidae > Aulostomus > Aulostomus chinensis. Next base: position 16,575,014 of record NC_141331.1, on the reverse strand, counting down.
CATCATCGACCCTTCCACAGCCAGACTGGACATGAACACTTTTGTTGTCTCGATCGTGTCAACATGTATATTGCATGACAATATCGCAGGAGGAATTTTTGATGTTTTGTAAACTTTGAACTCTTTGAGCATTGTGTTTGTGTGACCGAGTGGTGCCCGACACCCCCACCCCACCGCCCCCCGACATCCTGAGCCCAAAAACTAAGTCACAACACGACACGAGACCCTCGTCATTTATGACTGCCAAATCCATACTGCCCCTTTGAACCTGTGAACTCGTTCAATGCTGTTCTTTTGCTGAATAACTGTCTTTTTCCAACTTCCTTTACAGTTTTTTTGTTGTTGTTGTTGTTGTTGTTGTTTTCACGTGTGAAGCGCAGCTGGTGCTTTTAAGCGAAGAAAGTTCGACATGTTGATGCACGAGCGAGGAGTTTGAGGACACAGATCAATCCAGTCAAAGGAAAATCCCTTTCATTACACGTCTGAGGAGGCATCATTACATGGGTCTTTAGCAGAGCTATCGATGGAGATGAATGGTCGGCTGCAGCTTCTGTACACGCTGCACCACAAAAGCAGCATTCAGCGGAAAAGGAGAGGTACTTAACACTGAATATTGCTGTTGTAGGTTAAGACTGGGGCTGCACAATTTTCAATAAATTGTCTGATTGCTATTATTTTTGACTGATATTGCAACTGCGATAAGATGTGCAATAAAAATATCTCCATAATAAAAACGTTCACAAATGTTTTACATCATTCTGTTTTTTGGGGGGAAAAAAAAGATCATGGTGTGACTTTTTTTTTTTTTTCCGTCATCAAACAATGTTTTCGGAAGTCTGTAGAGGATGACCCACAGGCAGGGCGTCTCTGCAGAATCCCAATATTTCATTTATTGTCGTATTCCTACACGTAATTAACCTTTAGCAGATACTGCACCTTCCTGCAATTTAAAAATTGCAATAGTCCACAATGTGATTTCCCTTCAATTTTGATTAATTGTGCAGCCCTAGTTCAGATGTTTCCATCGCCGTGGACTCAACCCCACACACGATTGGAAAAATACATAAAGCAACAAAACCGTGTTCACCATATAGAAAGTTCACATGGCAACTCTCCTACAGATGACACCTTTGCAGGGTAAAAACACTATGGGATGCATGTTTTTGACAAATACGTTTATAGAAATGTGCAAATCTTTTTTTGAGTCTGGGTTTTTTTCTTGCATGGTGATGTAAATGAAGGTGAAGTTGTCATCTCTTTGCATTTATAGGTGGTTCACACTGCACAGCTTGTATCTCCTCTCACCTTCTCAAACGGCAATATCCAGTGAGCAGACTGTGGATTACCTCTTTTATTCCATGATAAACAGTCTAGTCATGCATTTGTATTGACTTCCAATACTGACAGGTAGCCTTTTTTTATTATTATTTTTTTCATAAAAATTCAGAAGCTTGTTTGTTGCCTTTTCTAAATCGTGAACATTCCCAGAGATGCGGGTTGGTGCCACTAATCGCAGCTTTACTCTCATGTTCCTGGACATCATTTTTTTCATTCACCATTTCATCTTTCTAGATTTGAGCCAGGGAGTGGAGGGTGCAGTTGTACAGTGTGTGTGAGCGTGTGTGTGTGTGTGTGTGTGTGTGTGTGTGTGTGTGTGTGTGTGTGTGCGCGCGTGTGTGTGCGTGTGTGTGTGTGTGTGTCTCACAATGCCGCCACCATTATCGGAGCTGTACAGACAGAAGTGCTCTGATCGGTGTTTTTGTAATAATAATAATAATAATAATGATAATAAAAATATCATCCATAGCTGCCTCCCAAGATCCCTTCAGGCGTCCTGATGGTGTTGTAGCTGCGTTTTGAGGGCTGCATGTATCGACTGTGTGCTGGCTCCAGATTTAAGTGTAAAATAGGTTGTGGTGATGTTTTCAGTTCAGCCAGTGATGCCCAGTGATGTATTTTTATATGACTATGATTTGGTTTTCTTCTGTTACTCTGTCAAATAGTTGCCATTGTGACCATTAAAAAGGCACTTTGCTATTGTTGGTTTATTGCAATAAAATACATACCGAGCAAGTCCATGTTTTCCACATGCATTTCTCAGTAGTTAAGGAGATAAGCTGGTATTTTTCAAACTGGGGTCCAATTGGCACCAAAGCGTGTGTGTGTGTGTGTGTGTGTGTTAGAATAATTAAATGGGACAAAAATTATTTGAATGCTTCTAATACTGGCTGAAGGCAAGCAGCCACCGCTAGCATACAGGAGAAACACAACCGTCCACTAAAGTTTGTTTTGTCGTTGTCTGACAACATCATCAGACGAACCGTCTCACACACTCGATAGTTTCCCGTGATCTTGTCTCAACTGTCTCTTAAACTTTATTTTGAATGTGGAAGAATGTTGAAGAATTTACAATACGCGTCGGAGTGCAGGTTTAAAGGAATACTGCAACCTTTTGGGAAATACTCATATTTATTGTCCTTCCCACAGGAAGACAAAAAAAACTCAACATAATCTCGGGTCAATAAAAAAAAATTTTGGAAAAAAAAAACCCAAAGCTGTTCAGTCCTTCCATGTTACTTGTCCTGCCCATGTCACTGGACACTGGTGCAGCTCATTCCAGTCACTCTTCAGCTTCCATCAATGAAGATCCACCATGGTCTGAAACGTCTGATTTGTTGATTAAAGTAATGGTGTGTGTGTGTGTGTGTGTGTGTGTGTGTGTGTGTGTGTGTGTGTGTGTGTGTGTGTGTGTGTGAAACTCTCCTGAAACATGAAAGAATATCCTCCTACAGTGTCGTGTCCAGTTCCCTAATCACTGCTGGACTCATGCAGATCAACAGTATAATAACAGGTCCCACTCTTTCAAACACCAGCATTCTTCCTCTGTGGGTGTCAGATCACAGCACCCACAACACCATCATCAGCACCGTGGCCTCACGGATGACTCAAACACCCCCACCTGCTTCTGCCTCATCTCTCGAGTTGCCACGCTCTGGCTCATAGACGCACGACCATCACATGATTCAAACCAGCTAAATGCTGAGCTGATTTCCATGTTCCAACTGTGAAATAAATTCATTTATCGTGGTTTCTCCGTAGCAGGTACTGACGCTGCTGCTCTGCTATGTTTCAGCATGACTTCTCCAGTAAACATGGCAAATGACGAGTCAGTGGCAAAAGTAAACACGTTTAGGGGATGGACTTTGACACGGGTGGATGCCTGACATCATCATGTTGCAGCTGGTTTCTCATACCGTACTCACTCAGTTTTGGAGCAGTTCAAATATCTGTTGTCTCTATTGATGATTTCAACTCTCACACACGCACAGGGAAAAATGGCCCAGATTTTAAAAAATGCCAAAGTTTCCCTTAATTTTTTTTTCTTCTAATTGCTAAGGTGCTGTCTCTGAAAGTATAGACCAAGTCAACAAACGTAACATAAAACTTACACCTAAGTAGCAAAATTTTAGATCTTCTTGCTGAAGAATAAAATTCTTGAAAACTCTTCCAGCCCTTAAAAAAAACGAGGGTTTCCGTCAATAAGGTTAAAAACAAACCATATAAGTAAAGTATTATGGAAAGTATTACACATGTTTCAGTGTGAGAAGGCGATTCTCCAAAAAGAGTGTGGCAAATAACAGTTTTCCAAGAGGTATGTTAATAAATTTTACAACATTTAAGTGTTGCAAAAATATATCAAATTTCACATTAAACTTAAGAGCCAAAAAAAAACATGGATTCAGTTAGGCACACTTAACTAAAAGTGTGCAGGGTTTCAGAGATAGTGCCTCAAGAGACACCATTAGAGTTTAAAGGGGATACATAATGACTCTTCCTCAATTTATTGTTTTCATTTTTGAGATTTAGTGACCAACTTAGCATGCATTTACAGTCAAAAAGCTCTCAATTACAGAATCAATCAGTCAGAAACAGGCTATCTGGGCTCCTGCCCTCCTCCAAAAGTCTGGCCTGTTGTGATTGGCCCGCCGCTTGGTGTTTATTAGAAAGGTTGCACGCTTTACCACAATTGGCAACACCTCCCCTGCAGCCATGCAAGCAGTCTTGTGGGTGGAGCATGCATAAAGAAAGAGGGGTGGTTACAGTTTCATTAAAGCCCCCTTGTGATGCCTAATGGGGCCTCGATTCTGAACGGCCCGTTGAGTCACAAAACAATAGAGCAAGCCAGCCCGCGTCAAAATGACTGGGATTTCTTATTTCACAGTTTCTGTGTTGGTGGGCATATCAGTGAAACAAATATATAAGCGCAATCCCTGAAATGTGAATTTTTCATAATGTGTCTCTTTTAAAAAGATAATCTCAAAACAGTGTATCAGTCCCTTTTTTTCCCTTCAGCAGCAGCAGCAGCCATCCTAACCATGCAGCTTCAACTGTATAAACCAAGGTCAGGGCCCTGTGGGCTGCAGGGTGTTGTGGAGTCTGCGTGGGATTTTGACCTCTGAGCCCCTCAGCAACATGAGTGTTTACTTACTGTTTCTGTACGTCGGTGTGTGTATAGAGAGAGCAGTAAAGGAAAGCATGTCAGAGGATAAATGGTGCTCAGAGGGTTTCCTACAAGTTAACCCAACACTTCGTTGGCAACTTCACATCTCACCATTCATAACTCATCCAATGCAAATGGGAGCACACAAACACACACACACACACACACACACACACACACACACACACACACACACACACACACACACACACACACACCTCTCTCTCTCTCTCTCTCTCTCTCTCTCTCTTAATGCTCACATAACTCCTGTGCAGTAAACAGCAGCCTTTCAACAGCTTGTGCTATTCATAAACTTCTCTCTGACTCTGCCTTCTCCCATGAATTCATATGAACTCATATTGATGCACTCATACCCAATAAAGCCAAGAACAAATGTTGCGCCACCCTTTCCATACATCACAGTGACACAACGGGAAAATAGCATTCGCTGCAAGATAAATCATAGTTTGGTGTTTGCTTGTGGAGTTGCTAGATCGTTTTCTGGGCCCTGTGATGCATGCGGGTTCCCCTGCAAGAGATTTTTGGGTGGCTCTTGACAAAACAATCTGTCTTGACTGAAAAAAGCCCCCACACTCAAAAGATCTATCCACTCGCGCTGATAGCAGACGCCCTGATGTTACTGATGTTATTGTGAGCCAGCTCTGCCGCAACTTCACAGGATGCAAAAAACACTGAATCCTCCCCCTTTGAGCTCTATCTCCTCGTCCCACTTTCTCCCTGATTTTTGTTCTCCGTCTCCATTTTCTCAAGCGGGCACCCTGTAAGGAAAGCTCTGTTTTGCATAAAAGTAAGTAAGGCTCACAAATCCATAGTCCTTGCTGAGGACACCGGAGGGCTAACATAGGCTGACAGCACTTAACCATCCAGAGCGCCGGGGCAGCAGGCAGGCAAATAGATTATGATTTATTACCAGTGAGGAAGAAGGTGCTGAAGAGAATGCAAAGACGGAACATCTCTCTTCGCTGTGGTGAGCTTGGATGCAGAATAACAAGAGCCAAATCCTAAAATCTGGGTCCAGATCAACAGCAGCACAATAGAGAGAATTTGCTTGTGCAAAAACTCACAATCTGCAGCATCCAGCAGAAAGAGGACAGGTTGTTCTGTTCAAGAAGGTGAGGACTTCAGGGAGCCACAGCTAGGAAATTAACAGGTCGTAGAGTGTGACTTGTCCATCGAAGCCTGCACCCTCACCTCTGTATGGTACCGCTCTGTTTTGTGTGGTATGACTCACTTAGTGATGTAAGTGTGAGTCAATAACAGGGAGAAATCCTGTTACCTCTAACTGCAACATCCACAAAAGTAGCACACGGCTTCCTTTGCCATGGTTTTAACAGAAAACTGAAGAACTGCAATGGAGGGGAGAACATGTGCAGTACCTGTGCTGAAATGTGTTATTGATGTAACAGCTGCAGTTGCTGATTTCCAAGGCGGTATGATCTGAGTGCATTCCGCTGGAAGAAAATAATCAATGGTTGTACTAAGAGTTTGTTAATTAAGGCAACCGATTGGAAAATGTCAAGTTTGCTGGTAATTATAATGGAAACAATAAGCAAACACGGAATGCTGACACACACACACACACACACACACACACACACACACACACACACACACACACACTTGATGAAGCTCAGCGAGAGTTCATCCTGGAACACACACACACACAATTATTCTTTTTGTTTTCCCACAAACAGCCGCCTGAGGCACTGAGTTTTGTCAGGTAACACGGTCGGATTTGGTCACGACCTGGGTGAGCACCTCACAAGCAGGCACGCACGCACACACACACACACACACACACACACACACACACACACACACACACACACACACACACTTTCAAAAATATCAAATAACCATGAAAATAAGGTAACACTTTTGTATATGGCAGACAAAATTCTGCATAGTTTCTATGGAATGAAGTGGGAACATTGAGGAATGAGCGGAGTCGTTAGTTAGCACTCCATCAGGAAATATCTAGTAGATAATAGATACTAATCAGATACTTGCTAGATTCTCTATTAATGAATCATCAGGAAATGATAAAGGAATTTGCTCCTGTATACTCCTCAATTACCGTCATATCTTTTTATTTAACACCCAACTAAAGTAATACATCATGATGAGTAGTGAGTAATATTGTAGTTTATCAGTACTTCCTGATTACCCCATCCTCTCTCTTGTGCCTCCTTGCTCCTGACATTTTTTTAGGGGGACCAGCACTAGCATTAAAATCTTTGCAAGCCTGAGTGATTGACAGTTACAGGAAATACCCGATAGTTTTCAGACGCAAGGAGTTACACAGTAGCCATCAGGTTTCCCTTCCTCTCCTTAAGACTAAAATGCTAAAATGAGGGTTAAACAAATCCACGAGGTGTGTCTGAACACATTTGAGGGAATTTTTGGGGGGGTTATTTCCAGGATGATGTACCTTTGGAGATTTACACAGAAAATCTCGCTTCATCCTGATGCTCAAACTAAAGTTACGCCCTTGATTTCTTACCTGTAAAAATGTAAAAACCATTCTGTCCTCAAAGCTGTCATTTTCACATCAGATCAATACCACACTTCTCCACCACATCTACTTGTTCATATCTGCAGCCAATGATTTCCCCGACTTCTCCACCACTTCCAGTGTGAAGACTCCATCTGGTGATACTCCTGCACATCTCGTTTCATGGCCCTCCGCTTAAAATGACGATCACAAATTGCCAAGGACTGCTCAAATATTTTCTGTCTCTGTTGTGCCCATAATGTCTTCATTGAGCCTCATTTTCAGTCGAGTCTCTCCTGATTGAACTGATATTCAAACAATGAAAACACTGACGGCCTCACATCATCTATTATGGATTAAAAACATGCACAAACATGCAACATTTACAAACACACACACACATTCATAATTGATACACAATGAAATATGTGTGTGTGTGTGTGTGTGTGTGTGTGTGTGTGTGTGTGTGTGTGTGTGTGTGTGTGTGTGTGTGTGTGTGTGTGTGTGTGTGTGTATGCTGTGCTTCAACTGGCTCTGTGTTAGGCAGATTAAACTGCTAAGGTTGCTACCAAAGAAACACTCCCCTGGGAGCTTTGCATTTAGTCCTGCTATTCTCCCAGGCACAGAGAAGATTCAGATGTAGAGCTAATTAACTGTTCCAGACATTCATTGTTCTCTTTGGTTTATTGAGAACATAAATGAACATTTAATACCTGATAGATGGGACGACCTTGCAAAATGTATGATTTATTCCAAACATTTTTCAAGGCCATTTTGTCTTTACTTATACTCTACTAAAGCAGCTGTCATGGAGGACTTTTAAAAGCATCCGAGAGCAGTTAGCGGTGGTAGCTGCAGTTAGCAGTGGTAGCAGCAGTTAGCAGTGGTAGCTGCAGTTAGCGGTAGTAGCTGCAATTACCAGTGGTAGCTGCAGTTAGCAGATGGGGGAAGACAAAAAGTAAAGGTGCTCTTGTCATTCAAGCACTGCTACACTTTTAGCTCTGTGAGCCTTTGAGCTAAATACCTATGTCAAACAATAAAAACGCTCAGATGCTACCGTTTGGTATGTGTAATGATAACCGTGCTTATTGCATTGGCTCAGCTCATTAGCATGCGAGCATCTAAGAATTAACGCAAAGCACAGCTAGGAAGAGGAAAAGTTCTCCTTTGCAAATGATCCACTTCCCGGTCGAGTGTTCACACAACAACAAAGAAGCAACACGGTGGCCTCTAAAAGTCTGTTGTGTTCCTGCTGTCAAAATACAGAAATGTGACATCAAGCACATATCCCAAACAGGGACGAAATGAGGCTCAGGGGCTCAAAATTTAAGCTGATGTCTGTCAGTTATAGTCAGTCAACAGTTATAGTACTGACAGGAATAGTTATATAGAGAGACAATAAGCTAGTGTCACATTAACTATGAAAACTTGCTGAAGAAAATGAATTAATAATAAGTAAATTAGCAACTTTGTGGAGAGCAAGTTGGGAACATTCTTCTAAATTAGCTAGAATGTCACATGATGTCAAACCATCCTAATTGCTCATGAATACACTATGATTACATGTCCAACTTCATGAATTATAGGGGTTTTATTGGATGAGTTTGACAATAGCACTACTTGAGGAGATAAGGAATCACCAAAGCTGTACAGCTGAGAGGAACATGAATACCGTTGCTGGATTCTTAAGCAATCGTTCCAAAATTGTTTCACTAAAAACCGTATTAACCTCCCACTGAGGGGAATTGTTGGGGTGATCAAACAGAAAATTCCCAAAAAGATAATCATCTCTTGATACCAAAATTAATAATGCCGATATAAATGCATTTTCTCTTCTTTTTGTATGATAGACACAAATTTCCTGGTACAGCAACATTATGCAAGTGACTGCTGTTAAAATAAAATGTCTGCATCAGGGGGAGGGTTAGCCTGGGGGATGACTGTAAAATATGTCAAACTTTGCGGAGAGAATTCCTGTTAATAACACGACATACACACTCACAACATTGACTTGGCCCACAATGTCTTCCCAACTGTAACCAGATGAATTGTTCCGAAGTAATTTTCAACACTGAATGTCTTTTCAGGACGTGTTAGTAGTTCTCTAAACTGCAAAACTATTAACTGCTCCCCGGGAGAATTATCATGTTGTTGAACCAGGGATTTTGTGTGTCCCACCATGTAAAGCCAATGTGGTGTAATTAAGTGTTAACACATCATTGTCAATTCACAAGATTCTATGAGTTCTGGGCAAACACAGCAAGAAATTATTTAAGAAATTAAAAAAAAACCACACAAATATGTACAGCTAAGATGAGGCGCTGACTGTGCTTTGCTTCAATCCATCTCAAAGCTGTCAAGCAAATGTTTCTATAGGAATTCCATATAGAGGTATTCATATTTTTGAGAAAAGAGAGGCTCTGGATACAAACACCACAGTAGGAGAAAGGCTTTAGGGATTTTACACAGCTGTATAATGAACAGAAGCCGAGAAGCAACGAGGGCAGTCGCTGCCCTGCTTCGCCTCACACCCTCAGTGCAGACGCAGCTCCACTATCCATCATATACAGTATACTGTACTGTGGTCCACTTGGCTGCGGGGCAAAACACAGAAATCTTTTTTCATGAATCTTCAGCAAGTTGTTTTTTTTAATTGTTAATAAGATTATACACACTCAATCGGATGAGGCCTTTATGCATAAGTAAGGGTGGTAACAACAGCGAGCTAATCAGGGATGTGCATCTTGTTCTCCTGTGGGATGCCGAGTAATTATGAATGAGGAGCAGCAGGCAAAGAGAGTTCACTAATGTGCCTTTAGTGCTGAGGATGAGGAGGAGGGAAGCAGAACGATATAATACTGCTTTATAATGATTCCAGAAGTAGGGGAAAGGGTAAGACATGGAGGGAGGGCAGCAGAAAGAGCAAGGAACAAAAAAGAAGAGGGAAACCGTGTTCCCCTGGGAGGAAAACTTCAAACAGTATCTCTGGATGAGCTTGCTGAATATTTGACAACTTATACAAGGGTTCTTCATCATTTCACATGGTCATGAATATGGCTGGAGAAGTTGGTATTGCTTTAGACTCTGGCGATATTACACCAACAAAACAGGCTGCGGTTGGACTCCACAGCTTTTGGAGCGGCCTGCTGCTGATCAGCCCGTCCTTACGATAGGGGGATGTTTCCATACGCTGGATCCTGACAGCAGCGCTGTGAAGATGAAAACCATGATGGCTGTCTGATTCAGTTCAGGAGTAAATTCTTTTCGGGACTTTAGATATCTTCCTCTTTTCTTCCTCTGTGTGTGTGTGTGTGTGTGTGTGTGTACGTGTGTGTGTGTGTGTGTTTTCAGGTGCAGTGTTTTCTTACGTATAGCGACATCCTGTGAAAGACGTAAGCAGTGACTTGAAGTAAAAGTCATGCTGTCACATTTCTTTCTTTATCACTTCCATCTACAAATACCCGAACCTGTAGATGTGACTGTCATGGCGCCAGAACCGAAGCACGTGAGTTTATCCTCATTGCCGCTGCTACCGCTGCATCCATTTCCTCTCCTGCATGTTGAAAATCATAATGAATCAGCAGATGGTAAACAAGGAGCGCAAAATAATGTGGAGGCCTCGCCGGTGATGAGAGTGCGACATGGCGTAATGAGTGTGGCGTTTGTGTAGGTGCTGCCTGCGCCCTCACACTATATTGTGTCACTGTGTTTACCAGGCGGTGGTGACACAGGCATACAAAAGGCCTGTCATCCTGTATTAGAGAAGAAATCGGTCACAGGAGATCGTCTCAGCACGTATCATACACAAACTCCCCTGTCACAAAAACCAGCATGTATACAAAGGTCCTGTCTCCTGATGGCGTGTGACGTGGAAATAAAAATACAGATTTTTGACATCAATATTTTACAGGTCTGTGATTTGCCTCCCAGACATGTACTGCATTATTGAGCGTTGTGCTGCTCGCAGTTTGAAGTATGTCATCGGTGATTCTCATTGACAGGAGCGATTCTTTCAGCAAAAGAGATGAGAGATACTGTCGACATGTCTTTAGCCTCCACGTGTGTGTCCTCGGTAAAAAGGCTGCACGTTCAGGTCTGAGTCAACAAATGCAGTATTACATATTGATTTCCTGGAGAACGCATGTTGCTTTGAGTCAGTGACGCCACTGATGTCAGGGTTAAAATAATATCAATTCTAAATGTACTGTCTGGCTGCTACAAGTTTCTCCTGAAGGAATTCAGGAAGAACAACCATGTTCACTTCTGCTCTCACTCTGTGACCTCTGAATGTTTCATAAAATGCAGCTTTTTGTCTGTTTTCCAAATTTGTTTGTAATGGAGGGAGAAGAAAAAAAGAGAGGAAAAAGTCAGTTACATTCAAAAAGCATTAAAATACCTACAGTATATAATACAAGCACTCATGGTGTTGCTAGTTTCCTTCATTTCATCTTTTCTTTTTAACACAGTGGAGCCATGAAGCTGAAGGATAGAAATTGTGGGACAACATGATGAACATGAACACAAATTAACCATCCATCCATTTTCCACTGTTTATCCTGTTAAGGGTGGCGGGAGCTGGAGCCTATCCCAGCGGCTACGGGCGAGAGGCGGGGTTCACCCTGGACAGGTCACCAGTCCATCACAGGACCAACACATAGAGACAGACAACCATTCACACTCACAGTCACACCTACAGTCAATTTAGAGTATCAATCAGCCTCGTCCCCTCTTGATGTCTTTGGACTGTGGGAGGAAGCTGGAGTACCAGAGAGAACCCACACAGGAACAGGGAGAACATGGAGACTCACACAGAAAGATCCCGTGCTGGAGTCAGGAACCTTCTTGCTGTGAGGCGACAATGCTGACCACTGCACCACCGCGCTACGCCACAAATTAACCAAATGAGCCTAAACAAGTTAAATATATTTGCTGCAAATCAACCAAAGCATGGGAACAAGTTCTTATCTTGGAGCCCTAAAATGTCAGATTTTTAGGAGCAAGTTATGTCTATTTGCCACAAATTGTGCAGATATATCTTGTGATCACTAATCGTCACATTTAAGGACAACATTATGTCCCATGGTCAAAAATTAATCAAAGCACGGCAACAAGTTGATAATCACGTGGCCACAAATGAAATAGTGGGATAAAGTTACATCAGTGTGTCGCTCCCGGCCCCTCTGTACATTTCAGTCCTGAAACCGTCACCAGGCAAACAGCATGAAACACGTTTTCCCTCAGGAACAATCCAGCCAATCAGAGAGGCCGGCAGCAACACATCCCACAAGGTCACTGAGCTCCTCATTCACAAAATCAAATGAGATACTGAGCTCTTTCATTTGCACATAATACATAAGAAAATTGCCAATATCGTAGAAAATCAGTTCCCACTGCACAATACGGTCCTCTCGAGACATTAGATAATAAAATCAAGATATTTCTCAGTGTAGTGTAGCGTCTCTACCCTACAGGCAGCTCCTGATCACAACCTTCTAAACTCATGTGTAGAAGATACTGAATACCAAACTGATCATGATTTTATGTTATTGATGCAGTTTTACCTCCTCTTAAATATTCTACTGCTTCCTTTCAAGAACACGACATTCTCTTTGCCTCGGCTCAAAGATCTCTAGGATTCATTTGGGCTCTTTGCTGTGTTTAATAAGCTTGGCAGCTCTGCCAACACTTCTGTTACGTTGTTTCATGAGATGAAGTCAAGGTCGAAACTGCAAGGAATCCACACCAGATTACACTGAGGCTTTTATTCATAAACCACATCTCAGAAGAGTACAATATTTGTCTTTTCATTAGAAAAGTCCATTACAGTAAGACGGTGAAGGAGCCGAGACTGTTTTATGACGTGAGACAGGATTTAATGACCACGAAAGACATACACACAGCGCTCCTCCGGCTGCTTTATCGCCGTTCTTCATCAGACTCACCGACAGAGTGAGCAATAATCAGGAATGTTTAGAGATGTGAGAAACCTCCAGTCCCGTCTTCTACATGGTTGCTACAGCGGTGGAACTCGTTTGAGTGAGTGTAGATGAGTGTGGCAGGACAGGTTCAGGCTCAAACTGTTCTCAAGAGGCACATTGCAGCTCCACTCCCATTTAAGTGATCAGGCCACGCCTGTGCAGAGCCCCTCCCACCCGTCCCTCCACGTCTAAACCCCAGAAATGTCTGTACGGGAGTCTGTGCCGCCGGGTGCAGCGGTGTGTTGCTGGGACAGGCAGGCGGGTGGAGTGAGGCGGCGGGGGGGGGGGGGGGGGCGTCTCAGCGGTCTAGTGAACGCTTCTGGATTGCTTCGGCTACGACGGTTCGCAGGAGAGCGATGACAGAACGAGGGTCGGCGCTGCTCATGATGGCGCTGCCCGACACAATCATGTTGGCGCCTGCCTGGAGCAAATACCACAAACGCCATGAGACCAACTCCCATTCTGTTTCCACTGTAGAAGGTTATTCTACTGTGTTTCTACTCCTTACCTCAGCACACCTGTGGATGCTGTCAGGGCCGACGCCTCCGTCGACTTCGATGTCTAGAGAGGGGAACTGACTCCTGAGCCAACTCACCTGGATGCACGCGCGCACGCACACACACACACACGCACACACACACACACACACACAAGCTAAGAATCTGCCAGACACAACTGCTGCAACCAAGCAATAAGTATGGGTGGAGCTGCACACTCCTGAACAAGAACACACACACATAATTCAGACTAAACCCAGTTAAGCTGCTGTGCTTGGTTACTGGGTTATGAGAGAGGTTCCCAAAATAGTAACCAACTCAAACTCACCTGACTGAAAAAGTCAAAATATTAGGAACACCTCTCAACACAACGGTGTTGGCCTGGGTTGTGAATTTCAATCACTGCTTCCCGTGATCACAAAAACAAGACAAGCGAAATTAAATGATTTATCGTGTCTGAAGCTGTGTTGTGTTTAGTCTGGTGTTGGAACTGCTGAGCGCTCTCCTCCAAGGAGGAGGGGGCGCGGCGAGGTTCTGATCCAGTCATCTGGAAACACGTTCCACTTCAACAGTGTAAAGACTTGTTACATAGAAGCAAGGCAGATTAATGTAATCACGCATTAAAACGGGTGTCCTGTGACCGCTGGCGGTCTGATCTGGCTTCCCTGCACATATACGCTCGCCTTAACTTAAGGTAAAAAAAAAAATAAAGTCCCGCCCATGTATGACACTGAAGAGATTAAACACGGTAGATCCAGATCCTGTTGATGTTCTGCTGTTGGACTTGTCAACCAACACACCCATTCAGTTACGTTTATTCTATTGGGGGAACTGGTGCTGATTTATTTTAGAGGATCTTTCTGATTTCTGGAGAGGGGGAGGGGAGGGAGAGAGAGAGAGAGAGAGAGAGAGAGAGAGAGAGATGTGGTCACGCTCGACTGACTTATTGAGAGTGAGTGGTGCAGCCGCAGTTCCTGGTGTCTATTAAATCTGACATTAACACATTAAATGAAAATCAATCAATTTGCTTAATCAGAGAATTTAACATCATATTATGATTTTTTTTTTCTATAACCGAGCTGCCATGTGACGAAGAGCCGTTCAATAACGGAGCTGCAAAAACGGCCTGTAAAATAAATCAATGCTTTTCAAACAGTCAAAACTGGCCGTCACTGGAGGGACGCTGTGCTGCACAGCTCCAGCGCTTTTCTAGCTCTACCTCCTTCATCTGTGGCTTTCATTTTGAGGGGTGGTAATGACAATAAACGTCCAGCTTTTAGAGCAACTGTTCATTGACCAAGCAGGTCAAACTTGCAGGTGTCAGAACGGAGCTGCTGTACTCTTCAGTGAGCTCTGAGAATCTAGTTTGAGTTAAGAGCTTTGGTTGTTGGACCAAACCCGATTTGGGCTGAACCAAAGTTTTTGAGAGCACAGGCTTGATTGTTAGGGCCTGATTAAAGCTCTAGTTTGTGTTACCGCCCTACTTGCACCTACCTTAGGCATCATGTCCTCCATAAACTTCTGTCCTCCAAAGCCAGGTTCCACTGTCATGACCAGAGCCATGTCTATGTGGTTTGCCCACGGTGCCAAGTCCTCCACGCTGGTACCAGGCTTGATGGCCAAACCCACCTGAGAGAATTTACACCTGTCGTGAAACAGTCACCTCATATTTCTGTGCTTTCCTCCCATTGTTATCATGATTTTGCCCTTTTTTTGTGTTTGGTTCTTTTACTTCTTGTCATATTTGTTTAAGCATACCAAGCAGAAGCGTATTTAGGACGCCCCCTCTCTAGTCAAGCTAGCAGTGAGTTTTTGGGCCTGGTTTCTCCCTCTGGTCTGACCTTCTGCATTCAGATTTATTCATCACCAAATTCCATCGCGAACAACTCAACGTTGGCTTGGACAAAAAAAACTTGCATGACTTTTTTTTGTTCTACTTACCTTAACAGCAAGTTTCATGACTTATTCATCCATTTAAATGGCTAACTGTTGTCATTCTTAACTGAGTCAGAGAGACAACGGTTTCAGTGCAACAGCTTTAAAAGATTAAGATATTATTTATAAGCCTATTGCCAAGTCACTGAACACGATAAGTCGTCCATGTAAACGTTGCGATGGCTGCTGTCTCTCCCTGGTTTCCATCGTGGCCTCCTCACCTTCATCCTGCTCTCTCTGATCTCTTTGATGAGGTTTCCAGGGTTGGTGGTGGCCTCCAGGTGGAAGGTGTACTGGTTGGCTCCTGCTGCAGCCATGGGCTTCACCCACTGCTCCGGCCGAGACACCATCATGTGCATATCTGCAACACAGTCACAGCACTGCACTCTGAACTCGAACGAAAAAGTTGAAGTTGTTTGTGAGTGTGTGTGTGTGTGTGTGTGAGAGAGAGAGTGTGGATGTGTGCACTCGTTTTACCAAAGAAAGGGTCTTGGCCCACTGACTTCCGTAAACACTCCACCATGGGATGTCCAAATGTGATGTTGGGCACAAAATGACTTGAGAAGAAAACAAACGAGACATTTATCATGTCAGTTTGATTAAATTCAGGAGTTGCAAACCAGCAACTTGCATGGCTTTATAGGAAATTAGAAGGCTAAGCTAAAAGCAAGAACACTGCATCATGTTCAACACACTTAGTTCAAGAGCCTCCCCCCTTACACTCTTAAACTACGCTTATTTATTTGTAAAAAAGCTTAGGTTCCCCCCACGCTAGCTTAGCTGCTGTTGGTGGTGTTTGCTAACTTAAGCTCTCCAGCACCGAACTTCCAGCTTCCGCTAGCATGCTAGCTACTCCAACTCCAGTGAAACTGACCCGTCCATGACGTCCAGGTGCAGGTAATCCGCCCCGCACTCCATCATCCTCACACACTCGCTGCCCAGGCAGGACAGGTCGCTGCTCAGGATGGACGGACCGATCTTTGCACTGTACGACATGTTGCTGTACGTCTGTCACTAGAATTGTTGTCAGCGTGCAGCTAGGTAGCTTGCAGCAGCCGGCTAATCACCCGGCAGAATGTGCCGCTACCGCTTAACACCTTCAAAATAAAATGCACGTGGCTGCATTTCTCTCATAAAAAAATCACATTAAATTTACTGTAAATTTAAATACGACTCCAAAATTAAGCGAGGCTTTCAAGAAATCCTGCCATATGGTGCAGTCATAAAATTGCCATGACTGGGACAGAAAACAAGCCACTGTTTTATTTTATTTTCTTAATACAATTTTGACTTGATTTTGTTTTATTTTTTGATTTGTTTTTTTTTTAATGTGAAATATTAATGGTACAGATAGGCCCCCCGCGACCCTTAACAGGAATAAGCGGAAGAAAACGGATGGATGGATACACACACACACACACACACACACACACACACACACACACACACACACTTGAGAGTGAATAATACTATTTATAAATAATTTATTCAAACCCCCTAAAACAGGAACAATCTCCCATTTCAATAACAAACTAAATTTTAGCACTACTGTACAATATTTGTGTATTTGTCAATACATACTGTCTAGATTAGATCGGCCTGCCAAATGACTTTTAGTGTGTGTGTGTGTGTGTATGTGTGTGTGTGTGTGTGTGTGTGTGTGTGTGTGTGTGTGTGTGTGTGTGTGTGTTGTGAACACTCATCTGGAGTTCTTATATCTTCTCGCATTCTGAACCGTAATTTTATTTTGAAAGGATTATCTCCGCACTGGTGGTGAACAGGTGTGACTTGACGCAAATTTAATCTCACTCTGGCTCTTCACTTCCGCCTTCAGTAGCTGTTCCTTGACACTTGATGGAGACACAGCTCATATTGGAGATGGACGTCCATCTCATTTCCTCGACATACTGTATCCACTGGACTGGAGACGTGCTGGAAATGTATCACTTATATTGTGGTAAACATGTTCTCCTAAAACTTCTTGTTAACTTACATAGTTGGAAAGTTATTTGACAGTTTTATGGCTCAAATGATGTAAAAGCCAATGAATCGACAAACATTTTTGAAATTCTATCTTAACTCACATTGATATGCTTCCTGGTTCTATATGCTTATTAATTTCACGTTCCAATGCCCTCATGAGCTGACATCTATTTGTCATTCTGTTGTGCCATCGCCTCAAATAGAAGTAAAACGTCAGTATAGATTCAGAAACAAACAGATTTTTCACAGTTGGTGGATCCGGTTATTTGTTTTTGAAGAAGTTGAATCTAGAAAAACAGGTGAGTCAGGATGGACGGATCAGATCGGCTTGAAGAGCTATCGTCCGCGTGGGCAACATCCTGATGAGGATATGTTTTAATGAGCGCCCCTGATGTTTCCAGAATAATGTTATCTGCTGTTGGGTGTCCCTCAGAGATAACTTTCACTATCTCTCACTGTGTTTTGAAGATTTCAGAAGTGTGTGTGTGTGTGTGTGTGTGTGTGTGTGTGTGTGTGTGTGTGTGAGAGAGAGAGAGAGAGAGAGAGCTAGAGAGAGAGAGCTGTTGTGGTTCATAAGAAGCAGAGGACTGAGGTTTTCTAAAAAGCCTCTCTGCAGCTCTCTGCCGAGCCTCAGCCCACAAGAAGCCTTACTCACATTTACCCAGATTGAGTAAACAGAACGTGACATTTATGAGTTTTTGCCCGTGTCCTGCATTACTGCTGCAGTGATGGAAACACATGGTGGCACGCCATGCACGTAGGAAGATGATATATGTGACTTTTAGAAGCAGGGTTCAGGTGAAGTAAGTTGGTGTCACAGAAGAGCGGGGCCCCCAGAGTCTGGGAGGAGGAGGAGCTCGTAAATAAACTTCAGGATTTGACAGCGGAGCAGCAGTTTTATAAGCCTGTCCATGAAGGTCCTCTGTGCTTCTCTGTAGAACGTTACACTGTGGAACATCGTTGATAAGAGACAGGGAACAATGATGATTCACGCTCACCTTGCCACAATCATCTTGAGTCAGTGGGGTTTTTTTGAGGGGGGGATTGCTTTTGAGTATTTTTTTATTTTCTGCAGCTGACACACTTTTATAACATTCTTCACTTTTACTGTAAACAGCTGTAAACCCCAGGCACACTGTAGGACCTCCCTGCTAGACACCTTGTGTGCGTGCGTGCGTGCGTGCGTGCGTGCGTGTGTGTGTGTGTGAGAGAGAGAGCGAGCGCACACTCATTTTCAGGATGCTACTAAGCTGTTCTCATTGTTGTTGACATCAGTAGTTTCCTGTGATATGTAGAGTACTCATGGATGAATTATTGAGCCCCTCAGGCACATTTTTATAAACTTTGAATTATACACTAGCTGAATACAAACTACTTCGACTCATTGTTATCGCTGCCAAAGAGGTCATGTTTTTGTTGGCGATTGTCAGTCTGTCTTTTTAGCTCTCGGCAGGATTACATAAAAGTTAAAGGGCCAATTTTCACCCGACGCAGTGGAGACGTTTAGAAGGAAGAACCCCTGTTACTGTGGTGAGGTGGAGAATTTTAGGAGGAGAGCAGCAGAAAGGGAGTCCACAGATCCTAATTCATATTATAAGTTAGATTTTTTTTAAAGCAATCAACATTTTAAAGTAAATAAACTTACGTAGATATGTATAGATATAGGAGGTCAGTCTGGTGTGCAGTGTGTGGCTGGATGGTACGTAAGTGCAGGAGGAGCAAATACTCAGCCCCACGTGGCAGGCGGAGGGCCAAACCAAGTCAAGCACGGAGCAGAAAAGAGAGGTCGTGACTGACAATTTAGCCATACAAAAAAAAAAAACTCAGCCTGCCAGCACACAGGTGAGGCAAATAGGACTGATGACCCACCCCCCCTCTGCTCACCGCCTCCCACACGGCGAAGTATGACATCCAGGAGGCAGCTGGAGACGGACAGAGGGGCGGGGCGTCACGCTCTGAACTGTCATGACTAGACTCCATAAGTCAGATATTTTCCAAAAACTTTGTAAAATTCCTGGCCTGACGACATCAACGAGCTGAATTGAAGTCATAGCGCCACCTCCTGGTTAAAGAAACATCTTTTGATGTGCATCAAAACAACACCGGGTTGTCTTCACATGATGTACAGCAACGTCACACATTGTTTCTGTATTGTGTGTTGTTTCTTGCATCACCTCGTAGATACAGGAAGTGACATCTCCCCCGCTGTGCCTCATTAGTCTGCTTCTTCACCTTCCTCTCTCTCTACAGAACAACCACACTCCCGGCGTGCGCAAGGGCCCTGCTTGTTCTGAGGTGGGCGTTCACCAAGTGTCCTCTAGTTTACTGATTTATTTTCCTTTAATTGAGGAATAAGCATTTCCTCACTGTTACACAATTATATCTTATATCACATTGGAGGTAGGGTGGGTCCACATATCATGAGGGGTAACCTTGGATGATTGGAATTTGGACGTGTGTGTGCGCGCGCGCGTGTGTGTGCGCGCGCGCGTGTGTGTGTGTGTATTTGGTTCCAAATTCTTCTTCTTGACTTGTGAAGTATAAATGCGTCTGATGTTCTACTAATGAGCCTGTGGATGAAAGATTTCTCGTCACATGCGTCCCTGCGTCTCAGTTGCCTATGAGGGCAATTAAAAACGTCTTTTCAACAGTGAGTGTATGCTGATTAAATCTGATTTAAACTCTCAGCCTACTCTTCGGCAAGTGAGTTTTAAATTTTCGGCCTGTGAATTTGTTTGTTTTTCATTCGCGGTGCAGTCTTTGTGTGTGTGTGTGTTTTTTTTTTCATTTGAATGTTTTTGTTTTACTTCAGCACTTTTTCTAAAAAGCCGGCGTCCATATGAAACATGCTTGAGCTTGTTAAACAGACTTTGAATCTGCACAATTTACCAGCAGTGATTGAATCAGGAAACCATGGCAACCAGTCGCTGAGAAGGGGAATTGGTATTCATATAGGAATGTGTTTGAGTGCTCTTCAAGACATTTGTATTGCATTGTACTGTAACAGTGGATAAGACTGACCCATCACCCCTAGAATATCATGCAGGAACTGGGATGGTGTTATTTTCTTTCCCCTGAAGCGGATGATTATCAAGAACTTGGTGCCACTCCAAACTTTTCATATATTATCTTAATTGAAACGTTCCACCTGCCTCCTGCCAGCGGTTGACTCAGGCCTCCAAAACAAACGGATAGCAATAAACCAGTGTCTTGTGATGGTTGGAAGGAGAGTGTGGAACATGTGTCCTAGCAGGCTCTCCCTTCCCTGCCTCTAAATCATTGTGTGCGGGTTCTTCAAATGGAAAAGGGAAGGGCGGGTGCTGCTAACTCCGTCTGCTGAGTTCAGGCTCCTACTGAAGTTTGTTTCCTTCCTTTTGGATGCTCAACAGAGAAACTTTCATTGGGTGAGTATGAGATGTTGGTGATATCTTTGAAGATGTAGGATTAGTTCCAAATAAATGCCTTGTTATATGTTTATGGGGCAACAATCCAATTAGTAAGGCATGAACATAAAAGCAAGCAACATGCTTTAGAGTTATTAAATGCAATGTATGCAATTTATTGCACCCGGCCATGGCTTGATCCTGCCCTGACAGACACAGCTCTTTCCTCTGCCAGAATGTTCTGCTCTGTTTTTCCCTGACACATTGGTCGGTGCTGTTTTATCGCAAAGGAAGAAATCAAAATCTTGACATTCAAAGACGATAAGTTGTTGTCTTTTTAACATTTTATTCTGTCCTATAACATAAATAGCAACTAAAGAACGCAGCACAGAAAAGAAAATAAGACAAACCACCAAAATATAGAAGGGCACTCAGAGAGTGTACACCGCAGCTAAGGTGAGCGTTACCAAACCCGAGGTGGAAAAAAATGCAATTTTGCACTTTGTTAAATGGATCTGCATGAAAATTTCAGGGCATTCGCACATCCTTCTTCTCTTCTTAGTGATCGTTGGATACTAAAAACAGACAAACACCACCAAAAACGTGACCCCTTCAGCCGGTATCTCTTCACTTTGCAGGCAGCTCGATTCAAACGTACAAACACAGGAGCTGCATGTAAACTGCACATGAATCAACATACACCACCACCTACATCCTTAAGAGTGTGTTCACGAGCGACAGGGAAGTGTGAACGTTCCAACCTCAGGGGGAGGGAGAACACACTGAGCTCCTGTTGAACTCTGTATATTTGACTAAGAAAGAGGGTTGTTTTTGAGAGCTTTAACATCATGCATGGAGGCGTTTTGTGGCGAGAAAAATCCGAGCCCTAACAGTTTCTTTATTGTTAATTTATGCTATTCTCTTGAGCGCAAATGATTGAGATGACAAATGCTTTTCCAGTTTTGGTCTAGCAAGCTTACGTGACTATTCACCTTCGAGGCTTTATTTCATTTCACATGTATGGATGACAGCATAGTTTATTGTCTTTTTAAAAATTGTTTTTGTTTCCTGACAGCAGAAATCAAACTGATTTTCTGGGGGGGCCACGTCGCCTGTTTGTTGTTGTGATGCGAACGTTCTTCGAATGGAAAATGGGACTTTTACAGCTGAGAACTGTCCCACTTCTCAGCTGCATGAACACACCACGTCTTGTTACACGCCGCTCTTATCTGTGACTGAAATATTGCTACAGACTCTTATCTTATTCGTTTTTTTTTATCATATTTATTGAGTGTTCCGTGTTCTGAATGTACACCGCGACCGCAGTTCAATTCAGTGCAATATGGTGGCCACCGTATAACAGTAATTACCTGTGAAAACCCCCAAATGTACCCATGCATCGGTCATAATTTAGCACTTTATGGAGGACACTGTGTCACTTCAAAAGAGCAGGAATGAGACCACAGAGGTACCGGTGACATTTTAAACCACGCTGTGGGGTTATGAAATAATAAAAATACAGATTTAATCAGCATATTTTAGGTCATATAATACCTAAGTAAAGCTCGCCTCCCGACTTCATAAAAAAATCAAATCCACCTGATTTTATCTTTAATATTTGACGACCGTGAATGCGAGAGGGGGAAAAAAAAAAAAGGATTTAATATTTTCTCACAACATGTGCTCTCAGGGTACAGCAGTTTGCTTTATGAAAACAGGAAATTCACTGCTAATAAAATGGCTTGAAGAGATGAGATCAGAGGATTCTCATATATTTATACATTTCTTAAGTATATTTACTTTCTTTATGTGCACCCCTATCTTTGGTATGCTTTCAACTGGGTTTTATCATTTCCCCAAAACCTTTATGATCAAATTATATCCCAACAGCCCTTTTTTTTTTTGTCATCATACACGAAAGGATCCTAAATTTCAAAATAAGCCTCACACTTCCTGGATCAAACCAATAGAGGGTAGTACAGTTGCCTCACATATGGACCCCTCAAAGTTGAATCATAAAAATCTGATATCTAAACCACCTAAAATAAGGTAAAGATTCATGTTAAAAGTTTTGATCTTAAATGTCATCTGCTCCCGTCCTCACTCCCCTCTATCCGTCTTCATCTGCTTTCTCCACAAGCCTGTTCATCTCTTTACATTTTTCTTCTCCCTCCTTCACTCTCTACCCTAAGAAGTTCTGCTCTACATTTGCAACCGGGCTTAGTCGTGTTCAAGGTTTGGAGAAGCAGCAGTTGTTCATCCATCTAATCGAGCGGTCTATTGTATTGTGCTGCTTTCAGTGCCAACCAAGATGTTAGGGGAGGTAGAGAGGGAATGACACCGGGTGGAGGTGCCTTTAGAGATAAGTTACTTTAAAAAAATAAAGACCTTTACGGCTTGAACTCCAGAAGAGGCACCTTCACTCCGCCTGAATTTAATAGCGAGCAATATGGGACGTGGGCGGTCTCATAAGGGACATATTTATTTGGCCCCCCAAAAAAAGGGACAGTTGGCAACTCAAGCCTCACGTCATGAAGGCCCTGGGCTTGAATCAGGTTCTTTGTGAGTTTCCTCCAGGTGCTCCATTTCCCTCCGGCATCAAAAACATGTACACACCGTCGCTGCTGACCAGCACACTGACTGAAGATCTAGAGTTGGTTCCCCCGAGCACCTCACGTGCTCTGCAGATTATGTGTTAGATGCAGAGAACAAATTTCTTTGTGTTGATCTACAACAACGATAAAAGCTATGAACACAAGAAAACGCTAACAGCAGGCATGTTAGCACTGTCAGTAATATTCAGCACTGAGGTCTTGTGCTCTAGGGGGAGTAGAGAAGACGGGCGGATGGATGCAGCGTCAGCAGTAAAGCCCGTCTTGTGTCTGCTGTGGTGAAGAAGGAATCTCCATTTACCAGATGGTTTGTGTTCCAGCCCTTATATTTGCTTTGGTAAGTAACTGAACGTATGATATTACAGATACAAATGAGTTTCCTGGGGTGCTCGTGCGTGTTGATAAGGTGGAGCTGCTGC
The DNA here is from genome assembly GCF_037954235.1 of Aulostomus chinensis. Lineage (NCBI taxonomy): Eukaryota > Metazoa > Chordata > Actinopteri > Syngnathiformes > Aulostomidae > Aulostomus > Aulostomus chinensis. The sequence continues at coordinate 16,551,191 of NC_141331.1, read as the reverse complement.
TTCTTTGCATTCCAGCACCTCTAGAACTCCTGAGCTTCAAAGTGGTATTGTGAGACGGGACAGACTGGCGCTAAAGTGCAAATATGACAACAAAGTGGAAGATGAAAAAGTGTTTTCAAAAGCATCAGAAAGCACCGTGAAGCTCATTTAACGGTGAATTATAAGGATTTCTTCCTCTGCTGGGAAGAATTAGAAACATAGCACTTCAAATACAAGACCAACATCAGCTGCTGAGAGTTCTTCAGCTGTGGGACAAAACTCTGGCACTGAGCATCACCGCCTGCAGGGAAAATAAATTTGTAATGCAAAAAAAAAAAGAAAAAAATTGAAAATATCACTCACCCTACCACATGATCCAAGTGGGAGGACATCCACTGACCCCATCTGGTGCTTCCAACAGCTGTTGGACCCACTGTGGAGAGAACTGGATCAACAAATCTCCTCAAGTCTTGTCCTCAATGACAAGATATCAGAAGTTTCAGTTGCAACACGGTCCAAGCCAAGTAACAGGGATGCTCCCACATGAAGTTATGTGTATGGTGGTGGGACACTTATTCACAAGCTTGAGCAGACACACTATAAATCTACTTGACATTTTCTCTTCCTGTCTTCGAGGATAAATACTCTCCTGGTGGGATTTGACCAGGATGACTCTCTATTTAGCAGAGAAGTCGGCGAGCTTCACCCAAGCTAACTCTCGTCTCTCGGTTATCAGCTTGCAGCAGAGAATATCCACCGAGGGACTCGAAATGATCTGTGATGTAATGAGGATAAAAGAAATGGTCGTACACAAGGTTGTGTTGATGAGTGCACGAAAAGGTCAAAACAAAATAATTCATGTTCTTGCCTCTAACTGGAAGCAAGAACATGAATTATTTTCATTAATAACTTCCAATTCATTAAATTATCATTTGCAGTAAATACCAAGGAAATCATTCCCTCTCTTTTGATGGTGTTTTGAGCAAATGCAGGCTTTTGCCATATAGTGATTTTCTTGAACCTTTGTAAGAATTTGGACAGATCAAGGATCATTACTAATCTAGCTTGTAACCACAGGTTTTCCTATGGGAGGGGTAGGGTGGAGTGAGGTGAGGTGAGGTGAGGTGAGGTGAGGGGTTACAACTTCGCCACGGACAGATCCCACTAAATGATCCATGGAAGAATCAGAAGCAAAACAAACAAGTATTACCATGTTTTGACTTAGTCTGCCGCAGTGTAGTCAGTGTTGTCAAAACTGTCGGAGAACGCAACCTATTAAAAGACATTCAGCCTTTAACCACAATGATGTTTTACATTTATAGATTGTTACATTTCAAGACTTCTTCAACACAGACGAAGGTTCAGCAGTGATCATGGGAGTCGTGGCAGAGTGGAAAACTGATTTATTGTTGGGTTTTTTTTATCAGAGAGACATAAAATTTGTTTATTTTCTCATTGACATCCGACAAAAAAAAAAAAAAAAAAAAATCCCCTAAGATATGAAAAGCAGTTTTACCTAGCGACGCAAAGCTTAAAGAGTATTACGTGGACTTGTTTGACTTGAATGTGCAGGAAGTTAATTTATGAGTAAAAGTTACACACTGTAGCTTTAAGGTTTGAATAGATTTTGCATTGATTGGAATCAAGGAAACGCCGCGGCCTGAGTAGTTGTGGTTGTAGGTTCCATCCACCACTCCAACTTGCCTCCTATAAAGACGTTCTTGATTCTTCATCATATTCCAGTCTTTCTTCAAACTTGTGTATACGTAGCATTGTTGTAGAAAATGTGTCCATTGTATACGGCTTGCAGGCAGCCACAGATATACAAAAGGCCCACATTTTGTTCAGGTGACTGAAACAACTTGAAACTGCCTGATTCAGACAAAGGAGGATGATAAGTAAGATATTGAAAATACACTTTTTAACCCTGGATCGTTGTCTAGTAGGGTCTTCGGACAAAAATGAAGAGCCGTATTGCTTTGTGCAGTAAAAGGCAGTCCTGACTTATTCTATAACGTCCTCCAAATGTGCTGAACAACAAATTTATGATCACTGTCATTGTAAGTGATGACAGATTCTGTACGTTTTTAGCCTTGAGGGGGAGACTCGGCAGTGAAACATGTCATCAGGGGAACGCGCTTGTGATTTTAAGACCCGGTAAACGATTTGAAAGCTGCACATCCTGATCCAGCGTTGTCCAATTAGCCCTAAACAGAGAATGGACGGAAGCAAGAGCAGCGTCTGATGGGTTACGACCCCCTGGAGACAAGCTGACCTATGAGACCACTTCACCAACTCCTGGTTTTATTGAGGCAGATTTATAAGTGTTTTCATTCAGCCTTTCAGATTCCCCTTTCACTTCTTTCACTCTGCTTTTCCTACTGCTGCTTGGCAGTATAAAAAAGGCTAATATTGACTTTAGTGATGTGTTTTTGTTTGGCATGGGAAGGCTTTAGGCTCTGGCTGGTGCTGGCCTCTTTGAGTGGCTTACCAGAGGGGCCTGGCAGTTAGCCAGCATGTATAGCAGCTAATAATGGACTCTGCTATACTGCTCTGCTCATCAGAGAGGTGGGAGTTGACAGAAGAAGCTATACTGCTGCAAGCTGCTGTAGTTCTGTACATGCATGTCTCTGCAATATCAATGATACTTGAGTTATAATGTTATTCTTTGTGCGATCTGTGAAAGTTGAGGATAAGTTTAACAGATTAATAAAGCATTTAACCTGGCTACAGGTTTCCTGAAGCCTCAGCAAAGTCTGCAGGGAAACAGCTCTATGAAGAAATGTACACATGCTTTATCTTCTTTGGCAGGAAGCAGCCTTCGGTATTGAGAAATAAGAAAAATATGGATCACAATCGAGGAGCAAGGATCAATGGGACCACTGCCAAAATATTTCATGAGCTATTCCATCAACAGGAATGGAGGCATGCTCCACATAGTGGAGCACAAATCCACACCCGCCTTGACAAATCGTTTACTCATGAATGCACAAAACTATCTGAGAGACAAATAAGATCCACCCATCAGTGAAATTCAACAAATAAGTGTTGTTTGTCAGGCTGCAGCAGGGTGTTCCCTCTCTGCACGGGTTACGTAACGCAGATGAAAGTTGTTCATTAGAGTTAATTTCCCCTGAGACAGTCCTGTGGATAGTTTGTTAATTACAGATGTTGCTCTGGTGATTGTGTCATTATCAGCCTTTTTATCCCCCCCCCCAAAAAAAAATTTCTAATTTTTGACCTGTTGTGTCAAAAATCCTAACATGCTTTTTGTTTAAAAAGAAGATATAAAACTGCTCAAAGCTCGCAATGCAGTTTAAAGAGTTAATCTTCCTTTCGTAGTGATTATGTTATTTGGAGGGATAGTTTGAGACATTTGAATTGGGTTGTAGTCTCATTTTGGTCTTTGGTGGACTGTGTATAGACCTACTGGTACTTCCCACATCCTACTAAGTCCCTATAAACTACTTTATTCGGGGTCATTGATCATGATGTCAGCAGACGTGAGCGGAGCAGCACAAGACATTGAGCGACTGTGTTCAGTACACACGTACTTGGCCCGGTAGCCTTGCACTGTGCTGAAGCAAGATTATCCTCCTCCCCACTCTCCTGCTGGCCTTCACTCACGTTGCTCCTGGCCAGAGCTGACCTGCTTACATCATCACCAAGCTGTACTTGAAGCCTGATGTTTGGTCGGGATTTTTGCAAATTACACCACAGGAACAGGACGGGATGGGGGTGAAAAGCCTTTTGCATGTCAGGCTGTATAGTGCACATTGTAACTAGAGGTATCAAGTTTTTACACTAAAATGGAGCTCCACCACTCAGTTTAACAGTGAGTGAAGCACCAAAAAAGTATTCTCATGATCTCATCTCACAATAGGAGTGACTGAAACACACTCATCTGCAGTTCACATTCAATGGATATTCAAACTACATGGGGCCTAAAGTCAACCTCCCCTAAACATTCCAGGGCCAGGGAGGCGTACCATGCCTGGCCGTGGTGTGGAGTGTTCACACGATTCAAACGAACCAGATTTTTTGGGTGAAGCTTGCTTAAGCTAAGGCCCTGTTTACACGACAATGCTCGAAGGTGAAAATGACAAAATATTTTTTATCGGATGTGCTTTTCGTTTAAATGGCGAAAGCATTTTGGGGGCTTGAAAACGCTAAACTGGAACCACCCAACAGAGTGGAAAACTTACCAACGATCCACGTCGCGTTCCCGTCTGGACTGCTAAAGACGCAGAAGTCTGCTCAGACCTGCTCACGTCGTGCACACGTTTACGTCACACACAACTCATCCTGTTTTAAATGTTGGGTTCCTCTGGGTCCGCCTCCAGCCTAGAACCTGCTGATGACATATCACAACACGTTCTAACAGCAACAGAGAACCTCATGAGCATCACATGAGGTGACTGATGATGGATCAGCCATGTTTTGGTTTTGCATTTCGCGCTATTAGGGAGAGAGGAAAAGTAGAAGAAAGGTTCTACGCAGGCGCGCTCACATGGTGGGGTTGTGTGGCAGTGCATCACCTACCCACCTGGTGCGCATACAAAATCCAACTCCACACACTTTTGTGTCTCTGTATGCACACAGATTTCCTCCCGAAAACGCTTGACTAAACGTGGAATAAAAAGTGAGGACGCGACGCCACTTTTGCATTTCTGTTCAGATCGTTTTCGTGTAACTGCTGCCTGAGTCAGGCTGGCCAGATCATTTTCTGGTGCTACCTCAACAAGCTCCTTGCTGCAGCTGTGGCGCTAGTGTTAGCCTGCATGCAAAACTGATTCATGCTTTGTCTGACTCAGGTGTTCAGGCCCACATTAATGGCAATGGTGCTGTTTCACATTAGCATTACTGAGCTGCAAACAGACATAAAAAGAGAAAGCAACAATCAACAGCTCAAAAACATTACGTGAAATGTAGAGAAATGTTGTACCTTAGATTAAATATATTCTATCTTTTCGTAACTTTTATTCACTTTCGAAATTCTGAGTGTAATTGTTGGGTTTTGCTGATGCATTCTCTTAATACGTGAATAAGGGGCGCACTGTCACATTTTTTTCCATTGGTTAGAGCCGTCTTATTTAATCTGTCCTAAAAACAGAAGTTTCAAAACAACAAGTCCCAACAAGTGTGTGCAGAACAATTTCTTGGCTGAGACCAGGAGCTTCACATTCATCTGTGCTGGTTGCCTGGAAACGCGTCCAGGCCAAGAAATAGAAACATCCTAACGAGAGAAAAAAAATTGCATATTGTTTTTGCAGTGGATTAAACAAACAGGATATTAATGATGTTTGTAATGGTTTTAATAACAGGAGAATGAGATTACCTGTTTGCCCTAGTTTCCATTTTTAAGAAAGGCTCTTACAGAAGTCATATTAAAAGCAAATATGTGTATTCCTTCCAAAAGTTCATGTATTCCTTCAGATCAATTTAATGCAATTACTGGAATACTCTTAAATGATATAATTATTTAGAGTGATTCAAATACATTTTTTTTCCTTTCAAAGAAAGGAATTAGATGACAAGATCGATATCACTTTCATGCTCTGTTTACACGTGCGGCCTGATGGATGAACGTCTGAAGACAAACTCCATGTTCCGATGTGTTTGCAGCTCACAAACAACAAGAGGATATACATGCTGGGACAATCTGAAACTATCTTGCATGTTATCTGCCGTTGTCATGACAGTCACTAAATTTTACTCATGCATTCCTGTGGTATTAAGACACTCATGGATCCCTGGCAGGAATTTCCCCTGGCCCGTTGTCTGTTTTTTCTGCTGCCTCCCAGCCCTGCCTCTGGAGGTGAAGGAAAGTTCAGCCACACCAAATCTGGAATCTGAAAGAGCATCTTTATTTTTCACATGCATTGCGTTCCTGTGCACTGGTATCGGAGGCTGCGGTGGGTAAGAATAGTATCTTACTTTGAAATTTACACACTTGCAATCTTTGCATACTTTTAGCTGAGTGTGTGTGTGTGTGTGGGGGGTGTGGGTGTGTGAAGCAGGGTCGCATTACAATGCACCTATAATTGTAGAATTACTACATTAGGAAAAACACAGACAAGGAACTTATTATCCAAGGAAACAAGGAGTCATCGTCCCTCTGGTCTGTGCTGGTAACTGTTTGGACATTAGGGCCCACTTGTCATCGTGCCACTTGAGCTGTGTACCGAGGGAGATTTAAAGAGGAGCAGGGTAATTGTACTCTATAATTGATATCACCTTGACTCCATGAGGTCCTGTGAAATATCCCATAAGGGTTTGGCTACACAGGCTAGTGATGGCAACGAACAGCAGGATGGAGGTTGTAAGGTTGTAGTTTTCCTCCTCAGTCATTCCTGAAACGCAGAGGTACATATCATATCCAGATGTTTGTGAATGATATAGTGGACATGCTGTGATATCGTCCCTCACTGGCCCAAAGCAATATTAAAAAGTGAATCTTTCAAAGAACCATTTTGGGGGGGGGGGGTTTGCTCGTTGTCTATCCTCCCCAGAGCCAGAAAAGAAGACAGATCCCCTTTTCTCTTCTGTGTGTGCATTAGAGAGCTGAGACTGACACAGACCAGCTGACTGCTAGTTAGCTTAGCACAATGATTGGTAATGAATTGTCAGCTTAGCATATATCATCCTTCAAAACAGTTCCTGCTTGTGTTAATATAACAAGGGTTGTGCATGACATTCGCTGTCAAATAAGTTAAAATAGTGAGACATTCTTATGTTGGAATCAATCAGAACTACTTTCCTGACTTAGTGTGGTGATTTAATGCAGTGACTCAAAGTTTCAGCCACTCAAGTGTTTGTTGACGACGAGAAGAGTGGCTGCAAATAATTATGGCTGTCTTTGTTAGAGGAGATAAGGATGATTACTTCTGGCCAAAAAAAAAATCATGAACCCGACCTATTTTCATGATGCCTGATGAATTATTCTAACACTTACAATCCACCATGATTGATTGCGCTAAGCTAACTAGCGGTCTCTGTGCGTCTCATAAGCCCACTGCGCTCACAGAGGAGAGAAGGATTCTTATTTGGTGGAGGGAAGGTTGGCAAATAAGCATGTTTTCCCCAAAAAGTTGGCGTGTTCCTTTAAATATGACGAGGCAAATGTTGGAAATCAATACACACATGCAGCTTTTACAACTATACATTTCACATTTGAAATGCTTTCTGAGTTATGACTCTCTCTTGACTGGGCTGGTGTTCTTTTATTTATGACTTCAACCCACAACAGAGCCTGATTTGATTTATTTGCACGCTTCTGCTTCTATTTCACAAGTCAGAATTGTGTCCCAGCAGAGCGACATCACTCCACGACACAACTTTCATCACCACAGCCTTCAAGTTGAGACATTTATAGCCACTATTGTCACCTCATGGCTCAACGGTGACCCCGGAGCTGGAAGGCAACACTGTAGCACAAAAAAATGTTAACAGGCAAACGTTAACAGGGACAAATATGTGATTGCTTTTGGACTGCACTGCATGGCTGATACTCCCTCTCAGTGGCAGCTATGTCAAGACTCCCTGACAGAGTAAGAAATGAAGTAATTCTGAAGACCACTGTTGCTGCAGTGGAGCCTTATTCCTGAACCCAATCTGTCAACATCCTTATCGCTCCCTCATCACACTGACACACTCCCATCAATCATTTGGCACCAAATGTGAGGGCCAAACGAAGTTAAAGACACTTTGCAGAAAGGTGAAAGTGGTTACTCTCGGCGGACAAGTTTCCCCCAAGAATGCTCTGAAACCCACCCATTCTAGGTATTCATCTTTACTTCGAAGCTGTGCTTTAGCCGCTGGTAATTGTTATGTGCTTCTCTTTTACACTTAAAGCAATACTTTACCCAAAAAGTGGCCAAACCCGTCTAATTCAGAGCTACAGTGAATGAACGAAACAGAGGGGTTATAGTTTGCTTGGGTTACTTTTGTTTTTGTCGTTTAGCTCAGAGCTGCAATTTCGCTAAAAAACCAAGGGCAACTAATGACTAACAACCGCAAAACTATAATCTGGTATAATCCGTGTTTTCATTATCCAGCCGTATGCCCAGTGATCTACCAATATTTGATCTAAGCTTTAAGCAAACCCCAGCTTAAACTACAACTTGTGATGAGAATTTTCAAGATAAGAAGATGCTCTCTGCCATTTGAGAAGAGGCAGGTCATGGGAATCAGACCGGGGAAGAGTACACTTAAGTACACATGACTGATGCTAATGGAAGAGCAGAGTTGATAATGTTACTCAGGCTTGTACGTCATGAACACCTTCACCCTTTTCTGGAGGCTACAACCCAATTTCTTGAACTCATCACAAGCCTGAATGAAACAGGGGAGCATAAATCTCAAGATCCAACTATCAATCTAGATGTCTGCCCTTGTGAGAAATTTTAAAGTACGTTGCCACATGTTGTCACCTGCTGGCATGACTTGCACATTTCCAGACTGACACGGACGAGTGCACACAGGAATCTAGCGTGCACATCTGAGAAAATCAAGTCTTGATTCCTGTAGAATTTGAAAGAAAAGAGGGTGAGTCTTTGAGATGTATATGTCTGTGTTTCCATTACAAGGCCACCTACTCAGCCCTTCTCAGACATAATCCTCATAGCAGGAGAAGCCGGAGGAGGGGAAGAGTCTAGTGAGAATGAGAGGAAAGTGCTGGAAATTTTTAATTAAGGAAGTGGATTAAAGACTGAAAATAATTACACTGTAAGAGGACTGTGGGGGATGTGAAATATTCCAAAGGGCACCTGCTTGTGTTTGTAGGTGACCTGCGTGTTTGTATGTGTGTATGTTTCTACTCCCCTTGTGTGTGTGTCCTCTCTGCAGCCGGGTGTGGATCAGGTTCGCCGCATGTGTGGACCCTCTCTGGTGGGCCGGGGTGATGGATGAGGCCTGGAAGCTGTGGAGCTGCGGTCTGAGCAGCTACCAGACAGTTAAAGATGACGGATACTTCTTGGTCATGTGCAGATAAGTTTTGGGTGTGAATGAGTGACGGGATACTGATGGCCACTGCGCTTTAGGTGTTATTCTAGCATTATTGATTACAAGGTGACAAGCATGTGAAGGAAAGCTATTTAATATCGTAGCGGGGAAACACACACCTACGCATGCCTCCTCCCTTAAATGTGTGTTTTTGCTAACCCCCCCCCCCCCTCACACACACACACACACACACTTCTCCTATAGAATTACAGCAGCGAAGCTCAAAGCACATCTATAACCCCAGTTTAGGTTGCAGCCTTTAGTTTTGGCATTTCGACCTCAATGAAAATGTTCATCCATCAGTCTACGACACACAGGTATACAAAACACACCGAAACCCTCAAACAAAAGTAGGTTTGGATGAAGGTTTGGTATTTCTGGATGAAGTGGAACAATAGATCTTTGTTTTAGTGCTGGTGAAGAATATTTGGTAACACTTCAGGAGAAAATGAGGGAATCCGATCTGGAGCCGAATAAAGGTTTCAATGTCAAATCTTTATTTGGGCAAATTTCAAACAAATTCCAGCATCTTATTTTGGCTCTTTAAGCTCTGAGAGAAGAAAATCAAAAGTACTCAAAGTGAAAGTGCACAAAAATGACACATTTCCTGTGTAATGTCTCTTTCCGTCATATTTTCCTTTCCTTTTTCTTCCTCCCACTTTTCATGAAGGTTGTTTCCAGTGAAATAGGATCACCAACTTGTGATTGTGTTCCTCCATCAATAATTCCCAGAAAAATGATTTTGCAAAACATGAGGATGTTGTAGCGAGGCATTTTTCCCTGTTCGACTTTGAGTTATGGCTAAAATCTTGTGAGTGACCTTTGGTGACCTTTGACCACCAAAATCAAATTCGTTCTTCTCATAAAACCAATTCCTAGGATGTACAGGTAGCGCTCACCATTTTGAAAATAGACGGAGCCTCAGATTCATCAATCGATTTTGTCCATCAAAAATCGGTTGATGAGTAACTCTTACATCCTCAGATGAGGTTTTCTAAAGTATTTTTTGGGTGATGTTCTCCACAGGGAGGAGTTTCCTTTCTGGGAAGGAGCGTCAAAATCTTCCATTGCAACACTGAGCTAATCAGTTCATCTTTTAGTCCAAGTGGAAATTAATGCCAAGTTTGAAACCATTCTCTCAAAGCTGTAACTGACGTTCTTGCAGCAGATGGCCAGATAACCTGCAAACAAAAGACATCGCCTCTCCACAGTTCATGTAATGCTTCCATTTCATTTTGCTTTCCCTCCAAAATTCAGATCAAGCCCCTGTTACACTGGAAGCTCAATGCCGTCATTCAGTTTCATGTTCATGTCCAGTACAACTTTATGCATCTGCGTTCATTTTTCTTAAATCTCAGTTCAAATAGAAGCAGCCACATTTTAGAGAATGACTGTCAAACCCTCATGCATGTGGAGAGTCTGCTCTTAGCCACCTTCGGATATACGCTCTTCTGTAATGGTGCTGTGGGCGATGTTAATGAACAAGACCTGCACGGTTGAGTTAATCCTGCAGCTCTCTGCCTAAAAACCTTTGTTTCTGAACAATGAAATAGCTGCAGCTGTGACAACAATGATGACCAAAGGCAAATAAAACTGGTAATTGATACAGCAGGGAGACTCAACACCAGCACAGGGGTGAAAAGGGGACAGACAAGGACAAACCCCGCATCTAGCTTCTGAAAATCTATTCATAACTCAAGGCCGGAGGGGGAATACAATCCGTAGCATGTTTTCATTTGGTCAATTGTGAGAGTGAATGCTGAGATTTGGTGTCATACACACAGATCGGGTGTGTCAGCTCTCAGTTTCCCCACCCGATCCCCCCCCTCGCCCGGAAACTACTACTTCCTCCCCCATTCATCTCACTGCGATTTTGTTTTATTTCTCAGGAGCTGTTTTACAAACTCATTTGTCAAGCCTTACAAAAGTTTATTAAGGCCTGTGAAACCAAGCTAAGGAAAACAGAGGCGAGGAAACTCTCTTTTTCATCGACAGAGAACGATTAAAGGCGCTGTAATCAACTTTGAACTTACTGAATTGAGGCCAACCGTAACAAACTTCAACCACAATGATAGAGGACTTTTAGTTTCAGAATCAAAGTCGGTCTGAAGCGGAAGCAGTCAAATGTAGTTTATCATGTTTATGTGGGTGTGTTTTGTATATATACACGCTCATTGTAAATGGCGTCTTATCGCGGCAGAATGACGTCCCTCACGGGACAGAGGAAGAGCCCAGTCCCCAAGGAAGCTGTGGAGGTTTCGTTCCTGCGGAGAGAAGAAAAAAAGGGGGCTGCTATGGAGGATGACGAGTACCTCTTGTTTCAGCCAAGACACAATTTTCACCTCGGGGTGTTACTTATGTCTCTCAGTGAGAGAAACTCCCTGTAAACTGATACCAGAGTCTGCCTGTCCTGCTAGTCAGATAAACGAGGAAAAGAGAAGGGAAGAGACAGATATGTTTTTCTTTTCTTTTTGCTGACGGACAGATATAAACACAGACACATCATCAGGGACAAGAAAACGTTGAACTAACATTCTCTATATACATCAGAAGGTCGGAGGAACAATGTGGACTGCAGATGGCTGACGATGGAGGGAATGCTGTCGCCAAGGTGAAGCAGTGACTTTCCCAGCTGGACATTGAATGTTCCTCTCTGAGAAAAATCTCACAGACATAGAACATTCCTCGACTGTCCGAAAAGTGGAGTTCTTAAAAGGTGGGGGTGGGGTGGGGTTGGTGTTGCGGGGGGAATGTATAGGTTGTTCCCTCTGAGGCGGTGATGCAACCAAAGAATAGAAAAACAAATGTTTCTGTAATGTCACAGCATGTTCTTCAAATATTGTGGGATTCTGCAGCAGCAGAGAAGGAACGACCCCCGTACCCTCCCCCAAACTATCCCCTAAACCTTTCCAAACATCCATTAAATGACATTCTCCTCCTTTAAAGAAGTCATCTTTAGTGCCATGAAACCTTTTTGGAAGGTTGCATAAAGACCAAGAGGGGATTCTCTTAAAATGATTCACTAAACCTTTGCAGAACATCTTGAATGTTCCTCTGATCTTCCACCGTATCCTGTTTATAAATGTGGGAACATCACTTTTACGCCACCATTTTCTCAGAAAGTTCTTGGATCTTACAATTTGAGATCATTTCCAAAAAAAACAACCTACCTGAAGGGAACATTTTCATCTGATCTCCAGAGACCCTCATGGGAGCTTTTTCTTCACATCCCAGAACTTTGTAACGGAGCATTCTCCAAATGTCATGGGAAACTCGATGACCAACACGGGATGTTTTAAGAATATTAAAGGTTCTGTAAAGGTCCGTTAAATTAGTCATATTTAGAGAAGCTTTAGGGAACTTTACAGTTGGTTTGCAGAACCTGCCCTTCTGTTAGTGCCCAAACTTACCGCAGGACAGACGGAAGTTCCATCATGATATTTACTGTACGTACACATCATTTATCCAATTCAAGAATGGCTTTTTTTGGACAGATGAACTCATGTTAGAACGGTTCTATCGGGTCTGCTCAGCTGCATTTATGTACGATGACTAAAGATGAAATGTGTTCTGGGGAAAATACCATTTTCTTGTCAGTTGAAGTCAGTATAAAAGCAGTTGTGCGACACTATGACCGCTACTTCCAAGCCTCACAAGAGAAGTGTTCTCAGGGAACGTCTCTGTGGCGTGTGACGTTTATGACGCTTATGAACCTCGTGCGGTCGGTGATGTCATGTTGGCTCGAGTGGAGAACTCGGCCGTTTGAATAAACAGGCATGTTTTCAACTGTGGAATACCAGCGTCTGACCCCAGACAGGAACTCAGTAGGACATTTGTCTGCCTAAACATAATCACAGACAAAACATCAGACACAGTCGAAAGGTACACACCAGAGAAGCGCATAAATCCCACTTTTGATTTGAGATTAAAGTTTACTAACACCTTTGTTCTGTCGTTCTCTCATAGGAGCTAAAATGAGCTGTCGTTACTTGTGTCTGCCTCTGTGGGTAAGTCATTCATTATCCATCAAGGAGAAGAAAAAGTAGTGGTTTGAGCGAGGCACTGTGATAAACATGCCCGAATAATGTACCCAATAAGAGCAAGAAGAATTTCTGAGTGTCGCAGCTCTTTATCTACACGCCAGGACTGCAGACACTTAAAATGGAAACGTAAAAGACAGGTTATTTAAATAAACAACGGTTAAATATAAGTACTTCCACGTCAAGGTAGAATCCTCCTCCTGACTTCAAACACGAAATGCTCCCAGTATGCATGACCGATATGTGTTTAATAACAGACAAATGGCTTGTATGGATTTGTGTGCCTCAATAAGCTGTGAAGCAGCTGCCTCCTCGTCTCTGACACGTCTCTGAAGTTTCATCATCGCCTCTGACACCCGCGTGCCGCTGAGCTGATCAAGGGTGAACTCGGGCTGAGCTCTTAAAGAAGACGGGAGGCTGGATGAATTAGGTGACGTCTAAACAGCTCAGGCAGCGACTGCGGTATAAATCAGCCCCTGAATATCAATCCATGTGGGCTCTGCCTATACGGTTACATTTCTGGATCTGGAAAAGATTAGAGTATCTGCACTCACACCAAGTCATGGGACGGTTTTACGGAGGGTTGAATGTTATGTGGCATGAAGCGGTGAGCATCAGAGAGAGGGTCTCTGATGTCATCGTCAATCAGGGTAGATGCACGGCTTCTTTTTGGAAATGTCTCTAACTTCATCTGTGTTTTGTCCATAATTAACTCTGCGGTGCAAACCACAGTTGGAGCGACTCGTTCCAACGGGGTCCGTAGCAACCGCAGAACTAGTTAGTGCTAAGAGAACTGTAATCACATTGTTCTGTGAGCACATTATAAATGATTTAAAAGCCTTTTAACTCAATAGAGGTTTTCAGTGTGAGGAGGCCCTCAGTTCCAGGGGAGGCTTAGTGAACCGAGGTGAAAGAATATTACAAATAAAAGGAAATCACGTAGAACAGCTGAAAATATACATGATTTACTTTAAGATATATTTACTGTTTTTCCTGCTTTCCAAGTGTCAGGAACTGATTTATGACTCAGGACAGTTTTTTTTTTTTGGGGGGGGGGGGTTCTGAATTTTCTAAACAAAGACTGTAAGGTAAATTTGACTAAACAGTTGATCATCTGTGGGATCAACTTACCTGACATGTATCCTGATGGTCAGTCATGTAAGGAGAGGTTTTCCAAGCTGTGTCTAAGGGGAGGCCGACCATCTTAGACTGAAAATCCCTGGTTTATGGGCTATCAACGGAATAAAAGGAAAAATGTGCAAATGTGCCATGTGAAAGAGCCCCAATCAGTTCTAAACCCACATAACGACCCAGCTCTACTCCTGGTGTTGGTATTGGAGGCTGTGTTTTGGTTTAGAGTCTCAGCTCTCATCAACTTTAACCTCATTTTCAGCTGCAGAGGTTCTCAGCCAAAAACCTCAGATAGTCCCTCTACAAAGAACAAACAAAGTCAGCAATTTGTTAATGAACATGCGGAGCGACCGGCTAAGGAGGCTGATAATTCTCTCAAGAGTTACTCATTGGGCGGCCAGAAATACCACAGATTAAGAGGTCATTCATGATTCAGAAAGTTTAAGAAAAAACAGATTTTGACCATGACGACCATTGATAATGCAGAACAAGACTTCTTTCCATGGAACAAATATAATATATAATATTGGAAGAGATAGAATCACAATTATGATGTGAACCTCTATTCTGACGCACTCTGAGTAGATAAAACTAAAGATAAATAAGAAAACATGTTTTTGTGATTTACTGCAGTTAAAAACACGCTTTATACAAACCAAGAAGGGTCTCAGTAACGACATTTTGGTCTGTTTTTCATTCAGACTTGATAAACGATGGTTGCAGACTCACAGCACCAATTCCTCATCTTTGCTGCCTCCGTAAATCCTTCTTCCATCGGGGCTACGAATGCGCGAGCATCTTCCTTCAGGCTCTTGGTCAGCATCTTTCTGCTGTGTGCTCCTCTCTCTCTCTCTCTCTCTCTCTCTCTCTCCCCTCTCTGTTTTCTCTTGTCTGAAACAGAAGATATAGTGTCCACGGTCCATCTGCCTCAAAGACCCTATCATCATTAGTCTGCTACATATATTTCATGTGTGATGAGGCCTCGGATTCTGATGATATATTATGGACTCGGGCCTCAAAGCAAGGTTGTAACGTTGCGCCTGTGAGGTTAAATAAGCCGTGACTCTCTAAATTGACATGTGTGATTGTTCGATCCAAATGCAACTCTTTTAACTTTATTTTTTCTTCTCTCATTTACCGAACATCTGCCCAACATCTGGGCATAACACTGCCCCTCCTGTCCTGACACGAGTGGAGTCACGGCTCTCTGTACTTTCTTCACGTTCCCTCTGAAAACTACCGATGAGCACGAGCAGCTGCTGCTGCTGCTGCTGCTTTCCCCGTCTTCTACATTAATAGGTCAAGACCCTTCATTTGCTCTAATTCCTCATGTGGAATTTCTGCCAGGCTGAGTGAAACAAGCCCCAACTTGATTAGGAATTGAACCAAATGCTTGGAAATGAGCCAGACATAATGGAAGTTACAACTACACCACCCCGTAGTGTGCCTCCCTCGTCCTCGCAGTTTTATCATTCATAAATGTTATCTCTCCCAAGCAGAAGGTATCACCTTGCTATAAAGCAACACTCCCTTAATCGACTTCATCACTGGCCCATTACCCAGGCTTATTAGGCCAAACTAAAACAGATGGCCCATTAAGAATACGGTGGACATCAGTAGATTTCAGTGTCCAATCTTTAACCACTTAGCTCAGAGCCTGATCCAGAACCCCCCCCCCCCCCCCCATCAACACAAATTTAACACTCCTGCTTGTCGTCCTGCCCTTACAGTGACAAACTCTCTGTGTCTCAGTTAACGCATGAAATATTTAAAGTGATACATCACCCAAAAAGTGTATTTTACCCGTCAAGTACTCACAAATAGTTGTCCTGAAATCACAAAGAGCTTTTTTTTCTTCTTCCCCTGGAGGAAACAAAAGGACGTCTCTGTGGTTCCAGAAGTTAGAGAGAGCGAGCCAAGCTAGAAGCTAATGGTGACTGACAGCTAACAACAGAAAAACTGTCAGAAGAAAGTCCATTTACGAATGCTCATGCTCATCATCTGGTGTAATCCACATCTTTTTTATCCCACCGTTCACTCAGTAATACACTTTAATTCGAGCTAAAAAAATATCACACTCCTCGTTTGGTGCTGCCGTGAAGAAGCGCGGATAAGCACATTAGCACATTCAGTTGAACCAGCTCCTTTAATGCTAGTTTTAGCTCAAATTAACGTACTGATGGATAAATGAGCATTCAGCTGGATAAAGAAAATACGGACCATGTGGTTCCGAGTTTGTATATTAATTTTTGTGGCATTATGGTATTTTATTTTTCTTTGTCACTGTAGCTTTTGTTAGTCTATTAGCTTCAAGCTAAATTTACATGGCTGGGTCTATCTGTATTCTGTTGCCACAATAAGGTAATTCAACAAATTCAGTGAGCTCGAAACACCTATTTTTATCTACTCGAACTGAAAAATCACATTTAGGGTGAAGTATTACTTTAAGAGAAGGATTCTAACTCATTACGAAGCTTGAACGCAGCGATGCACACAAGAGAGGAGCATAACGAAGTAAAGACAGAATATATCCACACCAAAGCAAACCTCACAGACAGACCATTGAGGAGAATGTGTGTGTGTGTGTGTGTGTGTGTGTGTGTGTGTGTGTGTGTGCGTGGCTGCTGCATATATTGCATGACTTTTGCATGGAATGAAGCTTAGGGAAGAAATCTAAAACCCAGCAGCATCACCTCATCTGGAGTTCTAATTAAAAGCGGTACTCACGTCTGTGTGGTCAGGCATGTCGATCAATATCCTTTCATCTCTGTGTGTCTTCCACATGTATTATTAACGGATGTGTTTAACATTAGCCCAACACTAGACAAATTTACTCTCACTCTGTCTTAAACAGCGAGTTAAGTGCCTTCACTCTGCATAAATCAAAGTGGAGCAGCCATCAGCAGGAGGATATTTGCAGCCTCTCTTCTACTCTTGAAGTGAGATAAACATCACATTTTTTTTAAAAGAAGAGAGGAAGAGGTGGTTGCCACACAGCAGGAGCACACACTTGGAGTGCTGTAAGGTCGGGGTGGTGTCACAGGGAGCAAAGAAGCCGCACAGAACAGGAAGATATCATCAGCAGATCACTCACTGGGTTTGACCTCTGGAAAAGCAGCCAGAGCTTCCTAATCAGGCTGACCCCTGTTGGAGGTCACAGCGGAGGCTCAAGAAGCCAGGGCCAGACACTGCAAGTCTGACTCGACAGAGTGGATAGAGACTTTTCAGATGCAGAGCGAGACAATCTCCTTCATTAGGAAGGTGGGGGAGGGTAGAGAAGTACTCAGCCCAGGCAGATGATTGCAAGAAGGCCGGCTTGAGGTTTGTCTTGTATTCTGAGGGATGGGGGAAGTTGACTCTCTTCTAAGACTGCTAAGGTTTAAGGGGTGAGACACTGACACCTGACCTAAGTGCACTGTTGATGTTATAGCAACCTGCACCAATACTTTCCTGTTGTTGGGAGTTTAGCATCTCAATCTTTCTTAACTAGGTAGTGCAACACAACAAAAAGATATACATTTTTGAGCCAACTGTCACAACAATAGAAAAGGGTGTATCCGCACATGTAAGCATTTCCCAATTTCCATTACTGACTTGCCAAGGGTAACAAATCGCGCAATAGGTGGAATGATGTTATGTTTCAGCTGGATCAGCTTGTTTGTTGTGTATGAAATCTCAAAAGGCAGCAATTTTTAATGACACACCTTTCTTAGGAGAAAACCCCATTTGACTAATGCTGAAGAATTGAGGACATTAGGTTGTTGGATGATTTTGACAAGAACCAAAGAGAAGCCAAACATTTTCTCTGTGTTTAATATATAACAAAACACATGTTACACATTACAATACCAAAGGAATGCCTCTGTTCTTGCAGACACATGTCCGAGTCTCCAGTCTCTTCTAATCGCTACTTGGAATCTTTTCAGTGTAAAAGCATACACGTGTAGGCAACCACATGACACAATGTCAGCATATCGAAAGAATATGTTGTTTCCTATCGTTGAGTAAACTGTGACTCCATGTTTACGGCACATACAACACCATCTCTCAGTGGCAATTGATCACACACATTCACACACGCACAAACACACATGAAACTGATCCTTTTATTTTCTTTTCCTCCCTAATAAACACTTGGTTGTTGCACACCACAGCTGCTGCCTTCGCTAGAGCAGTAAAGCTATTCATTCATGTTATTTGGTCATAAAAGTCTCAGTCGTCTGCGGCCCTTGTGCTGATGCAGCAGGATTAACACTATTTGAACTACTTGAACTAATGCAAAGCTTAAAGACAGTACAGAACACAAATTCATCTGTACTATGTGCTCATTCATCTCAGTCGTTCCACTTGATGCCTTCAGACATTGTCAGAAAATGTTTTTGGACATAAGGATTATTCACAAGAGTTAATGGTTCAGTTTTCCACTGGAGGTGCATGTAGTTTATTCTAGCCAGGTCACCCACTGAATAAGGCAGATAAACCCCCTTTCTGTTGCGAGCGGATGAGTTGACGATTCATTTGTTATCTGCTGCGTCATGTTCAATGTTACAAACAAGAGGGGATTATGTTTCAGATGTTTGGCTCCAGTTTGTTTTAACAACTCAGCGCTAACTGAGTTAGCAGTGGAAGCAACAAGCTTTATCGCCTCCTTGTACTCTTGATAGCAGAGCTCTGATAGGCATATGTGGGCCGGATATACTCAAACAAATTTTGTTTTTTAGATAGTCATCCCGAATGGAGCCGACAGATACTGTGCCTACCATAGGGCAAACTGACCTGGTAGTGAATCTTAATTAGACCCATTCCCACAGCAAACACAAACCAGATGTTAACAGCTTCTGCCTGAAAAATACTGGAACTGTCTGGTACAGAAAATAGACCTGGCCTCGAAAAAGTAACAGCCTGTTTCACAGTCACAAACTTGAATCGCATGACTACCAGTTGATTACAATGATTGTTGACTGTAGTATTTATGGACTTGAGAGGATTTTCAGCCAGTAGGAAAAGGGGCTCTTGTGAGCTT
The DNA here is from genome assembly GCF_037954235.1 of Aulostomus chinensis. Taxonomy (NCBI): domain Eukaryota; kingdom Metazoa; phylum Chordata; class Actinopteri; order Syngnathiformes; family Aulostomidae; genus Aulostomus; species Aulostomus chinensis. Next base: position 16,532,015 of record NC_141331.1, on the reverse strand, counting down.
ACAGTGTTACATTTGGACAGAAACCGTCTGATCTGATGGGTAAATCCACCACAGATTCATTCTCAGCACGAAAGTGAGTCAACATAATAGAAAACACACTCATTATTAATTACAAAGTTGCATGAAACAGCACACAATTGATTAATATTATTTGTCTGAAGGATTCGACTGATGTGACTTGAGGTTCAGATGGCAGGACAGCAGGACTTGAACAAAGCATGAGGCAGAAATATGAGACATGGAGCCCTCAGCAGACATCAGTGGGTGAACTACAACATGAGAGAGGTGAAACTGGATAAAAAATGTGTATAAATACCACTTGAATGATTAAAAATACTACTCTGCGAATACTATCAATGCCCGTCAGGTTATACACACAAAATGGAGGAAGGATTCTCTTACCTCCCCCTGAATCTAACTCAAACAAACACAATCTTACACACAATTTTACATATTTAACGTCATGGTTTTGGCTTTACAAATGAGTAACAATATTTATATGATTTCAGTATCAGCTCAATATAATAAAACTGCTCCCTAAGTGCTTTTTTAAACAGTCCATCAAACTTGATATACTGCAAGATATTCTACATTATTCCGGCAGATTATTCTTTTTTTCTTTTCTCATATAATGTCAGACATGATGGTAGACAAATCAGTTGTAACATTTAGTTTGCATGACAGTAATTTAGATCTGCGGCGGGTTGTCCACAGCGACAGCCGAGTACTCAGTCTCAGACATGTTGGAGGCCTCGATAAGGCGTGCCAGACCCGTCTTTGTGGAGTATTTAAAGATGAAGGCCTTCATGAGGTCATAGCGATAGTTTCTGTTGATGAAGTTGTAGAGGATGGGGTTGAAACAGCAGTGGAGCAAGGACAGACACTGGGTCAGGTTTAAGGCCACAAAGATCACATTCTCCAGGCCGCAGGTTAGAGGCAACAGGCCCAACTGAGAGAAGGCATCAACCAGGAGGACTGCGTGGTACGGCCCCCAACAGCCCAGGAACACCACAATGTAGGCCAGGATCACTCTGCGGCTGACACGGCGCTCCTGCTCCACCGTGGAGGATGAAGAAGAGGAGGAGCGGTTAAAAGCTCTGGCTAGCAGAGCGTAAAACACTGCAATCACAGGGAAGGGGAGAACAAAGCCCAGCAGGATGAAGCTCAGCTGCACGCCCACCATCCACTCCCGGGGGTTTTCTTCTGGGTACACTGGTCTGCACAGCATGGTGTCACCATGTGAGGACTTGACAGTACGCAGGAAGTAAGTGTCAGGCAAGGACGCCAAAAGAGCCAGAAGCCACACCCCGACACATACCCCTATGCGAATTAGCCTCTTGTGCACACCTCCCTCACTGTCTCTGTGCCATGTCACACTTAGATAACGGTCCACACTCATGCAGGCCAGGAAGAAGATGCTGCTGAAGAGGTTGACGGAGAACAGCAGGTGTGTGAGTTTGCACGCCACCTCGCCAAAGGGCCAGTGGCCGTGCTGAGCCAGAGAACTCACCCACACGGGCAGAGTAGCACACACGCACAGGTCTGCAACAGCCAGGTTGGCGATGTACATGTGCGTCTCATGGCGAGGGGTGGAGTCTCTTTGAGCGCGGATGTTGACCCAGAGGACCAGAGCGTTAGCAGCTAAACCGATGATGAAGATAAATGTGCAGAGGACACACATGGAGTAGAGGAGAGCTCTGAGGTTGAACGCCGTGGTGCACATGACTGTGTCCACGCTGGATATGTTGCTGAAGGTATCGGAGAAGTTGAGGTACCCCAAGGACTCCCACAGGTCCTCCATCTCGCTGGTGCTCAGACTCATTTCTCAGTCTTGGGAGTTAACACACACATACACACACCTCTGACTGGGAGCCTGCGAAAACAAGACATTACCTCATCAGCAACACTTTATCTACAGTACAACTTCAATTGCTTTTACATTTCACCTTCTGGCATTATACTCAAGAAGCTGTTCTGTAAGGGAGGGTTTATTCTCCCCGCTGGTCTGTGAGCTAATAAAGCCACTTGTGGTGCGCCACCCGAGTCTGAAGAATCTTAATGTGGTTAACTTGTTAAAACACTGCTTTCACGAGCAAGTGGAGGCTCTGTGGTCGTGACACAACTGTAGAAGCTCTCCGTGATTGATGTGCAGTCAAGGGGCAGCGCAAATAAATGTTTGCATTAGCTCAGTGCAGATTAGACATAAGGAAGTGGGATCTCGAAAACCAAACAAGAGTGTACTTCCGGAGCGTTCCTGGCATTCCAAGAGAAAGCACTGGTCAGAGTGGGAAACCTGATGCCACTCTAAAGATTGTTTTCCGTTACCCTGCTTGTTATAGTATAGAAAAAAATCCATGTTTCTTTTTTTTTTTTTGTCCTCTAGAGGCGAGCAATGAGAAGGTCAGGGAGGTGCTGTCACCACCCACATGATCAAAGACACTGCTGCTCATAACCTTAAATACGTCATTCTGCAGCATCTGAAGCTAATAAGACGTGAACACATGCTCACAATTTCAAATCGGTGCATATAGAGAGAGAGGTGAGAGGAGCAATAAGTAGAATCACAGACGAGGCAGCTTGACGAGGAAATACTGGCCTCTGCAGCGGTGCAGGACCTGTCTGGTCTTCACAGTTTGTGCTGTGATGTCTCTCTCAGCTCCTCTAACTCAGTGTGAAAGATCGGAGGTGAAAGGTGAGGGATCAAAACCAGAGAGCGAGCGCCTTCACCCTGCCGTTGCCCCTGACTGACTCGAACGCCCACAGAGTGAATTGAGGTGCAGAGACCAGCGGGAGGTTTGACGCCATGCAAAAAAATTCCCCGGAACGTTGTAAACGGGGGTCACTGACCACTGGGCAACACAGCACGCCGGAGAGCAGTGAAATGTGACCGCTGCAGACATCTGTCTTTCTAGCACACTTCTGCTGTATGTATGTGCACAGGGTCACGGAAACAACGTCCAACAAGTCATGTTTCTGCTTAGAAATAACATTTCAGGTGATAACCCTTTAGGTCTTATCCAAGCTAGCTTGTAGTTAAAATATTGCGTTTCAAATATGACTAGGCGTTGAAAAATAGGATTCTCGATATGTTTACAAGTTAATTTTGGAGTCTTGTTAGTGTTTTTGTTTATATTTCTGTGTATGGCTTATCTGTCTATCATCTAGCTATATTCAACTTCAAAACACAGCTCATGTCTAAAAATATTGCATTTTACATGGGTTTGCTTTGAAATGATGACACAATTTCTTTTTTAGTCATTCAATCAATCGCAGAAAGCTACTTTGTCCACTCTAATATTGCAAAAAGATGGGTTTCTTCCTAAAGGGACCAATGGTTCCTAATTAATGCACATTTAACTAAATTTAAGTCTAAATTTAGGGGTTTTAAATGGCTATTAATATGTTATTACATACATGAGTGATGGATCTAAGTACTTTTCTCAACACCTCCAGAGATAAAAGTGAATGGCGGTGACTTTCAGTTATTTTTGAATCTCTAGATAGTCGCGCTATTCTTTGCAATGGAGGGATTTTTTTTATGTTGGGATAATCCCCCACAATGGTCTCTAATTCCCTTATATTATATGGAAAATACCTGGAGGTGCCAGGTAGCCCCACAGGCTTCAAGCTAATTAACCTTTTAACACCATCAGATAAGAGGGCACACTGACACACACACACACACACACACACTCTCTCTCTCTCTCTCTCTCTCGCCCTCTCGATCCTTTTCAAAGCATCCAGTTACAAATTAGCTGAAAACGCCTTTTGTTTCTCAATACACAGCAAATAAAAGCGATTGAAGGGTTTCATGTGCTAATGTTGCGGACTAGAAAAGCGCAGGTGCAGCAAGTTTCGCGGAGGTTTCCCTCCGTCAGCTTCTAAGTTGAGGCTTTGCCTGGGACAAGATTTTTTTTTCTTTTTTTTTTTTTACGAGAGGGGACATTCAAGGTCCACTGAACGCGCTGCCTACTGGCGTCATTACGCACAAATCCAGCGACAGATCCCGGGCTCCTGCTGCAAACACAATGTCATTGTCGCTATTGTTGATTTCTATCAGACTGGAAACCAACTTGTCTTATCAGAGAGGACAGCTCGGTATACAGTGGCCCGACTCGGTGGCTGAAGGGGAGGGGGGAGGGGGAGGGGACAAATAAACAGCGCAGGAATCACCCTGGGAAGATGGAGACGTGCATATAAATACGTGTTATTGAAATATTCTTACAAGAAATCACTGTTGAGGAATCAGCAAACATCATATTGACCGGCATGGATCCAGGTTTGGCTGCTGTAATGACTTGAAAGGCTACATTCTGGCAGAAAACCGCAAGTATCGAGCATCTCCAGTTCTTTCGGTGCTAAGACCGATAAACTCCTTGAACACTCATATCTCCCGCACCGCGTGAACTCATCATCGCAGCTTACCTGCGTTAAAGTCTTCCTCCCTCCGTAGCTACACTCCGTTTCCCTGGTTTGACTCGCTGTTGATGGATAACTTCAACTCCTCTGCACTTAACTTGCTTCCCCCGCTTGCTCCCACGGATCTGAGCCTCCCTCTCTCTCTGCACTTGCTGATACTCAGCAGAGCAACGCCTCCAAGGCTGGTCCTAGAGCCCAGAGATGCGTATTGACAGAAAGACTGCAGCGGGCAGACCGGTGGGCAGTTTCGGGCTAAGAGGAAGGAAGAGCATGCAGAATGTCCTCATTTGTTTGTAACTGTAAAAGAAAACACATCATGATACATGTATGTTCAGAATCCTTCATGCATGTGTGTGTTATTCTCATCACCTCGGTTGTTCTAAAAAGCACAGTCAACACGCATGAACTCAAAGAGGCAATAAAAGCAATGACTCATGTCAACTGAAGACGTCAGATTCGATAAGTTTTAAATTCTGGCTCACAGCATCGTCTCTCAAGGTCAAAGTCACGTTTTTAAACTTCATACGTGAAACTGTAGATCACAGAAGCACGTGAACTGTCCATGTTCTTTGAATGCATTTGCACGTAAGTTCCTATAAAGCAGAACCCACATGTACGTGCTTGGGGAAAACATGCAGGAAAGAAGAAACAGAATAGCAGAGGCGTCACTGGCCGCAACAGTATGAAACATTTACCTCAAACCAGCAAGAAATAAACTCTGATATTCCGCTCGTTTATGGGAGGATCGTCGTGATACTTTAAAGCTGCGTCACGTCATTTTTACACGCAAGGCCTCGCCAACCAAGTTCATTTAATGCTCACTGAGCTCATCGCTGCCAGGTAAATCTCCGTCTTTCCCAGCAGATGAAATTCATATCCGTCTCAACATTCCGGATGATCTGAACGTGCTCTAAGGGAAGAGGGTCAGCAGTGTGGTTGGTATTAATCAATCATGCAGCTCTTGTTGACTCTCCAAATGTGATAAAAGTATCAAATTGTGATGGTGAAACCAGTCCTTTCGCAGAGGTTGTGCGACTGTCAGAACAGCAGAACCACCGTTTTAACAGCCGCAACGAAAGGAAGAGGCCTGACGTAATGTTCCGCCCCATCGCGTCAAGATTAGTTTCATCCAGAATTTGAGGTGCAACTGTGAGTCATAACATTGTTTGTAGTTTGTGTTGAGTACATATGTGGGACATAATATCCTATTAATATAATAATAATAATAATATATGGTGGGAAAAAAAAACTATAACTGCAGGAAAACCTGTCATAGTTCTGCAAGGCACACTTAATAAAATGTACATTTCACATCTGTTTTATAGGTTTGGAGCTGATTTAGTAGTTGCAGACATATAATAAAATAATTATTCCGTCAACTGTTATAAGCCACAACGTTTGTCAGACGTATAATCCGCGTAACGCACAAAGCGCATCCAACGGTGAAGGGTGGAGGCCTTGTTCTGAGGGTGCCTCACCCCAGAGTTTCTTCAGTGTGAAACCAGACTCAGTAAACCACATTCACGGTCTTTTTTTCCACCCAAAACCCACAGACAGGCTCAACCCCACACCTGAAGCCTCACAGAGGAAATGAAGAGCACCTTATGATTAAGATCAAAACTTCTTGTGCAAATTGTGAGCGAACTTCATTGTTTGTTTGTTTTTTTATTCTGAAAAACAACGTCATAAAATCTTGAAACACAAACAAAGTCAGCTGCAGCACTTTGGTTACTTTATTGTTATTGGAGCCTCCTTTCGTCTCAGTTTGGAGGCAGCACAAAAGAAAAGGCTGCCGTGTTTTCTGAGCGCTCACCTGCGACCCTGGTGGCCTGACAGCTGCTTCCACCGCTGCAATTAACCTCAAGTTCAGGATGAAGACAAACAAAAGACGCGGAGGCTGAAGCAGACTCTGTACAAACACGCCGATGAACGATGTTTGCCTTGTCAGTGATAATAAAGTTTGATGGAGCTTAAAAGTCAAATGAATTCTTTTTTGATGTCTCGTCCAGTGTTTGAAGTGTTTTCTTAACCAGGTACTGAGTGTCCAGCTTGTTTGCTTAGGAGAGAGATATCAGTGACTGGTACTGAAGTTTATTATGACTGTATTCAGTGATGGAATACAGCCAGCAGGCTCCTCTGACCTCATTAAGGAGCAGAGTAGTGAAGTCGGTTTCAATGAGGCTTTAAAGAGCGCTCCCACTACGCACGCATACCCATTGTCCTCCGTATCAGCAGCATCAGGGGGATTTATAAGCCTCTCTGAGAAACATCCGCAGCTCTGCAGAACGCTGCCAACCTCTGCTCTTCTCATTCACAGGGAGGCCAGACTGGGAATTAACAGGTGTGTGTGTGTGCGTGCGTGTTTCGTATCATGTCTGAGAGAAAGCCAACCCACGATTAAAATGAAACAAAGTGACAAAGTTAACGAGCCTTATTCGTCTCATCCGCAACGTTCCCTCCAAACACGTCACTGTCGGATTGATATTTCAGTTTCTTCTTTATCGATCGACATGTTTACATGCAAAAATGGGTCAAGATGAGTGTCATCGTGTCTCAGTGGCACCTTTTACACCTTTTCATGGTGGTCATATACGCCACTATTACTGTATACCTCACCATCTGTAGAAAAGTACAGGGACGGAAGAGGCAGGAGAGCTCGCTCCACCTCTGAGCCAACAGTTGAAGAGGTCTTCGCGTCTGTGTGATGCAACTGTCAACCACTTTACACCGAGTCATTTCTCACTTCTTTAACATTTGATGCCATAATTCTTGATCTGACTCTCCTTCCCAGGGACTGGATATGAAATTGAGCTTTTCCCTCTGTGTCCCTGCAACTTGAACAAACAATTAAAAAACTCCATTTCCAGAACTGATACGACTGCACTCGAGAGTCTGTGATGCTTTTCATTCCACTTCAAAAACACAAAGTGGGGTTTCTGAATTACCTCGCGTCTTTCTTTGTGTTCTTCAAACAATGACATCAAAGCTACCGTACCTTAGATATGATTGTATTACCGTACTGTACATCAATCTGCCCCCAGGGACTAAAGATGGAAATTAGCCACTGGCTATAATCTGGCATATTTACATGTAAATGTTATCAATATGCACCATCCCTGTTCTACTTAAATAAATAAATCTACAAACCTACGCTTGAAGCAGAGCTGATTTTCTCGTTCACTCAAAAGTTCCTCACTCCGGTTCATGTTGTGTTGAATTCAATTTAAAAATCACACAAGTGAAGGAACAGTTAGGAGTGTTCCGGAAAATGTGTTTTTTGACGTTGGGATTATATTTTGCTGGGGGCTACTTTAAGCTACGTTAGGCTACTGCAGTTGCATCCACATGAATTTATGCTGTAGGTTACTGCAGAAGGCATAAGAATAAACCAGGCTTTTTCTACTAAAGAAGTTCATGTTTCCCTCCGGACGAACGAAGAGGGCAAAAGAGAAGATTCAGGAACTGAACACTGAAGGATTGCTAATGCGGCTTGGTTTGTAGGGCTGGTAAGAGCTTGGTTAGTTCGCTCTATCAATTCATCGCTGCTCAGTGTTCTGCTCTTCCATTGATTCGTCTGTCCAGGATACCTATTGTGTGTCTGCCAGTTTTTGGAGAGGAGTCCCTCCTCTCTTTGCTCACGCTGATGGTTTCCACCGTTTATTTTAAATACTCTTATCTTGATTGGGGTTGCTAATTCCTCTGAGACAAAATTGGGATTTTGGTCTAAAATACAACTCTGCTGGCCAGAAGTTCTAACAAAAACAAAGCTGCGGATTTTTTGTTCTATTTGTGTCGGTGCAGACTTTTCTGCGTTCATTATTCAAACGCATTGAATTTCCTGCTGTGACCTTTTGCTTTTTACTCTCCACCATTCTTCGAAAATTTAAGACGCAGCCAAGTTCATTACACATACAGGGTAAACAGAAGGATCAAGAGATAAGGAGATGGAAAAGGGTGGGAGACAGCAGGAGGGAAACAGAGTGGTGGTGACGTAAAAGGAGGAGGGAGGGTGGGTGGCTGGTAGGAGTGTGGGAGAGAGAGAGAGAAGAGGAAAACAGAGGGGAAAAGATTGAGAGAGTTATTGCTAATGACTTGTGTTTCTATTGTAGTCGAGCCCTGCGTCCCACTGGGGGGTCTGACAGACACATGCTATTTTTGTGCAAATCTCCATTCAGAGGGTCCCACTCAAGCTCATTCTCAAGCATGTCTCTTCCTCCTGCCTTGAACATCTCCCCTGCCCTCCCTCTCCTCTGCTCTTCAAACCTCACTAATCTGGCACCGAATTAAATATTCATCGCCAATTATTCCTGAGGGAACGTGTATGTGAGAGGATTGAGCGGCAGAAGTGGATCGAGATCGGGCGGAGGGGTGTCAGGGAGGGGAATGAACCTGTAGAAAAGGAGACAGAGAGGAAAAAAAAGATCCTTTGCAATTGGACTTTGTCTGAGGTTTTCAAGCGAGCATTGTGTCACTGATGATATTCCACAAGCTGTTGATGGGATGATCTTTTGTGTCCCTCTGGGATGTGTTCATGCAGGTGCATGTTTGCTGCGTCGCTCTTGCAGCCGAGGCATTCCTCGCATTGACAGAGCATCCCTAACACCAGCCCATAAAAGTGTGTGAAACCTGAGAAAAGCTAAAAAGTCAAAACATGCACGCCAGGAAAAAAAAAAAAAACACAAAACAAAAAAAACCCTCTTTATGTGTGACAGATTATTTCTCCACTGATTTGCGGCAAGCTGGAGAGGCCTGATGCGCTTTTTCCTTCGAGATGCTGAATTATGTCACTAACCTTGCCTGCTGTATAGTGACCCAACCCTGATTTATTTATTTTCTGAAAACAGCTTCCTGTTGCTGCTGGAAAGTTCATGCACAAGAGGCCTGACACTGAATATGTCAACATTTCCGTCTGCAGAACCCAACCTGATCTCACAGAAATTGATGAAATGACCTGCGAACGTTACGAGGCAGCAGCTCGACATCTGTTAAAGTGACATGTCAGCACAGCGGGAAACAATGACGATAGAAAGTCAGGTAGGAATTTTTTGTTGTGGCAGACACACACACACATACACACACACACACACACACACGTTTCTGGTTCAACAACCCAATGTTACGAGTTTCAAGAGTTTAGAAAACTTCCACCTCATTCACTGACAACAGTCAGCCACTGTTGGAGAATAATGTTTTCTAATGTGTTAACACAGTTACGGTCTGATCAGGCACAAGAACCTTTAGTGAAAGTTTGAGAAACATTGTCAAGTTAATGTTGTGAAACACTATGATGTTCATGGGACTCCAATGTAATTTCAGGTTTCATTTCTTGCTGGAGCAAAAAAACATTAAGGTTAGGGAGAGATCGCGGGTTAGGTAAATGTTGGGACACACTCTAACGAGCAGAGGTGAAGAAGGCAAACCGGGCTACTGCCCAGGAGCCTCCAGCTCCGGCCTCGAGGGCTGATCGAATTAGTCCACAGCAACGATGGTAGAAAACCACCCTTACTTCTCAGGACTGCGGCATCGCTGAAAGGAAACAGAAATGCGTATCTGAGGCTTTGTGTTTGTTGTGGTCTGTGTCCAACTCTCACTCAGGGAAAAAGTCTCGTTCTGAAATCTCCTGTGACTTGAGTCGTTGATGCGAACAGGCTGCAATGGTGGCTAGCTGTGCTACAAATGGATGCTAATGTCCCGTCGATACACTGCTCCTTGTCACCCTCTGGTCTGCAGGGACCATTTTGACCAGGATCACCACTGCCATTTAAAGACGACTACAAACTCGACGTACCTCGTCCTGAAGCAAACGTTGTCCCGACAGGGGAGAGTCGGGCTGCGACACTTTCATTATTTCATTCAATTAAGTTGTCAGACAATTATAACAACAATCTGAGTCCGTCAGTGTGAAAACACACACTTTTTGTGGCTATAATTTGATGATAGCCAGTTGCCCCATTTAATTATATTACAGCATCCTCTGGGGCTGCAGGCAGCTCAGCTCTGCTCTTTCTCCATACTGGAACGCATTTGAAAAAAAAAAAAGTTATTTCCATCACGAACCCAGAAAAAAATATAGTAAGGAAAATTAGGTCCAGGTTGAAAAAAAAAAACCTGATGTTTGCCATTATGGTAATTTTCTGTAGCGCTGTGATGCAATTTTAACACATTTCATACCAGCGCCACACACTGCAGCCTGAAATAAACATCACTTTGCATACTTATTGTCTCCTTGTCCAAAAATCCCCCCTTTTTTTTGGTTGTGTGGTTCACTATAACTCATAAAGTGAAAAATCTGCCTTTCATGCTGTTTATGAATTATGTTCACTATCTAGCTGCTCAATTTATTTTTGTATTTATGTTGAAAATGTTATTTATGATCAGGTTGCTACTGGAAACTTCATGGACGAGAGCTCTAGGGGTGGATATGTCAATGTGTCCACCTGTAAAACCAAAACAATTAGCTGGAAGATTTTACAGTGCTCCACAGAGTTGAGGGGAACTGTGGAGGTGGTGATAATTCATCGTGGGTTCTCACCCCTCACATAAAAACAGTCCTTTATTCCATTGATAATCTAAAAATATTGATTTAGGGGCTTTAAAATCTCACCCTTTGCATTGTCTTGCGAGGTTCTCACGTTCTCCTCTCGTCTGCGTCCGACTCAAATGAATCTGTCAGTTTCTTCCTGCTCAGCTGCTGACCATGACCAGCTGTGACGCATACACTCCATTGACTTCGTCTGTCATCCCTGAATGCAGCGGGAACTCAAACAAAAAGCGAGTTCTGTTTTTCCTCTAAGCCGTACAGGTTTCTCACCCCCCATTTCATCTCATCCACACACACACACACACACACACACACACACACACACACACACGCAGGTGGGATTATTCAGAAAATGGGTAATAGTTGAGGAAACGTCTTGCTCCAGGGGACAGTAAGAGTCCAGTATAGATTGTTGAATGACAGAATCTGTCCACAAGCTGCAAGAGAAAGTCTCATTTCACTCCCCGGGGGATTTAGCTCTAATTCAGTAATCCTATCCCAACATTCCAGATGTGTGCTTTACAACACGCTGCTGACACGAAGTTCACAGATAGGGTTGCTAACTTTCACCCCTATTGTCCTGTCATGGTACATGAAAAATGTTCCATCAGCAATGTTGCGAAGAATGCGCTTGTGTTTTGGAGACGCCTGAAGCGGTACAGCGTCACTGTTTACCAGCAGGTGTTGCCTCGTGAGCCTGTGGCTCGGGATAATTGGCTGACCATCTGAACTTGGCCTGTTTCTCTACTCTGCATATCACTGCACCTCTCAAGGTCTGAGTGTGAATAAATAAGAGCATTCACAGCTGCACGTGCAGACAGGAGGTCGAGGAAATTAAGTCTCCGACTAGATTATAAAGCTATGAAGGTAGCTACTGTTTCTCTCTGGTTGAGAATGTAAGAACATTATATGAACGTATCTCTGCCCATCAGCACGACCTCAGATTAAGAACCACCGATCGACGCAACCCCGCCTTGTGCCCTTGTGCTGAAAGTGCTGCTGTTTTTATCTCATTTTACTGTTTCTATAACTCATTTCATCACCCCAGTCCTTTCACCCACAACTGGACAGCTTGACCAAATGTTCCATTTCTCCCTCATGAATTCCTGGGAATGAGTGTGCAATGTAATACCAACCCAGAAATATTTTGCAACCTCTTTGGGTATCTAACAATTGTCTAATTGTGGTGTTCCTAAAGCCACCAGTTTATCCGGGCCTGGTCTCAACACTCCCTCAAAATACTCCACCTATTCCCAAGTTAGTGCAGTGCCCAGAGTTTGAGGGAGGGGTCCATGGATAGTGACATCAAAATATGTTGAAATCTTTTATCAGTTCCAGAGTCTCAGTTGAAAACAGGAGGAAACATGGAGAATTTGCAGCCAAGGCCAAGAAGTTCATAAAAACATCCCCGAGGACATCAGATTTAAAAAATCTCCCTTCTTTTCTTCATTTAATCGTCCTTGAACTGTGTTCTATTAAGCTCACGGCCAATGTTAACCTTTCGTTTGCCTTATTTTTTAGCCTCATCACTGCTGCTCTGTCTTGCTGTCAGTAGGATGATGTAAAAGCTTGGTCGAAGGATGGAACACGGGTCAAGGAAAAACCCATTAAACTGTGGGCAGAACTGTTTAACATGGCAAGAAGCTACTTTCTTTTTTTACATTGCCTTGGTGGAGGTCTTGGTTTGTGCGTTTTATCTCTCTGCATGTATTTCATTGTCGTATTTTTTATGTGCTTGTTGTAAAGACCTTAAACGTGGTTGTTCTCTGAGTTTGTTGTACCATAGGTGGATCTAGTTTATAGTTACATCAATGGTAAACAAGCCCATGTAACATACACAGAATGACATTCCAATTACAAACAAGAAATGTCAAGATTTTCCAGAGTGAAGAGCACAGACCGAAAACCAAACATGGCAGGCTTTATTGGATGTAAACACAACTTGCAGTACTCAAACAAACCCATGCAAAAAAATACTAGCTGGGTCGAGAAAAAAGAGAATACAGTAAACATCATGTCATTAACAAAATCTTGTGAACCAGAAAATGATGGATCAAGAATCACCAAAGCAGCGTGTGATGAAAAATAACCTCAGGCCATTTCTCTTGATACCAGGTGGTTCCTATTCATGGTTTCCCTGCAGATCACATAAGCGAATGTGTCACTGCAGGGGGGGATAACAGCCAGGATGTGGCGGCCCAAGAAAGCATCTGGAGTTGAACCCTGTAGGCCTGGAGCTCGTAGCGAGGGGCACCGATTCTCCTTTTCATTTCTTCATTGTCTCATTAGATTTGTCACTCCGAGCCAAAAACATTTCCTCGTCTTTTACACCGAGAGAAGCATCAGCTGCATGAAACAAAAGCTGAGAACGAGTGACAGGCTGAAACAAAGAGGAAGGAAGGAGTGAGTGGCAGGATATAGTTTGTTCGCCGTGGGTCTGCCTCTCTGCCCAGGCTTGGGTGCAGTAAGTAGAGATCTGCTTCTCATTATAGAAAATATAAAAAGGATTTAAAAAGAAGCTTAATGGCTGACAGCAGTCTTAACCCCTGTCGCTCCGACTCCCCAAACCACCAAAACCTCCTCGCCACACACCCCGCCTGTAAATAAGATACAGATCCACAAATTCCCAGGACCAGGCACTTTATACGTCAGGACCACGATGGATCTCGTTGTCCGTTCATCTATTAAAACTACCATGGCAGGCCCTCTGCATCGCAAAGTGCAGACTTCCCTGGACTCAGTCACAAGCAGGCTGACCTGAAGTAGCTGTCAGGAACCTGATTTGTGCAACTGGTTCCCGTAGGAAAAACACCCCCAGTGACTCGCTAATGAGCAAAATGTGTGTGAAAAAGTGGCAAAAGTTTCCTGTGTACGTTCACACTGGTGAGAGGAGAAGAGGCACACAAAAGAAGGACGGAGATGAGGATGAAAAGAAAGACATATCCTGCAGAGGTTCATAAAAAGAGGAAGGAGGCAGTGATTGTTATTATTATCGTTAGTTTTTTCACCCGTGTTGTTCTCTCCTATTTTGGCCATTGTAAAAGAACCAAAGCTTGGCCATGTTCCTCTGCAGCTGTGGTGGTCCAATCTTTTTTATCATTCTTTTTTTTTTTTTATATGCAGCTGTTAAGGTTGCAATCACCAATGCAATATCCTGAGAGATTTACCTTTGACGTACACGCACACATTCAAGATTCTCATGCCGGGACGTTAGCGCTCTAAACGATGAGAAAATAAAGCCATAAAAATGCATTATGTCCTGTCACGCCAAAGACAGAACAAACTGACATATTTAGTTCAGTGACTCATGTTTGCGGTCCTGCAGGTTATTTTCTAAAGTAAATCTCGCTCAGTGAAGAACTTCAGCGTCGAACTATCAGTGTCATATTTTATCTCTCTAACGGGGTTTGCGGTAACCTTTTCCACACGCTGAGAGATAGACAGAGAGGCTTCGGTGATTGGTGTAGTTTTTGGAGTTGATTGTGTTCAGATGTCGGAGTGAATTCCTCAGTTCCGTAATGATGGGGAACATACAATGGACACACTGTCACATGGAGGTAAAAGGGGAGCCGGGGGGGTGGTGGGGTTTGGAGCTTCAGTTAAAATAGAAAGCAGTTTGGGGAGCCAGTAGCTCTTCATTACAACCTTTCCTGCTGCCAATCTTAATATAACTGCCCCGAAATGTGCCTCTCTCTCTCTCTCTCTCTCTCTCTCTCTCTCTCTCTCTCTCTCTCTCTCTCTCTCTCACACACACACACACACACACACACACACACACAAGTTGGACAAGCTGTGGTTTTCTGGTGAGGTATAATTGATGGAGCTTTAATGCAGCCCCTGAAAGAGTGAAAGGATGGATTGTATACATAATTTGCTTCATTTTTCAGTCTACCTCCAGTCTCTTTTCTTCTACATTTTACAATCTCCACCTCTGTTGTGGGTCTGGGTGTTTAATGGCCAGCCTGTTGTTAACCCTATGACATCTGGTGCAAACACAGACACCCATTTAAGACCCAATCAAAACAGCCGCGAGTCACCCGACACATCTGGCTCAGCCCAACTTTATTGAATCTATCACTCAAATCACACCTCACTTACAGGGAATTGAGCGGACGTGAGACTGGAATGACATGCTCACATACACGGACATCTTATTTTTTTTTAGTAATAATTATTTGGGGAAGTACGCTATCGGAGGTAAATGTGATCACTGTATCTTTTCTTTCATTCTGCTAATATTACAAGTAACAAGTGATTAACTTTTGGAAACAGTCTGGAAAATAATAATCCTGAAAACGATTGTGGGTAAATGGCAGGATAGAGTTATTAGCTGTAGTTTTTTGAACCCAGATTTTTATTGATTGTATTCCTTGAATCCAATTTGAAGTGGTTGAGAGAAGAATGTTTTAGCTTCCTGTTCTGATGTATTTTAATTGAGAGGGTTCGGTATTAAGTTCCCAGAGATGGTGTTGATCTTGTTCTGGATCCAGAGGACCTAATTTGGTGGTTTGGATTATGAATGTACAGTATTTTGGTGACACTTTATCCACCTTGTCGGGGTTACACACTTTCCAGGGCTCTCCAGTTCAATCGTTTTACATCGTGTTTGAATCTAAGTTTTTAAAACCTGACAGCTTAAGAGGAAGGTCTACGGGGAAGACGCGTAGTTTAGGCCACCCGTTAATTCATCCCTCCCAGTCCTTGATTGCTGGGCTTTCCATGGGAGTCATTTACATCATTGTTTTCTACTTACATAACTACTAATCACGTTCACAGAGCTTTGCCAGGAAGATCAACATTAAGGAAATGACTGTCTGAATGGTCTCACCTTTCTCACCTTTCTCCTTTCAGAGAAAACCGGTAATGATCGTTCCATGTCCTGCCAGATTTGGGATGAATCCTCTTGCGCCAAATACATTTAACCTTACTTAAGTGATTGTTGACCTCATTAAAAACTGTCACCTGGTACTGCCTCCTGAGTGTTTCAGGCAGAAATAATTTGGCACAAATCAATTTAAATCAGTTAGTGAGCTTTTGAGTTTGACACATCCAGAAAGAGCCAGGCTTGCTACTTAACCCCGTCACGCTACACTAACTCGTATGCTAAGCTAAGCTAACTGGCCTCTGTCTGCAACTTCATATCTGCCACGTACTCTTGAGAGTCTTTCTGACCTTAAAGATAAGAAAACAAACACACACACACACACACATTTTCAAAAACTGTCACCTGCCTCGCTCAATGTTGATAAGGTTTGTGTTTTTAGTACTCTTCCGGACAATGCCTGCCTGGTAACACGGTGCCCTCTTCCTGCCATTGAGCCAGCTGAAAATGGGCTTCCCTACGGCGATGGTGGGAGAACTGGGATGGACAATGGAGCGCCGGATGGACGACAGATCAGAGACTGCCTTCTAACTCTTACATATATAAACACGCTACGCTCCGAAACCCGGGAATTCTTACCCTCATGCTATGGCTTTCTGTTCTGGACAACAATACATATACAAGCCTCGAACCGTCCACAGTAATGTCAAGATGTACTGATTGCAAATGCCTCAAGTCTTGTAAACAAAAAAAAATGTCACCACTTTATACTCAAAAGCTACTCAAACAGATCTACCTTGTGAAAACCCAGCTGTCAAGTTCCAACATGTCTCAGGCTGTCAGGACATCAGAGTGCAAGGCCATTTCCTTAAGTGTGCACCCACCCCCCCAACTCATTTCCTCCATTTCTTAAAAGCAGCTTCTCTGGGAAAAGTGCTCAGCCACTTAAGAGTTGGTGTAGAGACCAAATCTGCATGCAAGCGACCTTTTGTATACAAGGAGCTGAAACACTTAGACCAGATGGCATGCAAGACAATTTGTTCAAAATAACCACAAACACACACACACACACAGAGTACACAACCATCATGCACGAGCATTCAAAACTTCAAAGATGAAATAAGCTTTACTGAAGATGCTGAGCCCAAAGATCTGTGTTCGTCCTAACCTCCAGCTTTGATCTGTTTTGTAGGAGTGGTTCCCCACATGGATTACCACTGTCAGTACTCTTGTTCTTATGGGCTTCAGCTGGAAACTTTTCTTCAAAGCAGCCAGAGCCAGAGATGGACTCTTAGCTCCCAGGACGAAGCCAAAATATAGCGATCATTCGGGAGAGTTACGGAAGCACTGTGAGCAAAGTTGTAATGAAAATGAGCCGGTCAGAAGAGTCCAACGCTTCAGGCTCTTCGTTTTACATCAACAAAGCTATTAGAGAGGCCTTGACAGTTTTAACAGAACAACTTTAAACATTACCACACATGGGCAACATTTAGAAAAAAAAAAATTCCATTATACAGAAGTTTTTCTAGGAGAAAAGTGATGAATGCTCAAGGATAGAGATTACATCCTGTTGTAATCGCTGTGGTTTTTGACCAGAGTTTCACATGACACTATTTATGCTAGCCCTTTAAAAAAGAAAAAAAAAAAGAGAAATTTGAGCTGAATGCAAGTGGTTTCGAGTTTATTTTTATTTGACCACCCAAATTAAAAATTCATGTATTCAGACATGTATTCACACAGAAAACAGCCGTACTGGAATAGCACATTTTCCCCATACAAACTTTGGGGTTCCATTCATGAGAACTTCAATTGAGGGGAACACAGAACGCCAATAGCTTTGTCAACTCTTTGCATCTTTTGTGTACCTCTGACACTCCTCCAGGGTTACAAAAGGGGCCAGGAGCAACCAGTTACATAGAGGCCTTTCTGAACAATTGTGCGCAAGCTTTTATGAATGAGGCACAATGCACTTGTTTTATTGTTCAAAGTTGCAGTGTAGGCAAACGTCAACTCTTAAGTGATTGATTATACCCAATAACCCACCTCCAAACATTCCCTAGAATTTTAGGTGTAAACCGCCACACACGGCAAGACAAAGCTTTAGTTCGATAGCCCAGACTGTCATGAGCGACTCAATTCAAATATGGGAGGTCAGTGTTTTTAATGGATAGTTATACAGATCAGATTCCAGCTTTCATCTGGTTGAAGGGTGGCAGCGGCTTGCCCAGGTGGATTCCCACCGTCAGTCCAAACTGCTGGCTGGCGTGTTTCTCGTGAAACTCAGGTTTCAGCTGGAAACCCTTCTCCCCGTCAAAGTAGTCCAATGGAGTGAAGCAAAGCGGAGTTTCTTCCAGGAGGCCTTGCAGGCGTTTGCGCCAGGCTTCCAGCATGGTGCTGCGGGCCTCGGCAGGAATGTGAACCGGTGCCCAGAAGATTTGAGGAGCCAGAACCTGGAAGCCACAGTAGTGCAGGATGCCATTCTGCATAGCAGAGAACATGTTAGGTGTTGGAAGCAGTGACATGATGAAAGAATGATGATCTAGATTACCTGAAGTGGCCACAATGTTACATTCATGTCTCCATTGATGCCATTGGAGCTGAACATGGACTCATGAGATCCAGTAGTGAATGACAGCATGGCCTTCTTGTCCTGGGTAGAAGGAAGCAGTTATAGGCAGTAGGGGAAGACAGGTCCTTCAGAGCTGTAGATCCAAGCCTCACCTTGAAGATTCCCTGGCTGTATCTCTTCTCATGTGTGTAGGCAAAGCCCAGTGTGAGCACTCGGTCCATCCAGCCCTTCAGGATGGCAGGCAGGGTGAACCAGTACATGGGGAACTGAGAGGCAGAGCTTGTTAGTTTGACATTGAGGCCTGAACACCACACCAGTGTTACTCAGAACACTTACCTGAAAGATGATGAGGTCTGCCTCATTCAGTTTGTGTTGTTCCTCCATGATGTCAGCGGACAGTTTCCCTTCCTGCCATGCTAGTTTGGTTTCCTCAGCGTAACGGAAGTTCTCAGCATTCTTAAGCTCTCCTGTAGGCCAAAAAAAAGAGGAGTTTCCTGAAGGACGGATAGGAGCCAAGATTGAAGTGTTTTAATGTCAGGGAGGATGTTTGTGTACCCGTGATGTCCTCTGCAGTAGCTGTGGCTTTAAACTTCATAGCGTACAGGTCAGACACTTGCACTGTGCAACCCTGAGTAGTTAAAACCTCCACAGCAGCATCTTTGGCAGCAGCATTGAAGGAGCAGGCGCTCTGGTGAGCGTACACGATCAACACTTTCTTTGCTGCTGAGCCAAGAGTTTAAAGATTAAGTGCACATCAGATCGGTAACAGTAGAGGAAACGGCAGTTTTATTTATTTAAAAAAAAGATGCTGAACAAAAGCGTCAGATAAACACTATCAGCAAATAAGAGGAAGAAACCTCACCCATTCCTGACGTGAGCTGTCAGCTGTGAGCAGAGACGTTTCAGATTAGCCCACGTGTCAGTGGAAACTGTTGTGCACACTCTGGCAACATGCCACAAGGTTTTATACAGCAAGCTTCCTGACACAGATGCTGTCAATCAGCAATCAAGGTTGTCAATCAACTGAAGGGTTTACTCACACGTTCCTTTCATCCAGGAAGAGAGGAGTTTAAACCACTCGAATATTACCAGTGAAACAAGCTTTCGATTTTATGTCTTTTCTTATTTTAACCTACTCCAAACAGAGTCCAAGTATGTCTGTGTACCACTCGACAGTAACCATGTGGCTATTTGAGTTTGTGTCTGTCTGGGAAGAAAAGTTTAATAACTGTGTGCTGCTCCTGATGTCTTAAACCCATGAGAAGCAGATGTGGGAGAGTGATCCTTCTCTCGCTATGCTATTAGTGGCTCCAGAAACAATCGTTGGCGTTCAAGCTGCCTCACGAATGCCCTTTAAAAAAGAAGGGGTGGGGGCATCAAAGGCAAATATGAGCTGGCACACATCTGCTACTAAAATCCTTCCTGAGTCACATTTGTCCTTTAACTTTGAGGAGGAGGGGTACATATTAACACACTGGAAGCACATGGATGCGTGCACGCCACACATGACAGATATATGGTGTCTCTTCTGTGTGTCACTCATTGATTAGTAGGTCTCTAACCACTGGATACTTGTTCAAATTTAAAATAAAATTGAGGCATTCTGGTGTTTATGAGGCCCACACTTGCCATCCTTCTTATTTACTTTTTTTTTTTTTTTTTTTTTTTTTTACCCACATACTACAAAAGATGTTGGTTTTGGTGTCTTAAGTGTGCATTGGCTGTCACTTGGAGCCGCTGGCTGCATTCCCTCTGTCGTGACTCAACAGGATCATGTGTGTTGCTCGCAGGAATGTTTTTGTCGCTTGTGATGTGTTGAGTCACATGATCCAAGGCTGTTTTTGTTGCAGCACTGTAGCACCCTGCCGTTATCAGTATGATTTACATGTACTTTTGCATGTGTCAGGTATCTGTTCTTCTCTACATAATTAACTGTCTTGACAAAAAACATTGAAAGACCCCCCCCACACACACACACACACACACACACACAACCCCACCCCCAAGGAGTTCACTTTCATACAATCGCATGGATTAATAGTGGCTTTGAGAGGTATACACAAGGACACCTATATTTGTGAGGCATGAACGAAAACAGGAAAATATCCACAGTGCCATCATGTGGTCATTGTGAGAAGTACATCTGGAAATAATTCGACTAATTCAAACGCAATGGAAAATATATTTCCTTAGGAAAATTAGAGAATGTTTTATAATGCAAAAGTGGAGCCTATCCCAGCAGCTTTGAGGTGGGGGGGGGGGGGGGGGGGGTTCACCCTGGACAGGTCACCAGTCCATCTCAGGACCAACACATAGAGACAGACAACCATTCACACTCACAGTCACACCTACAGTCAATTTAGAGTATCAATCAGCCTCATCCTCTCTTGATGTCTTTGGACTGTGGGAGGAAGCTGGAGTACCAGAGAGAACCCACACAGGAACAGGGAGAACATGGAGACTCACACAGAAAGATCCTGTGCTGGAGCCGGGACTTGATCCCGGAACCTTCTTGCTGTGAGGCGACAGCGCTGACCACTGCACCACCGTGCCTCCGGGAAATCATTCAATTATGTAAACATACTGCTTTGAGGAAATGTCATCAGAACCACAGGTTAATTACAAAGAGTACTTTTATTGACCACCAGGTGGCAACCATCCTTGGCCTCTTTTGAATTCCAAGCTGATGTTCCTCTGTTTATGGTTTAATCACTGCCAGAGCTGGAGGAGGTTGACCGATAGCCATCCAGATGGTGAGTCATGAATTGTGGCTCTATACTAGATGGAAAGAGTCACTTACAAGCGTGCAAACTGCGACCTTTAACAGATGAATGTCACTGATCTAATCACCGGAATGACCACACGTAAACAGAGGATCAAAATTTACAGTGACCTTTCAGCACGCGCTCAGTGCTCCTTCCTGGCAAAGATACGAATGAAAAGTTATTGAAGTCGTGAAAGCTGGAGGAGGTTTAGGAGAGAGTCCTCTTGTAAAATTACATTGTAATTTTATGTCTTAACCTTCAGTTTCCTCATCAGAGGTGAGTAAACAGACAATTATAAGAGCCAAAACTAATAAATACAACAGGTCCAGCAGTTTAAACCTCAACATAATTTCATTCACGGTGCCGGAACTTTTGACACGTGATAAAGTTATTTAATTACTCTGACAAATGTCCCATTAGGAGTCGTAACGCAGCAATATGAGCAACAGCAATGAGGATATCTTATTTCTTACCAGCAGCTGTGTTTAATAATTTCGGGGAGAAGGTTATGAAATAGAGCTCCGTTTCATATCAGACAGTTGTGTTCTGCAGGTTCCAGACTTAAATTAAAGCTGTATTATGATATGTTTTACCTGACGTGCACTTCTTTCATTCTCTGCTCAAAATAATGTTTTCATAGAGTCATAATTTCTCCCTCAGGGGTCATTTAAGTGGGATCCAAGGGACCACGAGGTTCGAACACAACCTTTCAAAACAAGAGAGCAACGCGATGGAACCCATCTGATTGCTAATAGAATTTCAATCATGTGGGTTTTTGTTAGTTTTTTCATTTAAAAAAAAGGACTGTCTTGATTCTGACTGTCTGATCATGGTCTTTTTTTGAGGAAAGTTTTGACAGTGGTAATATTTTGTTGACCTTTCTGCCCATGTGAAGTTAAATGGAATTTCTGCGAGAAAAGCTTTATTAAAAAAATCCAGAAAAAGGACCAGAAAATTGTCAAAATAAAAAAAATTATAATTTCTACGTAAAGTGGGTTGGCCACCTTTATATCCGTCACACTCTCACCCACAGAGAAATAAGAGCATATGACATAATGTCGCTTTGATATCTTCATTTATGATTTCTAGATGCATTTAGACGCTCATTTTCAGTTCACGCGTTGTTTATGCTTAAGAATGAATGGAAAAGTGTGACTAGGACAGAAAACTTCCCCAATTAAACAACTAATGTCACCAAATCACACCGTACATCAAATATCCAGGAAACGGAGAGTTTGATTCTCATTATAATGACGGAGAAAAACCAACGCCTCAGGGAACGAAGGTGCGGGGAAATCTTTCTCTCCCAAGACTTGATGTAATACTGTGGTTAAAGACGGAGAAGTTTGCCACCAGATGTTTCAATCAGTTCTCACCAATATCAAACCGATAAACTGACCTCAGTTCAGTTATAAATGGGAGACAAGGGTCAGCTGTTGCTGTCAAGTGAGGCAACAGATGGTGTTAAAATAAGCAGGAACACACACCACAAGTGTGAGCGCGTATACGCAATGTTGTAATAAAGATTTCTTTTTTCCATTCTGGCGTGTTTCTTATTTCCCTTTTCACATATTCCATCTTATTTTTCGGAGCTGATATGTATATTGAAGTGGTATTTAACAGCTAGAATTCATCTTCGTCAATGCTCGTGGTCTAGCCTCGTTCTCCTTTCCCCCCTCTTCTCCGGTTTATATATCTTTTCTGTTTTCTGTTTGTCAGCCTAGCTTGGTTTACGGAGCCAAAATCCCTTCCAGGCAATATGATGAAGTGATGTTCACTGAACTGTGACGGTGTGGAGCTGAGAAACACTGCATTACATTGTTAACAAACTGGATGACAGACATGTGGATGACCTTGTGCATATTTATTTCGGCTGTAGCCGCAGCAGCTCGTACAGAGGCAAGCCGGTGCTGGTTTCCAGATTAAACCTTGAAGGAAAAGTTTCATTCTTTCTTTGTCGCATTAACGCGGCGTATGTTTCTGTCCACTAACCGGCTCTGAGGAGCTACAAGCAGGTGTCCTCTGTAATGCTTGGTTGTAGTCGTATAATAAAGAGAAAATTGAAGTTTTTAAGTGGCTCACGTTTTAGCTCATTAGAAACCCGGGCAGCTACTCCCTCGTGTTATTCACAGTTGTTGAGCAAATCTATTCCCCACTTTTCCCATTTAAGTTTCTCTGTATAAAATCTGTTTTGTAAAAAGGGTCTGTTTATTCCTTCATCTACCCTCCCCTGAGTTCCTCTTCAGTTACACAACTCTCATCTCTCCGCGACAGTTGGGAATTTCCAGCACGAGCGTGAAAGCAAAACTGAACCTGCCTGATATGAATGTTAACTATTGTGTTAAGGTTGCTATAAAGATGTCTTATTTTGTTGTTAAAAAGGAGTCAAGGGGATTACGCCACTGAAATAAAGTAAAGCATCACGCTTCACTTTTGCAAAGCACTTGGTAATGTTTCATGTATAACGTGGCGCTGAAAAGGAACAGGCGAGACGCTGAGCCCCAAATCGCCCCTGATGGCCCGATGGACTGGCGACCCGTCCAGGGTGAACCCCGCCTCTCACCCAGTGTCAGCTGGGTTAGGCTCCATTGGGATTTTCAGTTTCAATATATACTTTTTTTTTTAGCAATTCTATAGTTGTGCGTATGTAAATGGAAACAAATGATATTTAATCAATGTGATTTAACACACTGAAACAAAACCAGAAGAAAAAACTAAACCAACAAGAGACAAAGAATGGAAAAGAGCAAACAATAGAAACCCCAACAGAGGACAAAAGAAACATTTAGATCCCCCTCCCCCTCCCCCTTGTGACAGTTCACTAGTCACAGTTGTACAATGAAAATGATAATGTGCTGACTAAGTAACTGCAGGATAATGAGCAAAGGTACTGGTTCAACCTGAATATCAAAGAACCTCGCCAGAATGAATGAACCTCTGAGCACCAAACAAACACACGGAGGAAGGATGCCTTTGGAAATCGGCCTTTATCACATTTTGTCTGTTTTTCCAGCACTTTGAATGTGGAATGTTGACTTGGCACAATTCCGGTGTAGCTGCAAGAGCGGGCTGCTTATTTAGCTCACTCATAGCCCGTTAGCTTGTTTTTGCCTGCGCACTGTCCATTTAAAAAAAAAAAAAAAAATCAAACTGACAACAGATGGAAGGAGGAGCTTAGCAAACACAACAGAGATCACGGTGGTTCTCAAAGGAAATTAATGGCCTATCATACGCAGTTATGAACCCTGCTAATGGAAACAAAGTACAGCAGGTTGATGTACTACGAATGTCAAGAACCTCATAATGTAAAATAATTGTACTCGCCTCTCTAACTCAGCAGGATAAGTCGCTACACGTGCAGACATGATAAGCAGTTAGGAGTCTGGATTGTAGGACAAAAACTACCTTTCCCATAATGCTTTGAATACACACTTCCACACAGTTTGGTTTTTCTCACCACATCAGCTTCAAAAACAGTTTACGGCACTTTTAAAATATATGAAGTACATTCAATAATAATCTCCCTGTATTCACACATTAACTTTAAATCGCAGTATCATTTAAATAGAATTTGACTCTACATCTCACCTAAAACACGTGAGGTGAAACTTAATTAATCTCATCAAAGTGTTAAAAAGAACTCTTCAGTGTAGGTTGTCAATTATAGCAAGGTTGTGAAGAGTGACAGTAATTGGAATGAAACAGAAGTCTGAGTGTTGTGGAGGCAGATGGACCCAATTGTAAAACCAAGCAGCTGGCAGGAAGACACCAAAGAACTGACAGATTTGAATATTTCTAAAGAAACTAAAAACTGAGACAACAAACACCAAACTAAAAAGTTGATGTGATGAGACTGAATCCATGACAAACGAGGACATTAGTTTTGGAGCTGAAGCAAGAGGGGATTGACCCTGGTTGTTGGCCAGACAGCTGTGGCATGCTGGTGGTTCAGGGGAAGCAGCTGCAGGCAGTCTACGGCTACAGGGAGCCGTGGACTAGCCTGTTGAGGTGCAGGCTACAGGACAGATGGCTGAGGTGGCCCAGGACAAGCTAACTGAGACCTGGCCTGAGGAGGAGCCGGGTGAGGGGAGAGGTAGTCCTTCTGTCACATCCTAATCTGAAACTTTTTGTTATTTTTACTTTCATCATTCCTCGTGATTCCTGTCTCGTGCTTTGATTTGGATTCCCGCCTGTTGTTTCTCAGATCCTCCACCTCCTGCCCTCCTGCGCGATTACCCACCCTACTTTGTTGCACCCGTGTCTCATTGTCTCCCAAAGACAAATTTCCAAAGTTAAAATAAAAATCCTGAAAGTCTTGCCAGAGTTCTTACGTGATACTCAGTGAGATGCTGACCCTTTGTCTTTGGCTGTGAGAAGATGTCTCACATTAGTCACTTTACAGTTTTGTCAGTCTTCTTGTGTACGCGAGGCTTAAGTCATGTCTGCCCCGCCCTCTGTCCTGGTTTGTGTCCTTGGGTTCAGAGTTCCAGCGTTCCTCTTGTGAGCTACTTGTTCAGACCTGATTGTTTCAGGTTGGCGCCATCGATTCCTGCCTGCTGTTGTTCTACTTTAACCGTCACTGGCTGGAATTCTATGTGCCTAATTTGGACTGCTTAACACTAAACACACTTTCACTCAAACCAAAACTTGTTTTCTGCTAAATTTGCACATCTGACACCTGGTTCCTCTCGGGGTCACATGTCTTTGTTCAGTAGTTCATTGGACTGCCCTCAGATTTAAAGCTTTACAAACTGTTTTTTTTTTTTTAGCTTACAGATGTATTATGGAAACTGTTTGTCAGTATAATTCAAAACGGATGACAAAATATTCTAGAAAATATTAAGTTCCGACCTAAAAGACTAGTAAATGTCATGAAACTCTCCAACCACAGGAAGATCGACGCTTGATTGTGTTTAATCTCACCCATATTTATGCTTTTGTCATCGACATTATTTTCAAAGGAACGCCTCGTCCTCCTCACATCTGGAGGATGCGCCACAAGGAGTTACTGCAGTAATACCTCGCCCCTTTCCCTCTTTGCCATGGTATCCATGGTGACAAAGCTGATTGATTAGATGTCATCTGATTCCAAATCAGCAGAAAGAAAATATGACAGCAGATGGTAACCAGACAGACAGGAAATGGACGAAGGAGGTGGGAGAAAAAAAAAAAAAGTGGAAGCAAATTAGAATGTAAGTAATTCAGTTCATTTGCATCTACAGTGCGAGACGTGTTGGTGATGCGTTATGGTCGCATAAACCGCCAAATAGACGTGACAGAAGGCAGCAGGACCATGTGCTGTCACGTTTTCACTTCTGAAATGCAAAAAAAAACATATGCTGGGATTAAAAAAAAATCTAACATCTGAACTATAAGCAGCCTTGTGGGAGAGCACAAGACTGTGCATGTATGTTCATCGGAGGGAGGAAAACGTGAGGGTTGCAGCTCCGGCCTTTAGACAGATGGCGTCCAGACTGAGACAGACGAGGCATTAAACCCAGGAGAATAGTTACAGATGAGTGGGAGGAGAGAATAAAGGAAGGGATGAGAAGCAGCGAAGGCCACAGGACCTGACTGTCCTTACATGATGCTGCTGTTTGTTCTCAAGAGCTTGTTTTTAGAGAGCGACTCTTCAGATGTCCAGTTTCACTTGGAAGAGACCCAGACTCATATTTGCAATCAAAACCACATTTGTCAAAAAGACATCTTAATTTATGGTCGTGCGGCTCTATTGTGGGACCTCGCTGCCCCTCCATGTGCATAAAGAGGGGGCAGGGAGAGCAGTGGCAGCAAGGACCCCCGACGGGGTACGGAAGCCATGAGAGTACCAGCATGGAGATAACTGGCTCAGATGTTGAAGTATTTGTTGTTTGAGGGGCGGGGCCAGGGGTTGAGTGATGTCACAAAGCTCCTTTACTTAGATCTCAGTCCTTCTGCCTGTCACCTCTGAGCTCCGACTGCTTTGACCACCTCACGTAGCTATAGCATCAATAGCATCAATAGCATCAATAGCATCAACAGCATCAATAGCATCAATAGCATCAATAGCATCAACAGCATCAATAGCATCAATAGCATCAATGCTATCAACAATCATGAACTGTCGACTCAGGACCCCAGACCTGAGCAGAGACACTGGCATGTTTTTTTTATTGATTGTAAACGTGATAACAGGGAGATGGTTTCTACATAAAAGTCTTTAGCGTATGAGTTTTTTTTCCCTTTTTGTAGGGCTAAGTATATTTTTGATTAGTTTTATGAGTGTAAATAGTTGTTGTGCATATGAAAATAGGGGTGGCACGGTGGTGCAGTGGTCAGCACTGTGGCCTCGCAGCTAGAAGGTTCCAGGTTCAAGTCCCGGCTCCATCACAGGATCTTTCTGTGTGAGTCTGCATGTTCTCCCTGTTCCTGTGTGAGTCTCCATGTTCTCCCTGTTCCTGTGTGGGTTCTCTCTGGTACTCCAGCTTCCTCCCACAGTCCAAAGACATCAAGAGAGGACGAGGCTGATTGATACTCTAAATTGACCGTAGGTGTGACTGTGAGTGTGAATGGTTGTCTGTCTCTATGTGTTGGTCCTGAGATGGACTGGTGACTTGTGCAGGGTGAACCCTGCCTCTCACCTGAAGGCTGCTGGGATAGGCTCCAGCCCCCCACGACCCTTGACAGGATAAGTGGAAGAAGATGGATGGATGGATGGATGGATGGGTGAAAACAGGTGTTTATAAGCATTAAATTTGTTTAGGTCTGCAGTTGAATAAGGTGCTGAAACAAAATTTTTAATTTTCATTTTTATTTTGGAATCTATTCAAAGAAAGAAAAAAAGAAAGAAAGAACTGCTGAATAATTGGTGGTGGGTGTGTTAGACAAGCATTGAAATTAGTCAATAATATTAGTGTGGGGGCAACAAAATTCTGCTCCAGGCCCCATGAAGTCTTGCGCCGGCCCTGTTTTTCACCAGCAGAAAGACGCTTTAGTGGCTTGGAGGGGAGGATAATGATGTTAGCCTTATATCAGAGCCTCCTCACTGACTCCACACTATAACTGGCCATTTCTATTGTCCCTGAGGAGGGGCCCTCTGGTGCTTTACACGCGGTGATTGTGTTAGTAATGATCGCTGCTGGCATTTACCTCTGCGAGACAAGCACGTCAGAAATAAAGTGCGAGAACTTCAAGTCCACATAGTTGACAAACACAAACTGGATCTCAGTATTAGAATTATACTCTACTGGCAACTTAGCTGATCTAGTAACTTGTTGTTAAATGTGTGTGTGTGTGTGTGTGTGTGTGTGTGTGTGTGTGTGTGTGTGTGTTCCAACATGCGCCAGCAGACTCCCTATAGCACATTCTTAGACCATAACTGCTTCTGCTGTGTCACCTATTTAGTTTTTGTGGATTTTTGTGACAACAGTATTCAAACTTCAGGCGTTTTTTGTTTTTTGTTTTTTTTCTATTTAGACGCGGAAGTCCACTTGACACTTCAGTACAATACAAGGATCCCATCCATGATGGCGTCATGAGCGACAGAAGTAGTTCGTTCTGGTGAACTACGTGAATCCGCACCTGAACTAAATCCGAAAGTGAAGTTTGCAGCACGGTTTATCTGCGTGTCGTCACTGCGCTCCTGTTACGTGAGTAGATGTGTGTTTGTGTATATGTGTGTGTGTGTGTGTGGGGGGGGGGGGGGGGGGGGCGAGCGAGCTTACGTGGAAAAGATGAACAGATCAACCAAGACCGGAGGAGGTGAAAGGCACCGGACTGTCAATGAGGAGCAAAACAAACTAAAACTGGTTTAACCAATCCGAGACTAACGAGCATGGACGAAGACACAAAGACAGAAAGTTTACCTGCTGATGGGCGCTGAGTGAATTTCAGAAGACGGGGGCGCAGCGTAGACATGTCACTTTCGTCAGTCTGACGCTTGGTTATTTGAATATACAAGGTAAGAGCAAATTAAAGATGTTTATTTTTAAAATCCAACAGTAATTCCGCTCGGTATTTACTCGCCTGCCAATTCCAAATGTGTGGGATCTTCTGTGTCAACTCAGCTGCCCCAGTCGTAATAACAGTGTTTATTTTCTTTAAAAGCGTTTTGAAAAGAAAAACAAAAATCAAACTCAATTAAGAGAAAAGAAATTGAGAAGTTACTTCTTCGCCACCTGCTCCTCTTATGTCATTAATGTATTTTGAAACGAGTGAAAGAAATAGTGCACAATTTAATTTTCTGAGATACTGTTGGTGAATTGTTGATAGACTGACTATCTATCTATCTATCTATCTATCTATCTATCTATCTATCATCATCATCATCATCATCATCATCATCATCATCATCATCATCATCATCTCTTCAGTACCTCGGACAGCGCTGCAGGCGAGTGATAGATTCCCCACTAGGGGGAGGCAGAGTACCCCCACATTTTTATGTCTTTTGTTTCTCACGGGCTCAGATGGGACCAGTAACTCAATTCCTATGTGTTTATTCCGATATAATAAAATACTGTAATCAGCTTTATAATTTCAGCATCAAACACTGAACACATCTCACACCTGATTCTTAACATTCAATCCAGTCCACATTTACAGTGAACACTGCTGTTTTGGTGTTTGGCCAAAAGACTGAGATTAAATCAAATTAGATTTAATCAAACTGGTTCTTGTTAGTTTATTATAACTTTTTTCTTGCAGTCGGAGGAGCATGATGCTCAGGCCGAAGCCGAACCAGTCAGAGGGCGACTGGACACAGACGGACACTGAGACTCTTCTGGACACTTTAAAAGTGCAGTGTGAGCACGTGCACGGGGAGGGTAAACAGGTGCACGTGTCCGGTCTGAGCAGGGAGGAGAGGAGGCGGAGGAGACGCGCCACAGAGAAGTATCGTTCCGCGCACGCCACCAGGGAGCGGATCCGGGTGGTGGCCTTTAACGTTGCGTTTGCAGAACTGAGAAAACTGCTACCGACATTGCCGCCAGACAAGAGGCTGTCCAAGATAGAGATCCTGCGCCTGGCCATTTCTTACATCTCCTACCTCAGACAGGTGCTGGACGTGTAGGCCAGGCTGGAGGGACGCAGGACACCCGTTCGAGTCGTATCCTTGAACGCCAATCCGAAATTATTTTTTCTATGAATTACTGTTCTTTGTCATTGTGACTCCAGTGGAAGTTTCCATCCGATGGATTTGTTTTGAGGAGACTCAGTAATGATCACTACAAACGTCAAGCAGGTAACCACATCTGGGGAAGTTCTATATTGCCATGGTCTAAATAAACATACTGCCCCCTCCCCCCAACTCAACATGGTATCTTCCATAAATGTAAACTTACTGCTTTTACAGAAGTTGTGACTAATGATTTGATGCTGCTAGAATCACACATACATTGGTCAGGCTGTAACTTCTAGTTCTTCCCTCTCACTGATGTTTTCTCTCAACCAGGGACTGAACGTCACCGCTGTCTTAAGCCAGTGTGAACACCCTGAAACTGGAACACTATTTCACTGTTTCACCGAGCCTGTCCTTTACTGGTCACATGACCAGGAAGTGCTGCACACCGTGGGGATTAGGGGTATGTGCATGTCTCCTATATGAGTTTCAGAAGCCAGGAGATGTTTCACAGTGGGAATAATTTGACCGAGAAAATTCCATCACGATGACTGCCAACTTGTGTGCTGCCATAACTACTATGACCACTAGATGGCATTATTTAGTGGAGGTGGTTGTCCTTGTATGACCTACCAGCACATTCCTCTGTGGAGGACAGGCTGCTTCATTAGGCTTCTTTATGTCCCCGAAAGTAATAACACACACACACACACACACACACACACACACACACACACACACACACACACACACACACACACACACACACACAAACAAACATACAAACAAACACAGTCGGTAAAACAGTAAAAATATATGTCTGTGCTCTGTCAGATTATTGTGAAATTCTGCCTGAGGCTAAACTGTGATAAGTCTAAACCTGCAGGGTGTTTACAAAGTGATCACAAATCCTTACATGATTCCATCTTAAAATACGTCTTCTGAAACAATGTATCTCAGAGCCACGTATTTGACGCTTATTTATTTCATATCACGCTTCTGCACGTTATTCCTTTGTTAAATCAGATGTTGGGGGTGGCCAGACTCCCTCTGTGTGGGGCAGGTGTTTCTCCAGATGATGGCCATTCATCTACCTTGGAAACACACACACACACACACACACACAAGCACACGCGCGCATGCATGCACCCCACGCTACACACAAATGAGTCATTGTGAAAATGCAGCCAGCCAAGCAAACCTTTTAGAATCACCCAGTAGGTGAACTGGCACGTCTATATCTTGCTAGTGTCTTACAATGCTTTCTTTTTCAAATATTCTAATATTTATTCAACAACATCAACTGCTTCCTCAAGGTCGTAGGGAGGACGGGAAGTGGCGGTTTGTACTGGTTCCAGCAACCCTGCTAGGGTGCTCTGATAGTACAGAGGTGATCTGGAGTAGCATCTTTGCTGTGTTGAAGCTGAAGCTTTGCATGTCATAAAGGAGGCACCGATACGCACAAGTGAAGATAGCTGCTGATTGCTAACAGCCACATGCCTGTGATCATTTCTAATGCTTGTTAATGTGCAGTCTATCTGACATGGTTTCATTTTATCACGTCAGATAAGAATAATAAGAGACTGGACCTACGTTTTTCAGTGCTTTACACGCTATTTTAGCTTTGTGCCCAGTCTGAAAATGTTTTTCTTTATCTCGTACAAGATCAGGTCGTGGACCCGCCTTTTCTCTCCATTAAGTCAGAGGCAGTCTGTTCTCCTTCCCGTGTCCCTTTATGTGAGTCTCTGCTGTGTAATGTGGCCTCAGGGGTTTCGGTTATTATTCATGTCCACTGCAGCAGCAAGAGTGACACACTACACACTTCTTCATCTACACACGGCGTACATTAGCGTGAGAGAGGCCAAGTTTGACAGCACAGTTCCCGATAAATGGGGCAGGAAATGATTATTAGTCCACAGCCATTTTGGGATATAGAAACTAGAATTTAACATGTCTCATCACCAGGTCTGTCTGGATATTATTTATTTACAAGATGAGTTCAAAGGGTGCAAAGTTTCAGCTGTAACATTTCTTCTTCACCTTTTTGCTTTCTCCAATGAAGTTGAGCTTCAGCGTCGTTGTTTCCTGATTAAACGGGCCTCAACTCTGATGTGTGATCGGACAAGTAGATGGACGTTCGTGTCGATATTGTATCAAACAATCATCGTGCTAAGTTTTGTCAATGTTGGCTCGAATGACGAAATTGTGAAAATAAAGTGATGATTTGAACATACAAAGTGGCAATTGTTCATTTGTTGGTGAAAATCATGTGATTTGATCAAAAGCTAACAAAAAAGCATTTAGTGCAGGCTTGATTTTGACTCAAGAGTGAAAATTGGACAGTTTACTATATACCCTCTCTGCCAGTCACGAGGTGCACTTCTGGCTTCTTGAAGGTTGATCGCGTATATTTGATGTTCACTTACAAATGTGAAGTGTAATAGAGAAGTGTTCTTGCCTCGCCCAGTGCGATAGAAGTGACGCTTAACAGGAGTTTACATTGTTTGCAGATGATCGAGCCACAGTCCATCGTGGTGGCCACTACAATGAATATGAGGGAAAGGAAGGGGAACAAGGGAAAAGAGCTGAGTCCCCACAACAGAATCCAGTCGTATCCTTTCTAGGAGTTTGCTGGACATGACTTCCATGAGTGTGTCCCACAGAGACATAGCTACAGGAAGACACTCTGGAGAACAGAGGTACCAAACCCAAAGTTGAACATTTTCTAGGTTTCAGTGACCACAAAATACAGAAAACCCCCAAAGAAGAATAGACACTCCACTCTTCATCACACTGCAAGGATTTTGTATCATTAGGGGGGAAAAAAACAAAAAACAACAACAACAAAAAACAGTGCTTCCCTAACGTGACGATCAAAGTGATAAGAGCTGAGCTGCAGGTTGGTTTTTCTTGTCCTGTCTTGCTATTTCCCTGCTCTTCTGTCTTCATTCTTCTATGTCTGAGATGGGCCAGGGGGCAAAATGTAGCCCGTTGTAAAGTTCCATCGGCCGGAACATGTAATTAATAAATGAACCAATAAATAAAACAATTAAATTACAATAAGGCTAATAATCAAATACATACATATATATATATATATATATATATATATATATATATATATATATATATATATAATACAGTCAATTGCTCTTGATGTTGTTTTGTTTTCTCATTTCATAATGTGAGCCGAGAGGCTGAGACAAGAGCGAGGTAAGAAGAACATGTATGAGAGATGGATAAAAGGCATCTTAACAACATAGTATGCATTTGCTCTTGAGCCGTAGCCCACCAAGCACAGACGCTACGGCGCTACTGATTTAAAACTTGAATCAGGTGACGTCACTGTGACTACCTCCGCTCCTTCACAAGGCTTGTGGCTGAAGCACGCCCCCTGCTGGGCCACAGCTGAAGCTACCTGCGAGTGCGCCCTGCCTCCATGCTGCCTCTCTCTCTCTATCTCTCCACCACAATGGCCAGGCTCGAGTGAGGAGGGAGCGGAGAGAAGACGCGCCTCTCAGCTGCGCAACGGCGGCGATACACCGACACGCAGGAGACGGAATATGACACACTTCTGGTGGAAAGGTGGGTGCATGATTTGATTCTTTACACCTAGAACAGCTTTAGACACGATATCACACAGGAATTATTTATGAAGTTCAATACTGCTGTCGTGGAAAATGGTTTCCAGTTCCTACTAAACATAGCCGGTATTAAAATGTGCGGACTAACATGCTTTTTAACGCTCGTGTATATGCGCAGCCTGTGTGCTCATTGTAATAGAGAATGCATGTATGAAGTGGGTTAAAGGCGTACCTGAAATGAGAGTATAATAAAGCTCACCACTGGCTGTGTGTGGCTGGTGGGTGTAATCGAGGGCGTTTCAGATCAGGGTGCCTCTGCAAGATGATGCTTTGTATCGCAGCTGTCTGGAGAATGAACACTAACACAGGGATTCACCTACACCAGAACGGCCATCTATTATTGAGCAGAGAGCTTTAAGGACCGGTTGGCGAGTAATGAGTCACCCCTCGGAAGAGATCAGCCGTAAATCTACAAATCAATTCTTTCTTCATTAGTTTGAATTCATCATAGCAGACAGGAAGGTGTGTTCAAGGTGGAGCTGGATCACTTTAGTGGCCTGCAAAGCTCCAATAGCAGAGTGCACTGCAGAGCAGAGCAGAGTAGTGTATGCATGCACGGACATAAAAGCATTCCTCTTAAAGTAGGAATGTATCTCCTCTCCTCTCCCCTCCTCTCCCCTCCTCTCCCCTCATCTCCCGCTCTACTGTACTTTACTTCCACATGAGCTGATCGGAGGGAACTAAGTTTGCATTCCAGGGAGCTGTGTCAGGTTTCTAGCTCTCTCACTGTGCGAGAGGGAGTTGCTGTGACTCTCGCTCCATATCACAGGTTTGCTCCGTGTCTCTCTGCCAGGACTCAGATATCAAAGCACATTGACTATAAAGGAAAACAGACAGGATATTAGGTTGTAATGTCATCATCTATCCAAGTCGGCTGAATTAAAAATAAAGAGTGCTGTGGGAGTTTAATCTCAGTAGATCTTTTTGGAGTCTTTGCTTTGTGTAATTTTAGTTCATCAGTTGATAATGTTAATCACCAGCTGTTCCTCTGGGTTATCTGAAGTCCACGGAGGGATTATTATCACTGTACATACACACAGTCAAGCACCTTTTTTTTCAGAGAGGTTTTACCCATTGGATGATGCTACTAATGTGTACTTTGACAGTGTAAATACAAAATAAAAGAAGCACTCAAACACAACAGTCTGCCAGCTGCTGTGGCTGGTAGATTATGGCATAATGACACAGTGGCGGCGGGGCATAGATGAAGGAAGGAAGGCACCGCCAGGGCTGATGGGAGTTAGGGAGGTACGCAGATGCCATGGTAACCAGCATGCACTGCAAATGAGGAATGAGGCTGATCTGTAACCATTGAGGGTGCCAGCACTGCATCAGGAACACTAATGGAGTGTAGAAGCCTCCCTCTCTTGATGTCCAGGGTCGAGACCAAATGTTGCTGCACACACACACGCACACGCAAACACACACACGCAAACACACACACGCACGCACGCACGCACACAAACACACACACACGCACGCACAAACACACACACACGCACGCACACAAACACACACACGCACAAACACACGCACACACGCTTTCTGCGTTTTGTTATTATTTGATGAGCAAGAGGACAACTACAAAGAAGTTGCAGATATGTCCGAAGTTGCAGATCATAATTCTTCCACTCGTCAGTGTTCTCTCAGCGGAATAAGACGAAAAAAAAGAGTCACACACCCATGAGCCTGTCCATGCGTAATTACTGCAGTTCCCGCTGTGCAACAGCCTCCATCCACTAAACAAACACATTAATTAGTGTTTGTTTTGCATTAGTGTCACTTTCCCCCCTCAAGAATCTCTTCTCGGTGCAGCCAACCAGAAAAGTCTGCAGCCATGCAAGAGATTCATCAGTGGAGAATACAGTATTTTCCATGAAGCCCCTCCCTCCCTCAGGAATACTTGGATGAATTGACATTGAGCAACCAGGAAGCTGCACATCTCTGGCGCTGGCTGTTATTCCAGCATGCTTTATTCATATTTATCCTTTGGTTTGTAATTGATAGTTTTTCTTTCCCCGTGGCTGCGATTTTCCACATGGCCTGGTTCACTATGCCTCTTCATGCTCGTCTCGTGGATGAGTGGTTCTCATCTTGGCCCACATACCACCGCCACGCGTCCAGAGATCAGCACTCAGGGAGTTAACAGCTTTTATACAAATCAGTGGCGTATTCATTTAACCGTACGGGTGCCGGGTGAGACACCATTGTTTGCTCCTCGTGTTCTCTCACTTTCTACCCCCCCACTCCCCACCCCACCCTCACATGAGTGTATTACACACATTTACTCTCAGCAGGGGTGATTGATTGTTATTGCTGAATGAAGCCCCCCCCCCCCCCCCCCCTCCCCTTTGCTTCTGGTGTTACCCAGGCAACAGTGGACACTCCAGATGTGGGTCGAGGTGAAAGATGTTTAAAATTTCATGCCACAAAAACAGTTTCGATGCCGTGAGTGTGTTCAAGTATGTTCCAGTTATGTTCTAGTCCATCATTTATTTACGTCCCGCTGCTCCGCCATGTTCACTATCACGTTATCCTGGTGTAAATGGCAGCAGTAGTGGACGGTGATGGAGGCTCAGGTCAACTGGTGATCCTATAGACAGGAAGTGCTAATATTATATGATATAATATTATCTTACGAGGCTTGATGGAAAATCTGCAGCGTCTAATATTCTTAGAAGGGCAGTGGATGTAGGAAAATAATGTAATCCATCCATATCATCTTGATGGAAATCAGCCGTTACGTCGTTTTTCCGAGCACGATCGTCACGCTGTATCCTCATTTGCTGAATTGGTTTTTCTGTGTGTCTCTGGACCACCGGGCACAGAGATAACAAATAGCTTATAAACGACGCAGGGAGAATAATCCCTGGTACTAAAATAGGACTGGGCTGGAGGATGCTGATGGGCCGCTGGTTGTCAAGACAACAGTTAGGAGACAGACAGTTCTAGATTGAGGTCTGAATGAACGGTCATGCATGGAGACGCACAGAGAACCTCCTCAAACAGCATCCATTAGAGGCCAGGAAGTGATCTCATGATAACTCAAATGCCAGTGACAGAAAGAGGAATAAATCAGCCATGTTGCTTCACATGTCTGAATTAGTACAAAGGTCACATGGTTGCTGTGCTTTTTTTATATTCATGTGACAGGAATGTTTATATTTTCTGCAATTAAAAACAAACTTTGTCAGGCAATCACATAAATCCCTGTTCAGAACTAACTATCTTTCATCTACAATAAACGAATACTTTATTTAATCCAAAGGAAAAGAACATTTCTCTCATGTATTATATTCAAAATAAAAGCACGTTTTAATTTACATAACTTCAATTTCATCGTCTTGTCTTCCCATCTTATATGTTTCATTTTATGTTTTTATCTAATATGTAATATCTTATTATATTGTATGTTTTATTGTATATGATTTGGTTACATGTGAAATGTAGGTTTTATCATTTTCAAGCACGTTGAGTTAATACTTGTAGAATAAAAAGTTCTGGGCGGCACGGTGGTGCAGTGGTCAGCGCTGTCGCCTCACAGCTAGAAGGTTCCAGGTTCGAGTCCCGGCTCCAGCACAGGATCTTTCTGTGTGAGTCTCCATGTTCTCCCTGTTCCTGTGTGGGTTCTCTCTGGTTCTCTCTGGTCCAGCTTCCTCCCACAGTCCAAAGACATCAAGAGAGGACGAGGCTGATTGATACTCTAAATTGACCGTAGGTGTGACTGTGAGTGTGAATGGTTGTCTGTCTCAAGGTGTTGGTCTTGTGATGGACTGGTGACCTGTCCAGGGTGAACCCCGCCTCTCGCCTGTTGACACTGGGATAGGCTCCAGCCCCCCCGCGACCCTTAATGTAGGAATAAGCGGAAGACGGATGGATGGATGGATAAAAAGTTCTTAATAAATAAACTTGACTTGACAGGAGAGACCTGCAGTGACAGCCTCATAAAAACACTCATTAACCAGAGGGAACACATTCCAAACGTTGCCTTTACACAGTGGTGTTGTGGATTTAAGTTTTGTCAGATGGCTCAGAAGTTTGTGTTTTGTCTTCATGTTGCCACTTTTAATAATCGCCGCTGTTTCTGAACAGATGTTATCTACTTTTCTCTTTTGAGATGTGAAAACAAACTGGTGTGCGCCATCCACTGGCTTCTCCTTTGTGTATTTTCACTCAGCGGGCTCCAAATGCAAAGTTGACATCCAGAACGTACAGGTTTGATTGGTTGAGTCGCGGTACATGAGATGATTGAAAAACCCTCAACTGTTCTGTGAGTGTCCTGGAATGCTGAACCGGTGCTGCCCATGCTAGAATAATTATAATAGAATAGAGAAGAATATATATATATAATAGAAATCAGAGTCTTAGAATTCTCCAAAAGTCATTGGTTACAGGTTGGGGCCTGGGTAGGACCTCACCTTTTTTGGATGCTCTTGTCCTTTAGCTCAACCATTACATTACCTCTGCCACGACGATATGATGTCATCAGATCCTAGAAATTCGATCATCACAACAAATTTCACAAAAAAATCCATCTTTATTTGTTGTTTGTTTATTTGTTATTTGTTGTGCTGCCAAAATAGAGGACGAACAACCATCAGGGTTCATATTATTTTGGAGGCCCAAAGGCAAAATATTGACTGTTAATAACAGTTACATTCCTCATGAAACTTAATTTTCACAAAAATGCAGTTGAATGATATAATGTGACAACTGGTGGATAAATCAGAGCCAAGCAGAAAGAATGCATCCAGTCTGCGAGGAGTCGTCTGCAATAATGAGATTGATGACGAGGCTAATAGCTTGATCAGTGGTGGCTCTGTCCCTATTTGCAAAAGCAGTGCAGGATAAGCTTTATCACCATCATCCTGGAAGAGTCTAAAAGTGTACATAATGCATTAATTGGGACCTAAATAAGGCCCCCCCCCCATCTCTCCATCTCTCAGGTCAATGTGGCTACCAACGCAGCTCTCTGGGGTTGTAGTCAGTAGTCGCACATTCCTGGGGTCTTTTATTGGCCTGTCTCTATAGCAACGCCTTCCTCCTCTTGAGGACTGCTGCCAACCTATCCTCTCCACCACAAGACCAATCTCTCCTCTCAACGGCCTTGGAATGGACACTGAGTCGACCCACTCGGGCTACTCCAGCCGCTCAGGGAGGTCCAACCGCCACGGGTAGGTGACCTGTATGCTCCCTCATCGCTCTCTCTCTCTCTCTCTCTGTCTCGCTCTCCATATGTTTCTGCCAGCTCACGTGGTTAATATCTCATTCTCAGGCTCATTCTATGGTGAATAGGTTGTCTTCACAGCGCGTCTTTGAGCCGGCCACATGTTGTGGTTGCGGTCAAATGAATTAGATGAGAGACTAAGAGACGGGAGAACAAGGGGGAGATTGAGTCGGACAGAGATTGTGGATTAGGGTCGTCACAGCTGAGTGGTTCTAACCTATTTCACTAATTCACTTGGTCTAGTTTGCAGAAAGAATCATTCGCTTCCCACCTTGTGCATTCATCATTCGTTTGTAGCCATCGCAGGGTTGAAATGTGCCATCACCAAAAAGAATGACCGCTATTTCTCTGTGGATCAATTCATTTTTTGGCTTGAATCTACAGTTGGACCAACTGTAAATCTCTTGGTTGATACCCGTATTGAAAAGAATAATTTGGTAGATAAACTATGTTTTGTTTGATTTTCTACGAGTTTGGTTGTGTATTTCTTTTAAAGTAAATATTCACAGCCCCTTAGTGCCAATGAAATGAAGAAGTCTTAACAGTTAAAACAGCAAAGCAAACAATATCACTCTGCATCCTTTGTGATGCCTTCAAATGTCTTAACTTGTGTGACAGTAAGGCCACAACACAGACGTATTTAGTTTAACTCTCCAAAAAACTTGAGAGACCAAAACTGAATTTCCTCTCCTTTCAATCAATTAATCAATCAAAAACAAATCCTTTTAAAACTGCTTATCTTCTTATTTAGCTGGATGGTTTTCTTGTCTACATGAACATAGATCTGAAAGGTTGAGTCAAAACTACATTTTTGAATTGATGGATAATTTATTGGCAGCTGTTTTGATAGCTGAATCACTGTCAAAAAGGCAAATATAGATTTAATGGTCTTCTGATTTAATTATGAGAGAAAAACTAAGTAAAGAGGGCATTTTAAAAACATTTTAAAGGCGAGGCACTTTAATTTATATTTACACACCAGCAGGGAACTTAGAGTGATTTACAGATCACAAAAGAAATCAAACAAACTAACAAATAACAAAAAAAAAGAAGAAGAATTAAAACTGAAAACAACAAAATAAGGGAGGGGGGACGTAGAAAGATAACCCCTAAACAGCAGCAAAAAAAAACACAATAAGCAAAATATGGATTTAAATGATTTTGATTAATTAATAGATAATGAGTAAGGTTTTGAATGATGATCTTTTTTTTTTTACATGATCTTTCTTCATCTTCACTTTTTTCACTCTTCGTCCAGGGATCGTAGCCGTGAGCGTCACAAGGCCAGCAGCAGTAAAGACAGCAGTCGCTCTGAGAGGTCTGTCGTCATCAATCCCCCCGACACGCCGTCCCAGGAATCCCCTGTTCACAACGGAGAACCACTGCCAGGAGAACCAACAGCGGCAACAGAGCCTGGAGAAGAAGGCCAGGTACTGATTCCATGAACATTTTGTAGAACCCATGAGAGCACTGGGACAAAATGTTATTGTTGTTTTTTCAGATACCTATAATACCTTCAGGCTCTCAGCTGTAATCACAATCCTCATCTGGAATAAATCGGAAGACCCAGTAATCCATCTGTGAACCGGGTGCCGTGGCCTTTTAAACTCGTCCTCACACAGTTGGCAGCCCATTGCTGCTGTGCCTGACACACAATGGTGTCAAGGGATCAAACAGGCCAGAGGATTAGCGTTCCTCTGCTATAGTGTGTGTGTGTGTGTGTGTGTGTGTGTGTGTGTGTGTGTGTGTGTGTGTGTGTGTGTGTGTGTGTGTGTATGCATGCGCGCGTGTGTGTGTGTGAGTGATACTGGGTATAACTGTCATGCATAATAGCTTTGAATGCAAGTAAATTGGTGCCTGTCTGTTATGGCTTTCAGTCATGTAGTTAAGCCTAATGGATGTCTACAGGGACTTCAGTTCAACGAGCTTCCATAATATCCAGGATGGATACAGATGGGTCGTACATTAGAGGAGAAACCGACGTAAAGTCTCTCAGTCAGGTGATCGGCCGCTATGCAGGGATGAACGCCATTCCTCCAAAAGATATCCCCTCATATTTGGTGTGTTGGTGCTGGACAACATTCAGTCAAAACGACCTCCCAGAGGTCTTCAGTTGGATTGAGATCTGGAAGCGTTAGATTATTCAGCTGTATTTCTGTCTCTATCATGTCTTCGGTTGACCTGATTCTGACAGAGGGTCTAGGTTTGGTCTGCTGCAGCAGGGAAAATTAAATGATTGAGTGGAAGAGTGCATGCAAATGAGCAGTATGTTAAGGCTGTTAATTAACTCCGAGCCCGCCACCCAGCTTCGAGAGGCTAAGATCAACTGCTCCAGTTTCCATGTAAGTGGCATTTGTGTGACCTTGGGAAAGTAGTAACCTCTACATGCTCTTTCCTGACCTCTAATCACTTTACTTTTCTGCTTAAAACGAATATCTTCAAACTGATTCTGCGCATACATACAGAATCTATGGTGACAATGGTTTGTATGTAGGATGAAGGAAGAAAAACTGTGTCTGTTGCCTGCAGAAGATCTACTTTCCCTGAATAATAGCTTCATTTAATGTGATTAGGGTTCATCCAGACTTTCTGACCATCTCTGAGAGGCCTGACCTATTTTGCCATATCTGCCTCCCAGAGAAAAACCACATTCCAGGATGTCATGTGATTGTCAGCTAGTAGCTTCCGTCCATTGTCCGCCTTGTAAGGTAATCTACTATTGTGTGCCATTAACCCTGCAGACAAACGTGTCCAAATGGCACAACAGCAACGCCATTAGCGCCACCAAGTCCGCTCCAGACAGTGTTTTTGGAGCCGTGCTTGTAGGGTGGTAGAACTGTTGTAACACTAACAGGCTCCGGTGCTTGGTGACATTCTCACAGATTAGTCACAGCGTCCAGCCAAACAGCACTTTGAAGAAAGCTGATATGAATAATCCCCCATATTTACACGCATGGCTATGACATAAGGTTAGGACCACAGCTTCTCTGCGTGGGTGAGTCATAGAGAAAGCGCCAAGTCTGTTAGTGAGACTACCCATGCTGCTTTGTGAGACTTTGACGTTGGGACTTATTTCTGCCAGAAGGCAGCAGCTTCAGTTTCCTCATGTTAGCTCTCGCTAACCCTTAGCTCACAGCACATGTTCGGGAATATCACGTCTTTCATCTTTGCCCTTTTTGTTCGTACTAACAGCTACACACAGCTTTTTTATATCATGTAAAAGGATGAGAGACAATTGAAGGAAACCTGCTAATACTCAAACCAGCACAAGCACGCCTGGGTGTTAATGTCGTTTTTTTCAACAGCAGTGAGGCTTAGCTATTGCAATTGACAGCTGTTTGTGTGTGTGTGTGTGTGTGTGTGTGTGTGTGTGTGTGTGTGTGTGTGTGTGTGTGAGTGAGTGAGAGAGAGATACAGAGAGAGAGAGAGAGAGAGAGAGAGAAAGTCTCT
This sequence comes from Aulostomus chinensis, assembly GCF_037954235.1. Classification (NCBI taxonomy): domain Eukaryota; kingdom Metazoa; phylum Chordata; class Actinopteri; order Syngnathiformes; family Aulostomidae; genus Aulostomus; species Aulostomus chinensis. The sequence goes on along the minus strand of NC_141331.1, from coordinate 16,489,481 downwards.
GCAAGCGTTACTAATCAGTCTCTTGTTGTGTTGTTGTGCTTTGTGATGGCGGAGCAACCATAATCCATATTCACACTGTGACAGACGAAAGGACCGCCAAGCAGGCAGCATTCTCTCTCTGTCTTTGCTCCTGTCACCCTTCTCCTCTTCAGGCTGACTTCTTGCTCTAAACGTAGAGATCAGGACTGATTAGTGTAGTAATAATCTTTGGGATTAATCCGCAGAGGGTTAATGGCTGGGTTAAACAGTGTATTAGCTCTGTCAGAGACATTGTTGTGTCTCGCTAAATGAGACATTAGCATGAAAGCTAAGCTTGTCTTTACCAGCGCTTTGGCAGAGGAAGTGTTTGGGAGGATATTAACATTGATTATCCCACATAGAGGGTGATTTATTAGAGGAAGATGTAGGATGTAATTTCTTCATACTGGCTGGCTAAATGATCTAAAAGCACTGATCCAGTTTAATATGAAAATGCCCGTGACATGGGAATAGGATTCTCTGCTCTCAATGATGAACATTTGGTTCACATGTACAAGTTACATGAGAATACTGCTCTCATACTGTTCTTTTAATGTAAACCCACCGCTCGCATTCACTGAAGAGAGCTAAATGTAGATTATTCTACCATATTTTAGCTTAGCTTAGCTGCAACTCATCCAGTAGAGGTGCCCAATTAAGAAAGGCTTACTTTTAACCCGCCATTGCCATTTTTTTTGCAATTCCAAGTTGATGGATCGAGCTGGCTAGCTGTTACCATCAATTCACAGTCTTTATGCTAAGCTATGCTATGTGGCGGTTAGCAGTTGCTCATATATATATATATATATGTATATATATGTATATATATATATATATATATATACACACACAGTATATACAGGTGGTTGCATGCTGTTGATTCTTTTCTAACTCTCTCTGTTTTCCCAATATCACAATATTGTTTTTATACTGCCAGACTAAATGTGTTTATTCTCATGTGCGTAGTTGTATTTCTGTCGTCAGATAACCGAACGTACAAAAAGCCGTTTACATACAAAGGGATTTGCTCTCTCAGTTTTCCCACTTGTTCACATTCCAGGCTTGGATTGTCCATCTGTCCATCAGTCAATATTATTCCCTCCTATCGGTAGTCAAATCTTATCTCTCAAAGTTAAGGTTAATTTAATTCTGTACATTACCCCCCCCCCCCCCCCCCCCCCGCTTCTCATCGCCAGGGGTTATTTCAACTCTCATCACTAAAAGTCACAGAATATTCATTGTCATTCAGCATCTGGTCACCACATCACTGCTGATCCTGCAGCTCAGACTTGCTCAGAGATTGTAATGATAAAGAAAACTGAATTAGCCTGACGAAGTTATCTGTGTGGATGTGAAATGCTATTGTGACGTTTAACATTACTGGCCAAGGTTTAAGGAAACCAAAGCCTTACTGCAAGTTGCACACATGGATAGTGTTTTTGTTTACATCAGAGTCATAAAAGCTAAATGTTCCTCATTCTCTGGAACCCTTTCTGATTTATCCACACGGGACAGTTTTCTCAAAGCCCGGATTTTAGGTGAGAAAAACATTGGCTTTGTGTTGAGGATTCACTGTTCGTGTGTAAGGGCTTTATGTATTCTTTCACTTTGAAATCTCCACAGTTCCTGTTTCCAAACGCTTTTATGCCGTTAACAGTCTTGGCTCCAGACAGAGGGGAGGAGAAGTGAGCAGAATAGAGATGAGACTGGCTATTAAATGAAGTTATACTTCCAGAGCTGACCTGGGCTTTCACTCATTCATCTGGCAGACGGATGCTCAAGATGAAATACTGCATTTGCTTCCCCTACAGCTTCTGTCTTTCCGTCTCTTGTCATTTACTGCTATCTCACACCTTACCACCCCCACCCCCCACTCACTCTCTATCACTTTCCCTTCCTCTCCCATTCATCTTCTGGTTCCTCATGGCATCCCCTCCTCCTCCTCCATGGCTGACTTAATTAGGTATGAACACTAATGGAGGGCAGAAATCATTTTCATGTGCTGTATTTATGCTGTAGGTAATATGTTAAGATAGGGTGGCTTCCTTATTCCACAAATTAATTCACTTTGAGCAAAATTTTGCATTTTATTGTCAAATTTACATTGCAAATCTAAGGAGGCACAAACAGGCGAGATTTATTGTAAAAGTCTTCTTTACTCAAAGCTTGCGTAGGAGCAGCAGCTTCATCCACGCTTAGACAATCATGATTTCGGGCCTTTAGAGTAGTTTGATGTACTCAGGCGTGTGTGTGTGCGTGTGTGTGTGTGTGTGTGTGTGTGTGTGTGTGTGTGTGTGTGTGTGCGTGCGTGCGTGTGTGTGTGTGCGCTTGTCATTTTTCAGTCATCCCTCTATCACTGTCAGCTGCTGCTTGGTTGAGGGGGAGAGATAAATGATGCTCCGAGACTCTGGGGGACAGTGAATGGCTAATTACAGGAATTCATGTCAGGCACACAGATGTCTCAGTAGAGCAGTCTTGTCATGTGTGTTTCTCTTTGTGTGCCTTTTCTAGAAAGATTTACAGTGCCAGACAGTAAGAAAACAAATGAGTGATGCAGTGTATGTCTGTGTGTGTGTGTGTGTGTGTGTGTTCTTCTACTTGCTACATATTGAGGACTAGAATATGTATTTAACCAACAGAATGAGGACATTTTTGGAAATTGAGGACATTTTAGCCGTACCTCACATCTTCAAAGGGCCGTTGGAAGATCAAGACTTGGTTTTAGGGTCAAGGGTACGATTAGGTTCAGGTTAGGTTTAGGGTCAAGGTTAGGGTCGGGCAGTCAGTTGAGATGTTAGGTTTAGGGTGAGGGGCTAGGGCATGTATTATGTCAGTGAAAGTCCTCAAAAAGATATAAGTACAAGGATGTGTGTGTGTGTGTGTGTGTGTGTGTGTGTGTGTGTGTGTGTGTGTGTGTGTGTGTGTGTGTGTGTGCTGGGTACATTCATTTGTCAATGTGTGCATCTTTCTTCCAACAGCAACATTCCTGTCATCCTACTGTACATCAATAGAACTTCAAATGTTTTATCATGTTGAGACAATAGTCCAAAAGAATAAAATCTCTCAAAATAGCACAAAGGATTCAATGTGTGCATGTGACTGCTTGTGCAAAAATGGGAGTCAAACAGGATAATTGAGGGGATGCTGCCTGTCTGATTCAGGTAAAGAGTTATTAGTTGATTTGCTATTTTCTCATACATTTTACTGTAGTTTTATGCAGGAAAATTACTTAAAAAAAAAACTATTGTCTTACCAAACCAGACTGCAATAAAATAAACACAAGTTTCCTTTTTCCTAACTTGCTTTGCATCCAGTTAATATTACAGTATAGCAATCGGAAGTTATATGAAGAAGAATCATGTGCCACCTTATGATTTTGTGTTTATAATTTGAAAAAGATCATTTGATTATCTCCTTACACTTCACCCAAAAATTTGGGTTTTTTTGTCTTTGAGTAATCACAGTTGGTTGACTTGAGCTTGCAGAATGTTTTTCCCTGCTGCATCACTAAGGAAAATAGAAGCCCTCGGAAAAGCTAGCCATGTAGCTAATGGCAACTGCCTGCCAACAACAACAATTCAACGGCAAAACTGCCCAAAAGTGTCTGGTTACAAACTCTCAAGTATATTGTTCAGTATTATCAGTGTCTTCTTTATCCAGCTTTATGATCAGTGATCTAAAAACACCTTGGCTTGAGCTAAAAACAAGCTAACCATAAACTCTCTGGGTACAGAGGGAGCACGAGTGAGTTGGTTCAAGTGAGCAGGTCATCTGGTCGTGCCAGAGGGGTTGGAGTTTTGTTTGTTTTTAGTTCATGTTAAGGTGCTTGGGAATTATCGATGTTTTAGGGCGGTTCTAATCGTTGTTTTGTTGCAGAAGTTGTTGTTAGATATCAGTAACCACTAGTGTCAAGCTAAATATACATGGCTGGCACTTTCTGCATTCTAGAATTGCAAAGGAGCGATGCAGGAGACGTCGTATTTGTGTGAACTCGAAAAGCAAAAAGTACTCTTTTTGGATGTAGTATTACTTTAATAACACAGATTTATAAAGACAGATATACACCAACTGTTTTTAGGTAGTTTTTTATTCTTGCATCATTGTCTACTTAAGTCAGGTCAACATGAGGTCAGTGCACTTCATCAGTTCATCACTGCTACTGAGAGTGACATTCAGAAGGATCAAGTTACTCATGATAGATTCACAAGTAGGGTTGTTGTTTTTTTTGTTGTTGTTGTTTTTTGTTTTAATTAAAGTTCACTACCCCAACACTGGTGACCCAACTTATCCAGATGTGACACAGCATCTGCTCTCTGTCTTTCCCCGAACAGGATGATAACTGGGGGGAGACCACCACCGCAGTGACAGGCACCTCTGAGCTGAGCATCTCCCAGGAGGAAGTGGTCGGATTGGGGAAGGGAATCCAGGACCGGACTCAAGGCTTCCGGCGCTATCTTCCCCTGGCTGTGGGCCTGTGTGTGGGGCTGCTGGTGCTGGCTACACCTCTGGTTTTTCTGCTTCTTCCGGCCATAATATGGCCAGAGAGATTGCAGGCTTGTGGTGCTGCCTGCGAGGGTCTCTTCCTCTCCATCTCCTTTAAGCTCCTGATCCTCCTGCTGGCCATTTGGGCACTGTTTCTCCGGCCGGCCCGCGCCAGCCTGCCAAGAGTGTGTGCCTGCCGCGCCTTCCTCACCACACTCACGCTGCTGCTCACCATGTCTTACTGGCTTTTCTACGGGGTCCGGATCCTTGATGCACAGGTAGGCTACAGAGAGCATCAAATATATTGTAGTTATTTTTCTTCAAACAGTACTAGTAATTGTTTGGTACAAGATATGTTTGTGAGACTTTGTTGACATTAAACATTAAAATGTCAGCAAAGTATCACAAGTGGTGCAGTGGTCAGCACTGTGGCCTCACAGCAAGAAGGTTCCAGGTTCAAGTCCCAGCTCCATCACAGGATCTTTCTGTGTGAGTCTGCATGTTCTCCCTGTTCCTGTGTGGGTTCTCTCTGGTACTCCAGCTTCCTCCCACAGTCCACAAACATGCAAGAGGGGACTAGGCTAATTGGATATTGGGTATTTTCTACCACTTATCCTGTTAAGGGTCATGGGGGGGGGCCTTTGGGTGAGAGGCGGGGTTCACCCTGGACAGGTCACCAGTCCATCACAGGGCCAACACATAGAGACAGACGACCATTCACACTCACAGCCGCGCCTACAGTCAATTTAGAGTATCAATAATTTCAAAATTGCATTCAAATTTTATGACTTATTTTGTGTTTTAAGTTGCCTTTAAGGCTGTATTGTTGTTGTTTATCTCAGCCAAATAAAACTTCTTCAGTAATTTCTTCATCTCAGTGTTCATTTCTTGGTGAACTGAAGCATAAATAAAGTCAAAAAATAAGTGTTTTCTTCATTAAACCTGAGCCCTGTGGTCTGTCGCAGGATGAGGACTACCACGGTGTCGTCCAGTTTGCTGTGTCCCTTGTAGACTCTCAGCTGTTTGTCCACTATCTGGCTGTGGTGCTGCTGGAGCTCCGTCACCTCCAACCCTGCTACAGTGTGTGTGTCATCCGCTCCACTGACGGAGAGACACGTCACTACAACATCGGACAGCTCAGGTGTGAATATGCAGTCCTTTATTTATACCTCCAACATGTCCCTGATATTCAGTGGTGCATAAGCCTATTTTAAACGTGACCCCAGAGAACATGGAAAGGAAACAGCGGTACGCTCGACCGTCTTAAAGAATGTGTGTAATTTGAGGCCCATGTCCATAGGGAAGACACTGGCACAGGCAATAATTGAGTTACTCATCACTCTCCTCGTCTAGTTGGCTCCAGGCAGGCTATTCTAGGAGTTTGGGTGGTTGGGGGAGGGATGAGAATGTGCCGGACACAGGGATTCATCCACTGGCTGTCTTACTTTTCTCTGATCAAGTGTGAGTCTACGCCACGAGCAGGAGACAACAATGGTAACTAGATCTGCTTTGTGTGACGAGATTTTGAGTCACTTGGAAGGGGTGTGTGTGTGTGTGTGTGTGTGTGTGTGTGTGTGTGTGTGTGTGGGTTGGGGGTGGGGGGTAAACAAGAAGGTGAGGCGCTGAACGTGAGCAACAAAAGTCATCTGTTGCGCCGCAGTAAACAGCTCGTTAACTCGCAGTGATTTTTAAGTTGATCATCCATGAAAGTAACTTGTGCTCCTACTGTCTCCCTTCATCTCATCTCGCAGTATTCAGAGAGCTGCTCTGTCCATTTTGGAGTATTACTACAGAGATTTCCCCCTCCATAACCCAGCCCTTCTCTCAGCCTCCAAACACCGAGCTGCCAAACACCTCGCCGGGCTAAAGGTCTACAACGTAGACGGTTTGTCTTCCTGTTTGCAGTATTTCTGCTTGCTGGTTCCTTGCTTTACCAGATCTCCTCCTCCTTCTGTGTTGTGATGCTCTGTTTTTTTCTTCCATTCCCATCTCTGAGCAGCTTTTAAAAACAAACTGAGAACGTACCTTTTGGACAGTAAGTACAGATAAAAGTCCTCGCCATCCCTACACAGCACTTTGTCACAGGAAGCTGCTAATATCACGCTTCACTTCCTTCAATCTTTACGGCTCTCTGAAATGTACACACACACACACACACACACACACACACACACACACACACACACACACATATATATATATATATATATATATATATATATATATATATATATATATATATATCATCCTCAGCAAGCACTTCTATCCCATACACACATTGATGCACACGTACTAGAACCGTGGTTCCTCCATGCTCTTGATATGTTGCTTCCGTGCACCCCCCACTCTCACGTGCCACATATTGTATCCTTACCCTCAGTTAGAGTCTTTTCACCACACCCCCACCCTCTCGCTGCACAACACTGAGGCTTTGATGATCTACGCCTGGATACACTAGTGTCCTCACAGCCCCTCCTACCCACCCACCCCACCCCCGCTGTATCAAAGTGCAGCAGAAAGGCCTCTAGGGGGGCCGTGGAATTTCAAGCTTTAAATAATTCATCACTCATTCCTCACATTCTTCCACATTTCTTTTTCACTCTGGCTCATGTGGCTTTTCTTCTTTTTTATATTTCTTTTTTCTCCTTTTTTTCTATCCGTCTCTTGTCATAGCTTCAACATGTAGGCTAGACCGTTGAAGAGTTTACCCCTATTTTAGTCTTCATCTTAGCGCGTTCTTTCAGATTAAACACGATTTCATCCGTGTTTGTAATTCAGTTGTTTTCACCTGTGCACATGCGTGAACACACGTATGCTAATCAGATCATTAATGATTTATATTCCTACCTGAGCTGCAGGGATTACTCCTCATTTCATTCCCCAAACTGTGGTAGTGTTCATAAATATGGACCAGGTTTTACCCCCACACACCCCCCATAAACTAAAATATAAGCTTCACTTAGCTTTATATGTTTGTCACACACAAAAAAGGAAATTCACAGTTCAGACTACAACTATGGCCTTTGAAGTGCAAAGCAATGAATGTTTAAATATTCCTCAATAAAAAGGTTTCTGCTTCAGAAACTTCCTGTAGAAATTGCCTCTTTTCTTAGAGCTATAATTAACACTGTCAGACACATGATCTGGCAGGATGCCCCAGATAGGTAACGTAGATTCATATAGAGGCATCAGCCAATCTCCAATTTGGAAAACGTAACATTAGCAAAGGTTAAATGCAAAATGGATGCAATGCTGACCAAAAAAAGTAGATTAACAGTTATTTTGGGGCCCCAGGTTGAGCCTCCAGTGAGCCCTGATTCAAATAGAGATGTAGCCCATTAATCAGAGTCTTGTGGGTCAGGATCTGCTTCTCTCAGCTCAAGTTTTTGGTATCAATTTGCTTCTGTGTTGTGGTTTGGTTGCAGCCCCGGGGAACACAGCGGGGGCTCAGCCCGGTAACGGAAATCAATCACGGGCGATGGTTGCAGCTGCTGCCAAACGCAAAGACAGCGCCCATAATGAGCTGTACTACGAAGAGGCTGACTACGAGAGAAGAGTCCGCAAACGAAGAGCCAGGTGAGAGACAAATGAGAGCATACCTGCATGTGCTGGCAACCAGGAGGGAGAGAACAGATGGTTCCACTGTGTTGCTTCCTAATCAGTGTGGATTAAAATGTAGAAAATTACCACTAATCTAATGTGTGTGCGTGTGTGCTTGTGTGTGTGCTTGTGTGTGTGTGTGTCCTCTGTCAGGCTGGTGGTGGCTGTGGAGGAGGCCTTCACACATGTGCGGCGCATGAAGAAAGAAGATGAACGTGCCTCTCCCTCTGACATCATGGATGTTCGGGAAGCTGCTTTGGCCATTTTTCCCTCTATGGCCCGGGCCCTGCAGAAGTACCTCCGCACCACCAGGAGGCAGCACTGCCATAGCATGGAGAGCATCCAGAAGCACCTGGCTTTCTGCCTCGTCAATAATATGAGCCCGAAGGTAAGCTAGGTTTGTAGTCCAGTTTAACCTAGTAGAATTAATGAAGGCTCAACAGAAGAATCATGTATTTTATGAGTTGCAATAGCAAGGATTTATATCCGGTACTACGTGTTGGAGACAGTTGAAGTACCATGTAACTGTAGATATATGCTGGTGGTACCATAAGCGCACAACTCATCCTGAAAACTGAACCAGATCAAAACAACAGAACCTTGAGTGTTTACCAGAACCTGGAAGATCTGCCTGGATACAACAACATTCTTTAGGAAAAAAAGGACCTTGTTGTTCTGATAACTTGATCACCAGGCTACACATCACATGACGTGATTCCTTCATGACTGAACTGATGGTTATTCATTTTATCGAAGGCCATTACTGTCTGTACCTCACACACACACACACACACACACACACACACACACACACACACACGCACACACACACACACACACACACACACACACACACACACTAATTAATGTATAGGATGGATTGTAGGATTTGTGTTCTTGGAATCAGAGGCTTTTTGCGTTTTCTTTGTCCAGGCCTTCCTGGAGGCCTACCTGGCCCCTGGTCCGACCCTGCAGTACGGTTCTGAGCGCTGGATGGCTGACCAGTGGACTTTGGTGAGCGAGGCTTCTGTTACTAGCGGCATCAAGGAAGGCAGCGAGTTCCTGCTGAGGTGTCTTGACTTCAGCTTAGCTGTCACCATCAAGAACATTCCGTACATCCGACTGACTGAGGAGTACGTCGACCCCAAGTCTCACAAGTTTATACTGCTGCTCCAATCAGAAACCTCGGTTTAACAGCACACTGGAGACGCTGGACTTACATGACTGTTACAATTGCTACTCACTCCAATTTTGTACTGTTTTTTTGTACTCATGTTTATGTCCTTTGCTTACATGAACTTTTTTTCCCCCTGTTTTTGTTCCAAGAGACATAAAGAAAAAAACAAAAGACAAAAACAGAGAGAGAAAGCTCGGATTTCTCTGTCCTGACATTTGCAGAACGCCGTTCAGGTATTCCTCTATGCACTACAAGAGACCCTCACAGATTCTTTTATTTGCATGTGCCAGTGTGTGCCTGCGTAGCAGAGTTTGGTATTTAGGGAGTGTGTGATTTAGGATGCAGTTTTAGGTGTTGTGAACACTTGGGGTCAACCTGTCTTCTCTTTCTTCAAACTAGAGACATTTCCCAAAACTCTCTTCACCAAATCAGCTCTTCTTTTTTTTTTCATTCTTAGAAATGCTGATTTACTGTCACGTGTTACAGATGTATGTATAGTATTTATACACGAACATTTTTATATCAAAATTGTGCATCGCTTGAAGGATTTTTAAACCTTGTCGAAGATTTTTTGTACCTTGTCTTTCTGCGCTGTATTTGTGTTAATAACTAGACTGTAAATAGCAGTTTGTAAATGTCAGACACTGGAATCTCTTGGACTGAAGGACGAGCACCGCACAGCTGAATACACTCTGTCACTCTTTGCTATATCTGAGTTTGTGCGGGTGAAGTGTTCATTGATCTTTTTATCGGCCAGAAGAATGACTCACTGTTGGAGCTGTGAGATTGTTTCGATTTTAAAGCTTGTCAGGTGGGGATGTTTCTTTCTGGACGTTTGCGCTCGATTTAAACTTAATCTCGTACATAGTGACAGACATTTTCTGCAAAACCAGACGTATTATATGTGAATATGTGAACAAAAACAAGGATTTCACTGTTAAAATTAAAGTCTTGCCAAACATATTTCTCAGTTTTAGTTATAAAAAAAGTTTCCTGCTGTGTTTTTTTTCCCCTTACGATAGCTAATCCAATGCAGAATGCAAAACTGATATCATCTTAACTGTACTGTGATTCTGAGCTGTAAGATTTAAAAACAAAAACAGGAAATTAGACAAATATACCTGGCAAGACTTTTTGCAGTGTTAACTTTCTCTATGAAACAAAACAATAAACATTTATAAAGATATATCTCCTGCTGGTAAGTGGGCACACAAGCAAGAGCTGGAAATGTTAGTGTTAGTATCTCTGCTGTCAGTATTTAGTCCGTGCACACCAGCGTCACACTGCTGCCACCTATCTACCACTCCTAGAGTAGCAACTCTGTTCAGAGCATCAGCCGAACATACTGAAACAAGGAAATGAATATCGTGTGTGTATTTGTGAGGCTGGTTTGTTGTACACAAACGTTACTATTGATGGGGTAGTTTAGTGTCGATTTCAAGTGTTGGTGGTTGTTTATACTTTTTGACTACACATGTGCCTCCGTTTTTGCATATTTAGGATGTGCTCAGCATACATGTGCAGTTTTAAGTGTGTTTGTGCGTGAGTGTGTGTGGGCGCGCGCGTGTGTGTGTGTGTTAGGAGAGAGAGAGAGAGAGACAGAGAGAGAGAGAAACAAAACATATTTAAGAAAAGAGACTGAGTGTGTGCAACTGTTCCGACTTGTCCATCTTCTTTCGTACAACAACAGAACATAAACTCACAGCTGCACATGTGTCAAGTCACATTTTTGAAATAAACATTTGTACATCATTGCTGTATTCTTACATCACGATGCATTCATGTTTTGCTCCACAGTACAGTTTTTTTGAAGACTGGTCTGGTATTTGAGATGGAAAACATGGTCCCTTCCATCGTAGGAACAGCTACTGGTATTTAGACTCACTCGTGTGACTGCGGAGGAGAGTTCACTGATATAAGGTTACTTCTGCGTATTACGTTATTGTGTTAATGAGGCTTCCATTTTAATATCCGTGTGTTCACCAGTGTGGAATTACCTCAAATTCATTATTATGATGTGTTTATGGGATGCAGAACGTAAAAACTTGATGACACTTTGTAAATATATACATTTTCAATGCATATATTCTCAATATTTAGTTCGTTTTTAAATGTCATTTAAGATCAATAATTTGAAATATTTATGCGTGAAAGAAAATTAAAATAAAATCGTAATATCGAATCAAAAGGTTAAATCTAAATACAGATTTTTTTTAAGGTAAATATAAATGCGAAATATCAATGTTGAATCTAAATCTACATGTTCAACCTAAATGTTAAATCTAAAGCTAGCGTTTTTACATTTGACATTAAACTTAACGTTCAGAGTTCGTTTTCACATTCCATCAAAGAAGCGATAACATAAAGACAAACACTTGTGTGGTCCGTCCTAAACAGAAAGTCTGGAAAGCTCGGAAACCGTAAGATAAAAACACAGAGTGTGTGCATTTTCTGTTGTTGTCTCCAAACGTTGTCAAGAGTTTTCCGTCATTGTTAAAACCTAGCAATCAGTCACAGAAAAGACAGCCGGTGGAAGTGCAGAAACTCAAGAGTGGAGAAAGAAAAAGGAGCTGAGAATGAGTTTGCCTGTGCTTATTGTTTAATGAGAATATGGACTCTGTGTGCAGCTGCTGCCTGCAACAAGGATTCGGGTGGGAAAAAAAACCCTGATAACTGCCAAGAGATGAGAAAAGACTGAGAGATTTGCTAATGAAAGGGAAAACTGTCACGGTGTCTCAACAATCGCCGACCTGCCATCCCCTGATACACATTTAAACTGAACGTTAAATCTGAGTTAGTTTTGCCTGAAAAGAGAATGCAGACTGACAGTAGATGGGAACAGAATACACACACACACACACACACACACACACACACACACACACACATTTATGAACCACCCAGGCTGGTTTATTGAACCACAACTCATGTAATCGAGCAGCTTTTTGTTGAAGGTTGAGCTTTTCACATTTTACTGGATTTACAGAAGAAATACATTTGACTACACTGATAATTAAAGTCGTTTTTTTATTAGTATGACTAAACATTTAGAGATTTGTAAATGAATGTCATGTGAGATAAATGTCTGGTGCAGACATATTCAGTATTTGTTTTCATAAGTGTTAGTCACAATTCATATTCCAGGCTTATTTACATTTGTGTGTGTTAAATAGAAGCCGACACACATTCAGTACATATTTGGAATTGCATCTGCAGTCCGAGTTCAGCTCTGAAGATCAGTAAATTACTCATCATCCTCATCTTCATCGTCCTCATTGTCACCCTCTTCATCATCGTCATCGTCGTCATCTTCATCGTCGTCGTCGTCATCATCATCGTCGTCGTCGTCGTCGTCGTCGTCGTCGTCATCCTCAGTGTTGATTTTACCAGAGAGAACATCCTCAATCCAGTCCTCCAGCTCTTGAGCGCTGGGCAGATCCTCCTCATCCTCCATCTCCATCCAGATGCTGTCGGCCTGCTCACACACACACACACACACACACACACACACACAGAAGAGAAATAACATTGCTAGACAATCACCACATCAGACAGCTTGTCAGGTTTCTGTGGACTCACATCTGTAACGTTGACAACTCCGATCTGCGGTCTGAACAGGTCCACCTTGAAGGTCTTCTCCCAGTAAGGGATCATCTAAGAGGGATCAATTAATTAAACAACACATTAGCTGAATGTTTTTTTGTTTTTTTTCCACAAGACTCCCTGTCTGCTGTCCTTTCTGTAGAGGAGTTATCGTTGCTCACCAAGGGAAAGTCGTCAGGGTCGATCCAGACAATACTAAGCTCAGGTAGGTGTGTATTTTCCCGGGCAACTTCCTTCAGGATCTCCAAGAACTCATAGCCATCTGGAGGGCAGTAAAACCTTATAACATCAATAGATGAGGAATTCCGATACATCAACAGTTTGGGATTCATTCGCTGTCTTGCAGTTGAGTTACAAGAGATTCGAGGAACAAATAAATCGCTATTTCCCATCAGTCATACCTATGTGACCACGTGTAGCCAGTTAGCTTAGCATATGACAGCAGCAGGGGGAAATTATTGGCTTCATTCTGGTAACAAAATCTGGCAAAAGGACCATTTAACTTGATGCAACATTCATGTTGTCCTGGGGTCAGATTTGACTCCTTCTCTAAGTTTTGTTTTTGTTTTATTTCATCAAAAATTGGGTATAAATTTAAACGAGGTCTTTTGACCCTGAATTCCAAAAAAATAATATCAAACTTGTGGTTATAAGTTGAAATGAAGTTGACTAAAAAGGTGTTACACAGAATTTGGTGATAATCTATACTTTATGCCTTACAAACAATCAGCAAAACTAAGACAACACCAAGGTTTGAACTCAGAAGCTCCCTCTTTAAGAGCCTGCTTTTGATTGAAAATCATGTCATTTTTTAGACTGTATTTTATTAGTCTTGTCATGCATTTTTCATGTCCGACACCTGGAAAGGAAAAAAAATTGTTACGGTTTGATAAAAATACAGTTTATAGACTGAGTTCTTCAAAAAGGCCGCTCAACTTCATGTTTAGAGCAGAAATGTTTTGAACTTTTGTTAACCTGTCAAATAAAAAGTAACCTGCTCTCACCAGGGTCCTCCTCCTCCGCAAATGCCACAATGTGGATGCCCTCGATGTCATCCTCCTGAGAGGGAGGGAACAAACGTCAGTGACATCTAAAGTGGTTTTCCTGATGTTTCGTCTCGGCGCAGGTTCTCGTCACTCACCCAGGTTTCAAACATGTCTTCTGCGCGCAGCTTCCTCAGCGTCGGTCTGATAACACAGCAAAGATATTTTTAACCGCTTCAAATGCACACCAGCCACAGGAATGTGTCTAGTTTAGCTGTTAATGTACCGCCTGTGCTCAGTTATAAATTCCACCAGGTCCTCCTCGGAGTGCGGCTTGTTGGGGATTGTGATGGGCTCCTCCATGAAGGGCTCATAGAAATCTACTTCGTTCAACTTCAGAGTCAGCTCCTTGGCCACCTGAAGCATCAGAATCAGGTCAGTCGAGCGGAGTGGTTTGTGTTCACTGCAATAATTTGTGTTTGTTTATTACTCACAGATTTCTCAAAGGTGGCAAGGAACTTGATGTAGGGCTGAAACTGCTCTGCAGCTTCTTTGAAGGCCTCATAATCTGGGGATAAAAGAAAAGGCTTTCTTATCTCACATCTGTGTGCTGTTTGAAGGACATTTGCACATCAGGGAGCGGAAATCACTAAACTTTGACCTCCACTTCCTCCCACAGTTGATCAGATGAGATACAGCAGTGGACTACCCCAGACTCAATTCCCCCGCAGCATGTGAGAGGGGAAAAAAACAGTGGCAGCTGTGTGCGCGGCAGTGATAAAAATGGATCTGTAAATCCACGGAGATGACGGGGTTAAAGTGCGCTCAAGAGAGAGTCCATTGCTTAAGATAACTAAGAAGTTTCAACTCGTAGCAGCGTCGTGCACTCACGCTCAGAGTCTTCATTCTTGAAGTAACCCACGACGCGAATGTCTTCCTCCATCCTATCAAAAGCTCTCAACTCCAGGGCGTTTCCGATCACTTCCACCGGCTCCTCCATCAGCTGGAGACCGACAGAGGAGAAAAGAACTTTGGTTTGACAGGTGCTGATAAGTCCAAGCAGCTGGACCCTAATTCAGTCCACTCACATCTAACAAAAACTCCACCAGGGTGTTAGCAGAGAGCCAGCCGTCAAACTCGATGACCCGATCAGCCTTGAAAACATACACGCTGCCTTCCTCTTCCAGGCCTGCCAGGAGTGGAAAGTACAGTTATTCCATTAAAAGTCTTTTTTTGGCCCCGTGATGATTGACAGTTTCTGTTTAATTGTCACCCACCCAGTTTCTTTGACACCTTTGCATCTTTGTGGGAGTCAACCATGCCAAAGCCGATGTCTTTCTCTTCCAATACTTGAGCAACAAGCTGCACCCAAAATGAAAAAGTTAAGGATCAAATGAGAAAACTGCACACTCTTAAAGACACAAAGCAAACCGGATGATTCAGTCTGGGCTCTGAGGTTCTGACATCAATGCAAAAACAATAGCTGAGGCTGTTTTGTTGGAAAAAGACAGAGCTTCAGTGTCAGGTAAGGTCTTGAGAGCAAAAAAAAAAATCCCAAACTTGGCTGTAAGGCCAAAGGGCTCTAGCTTGCCTGGAGGACATGGAGACACTGTTACATAATTATCCAGACAGGCTCGGTCTAAAAATAAAGTAACAGTATTAGAGTGGATATTGTTCTCTGGAGTACAGTATTGGTGGACTCCTGCACCGCTGCTGATCCTACACGGCAGTTTACAATATTTTTATTCAGCATGTATGTGCTCCATTCAAAACCCAGGAAATTATTAGACCTGAAAACTAATGCAGGACTGCGGATAAATGGGATTAAATCAAAGAAATGTGGGATTAAACAATAAACGGGTTGATAAGAACTGCTCCTTACCCGGTCACTTTAACGCACCGAGCTGGTGTTTACACGTTAATCTCGGCAGTTTTCCACCTCTGCTGTGAGTGAAGCCTCAGACTAAACGCAGCACATCAGAGAGCAGCTCGGCCGTGTGAAACCTGAGCTGGAGCACAGTGCACAGTGTTTCCTAGCTGGACTGAGCTTCCGTGTAAATTACATTTGTGTTTGACAAGAGCATCAGAAATTCACATGCTAAATTTAAAGGTAAATTCTGATGAAACAAAAACAGAGACAGTCTGCTGGGTTTATGGCTGGTTTGTGTGTCCAAGCGCACCTGCTGTTTCAGTTCAAGTGCAACAGCGCTCGGTGAAGGTGAATAAGCTTGTAGACGACAGCTGAACAGTCGTCGATCGAGGGGTTAAGGTGAAAAAAATCGGAGCAACCAAACAAAGTTGGCGAGCTGAACTTCGGAGCAAAGGGCATTTATTGACAAGGGGTTTTTTTTCTTCTTCATTTATTCTATTTATTCATTCCCCTTTTTGTGCCAGGAAAATTCAATTAAAAAAACAACAACTTCCAAATGAACCTCCTTTCACATCTCGTTTTAAACATCATTCATGTTATTTCCTGACAGGCTGATGTCAGTTAAGCGCATTTTGAAGGCAGACAGCAATGTATTACCAGTAACTGATTCTCATAAAATGAACATCTAAGGACTGTGGCTAACGCTACTGTTCACTCAGATCAGAGGCTGCAGACATCCAAGGAATCTCTCCTATTCTGACCTCAGGAAACTCAAGACAACCCTGGAGTACATTTGAACACATAAACCATAACTGACTTTTGAAGCACAAATGCTAACGTGAAGCAATTTGCAACACTGTATTGAAAAAAACAAACAAGAACTGTCATGTCAATGGACTGGCATGATACATGTGACTCAATTTCCACCAAAAGACCGGTCACATTTCCTGACTTGAATGACCCTCCCACCTGCTGGCACCTCTCTTCCTACCTGCCCTTAAATCAGTCCTCCCTCGTGCTGGAAATGCTACTCAGGCAGGCAAAGCAGGTTTCAAGGTCAAGAAAATACCAAGCTGCCGGAGATCTGCCCGCGCTGACCTTTGCACTGCACATGAACTCTTGAACAGTAAGCAGAGCGGCGCCACGGGAGGCCAAACAACAGAGATCATTTAAAAGGCAGCGTACGACGGAACAACCTCACTGTGTGACTGCAGAGAGTTTGCACATTCGCAGCGACCTTGTACTGATGTCATAATGGATGAAGGTTAATTCTCACAAAATGGTGATTTCTTTGCTTTTGGCTGTTTCTCTCTTATTCAGCAACCAAACACGCCCTTTCTTGTCTTTCTTTTACATCTTTCGTCTTATCCTCACTCCTCTCAACCTGCTCATTTTCTCCTTGACCTCCTCCACTTTATTGTCCTACCTCAAGTACCAGCTCCGTCATCTGGTGTTGCTTTTGCAGCTCCTTGTTATCTGGTATGGGCTCATGGTAGAAAAGACAAAGCATGCTGTACTTCTTCAAGGCTTTCTTGTAGTTCTTATCATTGATGTCGAGAACGCGATCTTTCCCATCGTACTGTGGGAACTCGAGGCCCGTTTCAGCTGGGGCCAAAGGCACAAGGCTGATGCATGGAAGCAGGAACAACCACAAGGAGAACATGGTCCAGAACTACCACACAACCCCAACAGTCAGTGTGGTTGTCAGTTCACAATAGAAAAGAGCAGAAAGGGTCAGCCAGGCCCTGTGAAATGGTTGAGCGTCAAGGGATGCAGGAAATGCTGCTGAAGATTTGAGGGTAAGAGAAAGTGGGTCCGTCAGTGGCAGTTAGCGGGCATCCCAGAAAGTCCACGGAAATCCCTGTGCATCCTCAGACGGCGCGACTCCCACTGCTCCCACTGCTGTCCTGGTTCACGCCTTCACAGAGGAGAAAAAGGGAGTCCTGTCAGGCCTTTGAGGGACTGAGAGTGCGGTGCTCCACCTCCAGCCATGCAGGGCAGGCCCTTTTTTAGGAGACCAGTTGTTTGAAAGCTAAAAATAAACCTGCAAGTGAGAAAGAAAGATCACAGGGGGTTTAATACTGAGTTATGTCGGGGCAATTTCTTATTACAATAGACGTTCTAAGTTATAAATAAAGTGTCTGAAACATAAACTGTCTGTAGTGCTGTTTTATCTGTGCGAAAAGGAGATACAGAGTCACTCCAGTCCGTAGGAGCAGCTCAAAAGAAACAGGAAATCACACTCCTCTCTTAAAGACTGCGACTGTGACTGGGAGTTGACCTTTATTTGACATTCAAAAACTCCATATAAGGAATTATTATGTGTTGATCATGCAAGATGCCCACAAGTCAGCGCATTTCTTTCATATGGCAGGAAATCACAAAGGGGAAGTAGATGCAAAATCCTTTTCCATCACATTTACAGCAGTTGATGTTTCTCTGAGGGACTCAGCGATAAGGGAGATATCAGTCGAGCCCCAGAGATTTAGGGGTTCAGTTATTTTGAGAAGTTCGAGTTTGCGAGGACCAAAAACAAAGTGGAAGTGGGATTTAAAACCGGAGGGGAAAATGGTGGTGTATTTTAGGTGACAGCTCAAGAGACAATTTGCCAACAGGTGTGTAAAGGGCAACTGGAATTATAACATGTGAGACTTGGTTGTTCCTACTAGGAGCATGTGGCATTTGCTGTCTCACCATAGGTTGAATATATTGTAATATAGCTGGTTTATATATTTCATATTTGTAGCCTGCACTGAACCCCCCCAAAAAACCTGAAAATAATAACTGGAGGACACTGGGAGAACACAGGAGAGCCACACCCAGTCCGAACAGAGGCAGAGGTGAGCGGACCCACACAGAGTGTGGTTGTCCAGTGGGAGAGAGAAGGTGAACCTTTTAATACCTGGATTTTGCATGAAATAGCAGACTAATGCACCACCGTGTTGCAAAAATCCCTTCCTGTGTCCACTTGGTGGCAATAGAGAACACATTTTTACTATATTGTTTTGCTGTACATCACCCTTATACCCTGCGGTGTCACTGTGATGTAACATCAATCGTCATTCGCTTACTTCCTATAACCACTAGGTGGCACATTGACTATGGGCCGCTTGTTATGAGTTCTCTGGCGTCGGGCGTTTAACGTGTGGCGCATGTGTGTACCGTCTGTTTGGCCATATTCAGTTTCAGTTGACAATTTAAAACCTAAACACCAAAATCCAACCTATTAAGCAGAAGTTAAACAAAGATAATCAACCAACTAAGTGTGTTTTCACGTTTCATAACATTGCTTCATTCTGTGCCTGATTATGAGCCCGTCATCTTACTTCCCTTCAGGTATACAATTATGCTGTTCGTTCTGTATGTGATTCCCCTCCAGTTGAGCTCCAAAGAAACAGAGAAGACAAACAGTGGTACATGTTCTAAATAGAAGTCAGGCTCTTTGAACACAGTACATCAACGAACCCCCTTTGGGAAGTGTACCTGGATCTGGGCCAGGGAGTTTAATGTGTAAGCTCTACAGGTAAGTCTGATGGTAACAAGACAAAAGAATGTCAATAAGTTACAGAGGATTCAATTCTGTTCTGCTTCGTGAAAGTCCTGTGTGTGACTTATTGATCTACCATGAACTTCCTGCAAGTGGACTTTGTCACTTTTCTCAACTTCCTGAAGTCTTTTTGGCAGAAAACTCACTCATCTGGACTTAATCTCTGAATGCTGCCACCTGTAGGTGGAAGAGTGCATGAGCTGCGGAACCGTCGGCACGCCGCTTCTCCTGGAGGTTGAATCCTTCTGCAGTTTTGCAGAAGTGGAGGTAACTGTATCCCGACAGGTATTTCAGTTCTTCCCGCTGGATAATTGGAAATGATTTGGAGGGGGAAAATCATGTCGATCAAGTCACACTTAGGACTACAAAACGTGTGGTGCTCTTTTTTTTATTGATGATAGGCCTTTTTCACAAGAGATATTTTGACTTTTCATAGTAGGAAAATATTATCCTGACAAGGTCCCTAAACAATCATCCAGTTTTCAATCGGTTCATCACTTTTATAAGCCGATACTAACCTTCAGCGATTGGGAATGAACCTCATATCAGACTTACGATTTCAGTTCAGTTTTATGATTCAAATTCCATGCACACTTGACCACCGTGAACAACATTCACTACTGCTGCCATTATCCAGCTGCATAGTTGGTGATGACGCCGCCCTGAGGGATCTGAGCGGTCCAGTCCTCCTTGATGTACTGGTGATAGGGATCATTGGAGTGCTCGGCCCTTCTGGATTTCACTGTGCTCACCAGGATGGCCACGATAATGAAAGCGAACATGCCGATCATCACCGCCAGATACCAGAGGACGTTCCTGAAGTTCTCCTCATCAAGGGTTTTGTCTAAAGCGTCCGCCGCGGCTGTCGCATTATGGCTCCAGCGTTCAAGGAAATGACCCAGAGCACTGGATAGGGAGTCCTCCAGGTGAAGGGTCAGGTTGGACCAGGCACTCATCTGGTGGAAATACAAGTGGAGAATCATGAAGTCTCACATTTCGTGCGAGAGACTGGAAATTGTTTGTGCCATCGATGAGGGTGTTCTTGTTAAAAATCTGGCGCAAAGAAACGCTCCCTGTTTAGAAGAAGAAGAAGAAGAAGAAGAAGAAGAAGAAGAAGAAGAAGAAGAAGAAGGTACTGTGTCTAGTTTTTCTAATGTACCAACCATTGTCCGGATCTCTGAAGGCAACATCATAAAGGTGATCAGGGTATCCAGTCGACAGGGACTGAGAGCAGGACAAAGACGCACGACTCCCCGAGTACAACACTTCACAGGTTATTTACTTTTTTAATCTTTTCCAACAGGTTGTGTGTGTGAGCATGAGCAAGAAAGATAGTGACTCATGACCTTGAAGATGTTGATATGAAAATGCCGTCATCATTAACCACCACACAGACCAAAATGTAATTTTTTTTTCCTAAGTAATCGCAAGAAATAGAGGTCAGAAATAATGGCAGGGTGACCTGATTGATTTTGAGAGAGGGTCCGTTTGTCACATGTCATACCAAATGTGTCCACATGGGGGAAGCACTATATCAGATGATCAAATTATCTGATTGAAGCAGGTGTCGTGGGCTGATGATATGGGAGTGAAGAGGGTCAGTCACCCTGGGGGCTTCACCCAGGGGGCCCAAATGTGCTCTCTAATGATTGAATAATCTGTAATCATACTTGGTCAAATCTAGAGAGAGTCTCTCAAGTGGTGTGATACATTTTAAGCGATGTGAGTAATTCAGTAAGTTAAGACTGTAAGTTTATGTCCTGTTGTGTGTAAAAAGGCAAATGTATATTTTCATGTGGTGGGAGTATCAGTATCTGCCACAAAGCAACACCCCAGAGACATCTGAGACACATTGTCTTGCTCGAGGACACTCAAGCATGGTATCTGTTTGCTGGCGAGAGTGCCCGAAACTAGATCTTGTGTTTGAAAAGGCTTTGTTCACAGACAGAGCCACACTGCAGGAGGGGATGACTCCCACCACTTCTGATCATTCCCAGATCATTTATGTTTTGCTCTGCAGAGCAGGCGGGTGGGCCCGATGCTGACTTTCTGCTCTGTCAAGTGAAACAAGAGAAAATGGAACAGTATGAACAAAGAGCACAAACACAAAGAAACAGATGCGCACATGAATACACACGCAGAAAAGTTGAACCCAAAATGAGCTTGTAAAATTCCACGGAGTGAAGGAGCAGAGAAGAGAAAGCAGCCCAACTAAAAGGAGAAACAATTTCAAGACTGCAGCTGGTTAATCTGATGCAATGAGTGCAGGATGTTTTGTGCTTCTAAAATATATCACAAATAGACAAATGCAGTGGTCTTCTAATGCAAAAACTGGTGTGCAGAAGACAATTTGCATGAGGAAATATGAAAAAATTAGATTTTGATTAGGAGAATATTCAGTCATTCCTAAACTTCACGGTCTCATGATATCTGGACTTGTTACTTTCTGTTTTTCTCCATTTCTGGAAAGTTTTTTCGTATCTGCATATTTTGGATATTAAGGCATCTCAATAATCTGATGTTTCTGAACCTCGTGACTTTCTTTTTTTTCCACTGCAGGAATTTCTCTCTCCTGGCTCTGCGTGATGAAACAATGTTACGATACAAGGTGGGTTTTAATTTACTGACTCCGGGGAACCAGAATAGCTGACACTATTCACATGAAAGGAGAAGAACACCTCAACAGTCTCTGCGAACATTTCTTTCAGTTGAGTGACTGACAGCCGCGTGTTACATAACACCAATCTTTTGCTGTTGGGCAAATATGGAGGATTCTGATTAAAGAGCCGAATGAGAAATCAAAGCAAATATATGCATTTGAGTCAACGGTCCAACATGTTTAGGGAAAAAGTTTTCTAATCAGAAAATATAAGAGTATCACATTCCAAACATGTATCCAACAATAAGAAACCATTAAAAACAAGCTTTTGGTAACCGGGTAAACTATCATCAAATGCTTATCAGCTTTTTCACTTCCCAAACCACATGCAAGTAGGTTCCATTGCTTTTGCTGGAAGTTTTTTTTTTTTTTTTTTTTTCTGTCTGCATAAACGTGCCTCTTTGATTTGTGCAAGGATGTAGGGTGTGATTGAGGAAAACGTGCAAAAAGCCCAAATACATATACAGTGTTTCACCTGTGACAAAAACTAGTGTGCAAACAAGCTAAGGAGAGTGTAGTGACGACTGAAACAAGGAGAGGGGCTCTGACATCATCACAAGCTTGGTTGGATTTAGACAGACCAGCACAGGGACAGAAACCCCAAGGCAAGACTGACATATGCAAAAGAGCCAGTGGACCATAAAGTCCTCCAAGGCTTGAATGTTACATAAACTCTGGATTGCAAAGTCACACACCGTGTTATGTGCCTGCTTTTTGTTTTGTTTTTTTAACGCACATAGAATCAGCATGTTTCTTTACCTCTTATATGCTAAGCATGTATTTTAATTTGTGTATGTGTGTGTTCATGGAGCACTGGAGCTAAGCCATCCCTGAATATAAATCAGTGTTGGGCAAGTCAGAATACATGATCAAAGGACCACGTTTCCTCGATGCCGCTGTGCGTTTGTCTTCCCTTCTGATTGGTTTACAACTCAAGTGCAAACATTTGGCTCTACTTTTCCACACGTACACAGATGTCACTTCTCAGCCCACTCCCTGTTATCTTGCTGATCTACTGTGAAGGTGAACACACCTGATAAGAGTTTGCAAAGAGAAAGAAAAAAGGGTCCACATGTTATTGCAGTATAATGGATGAGATTTATATTTTGGACATGTACAAGACTGCAGCCTCTCGCGGATCAAACAGATTAACTCTGAGATACTGTGACTGCGATACTCAGTCCAAGTTTAATTGTTGCAGCATGACAGAGCAAAAGCTGAAGAACACTGACAAAAATGGGAACATCTGTTGTGCATTTTCTAAACTGAGATCTTAATAGAGTGTATCATTGCTCATTTTCTTAAATTTCTCTCTTGGGAGGCCACAATGTGATAAGCCCACGACCGCAATGACACAGAAGATAGTTTAGGCTTCCTTGGTGGTTTTGAACGCCACTTTGGCCATGTTCCCATCAACCTCCTGCACATTAGTTCCCATACATTTTAGCAACCAACTCCTTAAAATAAGGAACACTCATGACTGCCAGTATCCCTGGAGGTGGCTAGATGCCAAAGACAAAGTGTGTTTTGCAATACAAGCTAATGTTGGTCTGAAGCTAACTGCATGCGAACTTAAATGCTAAATTGTTATGCGGACGTGTTAGTAAACACCAATACAAAGTAGCTTGTGTGCTAATACACACTTTGTTAGAGAAAGTTTCTAGTCGTTCAACTATAAACCATTTTTAGTACGACTGTTATAGTTTGTGAAAGCAATTTATCAAATTGAACATTTTGTTGCGAGCTGATTTTATCAACTGAAGCTAGCTAGTCGGCTAGCGCAAGATGCTAAAGTTAGCATCTTGTGAACTGAAGAAATTATAATGGTAGTTGGAACCAAAAAATAAACCCACAGAAATACGTCAAGCTGTAACCTTACTAAATTTTTTCTTGAAGAAATTTTAAGTCAAGTCAAGTCAATTTTATTTGTATCGCGCCAAATCACAACAAAAGTTATCTCATGACACTTTACAGGTAGAGCAGGTCTAGAACCACGCTCCTTCAATGAATTTACACCCAACAGTTCTCTATCAGCAGCACATCCTGCAACAGCGGTGACGAAAACCTTCCTTTAACAGGCAGGAACGTCGAGCAGACCCAGGCTCAATGGGGACGGCCTTCTGCTTTGACCGGTTGGGGGGAAAGAGAGCAGGAGAGCAGGGCAGGGACAAAGACAGATCATGGAGAAAGACAGATATACAGAAGGAAAGAGTGGGACAGAGATAAAGAGGGAAAGGGAAGAGACTGATGGACAGATGGGGATGTGAGCAGGTGGAGCTACGGGTGGCAGCTTGAGCCTCTTCAGGTCTGCAGCCTCCTCCAGCAGCACCCGGGATCTGGGATGAGGGGAGCCCAAAGGCTCCGGAGAAGAAGATGAGTTAGTAATATGTGTGAGTATGATTTATGTATGACAAATATAGGAGGACAGAGAGGAGTAGAGAGAAGCCCAGTGCACCATGGGAGATCCCCAACAGCCTAAGCCTATAGCAGCATATCTAAGGGCCAGCCGAAGCAGCCCAACTATAAGCCTGATCAAAAAGGAAGGTCTTAATTCTGCTCTTAAAGGTCGAGAGGGTGCCTGCATCCCGGACCAAAACTGGGAGATGGTTCCACAAGGGGGGAGCCTGATAGCTGAAGGCTCTGGCTCCCATTCTACTTTAGAGACTCTAGGAACCACCAGTAACCCTGCATCCTGGGAGTGAAGGTTTCGAGCTGGATAATAGAGGACTATGAGCTCTGTCAAATATGAAGGTGCCTGATTGTTGAGGGGTTTGTATGTTAGAAGGAGAATTTTGAATTCTATTCTGAATTTGATAGGGAGCCAATGCAGAGAGGACAGTACAGGAGAGACATGGTCTCTTCTACCAGTTCTTGTCAACACGCGGGCAGCAGCATTTTGGACCAGATGGAGAGTCTTTAGGGACCTACTGGTGCAGCCTGATAGGAGGGAATTGCAGTAATTCAGCCTGGAAGTGACAAAGGCATGGACTAGTTTTTCTGCATCCTTTTGAGACAGGACGTGTCTGATCTTAGCGATGTTACGTAAATGAAAGAAAGCAGTGCTAGAAATTTGCTTAGTATGGGCATTAAAGGACAGATCCTGATCAAAGAGAACTCCTAGGTTCCTTACGGTGGTGCTGGGGGCCAGGGTGATGCCATCCAGGGTACCTATCTCATTAGATAGGGTGTCTCTAAGATGTTTTGGGCCCAGGACAATGACTTCGGTTTTATCTGAGTTTAATAAAAGGAAATTAAGGGTCATCCGAGTTTTTATCTCCTTTTAGTAAATTACATTTGTGCAGAAGATTTCTAAGGGGAGAATCAGAACATGTGAAAACAGTAAAGTTTGGAGCATTACACAGATTTTCATCTGAGGAGTCATTGCCACACGTCTGGGTGTTGAAATTTTCCACAGACCTTCACCTTTTATGTCCTGAAAGTTGTGACAGGGAGTCCATAGTCCCATCCTATAAATCCTTAAATGGGAACATGTGAGGAGAGGACTGATAAGGACTGTTTTTTTTTCTCTGCTTGATGATAAGATTTACTTTTTTATATATATATATATTCTAACAGAGAAAACTGAGCTATTGTTTTTTTTTTTTCCTGCAACATAACATTCTGTTATCAATGACACGTTTTTTTCCGTATCAGCAAACCCTTTATCAGAAACTCACGCTTGACACTTTGGGGGCCATTTATAACCAATCAGGCATGTTGTTGTTTTTTGGTCGGTTTAACAAATATAGAAAGGAAAAGGCCGCACATGTTCGCTTCATTGATTCTCATTCATTATGGCGCTGCCCTAGACACTATTCTTCCTGCTGTTTGTACTAAAGGTGGTAAATATTTCCTTATGCCATTGAAGACCTACTCCATGGATTAATGTCAGAATCCCAGGCATGCCGCCCATAGTTTAGTCGGGTCTGTGTATGGGGAATGACAGGAATGCATTGACTATGTGTTTGTGGTATATTTGAAAGGTCACACCACATTCCCTACATGGTTATTTCCAGTGTCACCCCAATAAGAGCGGATAAAAGAGATGTTTTTCATGTTCCAAAATGGCTCAATAGTAGCAGCTCTCTGATTAGATTAAGTTGGGAGGGGGAAAAAAAACAAATATAATATGCATTTTACAAAAATACATCAATTAGAAAAATAGATTTCATAAAGAAAAGCAATATTGCAGGCAAGGCTTCTCGCATCAACATCCTCTGACTTCTTGTCTAAATTGCTGTTGTTATAGCAGCAAATTGCAAATATCCTGGAGGGCATTTGAGGACATCCTAACAAGTCTTCCAACCAGTCAACGCTAAAAGGCATTTGTTCCAACCCTGTGATACAACACATGAGCACATTTCCTGTAGGCCCACAGCCAAAAGGAATGTTTCTTTTGCGTCTCAGCCAGCAACAAATAAGTGTTTAAAAATAATAGTTTCATAACCACTATGGTTAAGGTCTGGTTGGGTTTAGACATAAAACACTTGGTTCTGGAAAGGTCAAGGCAATCTTTTCAACCATGGTTGGCAGTACGGTTTGACTCACTGCCGTCTGTGACAAAGACTGCTGCTTGTTTGACCCGTCCGAAACCTGCCACCTTAGATGGACTTTCTCATTATAGATCGTCATTGCCTGTTACCCTGGTTGTAACTCCAGTTGTAAGAGTATGTGTAAAGCACTCTCACGGGCTTTGTCATTGCTTTACCCTTCATGCAACCCAAACTGAGTCCAGTCTGGCCCTAACACAAATACAAAAAGGAAACCAACAGTTGAGGACCCCCTACCTGATGGTGTTGAACTCAAACTGGTGTCAAGCATTGACTGGGACATGGACCCAACAGTCATGTCCCTACGATATGACCAGACATGGATCAAGGTGGAGGACAACCTGGCGGTAGAACAAATGTCCTCAACCTGAACAATGTCACATATGACAACCGGTGGAGTGTGCCCTCCTAAGGCCTGCTTTTGTCATAAAATTTGTGGATGGACTCACAAATCCCAAGTCCCTGTGCAGACCAAGAGGCCACCTGAGTCTCACCACAATCATAGGCAAGCGGACCCCCCAAAGGCTACCATACAGACCATAAAGTGAGTGAGCATACCTGGAGCACAAAAGACTGGAGGACTTGCCAGTGTGAGGAGAGGAAAGAATGAGCCACAACTGATACGAGCTTGCAATGATCTTGTGGCAAAAGGACGAACTGGCAGCACTGACCCCCTGTCATCAAACAAAGCATGCAGACCGTTCACCTTTGGTGGTCTTCAAACAACACCCGACTGGCAGAAGTGCCATCTCTCCACCCATTGTTGGTAGAGCTAACTCTGTTAAGAGCCCTGGGGCCTACCCCAGCTGTCGTCAGGCAAGAGGCAGGGTAAATCCTGGAGAGATCGCCACTCCATCACAGACAATTTAGAACCTCCAATCAATAACTTGCCTGATTTTGGACGGCGGGAAGAAGGCGAGCACCTGGAGGGAACCCAAGCAATTGGCCCTAGCCAATCGTTGGCTTCAAACCCCAAATTTTCTTGCAGGAAAGCAACAAAGTGACCTGCAATGCGGTCACAAATGGTTTTATTTTCAAGCACATATTCACCCTAATACACAGGCATCTCAGCATGAAAACTTAGTAAAGACATTCCACATGCTTGCAAAAACAGAGTACAACACCAGCGTCACTCTTTTGAACACCTCCGATTACATAGATTTGGTGCTACATAAATGAACGAATTGAACTGAAATTTGAATCTGTCTTTAACACAGACAGCGCCATCAGGAACCTTGATGCCCACGATGCTCTGGCCCTGAGCTCATCAGTCTAAACCAGCTGTACTCTGGTCACTGCTTCTCTATTGTTAGAAACATGGAGATTGAGGTAATCTGATGCATATGATTTCATAAAATGTAATACACTCATGGCCCTTGCTGCTGTGCAACTGTGCTGCCTATTGTACTGAATTATTTTAATGGCTTTTGTTTTTCTTCATTCTCTTTGTTACATCCTCCAGCAGCACCTTCATTACTCGAAGAGCAACCAACTTGTCTTTTTAGATGGCGTTATTTTCGTATCATACATCAGGAAGAACAGAAGAAGAATAAAATAAAATCTGCAGCAACAGAAGAACAGACAAAACATGGAGACGATCAATGAGCTCCTCTTGACTTTGCAGTGCTGTCCTAACTGAATTAACAGTGAGATGTTACAGTGGGGAAGTAATGAGCTCACTGCACCTGGCTGATGTTCTCTACATTTCTATTTTTGCAAACCAGATACATGTTAATTAATACACTTTATGAAGGCTGATAAGCAAATTTTAATGGCAAATTTTAATTTATTATTAACTTAATAATGTACTGTACAGTGCAGGACAGTCGTGTGTCCCAAGAGGGCAGTAAGAAGTAAACAATGATCCAATGTGATAATGTCTTCTTTCATTTAAAAGACAAAAGGAAAACAACTGGTCTTTTTCACAGCAAAATGTCTGAGTAGGAAAAGCACGTGACACCGTGAAACTGAGCTGTCATGCATTCATTATGTAAAGCTGAGTTTTCCCTACTGCGACTGATCAAAAAGGCCAGTCTATTTATATCAAGTGCTTCCTCTCTTTTTTTTTCTTTTTTTTTTGGTAACAAATACATGTCCTTGAAGTCTGGTTGCTTTACAGCTGTATGGAAATAATCTCTGTTAAATGAAGGACAACTGTGGCATCTTGCAACTGTGCGATCAGCGTACAGATACATGTCTCCTGCAATGTGGGGGTAGAGAGGTTGTGCCTTTTTTTTAGGTTAGAGCCCCTCTGATTATTCGTGCACATCCCTGGTTACAAGAGTTACGCAATAAATTATTCAGTCTGCCAGCCCAAATCAGAATTTTTGAAATATCCAGATTGATGTTAGACAGCCTGGACAGCAAAAGATCTACAAAAAATGTGATTTTTTTTTTTGCATTTTTATCGGTGCATTTTGGTCTGAAGGCATGTTTTCTTTTTCCTCCCACAGATATTTCCAGTGTGGACAGAAAAAAAAAACAGCAGATTTGAGAAAAAATCTGATTCAGTCATTCTTGGCTGCGGTCTGAACAAGACAAACTTACAGGCGAAAAATGAATTCAAACCTGTGCAAGAGAAAATATTTGAACAAACTGAGAGTTGTCTTTCTTTTTTCCCTTTATTTTGTCAAGTACCCCTTCAGAAAAAGAAAACACAACAGCTCTGTCATAACTAGACACCTGCTGGATTGGTAGAGCTTGTTAGACAGCATGGCAGGAGGCAGTGCCTCAATAGATCAAGTCAAGGCATGAATTTTCCTTTTTATACCTCTTCGATTCCAATACCATCACCATCTTTATTGTAACTACGTTGTTTACACTGACGTCATGATGATTCATCGGGGAGGTCCTGCGTACGCTGTTTAGCTGGGAAACTACGCTCATGGGATCAACAAATATCAACCCTGCAATGGCTAATATCTTAGAGAACATTTATATTAATTAATCCAATCTAATAATACCATCATGACAATGCTGTGAAGTCATTTTGAGCACTGTTTCGGCATATTGTTTATGTTTTCAGGGTCCAAAATAGACAATGAACAAAGCTTAGCCTAGATGCCAGTACTTTTCCAGTAGAACAATATCATTAGTTTCCTCTAGGGAGAGAGGGCGGGTGAGTCGGGTGGAGGTTGGTGGAGGAGTGAGCGAGATGTGCTGGGGAGGTGGAACGATGAGGGAATTCGAAGAGCTGTCAAAGTGAGTGTGCTTGTGTCTTACAGCAGTGATGTAAAATGACCCCAGCAAAACAGACGGAGACGCTGATCCTGCAGTTTTAATACGACTGGAGGGAAATTCACGCATGGGGTGTTTTTGCACGGGTACAGAAGCTATAAATGGTAAATAAAACATTCAGGATAATCCTTGCGTGAAACTAAAAAGAGTATTATCTCCCCCCCCCAAAAAAAACATTTAAATGGGACTGACGGCACCTGAGGAATATCAGACAAACATTGGGAGGTATTAATTTTCCCTTTAATCATTAACATGACAGAGTGCCGGAAGGGTGTACTTGTCCTCCAACAGAGGTGCAATACAGTCACATTATATTACAATAATTTCCTTTGCTGAATCAACATATATCTATTTATCCGAAGATTAATTTACGCCCATGGTTGCACTGATGAAGCACGTTAACATTTTCCTCTACATGTCACGCTAAGCAGAACAAAAGGTTGTTGGGGTTCTCTTTTCGAAATAATTTATTCAAAGCAGTTGCTAATACCCTTCAGTGAAATGATGTTTTTTTTTGTTTTTTTTTTAAATCTCCCGCCGGAGGTGCATCTGAATTTATGAGGAGTCATGGGACATCATTGCAATGAGTCACTGGCTAAATAGGCATTGAGATCATGCCCCGTGAATGCCACCCTCTGACTGAGAAAGAGGAGAATTAATTCAACGGCTTATTATGTCCAATTTAAAAGCACTGATTGAGTTAACACATAACTCAACCATGTGACATTGCTTAGTCGACCCCTGTGCTTCCCTGTGGGTGTTTTTAAAAACAAAGGCCGTCCCGGTCATCTACAGAGGTGTGACGTTTCGTTGATAGAAGCGAGACGAATGTATGAGGCTGCAAACAACGAATGTTAGCTTCTCGCTTTTTGTTTGTTTTTTGGAAAAAACCCTGGAACCAGTCAATCCTCTTCTGCTCCTGAGCAGATTAATAAGGCCTTGCTGTAGTTTATGTAATCCGGTCACTCATATTTGAAAACATTCCAAATGTAGCTGGATATTCTATAGAGCCGTTACAAAAGGAGTCTTCACAGTGTGACGGGAGTTGCAAAATAGGATCCAGTCAAGTTGGAGCTGAAATCCTTTTTGCTGTATCATTGGAACAGATGCTTAAAATTTCCCTGAGTTTGGAACCAGCTGATAATCACATAATCCATAGGAATTTTTCTGGTGTGGCCATTTTCTTTAAGGCGAAAAAATAAAAAGATAAAAAGTCAACAAAGGCCTCATATGCAAGAAGCACTATAAAATGTCTTATTTAAATGTTTAGCAAAGTTTCACCTTTGCATGAATGCAAACATTTACGCGTGGGAGAAGAGAAAAGTGAAGGGCAGGTACTGCTGTCCCCTCCTGTCAATTCATTGTGTTCACAGTGTGCAAAAATGAAAACACATCTTTTTTTTTTTCTCTCCACAAAAATCTTTATTTTCAATCTCTTAAAATAAAATTCATAAAAATAACATTGTCTTTTCTCTCTTAAAAAAACAAAACAAACGGTTTAAAGCTCTTACCCCAAACAGCAATCATTGTTTAACTAAGCCTCACATTTTCACACTTTAAGGATCATTGAGATAGCGATCAAATACAAACAATACAATACAAACACCACAAGTTTTCTTTATTTTTGCTCTTTGAAGACGGTGTTGATGTCTGTACACCTTTGTGGGAACAAGGGCCACAGTCAACCTAACGGACCTGGTGGAATTGGAGTGAAATCATCCAGTGATGTGCTAATTCTACCGCAAATGTCTGAAATGTCATTTCTGCTTTCGCGCTCTCCACTGAGACGCAGCTGAGTGAAACTGTACTACATGACAAAGCTGATCCATCAGATGTCTTTAAAAGGAATGTGATATTCACCGCACGAACGTATCAGGGCATAAAATGAAGCCGTTTTATTTTTGTTTGTCTGACTTTTCTTTTTCTCTTTATTGTTTCACACTAAGACACATTTGGTAGGAGGTTTATAAAAGATGCACTTGAAAACGACATTTAATGACATTGTAGCGCTGCAGTGCACTAAACGTACATTGACACACAGTAGATACACAAGAGTTACCCTACTAGAGAGGAGATGTATAATATGGGGTGACCCAATGAGCCCAAAATTATATTGTTATTCTAATTCAACAGACTTTGCAACAATGTGAAACATGACATGAGACATGCGTCAAATATAAACCAAGAGTCATGAGTATTGGTACCTGTGGCTTCATGTTATGATGCTATAGTAGTGCATTCAAAGCTGTATGTTGCTTTAGAAATGTAACACAGAATAGCGCCGCACACACAAAAAATACAATATTAGAAACACAATATAGTATCTATTAAAAATAGTAGCACAGCTCCAGATGTAACTGGGATTTGGTCATCCGTGACAACACTTTTAAACAAGAGGTGGACTAGAATACCACGTAAGCTTCCTTTAAATCTTAAAATCATAATCATTTGTGTTGTGCTTGTTTTCATTTTGATCTTAGTACCATTTACTTCGAGGATGGATGCAGTATGTCCAGTTGGTTAAACCAAAGCTATAGTTATAATAATAATAACAATCACCATAAATATGCAACAACAGCAGAAGCAATGCTTCCTAGCATTTAATAAAAACCATCTCACAAACCTCACAACGATCCCTGTATGAAAGACAGGCCTGGTTAGTTTTTACACATATTCTTCCCAGCTGAATTTGATCTTGAAATGACCAAATAACAACCTTCAAACGACTGGCCAGGCTAGGGTTGTCCCAACGTAGGATATTTGCTAAACGTTTATTGTATCACCAACAACGTACATTGCAAATGTAAAGTAAATTTAGGTTTTCTGTGCTTTTTTTAAAAAATTTTTTAAAGAGCAATCGCGTGGCCTTTATGTCGCGAAAGACGAGTCGCTGGTGCTGGATCGTTCTCAATATTATAATTTGTGTATTATTAATTAGGGATGCACAATTATATCAGCATGTCATCTGCACATCAGCAGGTATTGGTCTAAAAAAAACCAAATATCAGTATCAGTCTGATGGCAACTATTAAAAATGGCCCAATTCCTCTCGGTCATGTGGTAAATATATGCTTTATGGGGTTTGTAGAAATTGTAGAAACTTGTTTCTATGGAGATCAGAATATTTGGTAGATATAAGCTGTTGGACAAATCAGTTGTACAATTATCAGCAGATGTAAGCGAAAATTGCAATTTTAAGCATCCTTATTAGCAAAATCAATTTCAAATATCAGCTATCCCCAATAGCACTACATTGTGACATCCTTAGCCCAGGCCGCATAAAATTCATTCATCATTACAAAGTTCTACAGATATAATGCAGTGATAATCAAGGTGTTCAGCAGCATAAACAAAACCCTCATGGCCTACAATCTAAAGTAGTTTTGAGTAACTACAGAAATATGCTACACCAGTCAACGGTGAAAAGAAAAAGAAGCTTAAATCACAGAGTTTGTTTTTTCACCATACTGAATAAAAGACAAGTGCATATGTCAAATAAGGCAAATATTAAATTCACTTAGAATACAACGGTTCTAAAAATCCCACTAGATGTTCTGAATGCGAGATTAACAGCTAGCGCTGTACAAAATAGACACACAGGTGCCAGATAGGATTCATAGTCTTGTTTTTTTTTTTAATCATTTCAAAAAAAATGATTAGAATAAGCTTAGATCCCTGTTAGAGAGCTACAAAAGACAACTGTAAATATTACAGATTTTCTCAAATCTTTGAAAATTCAACAGTTTGTAACACCCCCCCCCCCCCCACACCACCACCACCACCCGCCCCACATACGCACCAGTCAGTACCTGTAAGTTTATTGTGCAGGGTTTGACTACAGTGAGAAGTAAACAAACATGAAGACACCCACAGAGCAGACGCAGAGCAGACCCACGTTGAGGAGCAGTTTAACTCTGGGTGGCTCGTACAGCATCTCTGCGATGACTCCTTTTTCATCCTGCGCCAATGTTTGTTGAGCGCTCGGCAGACCCTCCTTATAGCCACAAAACCAGTCCAGTAAACGCACGCACTTGTTAGTTTCACCGTTAGCACGACAGCCTTCCTCTGCTCTGATCTCCATCTTACCGTTACCAAACCGCTCTGCAGGGGTGTTAGCAGGGGATGTTTCTGTGCTGGGGGTTGCCGGGTCATGGTCGGTAGATGAGACCAGCAGTTTAATATCTGCCCCGTCTTGACAACCCTGGTTCCTCACATCTTGGGGCATCTCTTTACGCAGGCCTCCATCACCATTGTAATGGCTCTTCTGTGTCAGCCTGTAAATTTGCTCTCTGTCCTTAACAGGAACCATTTCAATGTTGCGGAGCCCCCACACTGTAGTGGTGCGAACCTGCTCCTCATCTGGTGGAGAGGTTAGGAGACTGACTACCACAGCCACCAGACCGGAAATCCAAAACAGACTGGCTGCCACATACATGTAGTGGATATGAACAATGAAGGCGGGCCTTGTATCCGGTTGGTCGCAGCGAGGCTGGCGGTAGGTAAAGGCTAAAATAAGTCGTATGGTGCCTAGTGTGAAACCTGTCATGCCTCCCCAAAACGCTCCTTTCTCATTACACCGTTTCCAGAAGACACCAAGCAGAAAGAGGGCGGCGATAGGTGGCGTGAGGTAGCCAGCAACTTCCTGGATGTAGAGGTACGTTTGTCCACCTTGCATTTCAATAATGACGGGTACCCAGGCGATGCTGATCCCCACCATGAACACGACAAACATGCGTCCAACAATCAGCAGCTCGCGCTGAGGTGCCGTCTTACGGACAGTTTGGTAGATGTCCAAGGTGAAGATGGTGCTCGCGCTGTTGAAGATGGAGTCAAGGTCACTCATCAGGGCAGCAATCATGACTGCCATCATCAGACCCCGGAGTCCAACAGGCATGACGGCCATGACCAGGCGTGGGTAGGCGATGTTTGAGCAGCCGGCCTGTGAACCGCACACAGCCATGCAGTGCTCTGGCCCAATGCAGGCAATCTCATCCGCAAATAAGATGCGGGAGATCATTCCTGGTATAACTATAACAAACATGGGCAGGATCTTGAGAAATCCAGCCATGAGTGTTGAGCACTTGGCATGTGAAATGTTCTTTGCTGCTAAAACTCTCTGGACAATAACCTGGTCTGCACACCAGTACCAAATAGATGCCGGTGTTTGGCCCAGAATGAAGCCTGGCCAAGGGATGTCTTCATCCAAAGGTCCGCGAAGGATTCGTAGAGAGTTTGGCTTCGGCTCAATGCGACAGGAGGGAGAGTAGGTGAAGTTTCCAGTGGCGATGATAGCTGAAACATTGGGAACTGCTTGCATGTACTTAGTTCTGACACCCTCTAGACCACCAACCTTGATAAGGCTGATGATGGTTAAGGTTAGGGCTCCACCAATCATCAGCACGGCTTGAAGGGCATCAGTGTACAAAACCGCCACTAATCCACCAGTCACCGTGAGCAGCGCAGTCATACTGATGAGCAGGACAATCGACAGGTAAAGGTTCCACCCCAGGGACTCCTGAATGAAGAGAGCGCCAGCATACAAGTCCACTGATAGCTTGGTGAAAATGTAAAGCAACACAGACAAGGAAGCAAAGTAAACCTTTAACCTGTTGCCACCGTAGCGTTTGGACAGGTACTCTGGCATGGTGAAAACCCCTGAGTGGATATACACAGGAATAAACACCCAGCCAAGCAGCTGCAGAAGTAAAAGTGCATTGAACTCCCATGCTCCGACAGCGAAGCCACTTGCCGCTCCAGACCCAGCCAGGCCTATGAAATGTTCACTGCCAATATTACTGACGAAGAGTGATGCACCAATCACTATCCACGTCATGGAGCGTCCAGCCAGGAAGTAGCCACTCACAGTGCTGCGATTGGATTTCCACATAGCCAAACACCCGATGACAAGCACCAGGATGAAATACAGCACTACCACAGCTATGTCAGCTGCCTCCATTCCAGGACCCATCTTTGCAGGTTACTTCAAAAAAGGAAAAAAAACTTCTTGGGAATAACTGTCACAACTAAAGAAATCCTTCCAAGAATGGCATATAAATTGTCAATGTTAAAGATTTTGTACAAAAATGAAGCAATGGAAATGCTCTGCTTTGGTTTGCTGTCTGGATGGAAGCTGTAGTATCCACCGTCAGGTCAAATTCACTAGCTGTGCCTCGGAGGGGGTTATCCACCGGCACTGAGGTCGTTCTAGTTTTAGAGGAGGAAGTTGTAGGCCTCTGGTCTAGAAAAGCCTAGAGTTAACATTCCTGCAAGACAGCAAATGCAAAGAAAAACACCTCATTAGAGCTTTAATTTGAGGGAAAACAGACAAGTTGGAAACACAAACTGAGGTTTAATATTGCCACACTCAGAATTAACATAACTAATACAACATGAAATCATTATCATCATTATTGTGGCCCCTTGCATACATGAAGACTGATTTAAAGTCATTCAGTTTTATAATCGCAGTGTGGTTTAGCCCACTTAAGACTGTCCAGATTAATCTTTTTAGCACAAAAAAGCTTAAGTAATGCAACTGTAAACTTCAAAGAGCTCTTAATAACATTATATAACAAATCAAGGAGTCAAGAGGGACAAAAATGTGTGGCCAAGGGCTTTGCGGTTCCTACATTACTCAAGATGTGGCCTAACTTGTGTTCTTAAGAATCCTGGGATTACTTTTAAATTATAACCATTCCTGCATGTCTGTTGTTTACGGTCAGCTTTTTTGGGCAAAGCTAAACTCAGTCATTAAGTGTTACGTAAGGGCTATGAATAAATCAAAATATGACATCAACTAAATCACATCAGCCGCAAAGTAAACATCATATTTTAATTTGAATAATCATAACACACAAGTACAGTACATCTGTTCTACCGAGGTAACCAAATCAAGATGTAAACCCTTCCCGCGTCTTCTGTGTTAATCATTCAAATTTAGAAAATACTTGTGAGACGGACCAAACTAAGAGAGGCAAATTCAGTGCATTGTGTGAGCACATCTGTTTTGAGTCAACCTCACTTTTTTTGGGGGGATGTCTGGACTCTCTTGAGGCTTCAGCTTGCCATACATGATAGAAAATAACCCCACGCCTTAAGTCTTCACAACTAGGCTTTATGCAGGAATAACGCTCTCAATAAAAGAAACCTTTGTTCTCGTTTTCCCCTGTCATCACCGAGCCCTACACATGTGCTCGCCATCATGAACTGCTATGCAATGTCATTCAAGAGACGAATAGAGTTTAAACTGGACGCAAACACGGGTTTTGCCTGCAGTGCACAAACTTTAACATGATACTACACTCAAAACGGATATTTGGTTTATCAATCACTCACTCTTACAGGTTGCGGATTCAGAAATCAAAGCATACTTTTTTTGCTAGAAGCTACTGGAGTCTCATGATTTAACCAGCAAAAATGTACAAAAAAAGTCTGTTTACAAATTTACAAATGCATCATCCGATATCATAAATCACGCTGAATTGAAATCACGCCTCCCAGCTCATTCTCTTGCCAGGACTCAGCAACCAGGAAGTCCTGCTACACACCCTGTAAATGACCAGCAGCCGAGTCTGGCCAATGAATGAGCAGCAGGGTGGCAGGATTCCCCACCCCTTCCCCCTTTTTTTTTTTTAGTTGATCAACTTTATTTTGAACGTGCACAAACATGTCTGCATCAACAAATCAAATCCTCAGCAAGTATGAACTTGATCAAAGTTCATACTTGCTGAGGTAGAAATGGATCATCCAGAACAAGCAAAAACTCAGGTCATACTTAACGATGCATTTGAGAGTTTGCAGACTGACGTTTTGTAAAGTTTTGCCGGTGTTAATCGTCACCTTCTAGAAGCTCCCGTTAATTATTTAGTTGGAGTTTTCTGAATTCTGGATTTACCATG
Organism: Aulostomus chinensis; assembly: GCF_037954235.1. Lineage (NCBI taxonomy): Eukaryota > Metazoa > Chordata > Actinopteri > Syngnathiformes > Aulostomidae > Aulostomus > Aulostomus chinensis. Next base: position 16,451,857 of record NC_141331.1, on the reverse strand, counting down.
AAGTCACTCAAGAGAGAAGCATTCATGAATTAAAGATAGTCTAAAAAAACAACAACAAACTGCTGGAGTTTTGCAGGTGCATCAGTGAAAGGTGCAAGAGGAAAAACCCACACACTGTCTCATTTACTGCTGACATAAACAAATACTGTAGCAGTTACTGAAAGCGTGTGTGAGTGCTTAATTCCTGGATTAAAGACATCTGTTAGGGTGAAAAACTGGAGAGAAAAAAACAAGAACAAAGATCGTTTTTGGAATAAGTAGCATTTTTGACAGCCTTGACCTAATCCAATTCATATATACTACCAATATGGATACTAGCTTCAGCCCAGGTGTTCTTCCTCTTGCAGCTACAGGAGGATACTAATTCAAGTGCAACTACCAGCTAACTCACAAGAGAGCTGCTGAAACTGCTGCTCTGTCCAAAGACGTGCAAGGTATTCACGTGCATTTCCTAGAAAGAAGTAAGTTAGATAAGGAGGTATAAAAATATGTATGTAACTGCCAAAATGATCCCTTCTCTCACACTGCTGAATACATCACCACCTCCAGAATGGCTGCAGGTGACGCCGGATGGAACCCGCGAGGGAACAAAGGCATCATGGATATTTAATGGAGAGAAGAATGCTTCTTTAATTTAAAGCCAGATGTGTTTGACAGCCTGAAACCGCCTTTGAGGTCTCAAGTTAAGACGCTGCGTAAGTTGACGGACGTGCATGCAGATGGATAAATGCACCTACAGTAGCAGGCGGGAGAAAAATTCTAGAATATTCATCCTCCTGCAGAGGCTGCGCATCTTCAGGGAACTCCTCGCTTATTGTAGAGCACAGCAGGACGCACATTTGAACATGTAACCCTACTGTCACGTACGATGTATGATACAAGTCTATAATTATAATAATAAGGAAGAACATTCATATCTGTTCGATGTTTACGTTAAGAGCTAGGCCTGATTTTACGTTTGATTAAGCCGTGATGACTTCACTGACATCACCACAAACACAGGTTCGCACTCGCAGCACAGAAATGTCGTTTAATGATGTTTGTCATTTTGAAGCGTAGAAGCAAAAGTAGTGACCTATTCATCGGCTCTACCGTTTCAAGGATAAATACATAATAAATGTACCTTAGCTAGTTAGCAGACAGATGCTAAAACAACATCCCTGAGAGGAGATGTGGATGATGAAGAGCGCTCCTCCTGAAGAGCCGTCCCACAAAGAGCGCTGCTTCCTGCCTTCCCTCTTTCCTCTCTTCTTTCCTCCACACGCTGCTGCTCCTGCGTGGATACGACCTGGGATGGAGGTTATAGTCTGCGTGTGTCAGGAGTTTACTGAGCTGAAGGCACCGCAAACCAACCGCCTGGCCGTCGGTCTTCCTCTCCTTCTTATAGTTAGTGGCACCCGTTGACGCCACGCCCTCCCGGAGCTCACCCCAACGTTTGGCTCCTCAACAGCTCAGGTTTAAACGTTAAAGTTGTTGGGTTTGCTCCAGCTAATTATGCCAGACCCTTGTGATGACCTAAATTTAAACCTCCTGATGTATGCTGGTTCGTTGCATCTTCACTACATGCAGAGATACATGTTGCCAAAACGGCCCAACTTTATGTCATAAACAATCTTGTCAGTCACTCAGCCACCAAGGTGACTGATCAACCAGCAAGTCTGAGCTGCTGTAAATAATAGAAAGCACCAGAAGCCTCTACACTGACCGATTAGAGTAATCTGATTTCAGGCTGGTGCATAATCTGGATCTAGAAATTGCTAGCAACTGCTTATTTGAATAACAGTTAAGAACTTTTTTTATGTATCTATTTTTGACTTGCTGGGTTTTAAATTTCCAGTCATGAAATATCCCTAGAGGGGAATTTACCATATGTATGCAAATAATGCACAATAGTCACATTTAAATAATACAAAATGGGTTTTTTTCTTTCTCTTTTGCAGATCTCCTGGAGCAATTTATTATTACAGGAGGAGGAGGAGGAGGATCATCAGTGAAGGCAGGTTTTTAAGCTGGGAAGAAGCGCACCAGCACCACCACCTCCTGATTTACTGAAAATATTGAGGTATCATTGAATAAGGTTGCAGCATAACATTGTCTCTCTGGTCAATATTTAATGTCTAAAGATTAGTAGTAGTAGTAGTAGTGGTACTTCTATTATTAGTAGTACTAGTATTAGCATTAGTATTATTATATTAGAATTGCATACAAGAATGTAGAATATATAGAATATAAGAATCAATTTAGTGATCACTTAATTAATGCCCTCAACCTCATCAGTTTGTAGAAGATTGGATTACAAGAATGGTTGACTTCCAACAAAACATCCTGCAAAGCAGACACGGCTCTGCAGTTTACGGGGGGTGGGGTCGAGGAGGGACCGGAGTAAAATTCCACTCACTGTAGACAGCTATATTGGAAAATTCCATTTCACGGGGAACTACATTTCCCTGCAAGCCTTGCGCCTGGATGTTGTGTAAGTCTCGAGCGACAACGAGTCAGCCGGTGCGGAAGACGACATCGGCGCCGAGGTTTGAGATGAGAAGGATGGATTACTGGACCTTTTCGTATTTAATATCCCTGGCAGTAACGATGTGCACTTGTTTGTTTAGATTGTAATGGTAATTTGTCTAATTATAAAAAATATATATATCTGAGTGATAGAGGAAGGTACATATTATAGTATTATGTATAGTATTGTCTCTGTTGCCTATTATTATACAATATTGTGTTATTTTGGTTACGGGTGCAATAGAATCTTATTTCCCAACCGACATGGGTGTAATGCAGTGTGTTTCCTGACGTTTTCTTTCTATTTTTTCAAACAATCACATTTTATGAATTTCAAATTATGTCCGTGGACTGTGACGGGAAGCTGTTCCTGTAATCAGTCTATGTGGGTTCATTACTCCTGATGAGGCAGGCCTGTCATGCGGTTGTCCCAGATCAGGTCCAGGTGTGTGTGTGTGTGTGTGTGTGTGTGTGTGTGTGTGTGTGTGTGTGTGTGTGTGTGTGCGTGTGTGTGTCTGGCAGCAGCGACTGATTTTTCCAGTTTTATTTCCATTACCCCCTGGGATCGTCTTTCAGTGAGATCCCCTTCCCAGTCTGCAATCAGGTACAACTCCCCCTGAACTGTACTGCCTATCAGGACTGTTGACATACAGACTTTACACAAAACAAAACACCTCGATAATAATGGTAAAATAGTCAGAATGGTACATTTTTCAGTCAATAACCTGTTCAAAAAATGTCATGAAGCTTTACCTTTAAAACTTACTAAAAAAAAGTACATCAAAATATATGCATGTTACACATTTGGGCAATGACGCTGTGGTTATTTTAAAAGAACAAATCCTGAAGTATCAGCTGGACAGAAATTGAGAAGTTTAGCCTCAGTCATACAAGGTCATTGATGGAACATGTAAGTCAGGTCAACCTGAGTCAGCCTGATCGAATAATTCACCATGACCTGGGCAATGAGGGACTGACACTTGACATCCGCTGGCTGTTCTTTCTAAAAACAATATATAAAGATGCAGCTGCAACATTTTCATCTGTTTCAGCTTACCTGGGACTTGTCATTACACTCATAATATGAGTGAGCAGCTGAGCAGCTGGCTTCTATGACCAGATACACATTGCATCTCTGAAGGCTATAATTTTCACATCATTTTTGTATATTTGAAAAAAAATCAGTCCCTTTGAGACGTCCCTTAAATTAAGTGCGCAAGTTAAAAAAAAAAAAAAAAAAACCCTGCAGAGATAAGTTCAGTAAGACTGACAATCGTGTCGATCTGGAACACTGAAATTTTGTTGGATGGTGTAATCTTTTCAAATGAATTTGCTTCATGAATCTGTAGGAGATGACAATCTATGCCTCAGTAGCAGTAATTGTGTAATAACATGGTTGAGGTTGCACAACATATGAAATGCTTAAAACACTTGAGGTTAGCATAGCATGAAGAAGCTTCGAGAATTAGGCAACCAGCTGTGGTTAAACGGCATTGAAAATAAATGGAGAATTTTTTTTCCCCTGAAATAGGTTGTGCCAAATTTGGTGAAAGTTGAAATTTTGCAGTAGGAGGTTAAAATAAGTTAGAATTCTTCACATTCAATTTTTTTTTTCAAAAAGTGAGTGGAGAACTTTGTTGGTGCCTATGCTCTCCAAAATATCCAAAACCAAAATGGGTTGCTCTTCATTATTCAGGAGAGGAGGCGCTATCCATCAATGTCCAACCACTTATTTCTTGAACATATTTTCACTGAAGAATGGTTTATAGAACTGAGTTTTTTTTTTAAAGCTATCCTTTAACTAAAAGGCAACCAGTGAAACTGAAAGAAGGAAAACAACCCCCTTGGCGAAGGCAACAATAGACCCATTGTTTTCCTCCCTCTATTTGGCTGATGAGAAACACCAGCATGCACGGCAGTCTTCATGTGTGCAGGCAGTGTATATGCATGATCAAAGCTCCTCCTATGTAATAAAAAGCACACTATAACCCAGCTGTCTTTGAGACTGCTGACTGTGCATTATTGAATCTGACTTTATAGGTTCTACTGGACCGGAACCTTTTCTCGAACCAGCCAAAATCTTGCTTGAGAGGTGACATTCAAAGCAAATAGGCCAGTCGCATGCATATCAGGTGTGGTGCGGGTGATGTTGATCATAAAACCACCACAAAGGCAGCACAGCTCTCTCAATTCATTGTTGCTGCTGTTGTCATACGTTTTTTATCTGCATCAGAACAGGAACTGATGAATTATGGGAAAAATTTGAGGAATGTCGAGATGATTTATGCAGAAACTGAGCTTCATGCCTCATTGTGGAGTAGCATCGACTGACGCAATGACATCATTTCTGAAATCTTTTGTTGCATTTGGACATATCGCGGTGTTTGTGTTAATTAAAGTAGAATCAGTTGTACACTTTATAGGGTGCATACTGTCACCACGGCATTTTGACACAGGAAAAAAAATTGTGAATTAACGCATTTTTTGAACAAGTTTTAAATTTGATCAAGAAATTTGGCTAAGATTGGTAAAATATTTGAGATGAAAGATGTTTTTTGTAGGATGACTGGGCAGACAACTAAATAAAGACCGAGAACAAAAAAAAACAATCAACAAGAAAAAGTGCCTGCAAACTTTCAGCCCCTTGCACTTTTCTTAAGCAATAAAGCCACAAGCAGTGATGAGCGGGCCCTCACACCACCCTCTACACACAGAGTCAAAGTATGTGGTTGCTCAGTAGAGCAAGAGGGACGTAGAACCTAAAAATATTTGAATCTTGCATGAGAAAGCTGATGAATCTAGGCCCGTCGGTGCAAACATCACCTCCTGTGTCCACAAGGTGGCGCCAGAGAACATAAACTGATGATATGTTCCTGTACGGGCTGTACGGTGGTGCAGTGGTCAGCACTGTGGCCTCACAGCAAGAAGGTTCCGGGTTCCAGTCCCGGCTCCAGCACGGGATCTTTCTGTGTAGAGTTTGCATGTTCTCCCTGTTCCTGCGTGGGTTCTCTCTGGTACTCCGGCTTCCTCCCACCGTCCAAAGACATCAAGAGGAGACGAGGCTGATTGATACTCTAAATTGACTGTAGGTGTGACTGTGAGTGTGAATGGTTGTTCGTCTCTGTATGTTGGCCCTGCGATGGACTGGCGACCTGTCCAGGGTGAACCCCGCCTCTCGCCCGTAGATGCTGGGATAGGCTCCAGCCCCCCCGCGACCCTTACTAGTAAGGAATAAGCGGAAGATGGCGATGGATGGATGTTCCTGTACATCAGGTGGCTTGAATTCAGGTTGTCGATGTCAAGCTATTAAACATGCGAGTCCACTAACATCAGTTTTGTGTTTTCTCGTTATTAAAATTCACCTATTGTTAAGACCCGCCCCTTAGCAGTCTGTTGCTCACTCAGAAAAACAATTGATACATTGATCTGAGAACAATGGAAGCTGTCAGTGCTAGAATGATAACCAAAGAGGCTCCCAACAACTTTTGGAGACAGCTGAGTCGACTGCTTGCCCTCCCGCATAGTTTAATCCACCAGAGACATTTGGTTCTGTTGAGGTTTGAGGAAAAGGATCAAATATACTCCATTATACTCCATTATCTAGCATCTCAGGATACCTCGTATCAGAGTTGCATTTGTCCCATGGTCATCATTTAACCTTTTTTAACTTATAAAAGCAAGTAAAACTGGACAAAATGGACTATGGCTAATGTTACTAATTCAAGTCTTTGGTATTCTCAACTCAGGATGTCTGCGTGTGTTGTGTAGCAGATACAAACTGTTAAAGGCTTGCATGTATTCATGGGTGGGTCTGAGCCAAAGGTCAATTGGCCATCTTGCCACGGTAACGCCATTTAACAAAAAAAAACCACGGTCTTCACAGTAACCAATCACCAAGTTCGTAAGGCATTTCTGACCACATTTGTGATGGATCTGATAAACTAACGAGAAGGAGTACAAAAAAAAGAACACCTATTCATTTCTTGTTGCCACCAGTTAGTGCTATGATTAATCCGATCCAATGGCCTAACAGCCATATTTCACAAAAACAAGATCTGAACAGTGACAATCGCATGAGAAAAAAGGTATTCAGGCATTGACGTAAGCAGGACAGCTTTGAACATGAAGCGGACAATTCTCCATATAAAAATGTCAAGTCATGTCAAGTCATTTTTATTTGTATAACGCAATATCACAAAAATGATATTGCATGACTCTTCACTAGAAAAACGTCACAGTTTCCTACTGGAAAGAAAATAAACTTACTACCTCAGTGGACAGGTACTTTCTAATACAGTGCTTTTTCACAGTCTATATAAAGATTTTCTATTGTCGGGCATACTTTCCATTGGTCAGCACTGTATTATCCCATTGGGTCTATAAAAAGATTTACTTCATAAATGCAGGCTTATTGTCTTTGCCACCGCATGAATGAAATTAGTGGAAGATTCCAAATTTAGCAGAGCTGTGCAAGAAATAGTGTAACGAAGAAGCAGTCCATCTTTGTGACTGATCATGTATAATAGACCGAATGCAAGAACAATGCTGCATGCATTCGTAGTTTTAGACTTACACCAGCTGAAATGTAAAATGTTACACAACAGCGGCTTGTTTCCGATGTGTTTATTACTTTTGATTACATGCAAACAAGAGGCTATGAAACACTTTGCTGTCAGCTTGTTAAAAAAAAACACACACACTATAAAAAGGCTCATTATTTGCTGCGTTTATAATTATAATAAAGTGTGGAATATGCAGCTTGTTCAAAGACATTTAAGGGGATGGAAGTAAAAGGCAGTTGCTGTTCATTATAAATCAATCTACATGTCCTAACACGTCGCATTCATGCCAGGAAACTTAAAACTTGTGAGGGAAAGATCGAATGACTGTACTGATCTATTCATGATTGACGATGTTGCAAAAATACTTTGTTTTTGCAGTAATGCTGTCCTGGAGGACTATCCCCTGACAAGGGTAAAATTAGCAGACTCTGTGGTAACAAGGAAACAGCAGCACATTTCAATCATTTTTAGTAAATTAATCTATTGGCTTAAAGAAGATTTCTGATGTTCCAAAAGTTCCCGTAACCCTAACCCTTGATCCAAGTACAGCTGTCAAAAATCTTGAGTAACTCTCCTAATTTCATCCATGTCCTTGTGATTTATACCACATTATTAGTGCAAATGTGCAAACGTGTGATTTTTTTCAGAGGAGCTGAATCCACAATTGTAATATCCAGGGAGCTTCTTTTTTTTTTTTTTTTTTTTTTTTTTCCGTCTTGGTTAATACTATAAATCATGGGTGCCCAAACTTTTTCCATTGGAAAGGCCAAATCTCAAACTTCTTGGTGGGCCGCGGGTCAAAAGCAAACACCAAACAGACAGAAGATCTCATGTTTCCTTAAATAATATTTTTTAAGATTTTACGTAGTCGACCAACAACTTAACAACTTGTCTGAGTGAAATAAAATAGAATCTTTTTCAGATGCCTTTATTACTTTAGGGGTCAGCTTTTCAAGTGCAGGTTACCCTCTTTAAATCATTTAGAACCATAAGAATACAAATGTGCTTTAACATAAGAAACTAATATGTAATGTCCAGTGTGTGTCTTACTGCAGAATCAGTCTGATGACTGATCAAATTATGAATAAATAATTAATCATTTCAAACGTAAGAGCCCTTCTACCTCATTGAAAAAGAAAAACAGCATAACAGTAATTTACAATATATTTTCAAAATGATGATGATGATGATGATGATGATGATGGGGATGATGATGGGGATGATGATCACTGTTATCAACCTGTTGTTTTCTCAGCTCAGGATTGATTCAGAATCCCGTCTTCATCCTTCACCTCGATGTTGATGCTGATTTCCTTTCAACATGTCAGGAGAAGCACAAGGGAACAAGACCTGTTCCCATTACACATAATGCTTTCTATATTCAGATCATATGTATCCACAAATTACAGTCTTTGAAATGATTCATATTTACTCATACTTTCAACCTCAAACACCCTTCTACTTGTCCCTTACACTACCTGAATTAGCCCCACTCTGAGATCCAGCAGTTACAGTATAATACAAAATGCTTGAAGAATGCAGGAGCTCTATCTAGAGGCAAAACCTAGTATGTGCAGGTGTTGCATGTACTTGTCATGATCACATATTATATTGAAATAATCGTAATCATTTTTTTCAAGATTTAAAAAACAACAACAACATTGATTTAAATTTTAAAATTTTATATTTCAAGATATTTTCAGCCATAAAAATAATAACCTGTGTGTTCTTGGACATTTTGAACATTGAATCGCAGTAGATGATTTCCATTGATCATCATTAGAGAACTATGCTGATGAGAGAATGAATAATTCACAACTATACAGTAGAAGTAATAAAATATCAGTTCTTTAGGAGCAAATGAAATGCAGTCGGTGGAAGTTTGGCAAGTGTCAAAAGTATAAACCTGAGTTGTGTCTTCAGTCACCACTAGAGGGAGCTATTTATCCACTTGTGACGGCCCCGGGCCGATGATGGCTGACGCGCTGTCTCGGGCTCCAGTGTGAGGTCGCTATGGCCCGGTTACTGGTCCTTCGTTTTATGGGGTGTGTGTGTGTGTGTGTGTGTGTGTGTGTGTGTGTGTGTGTGTGTGTGTGTGTGTGTGTGTGTGTGTGTGTGACGGCCCCGGTCCATGGGAGGGTCTTGGTGTGTTGCTCTCTCTCTCTCTCTCTCTCTCTCTCTCTCTCTCTCTCTCTCTCTCTCTCTCTATCTCTTTCTCTCTACTTTCAGGCTCCCCTGATTGTCTGACTCCTCCCACCTTGTCAGACCAAGTGCTGTCACCTGTGGGTGGCCTTTATAAGCTGGCTGGTGCCAAGATGTTGGGTTCTTACTGCTGTTTTCCTCCTTGAGGGCTGCTGTTTTCCAGGAAGCCCCCGCCACCCCCTTTTCCAGTTTTTTGTGTGTACCTTTGGTTGTGGTTAGTATAGTTGAGTTATGTTTGTTTACTTTCATAAATTACCTTTGTTATTTAACTGATTACTGTGTGGATCTCCCTTCTTTGTTGCGACCTAAGAGCTGGGTCATAACACTCTTAATAAGAGAACACCCCTGTAACTGGTGTTCAATCTTAGACAGGATCAAACATTTGTGCAGTTTCAGACTTCTTTGAAAGGTGCAGCATTTTACTTACTCATGCAGTTATGCAAGTCTGATCAAGAAAATGGCCACAGTTCAGCCAATGATTGACCAAGATAAAGACATAAATGGCAGCCACAGTGCCAGTTTGTTCATGGGGTTTAGAAGAATATAACAGATGCCTTTCAGAAAATTCTTTGTCATATGATAATAACAACTCTGAAAAAGATAGCTTCCAGGTTGGTTCAGTTTGGAGATTTGGAGAAATTCCAGGAGTAAATGTGTAACAAAACATTTAACATACAGCGAACACCACTGAGCACAAAAAATGCCTCTTACAACCAAATAAGCTGATTTTACTGTTGTGTGGTAACACAGAAACAACAGTTACTGCTTGGATTCAGAGCATTATCCCTGAATGTAGGGCTTCATAAATTTCCCATTAATAATTATATATTAAACATATGATGAGTCTATTTGTGTTGGGTGATATTAGAGTTATTTGCAGTTGTGCTTTTTGCACACACACACACTTTGCATTTTGTATAACTTATGCTCCATAGATTGTTTGCTAACATTTGTTTTAAATACACACCTTATACTGTTTAAGATGTGTATTTTAAACAACTGCCATCCCAATTGTGCGCTTACAATTATATAAATACCTTATATTACCAATTTTTACAGACATACGGGAGCAATGAGGACATTTTGTTATGTATGGAGACAAATATGATGGCTCAGGCCGCGACTAGCGACACCGTCAAATATCTGACAGCGAGGTGAGAGGTTTGTAAACACTGCACATCCTGGACTGTACCAAAGCCGGGGATGGTGAGTTCACGCGGAAGTCTACGTCTCCGTTTTAAAGCTACACGTTGGGAAACGGATTTATTTATGCACCGACTACGGTTCTTTGTTTCTCTCTTCATGTACGGATTTTCTGGAGTTCTTGAAAGAAAAGGCTTCTGCTGTCACTATTTAAATCATCCACACCCCACCCCTTCTGATTCGTGAAGTGAACAGTTCGTACTCTCCGCTCTGTATCAGCTGAGTTTGAGGATACCGCCCCGTTATGGCCATTATCTCCGCTGGTTCTCTAGGAATAATTGATGATAAACACATCTTTTGCCTGTAGACGGAAACAAGACCCTCACTGTCTCTTTCATTAGAACCACGGTAGCGTGGAAGATGCACCAAGAAGGGGCTGTGGTGTCTTCCGGGCGGGCTGCTTTGAAGAGAGTGAGCTCTGGCGCATTTTGCGTCTGTTTCGCATTTGGTGAGTCATTGATGCACCTGATACTAAGCTAGCTAATTTTGTTTTTCACGGTTAACATGATGCTGACTTCTCAAAACCTCTTGTATACTGTGTCATTTTCTGAAATTCTTATTGTACTTAAATGTTCGAAATATAGTTATTTTTAATTCATAATCAAGTTAGCTGCCCAGATTTTAAGATGAATGGAACATGCTAGCTTAATACGACTGTAAAATCACTTGTCTCCTAGCTTTTACAGAAACGGGGACATTTATAGTCTGTGGTTTGCTGTCGTGCAGTTACATAATAGACTCCTCCATTTATCTGCGATGCTATTGATGCTACGCGGCTAAAGCTACTGTGGCCAGCTGACATGCTGCAGACTCACTTTAAAGCCCCTGGTGTCAGTCAGGTGACACGGCCCACGGCGGGGCTTGTGGTGGGTCACCGAGAATTTGTCCATTCCACCCTGAAAGTACACACTCCTCTTCTTCTTTATAGCATCCTCTTTACGAGCAGGGTTTTATTACAGTTGTCATGCTGATGCACACCATGAGGAAGTTTAATGAGAATATCTAACTACCACTGTTGCTTAATGCTTTTACTGATATAATTTTTTTTAAAGAAGTGAAAATATCTAAACATGGTTAGCTTGTTTGACTAAGTGTTCTTCAGTTATTGTCTTCAAGAACAAGCCACTGTGTTGTTGTTGTTTTTTTAAAAAAGCAAATTGGAAAAGTTTCATCTGCTGCAGAGACAGGGATGTAGGATTTTGCCAGGTCAGGAGTCTGCAGCTGATTCTGGTAACAGCA